>NC_045706.1:66989962-67589962 GCF_009834535.1 Camelus ferus | reverse complement strand
TCAACGATGTTTAAAAAGTGAGTGTGACTTTTATGTGTTGTTGGCTTGCAATGTAGGCTTGCTGAGCACAGGGCCTAGCCGGTAGCCTGTCTGTTCAGTGTAGTGAGGACCGGTGTTGGTTGGCTTAGTTGGAGAAGGTGGCCCTGATGGTACGGGTGATACTCCTGCTGTTGAACCTTACTGGGCCCGCCACTGAGCTGCCAGGCACTCAAAGTACCTGAGCTTACTGGACCCTCACTAGGCGGCCGTTATCCTCTTTTATACTTAAGGAAGCAGAAATCTTAAGCAGTTTATCCAAGGTCATGTCACTAGTGACTGTCAGGTATTTGAGTCAAGATTTTCAAAGCCACATTGCTTCCTAAGGCTAGTTTTAAAAATTTTATTCCTCAAATTTGGACTAGCCCAGAAAGACTACAAGATAGTCCTCAGAAAGCTTACATTTCCACTAAGGCATGTGAGACCGTGGAAAGAAATGGTGCCGGGTATTGCAGACATAATTGTGTGCCTGGCTTGGAGCAGTCCTGCTCGTGGTCTTTTCCAGGCCTTCCTGTGGGCTGTCAGAACAAAGGCCTCAGGACTCCTGGAAAGTAACACAGGGCCCATTTTGAGTGCAAATGGGAAAGATTAGCTTTCATGAAAATGAACACTTCATCCATTTGGCCACCCAAGAGGACTTACATCAGGTTCCCTGACTCCTGCCTTTACTGTCCCTTTGTTGTGTGACGCACAGGTTTTTTCCCCTCCCGGTCCCAAACCCCGAGCAACTCCTGTTGCGTTAAATAATCACAGTGCCGTGTACTGCGTGCTGTTATGCTTACCTGCAGACTCGAACCCCTCCCCCTCCCAGAAAAGAAGTTATGTTGCCATTTCTGCAGAGCCTGTCACTCACCAGAAGGAAGAAGACGCACATGTCACTCTTTTGTAGCCAGCAGTCTAAGTTGTGAGATAAACATACCTTGAAATGTGGCTTTTGTACCTTTTTTTTTTTTTTTAATGGTCTTGTGGTTGAAGTATGATCCATGGGCTGGGCTGGTGGCATCAGCATCGCTGGGGAGCTTGCTGTAATCTCAGGCCTGATCCCAGGCATATGGAGTCAGAACCTGCATTTTGATGAGATCCCATGGTGATTCCTGTGCGTGTTTAACATGAGAAGCACTGGATTTTATGGTACTCACCCCCCTCCAAGTTAATGGTTAAGCTTACTGAATGGAGGTTTTTCCTTCTCTGCAAAGCCTGTTTCAAGGATATAATCTTATATTTTTAGAGCCAGTCCCTAAAGAACAGAAGTCTCAAGCACAGCTGTGTAGCATCAAAGGGGTCTTTTACCATTTCTAGCAGCATCTTATTACTTATTCAACTTCATAATCACTCCAGTTTCCTCCACTTGTGATGCAAAGCTAGTAGTGTGTTCCTTTATCTGGGGAGAAGCATTGATCTTGGCCTCTTAAGAGTATAAAAATCAGAGCCCAATACAAATACATCTGATGGAGCTATCATTGAAGATAGAAGCCCATTAACTAATCATATCCTCCTCCTCCCCCAGCATGCACCCCTTTTCTGCTGCTTTCATTCAGCGTTCTTCCTTGGAGGGGAGTGTGAGGTGAACACGGAGAAAGGTGCTCCACACCATGCAGTTCGAACCTCTTCATTTATTGTCCTTGCATCTTGCCTTCTCAGCGGTGGGGCTTAGGCAACCTGGGCCTGATTCCTGTCACTTACTGGCTTTGTGACCACAGCCTCAGTTTCCTCACCCTCAAAATGAAGGCACTGGATTCCAACACTCCAGAGATGCTCCCAGCCCATTTCCATCCTCTCCAACCAGCTCTTCATGACCCAGGGCCACTTCTGCCCCTGCTTCTAGCACCAACCCCCCTTTCTTCTCTTCCTCCTCCACCCTATGCCTTACCTTCTGCTCAGCTTCCTTCTGCCCTCATGGACCTCCTGAAACTCCAGAAGAGCATAGAGGTGGCCCTCGTGGGGTTTTTGTGCACTGTCATTAACTGTTCAAGGAGGAGTCGGATTCCACGTCCAAGGACTTGGAGGTGAACTTGTGACTGCACTTGGATGTATATTGCTGCTTGGTTGATAATGGTGCAGCTCCTTGGGGGCCCTTCAAACAGAAGATGCTCCTTTTTGAAATACTACCTTTCTTTATCCTCCCATTTTTAGGGAGGAGGTTTCCCTAAATCCTCTCCAAATTCAGAGAATTAGGAAATCTTGGATCATTTTAGTATTATCCAATTGTGGCTTGTTGTCCAGTGAGCCCTTGTCTGAGGGGACCTCATTATAGGCAGTGCTCTATAAAGGTGACAGGGCCACTCACATGTAAATGATCTAGCTACGCGTAAATGATCTCGGAACCAACTGTTGAGTTTCACTTGAAAGCCTATGAAGCGTCTAATTGAGGAGCAAATAAGGATGTCAGAGAAGGATCCAAAATCCTGGATTTTTGTTATACTGAGGTAAGTTTTATTGGAATACTAGAAGATTGTTTATATAATAAATTGCTGTTTGGAAAAGTAGCAAACAACAAAAAGTTAAATTTTCAGTTTTCTTTACCTGTAGTTTAAGTTAGAACCATCCCATAGGTTGGAATGTCCAAGTAGTTTGTATTACTTACTTATTGCTAGGGTTCAGATTTGAACTAAAATATTTTTAAAGCACACTGTACAGTGGTAATAGCTTTTCTTTGCAGGATGTTTACTCATCCTTGATAAGCCTTTTACTATTACCTAGGCAGAAAACAGTAACATCTTGGAATGTTTGTACACTGGTGCTTGAGACCCTGGAAGTAAACTGTTTTCTAACCACTGTTATGTGTGTGGCCCAAGGTTCAGTACCTCTCCACCTTGAGTCTTGGATTTGAAATGATCTCATTCAAAATACTGCCTTCTCTTCTTGAGGTGTAGTTGGGATTTTATCAGTGTTAAGTGTTATAAACATAGCTGCTATGTAGGCTGTGACATGATTGCTTATTAGATTGGAAATATCATAAGCCATGTGCCTTTTATTATGTTTAATAATATGAGACCCAGAATTGCCTCCTATATATTTATTTAATGTTTCATGGCAAGACAGTAGGGGTCTGCCATCCCTGTTAAGCAGTAAAGTAATATAAGGAATTGGAAAATAGGACTATTGAAATTGAGAAGAAGGAGGGAATAACTTAGATTCTTTTCAGTTATTAGAAGTCTGGTTTCTTGACCGTGCTAAGCACTGCAGAAAGCCAAACAAGAGTAACGGAGTTTTAGTCCTTTAGGACTTACATCCAAGGCAGGGGTCACCTGATGCTACAGTTCTAGTTGCAGAATTGGAGCTATTCAGAAAATGTTCCTGAGGAATGTAGTAAGCAGGGCAGGCTTCTGGTTTAGTCTTGCTTCTTCCCTGCTTTGAATGCCATTCTAAAAGAGAGTGTTCTTTGTTATGGATCTTTGAAATACAGATTGATCTGCTTCTTTAGAAAAATTAAGATAACTCCCTGGAAGACAATGTAGGTCTAGTTCACAAAACAAATTGTGCAGTGGGCAGGAAGCAGCTCTGTGACCTGAGTTTTGATTGAGATATATATATATATATATATATATATAGTTTTTTTTTTTTTTTTTAATGGATGGCAGGTACACAGGTTCTCACATTAGTTTGTCCACAGTTTGGTCATCTGAGGGCTGTTGGAGGAGGAGATGGGAGCAGGGTGAAAATTACATGAGGTGGGGTGAAACACATGTGAATGTGGTGGGTGGAGATTCCAGTTTGTGAGAATTCAGGCTAATGTTTTATTTCATTTAATCTGCTTGCAAAGCTTTATTTACTGAGCTTTTGTTTCGCAACCAAACATTTCAAATAACCTTTCCATAGTTTTAAGTTACGTGCTGTCCTCAGGAAAGAACATAGAACCAGCAACCCTTCTCCTTACTTGTTGGCAGAGGGTCTCTGTGCTTTTCTGTGGATTTGCGGAGCGGAAGTGGTGGGCTTCTGACGAACTCCCTGAGTAGTCCTGCTCTCTGCTTGAGACTGCTAGTCCTTTTGGCCTCTGTTCTTCCTCCTTTCACCAATCATGCTCCAGCCCTCCAGAGGTCTTCTAGAATCTATGTGTTCTGTTTTTAGCAATACCTAACACCAGTGAAAACCAGAGGGAATAAAAGGAAGAAGGGAGTGGACATTAAGTAAAAGAGGATTTTACTGGGCTACGTACTTATAAAGAGGAATGTTAAATGAAAAATTGTCACATGCCAGGCAAAACGTTTAGTTAATTAAATCTATTCCAGTCCCCAAAGCACTTTGGTTTTCTTTAAAAAAAAAAAAAAAAAAAGAAGCTGCACAGAAGGCCTTAGTACAGTTCTCAGCGTGGTGTTTAAACTGGATTGGCATTTCAGCATCTCTCCTCATCCTCATCACTTCATTCCCAGCAAATCTAAGCCAATGTAACAAATCTAGACTTTGAGACATGCTGGGATTAACCTCTGCTGAGGAGGTGGAAAGCTTAACTTTGGCTTTTGATTGTTCTGGGTTTGTGCTGCTTTTGGTTCATCTTTAGATTTTACTACCTCTGGGTTTGAGTTCCTGTGTTCTAGCCCTTGCTAGGTTCCCACTGAGGAGTACAGGTGCACCTTGCTCTCCTGTGCTTTGCGTATACCGCATTTCTCACAAACTGAAGGTTGCTGGCAAATCCTGTGTGGAGCAAGTCTGTCGGCACTGTTTTTCCAACAGCATTATTTTAAAATTAAGGTATGTAGGATTTTTTTTTATTTTTTAGACATAATGCTTTACTTTTGCTCTGGAAGTGGCGGGCATTTGGATAATGTTCATTTTGGAAGGAAAGCTCTTTTAGGGACAGTAACTGCCGGGTGTCATTTTGTAAGACTGGGACCCAGGAGTCAGCAAGGAGAGGATTTCTCTGTTTGTGGCATTTAGGCCTTGGTGTAAATACCTCTCATAGTGTTTTGTTTGCATCTTTTAGCTTAAGATGTTATTAGATGGTACTAGTCTAATCCAATCCCTTGTTTTGTGAAAACAGGTTTTTTGTTTATCCGAGGAGGCTGCTTCTCTGTCACTGTGCTCGAGTAGTCATTCTGGGACAGAAATGATGGTTTTCAAATCTGTTACATTTTCAGACTTGCTGGAGGGGTTGTTAAAGAACACCGCTGACACTAGGAGGAGTTGGGTAAGGGCCATAAGCAGTAGGGGGAGAGAGGCTGCCACGGGACAGGACTGCAGACTTTTGCTAAAATTTACTTCTCAGCTTGCAGATTATGGCAAAAGAGTAAGACCTGTCAGTTTCCAAATTGCTCATATTTGCATCCTCATCTTGTTGTTTCCAAGCACCCCTCAAACATCTTCTGCTTCTGGTCTGGTCCAGTCATGCTCTGGTGACCAGCCCCAGGGGTCTGGCAGCAACTCCAGCCAGCTCAGAACAGCCAGACCCCTCACCTGGGAACAGTGGCTCCCCTGCAAACCTCTGTTGCTGACACACAGGAAGCACGTTTCTTCTTTCTTAACTTCCAGTTAGAGCCACCTTGGTGGGTTTGAAATGTGTTCTGAGACAGAATAAGCTCGAAGGATTCTGTTAATCTATTCTGATTTATTTAGGATGCAGCAGCGTTCAGTTATGTGACTTATGTTACTGGTTAATTAACCAGCCTGGAACATGTTTCCTTTTTACAATTTGAATGCTGAGAGAGTAATGAAGACCAAATATTTTACAACAAGATCCTTGAGTTTGACTCTGAAATACATATTTTATTTTGCAGCAACTTCCAGTTTTAATGATACTGAAATACTTTCTATTATTAGCAAGTTTTGAATTTTAAGTAAATTAAAATGGAAATGAAGAGTTGTTTCTAAAAATAATACTAACTCTGCTTAGGTAATTTTTTTTTTTATTCCACGTCTTTGTTGGTGAGAAAGGCCTTGACTGGGGAGAAAATGTAAATTTCATGCCAGTCTCTTGTGTAGAGTTAATGAGACTTCTCTGGAACTGTTTCTGAGAATGGATGGGAGTGTCTGAGGCTCCTTTTAGTGTCAGGTACTCTTGCAGTGGTTTCTTGATGATCTCCCCTGACTGACATGATGGGCTGTTTGCATCAGCAGGATTTCCACTATGAGGGGCCTCCCTTTGTCTTACTGAGGAAGGCTCCTTTGTGCATTCTGAGTTCTCCAGAGAGGGTTTGGCTGAGGACTGCTCTTACTAGGCTGGTGCCTTCTACCAGTGGGGGTTGAGGAGATTTGATGACTAATGGGAATAATCATACTGCCTCCCAGGTCTTTTTTAGTGGGGTCTTCTTGGGGTGACTTTCTGGCTTGGAGTAAATTTCCCCCCAAATCTTGTACATTCAGTCAAATATAAGGATGAAAATCTATTCCAAAGCTTAAAAGTTGGGTTTTTTTTCCCCCTGGATTTTGGGATTCTGTGACCATTATTTGCTTCTGCTAGTGAGGATTGTGGAGGGTTTAACATGCTCATTTTTCACTGGGATTTTAGCTAACTCAGTGAAAAATGAAAAGGAAGGCAGAGAGCTTTGTTTTACCCATGACGTCACTTGGCTTACCCAGATTCAGCTGAGTCAAGGCGTGGTAATGAAGGTAGAGGCCCTTTCTCCAGGCGCACCTGACCTTCCTGAGAAGTATAGTTCAGGGAGTCATAAGGAGAGCCTGTCTTAGGAGCACACTGATGGTTTGGAGAGGAAGGGTGGGAGTGTTAGCCTTCCCTTAATCCTCCACTCTTGGTTTCTCTAGGATTAAATTAACATTTATTTGAATGTAGGCTTCTGTTTACCTGAACCCCTGGCCTTTTGTTAATTGAATTTAGTTTGTGAGATTCTGGACCTTCTGCGCCATGGGAGATGTGGGGATATGGAACATTGATACAGTATTCTGTACTCTGCATTATGTAGTTTGAAAAGCACTGTCCTAACCTGAAAAACTTTGTCCATTTATTCTCTTTGGTATGGAAGAGCCTATGGTTTGCTTGGAGGTCAGCCTACGTAGCAGAGGCAGAGACTGGGAGTTCAAAATCTGTAGATACTGACAGGCATATGCAGCATAGGATAAACAAGATTACACTGTACAGCACAGGGAAATATATACAAGATCTTGTGGTAGCTCACAGCAAAAAAAAATGTGGCAATGAATATGTGTATGTTCATGTATAACAGAAAAATTGTGCTCTACACTCGAATTTGACTGCAACATTGTAAAATTGTTATAATTCAATAAAAAATTTTAAAAAAGAGAGAGAGAGACCCATTTCCACTGCCAAAGCCCTGGCCGTTTTCAAAGACAGGGAAGGGATGCCGTGAATGCCCGCTACAGCACTTTAATTGGATGGGTTTCATAATTAATGTGTCCTTAAGCAAAGACTTCTGTTTAATTTGCCTTTCCAGACTGTTTGGTAGAAATTGCAGAGACACGGGGAAGACCAGCGCATCGTCATTGGCAGTCAGTGAGTACAGACTAGGAAGTGCTGGCACCTTTGTTTAAAGGTGGCTGTTTTCCTCAAGCACTTAAAGGAGATTTGGTTTTTGTCTAGTGAGTTGTGCTATAGGTGCACAAGGACTGCCTTTGGGACCATCCTAGTAATTATTAAGGTTACTACAAGTTCCTCCCTCCATTCTTGAGTCTCTTTTAATAAAAATGATGTTATTTTACGAAGGTACCCCCAGCCTTGGAGAGGAGATGAAATTTGGATAAATATTTTTTAATTTATATTTACAGGGGCAGATTAAAACCATTCATGTAAGTAACTGTTTGGCTCATCTGGAGTTTTCCATCTTTTTTGTGTTCCTGCATCCTGTGGATAATGGACCATTCACTGCTGCTAATGCCTGGGGCCCTTGTCACCCTGGCCTACTCTCACTCTCTTTTTCTTCTTCATTCTGAGCCTTCCCCAGGCAGAGGAGGTCAGGCAGGTACACGTGCATTTGGGAAGGAGGTGGTGGAAAAAATATGGAATAATGAGCTCTTCTGACTTTTGGATTCAGCCCTTTAGCATTGGTGCAGTAGGTGAGGTTATTCTTGGAGCCCCAGTTTGAAGATTGCTGTGCAGAAACCCAGCTGTGCCGCTGGCTGCCAGCACTTCTGGTACAAATACTGTCATTTGCTCTTGAGGCAATCTGCTATTTCAGTCCTAGATGCAGTTTTGTAATCTGCTGGGCAAAATAGTAAAGAAAAAATATCTGAAGTGGTGGCATAATCTTCAGTTTAAAAACACGTTAGCAATGTTTGCAGTAGAGGATTTGTTCAGCGTGTCTTCTTTTCTCCTTTCCTTGGCTTGTAAACATAATCTAAATTCATTTTTTCTCACTTGCCTGAGCCACGGTTTCCTTGTGCTGACTCTGCACCCACACAAAGGAAAGATGGAGACTTGAGTAATATTTCTTTAAAATCACACTCTGTGAAGGCTTGGCATACCATGTTTGTTCTCTTGATAAGAAACTAACTCACCCAGAAGTTACTTGGTTAAAAAACACGCTACTACACCACGCTTTCCCAGCCCATAGTCTTCCCTGTCCAGACGATGACTCATTCCACCTTGCAAGGAGCAGGGAAGAAGGCCCCTCTGTTGCCTGCAGAGTGGGGGCTCCCTGAGGGTTTGGGAGATTCCAGAGACCCTGGGATGGAGCTGTGCTCTGCTTTAACAGGATTCATCATTAGGACTTTCCTAGAGAGGGAAGCGTGTCCTCTGGGAAGTACTACATTTCTTTCTGTTTTCGTGGCTTTCTTATTTTTTCCCCCAGCCTGATACTTAGTAAGAAACCCATTTTCCAGTATGACTCCATGTACATGTGCACACACAAGGTGTGACAGTTTTACAAAATAGACAAGTTTCCTATTTCATTGATAAAAAAAAAAAAGCTGGCCTCATTGATTGATTTCACAACTTTATAGATTGTAATTCAGTTTTTAGCCTGAGAGCTTTCCCACTTTAATTCTTTAAAGACCTTCACATCACAGTAGCAGCCTTGGATTTAGGGGAGAAGCGGATGCAGCATATGTGGAAGACTGGCCCTTGGCTGTGGGAATGGGGAGGAGGGTTCACAGATCACTTGGGCACACCCTGAAAGGAGCCCCTATTTGGATTGGCCTCATCTCAAACATGGAACTTGTCAAAGGTGTGCACTAAACACCTCCAAAAGATATTTGATGTGGTGTGAACCTTGATGTGATGGACCAGCCAGGATAGTTTCACACTTACCTAGGCACCTCTGTGATACAGATTTTGCCTTCAGCCCTTGGAAACTACTGGCTGCTGGGGTCTGTTTTGCCGGATGGGATTTCACGCTCCTTTCCTTCTGCGTTAACCTGAGTCAGGCTCACTTGACCGGCTCTCAGCTCCGCTGTGTGCAGAGCCTTTGAGCCCATGAAAGTACATTCCACTGTTAATTTCCTCAAGCAAGTGTGAAGTCCACCTCCACCCTGCATCAGATGGCTTGTCAGAAATGAAAAGGAATTTGAGGTGACATCAGTGTTTGACAAGACATGATTACCCTTTCTCTGCCAAAGCAGGAGCCGTGGAAGTGGGTGCAGTCAGGCTGCAGCAGGGCTCCCCCCACTGAGTCCCTGGCTGGCTTTTTGGTATCTGGGGCAGTGATCTTGTAAAGCCTGCATTGTGAAGTTGGCTGCGTGTGTGTCCAAAGGAAATACTACGTATTAAATAGGAAAGCAGGGGTGGAAAGTTCCAGGAAATTGAAAGGTGAGGTTGACACATCCTTTTTCACTAACGATGCTTCTGTTTTTCTTTCTGAAAAACAATGATGATTTAAAATTTGATCTTAGAACAAACTGGCTCTTATCCATAACTTTATATTTTTAAACATCCTTTCTTAACTACTTATTAAATAAAATCATACTAATAAGTTGCCTTTTATTATTTGGTGTTAATGACCCCAAGGCACCCTAACACAGCGTTTCTCAAACTTGCCTGTCAGATGAGGTACTTGTTAAGAATATTCTGGGACTTTGCCCTCCTCGTATTGAATCAGAATCTGTATGGAATAACACAGGTGAGTGATTTTCTTTGAATATGAGAACTGAAAGAAATGTTGGGTGTGGAGCTAGTCCCGGTGTTCCCAAGCCTGGTGCCTCTCACTGTTATGACCTAATACAGGGAGTCTGGGCCCCACTCCTTACCTGCTGGATCCCAACCTCTGCACCAGGGGCTTTAGGGTTTTAGTTTTCAACAGGCTGGTCATTAGTCTGGAGCGGTAACCCACTCATCTTTTCAGATTCCTTCAGGAAAGGGAACTTGACCCAATGTGCTTGATTATTGGGCTAGGAAATAGCAGCACAAGAAATCCTCTTCTGACAGATATTGATTGACTCAAATAATATTCACATTTCAGGTCCTTAGCATGGGGAGAATTCAAGATGAGGGAGCAGGGCCCCTGCCCTTGAGGCACATGTACAGGTTACTCAGCCTTTCTCAATGGATGAGTTTGGGCAGTGGCATGTGCCCTGCTACCCCAGCTCTCAGGTGGGCGTGTGCCTGGGTGGGGTCAGAAAGCATAGGGCGCCTACTCTCCTCACCTGTTGGCTGCTGTCACCCTCCATTTGTTTTTCTCTTAACAACTTTATGAAATAGTCCCAACATCTAAAAAAGCACAGAGGCGAATATAATGAGTAACCACGTGCCTCCACGTGGTTTTAACAAATATCCCCCATCTTGCTTGAAACCTTCCTGCCTCCCCAGAGTCACTGATCCAGAGGCGGGGTGTTGGGGGCTCCTTTCCTTAGAGAAGCCTGCCCCCTGCTTGGCTTACTGTGTGGGTCCATAAATCCTACATAGTCACATCCCCTTTACATTTATGTAAATGGTGTCAATGGGTATCATTCAGCAACTTTTTTTTTAAGTCAGCATTATGTTTTTGAAATTTGTGCATTGTTACCACGTGACCTGACATGGCCCCATACTTAAGAGGAAAATCAGGAAATGGAAGCCAGACAGATTGAAAATCCTTCTTACTGGAAAACATGCAAGAAGATGTGGGTGGGAGACCAGTTTCTGTTGAAATTTTAGTATAGAACATTGTCATTTATGGGAAAATAGTTGATGTGAATTAGGCACTATTTTGAATAGCCCAGTGTCAACTTAATGAGAATTAGTTGCATGTTGTCTGAAAAGCTCATTGTTTTATTTACTATGGGTGTACTTACTGCAGTTTGGTTCCAGACAAGTGAAAGTTAAGATCTGTGGCATAACATAGGAAGCAGAGGGAGGCTAATTAAAGTTCTGTTGATGATAAAAGGATGACTGGTCAAGGAGCAGCTGGCTTCCCAACTTAAACACAATTTGTCCTATTATACGAGGACAGCCCTCCGCAAGTTCTCATGATTGTCTTTCAAAGGTGAAGGACCTGTGTTTCAGCAACAAGTGTGAAGGCTGTTGCACTCTATTTTTGTTCACCTTTTTGCCTTCAAGCATTATGTCTTCAGGGTTTACCCAAGATAAAGAAGGGGGGTCACAAAACCCGGCTAAGGTTTTCAGTGGTGCTCAGTCCACTCCAGCCATTTACTACACCCTGGAAAAGCCCAGCTCCCTTTCTGCTTTCTCCAGGGAAGTGCCCAAGCATTTGATTGTATTTTGTATCTTTTTCTTATTTTTCCCAACACCCTCGCCTGATGGACTCTAAAATGTTGGTGCTCAGGCCATAACCCAGCAAGGCCCCTGTGTTGCCTAACTAGACCGCCCTGTGTGTGTGTGTGTGTGTGTGTGTGTGTGTGTGTGTGTGTGTGTGTGTGTGTGATGGCTGAGTCCTGCTCTGGTCCTTGAGCTTCTGGCTGAACTTATTTTGCTTGATTGTGCCCTGGATGACTTTCACCTTCAAGTGACAGCATCTCTTGTTGCTTCTGCTAATAATGGTTGGATAAACATTAAGACCCAGCGCCCTGGATGTGTTTTGCCTAAAAAAACATACCACAACTGTGTTCTCTTCAAATTTGTACTGGGTGGGAACATGAGGTCACATGACATTTGACTTACCTGGAGCCAGAGGCTAGACGTGGGCTTGACATTTTGTATTTGCAAGTGCTTTGTGTGTTTATCTCATTTTAATCCCTATAAAACCCCCTTGAAGTGATGATGATTATCCGCATTTTGCAGAGGAGGCGATTAAAGCATGGAGAGTTTGTGATGCAGCCAAGGTCACATGTTCACTGGGTGCCAGCAGTGGGTTAGAATCCAGGTTTGTCTTACAACAGGTTCATGATCCTCAGCCACTATGTTCTACTGGTTTTGTGTAAAACTACCATCAAATGATTGTTTTTTTCCACTTCCTGCTTAAGAAAAAGAGCTGTTGTTTCCTGGAAAAACAAAAATCTTAGGATATCGTTTGTGACTTCGTCTTATTTGATTATGTAAGTATTTATATGTGTGTGTGTGTGTGTGTGTGTGTCTTACACACACTTGGGAGGAAATCAATGTTTTGAATGAACGCATGAAAAAGGAGTAAGTATAGGTCTCCCCCCACCAGGGAAGCAGCTTCATTCTGATTTTAAAAGTTACACACGCTCTTTGTTTTAACAACAGCGAACAAGACAACATGCAGCTAGAAAATAAAAAACCCCAGTGCCTTCACCATCAAGAGACATCATTATATTCATTGAGACTGTCTTGTTAAAGAAATAATTGACCATGTAGATTTCACGTAACTGGTAATAAAGGTCACTATTTACTTTAGCTACAAATAAAATGAACCAGAGGTTTCGGGGGCATCATAATTGAGACTCATTGTCACATGTTGTATATAAATAAGCTGTCCAGTCCTCGATGCTATTTTTGCCCAGTCTGGTTCTGCACTAGTTCTGCTGCACAATGTGCTGATGTGGAGAGCCCTGTGTGCAGGTTCCTGTCCTCCAGGCTCTGTTTCCAGGACCCTGGAAACTGTCCCCCTACTCACAGTGCAGTTGACACAGTGTAGTGCTGTCACGGCCAGGGCTGGAGTGTTTTCCTGACCAGTGTCTCAGGAAACATAGTCATTTATTTCATTCTGCTGTTTTCTGAGCAAATCAGCCTACCACACTCTCCTATCTTCCCCTCCCCTTCTCTCCCTCCTGTCCATTGCTTGCCTGCTTTCCTCTCACAGAAGCACTTAGGAGGTGGAAGAGATCTGAGAATGAAATTTGAGTGGGCCCCTTCTCCTCTGGTAACTCTGCCGTGTGTATTTTTGAAGATACTGATGTGGGCTTGTTGCTGTGAGATGTCGGAAGAGGGTCCTGTACAGGCCCTGCTTCGTCCTGAGTAACCCGGCCTGGCTTGGAGAGCCTGCGTCTCCTTCATCCTTCAGAGAAGAAGAGGGCACAGTTCACGGTTCACAGAGCACCTGGGCTTCCCAAGGTACCGGGGACAGCTGTGTTCTTCGCTAGGAAGCTTGGGCAGCCTGCAGCTCTCAGGCAGCGTGCCCTTCTACCCTGGACACCATCCTAAAATCTCACAAGTGTACTCTATGCTTTTTGAAGCAGTTCTATCCATTGCAATTCCTCTATGAGGCAGTTAGCACAAGCGTTATTTTCCCCACTTTATAGATGAGAAAGCTGAGATACACAGCATATAAAAGTTGCCCTAAGTCACACACTCAGACATAGGGCCAGACCTCAGTCTTCGACCTCTTGGCCACCGTCTTGCCGTCAGACCGGCATTTCCCACAGTGTGTGCCGCTAAACGTTGGTTTCACAGTCTGGTCTGTCAACAAGTGTCAGAGACGTGAGGGTTCATGTTATCACACCCACAAAGCAAAACACAACACTTGAATTAATGAAAGGCACTGTGTTTTGCTTTGCTTTACTTTGTATATTAACATGAAGTTAAGTGTAGTAAAGGCTCAGAAAATTACAAAGTTGCAAATCCTGTCAGTGTCGCCACTGCAAGTGTACTTCCTCAGTGAGCTTTCAGCCCAGGAGGAGCCATTATTCTGGAGGATATGTTGGAGATGCTGTCCTAGGCCCAGATGTGCTGTCTTGTCCTGGGTTTACTTTGGAGGTGCTCCAGGAGACCTCAGTGGTTAGGGGAAAACTGAATCTTTGGAGACCTGCAGGGTGAGTGCACATAGACAGTGGCTGGAGATGCTTCAGGAATGGAGACTACCCTGGGAGTCAGGTGGGAGGCTGGCCCTTGGGAATCCTGTCGTCATGTTATTGTCGGCAGTTCAGCAGGAACTCTGTGGAGTAGGATTTTAACCAGAAGACAGGAAGGTTCTCCATCAACATGATCAGCATTCGAGGACCGGTTGTCAGAGCTGTTAGGTCAAGCTTCATGAGCTGTAGCGTGAGTGACAGCTGCACTGTGTGGCAAGGATGGACAGTAAGAAATTTGGACCAAGGAGAGCACGCTGCTGCATCTTGGCTGGTGTTGAACCAGGCACTTTCCCGAGTGAGGCTGTGTGTATCGACCACCTCTGCCCCTGCTCTTCTTTACTATTTAATATTCAACTTTGCTGCTTTTGTTACACTTACCATGGGGAGGGGGTGTTTGGTGAAGGTGCGAGTGGCAGCTTCTGCCTCCATTTCATTTGTCAGCCCTCCTACTTCCTTTAGGAGAAGCAGAACTTTGTAACAAAACTCTTACTTGGAAGTAAATTGTTCCAACCAGGCATAAATGATTTATTATTTTGCACTGAAATCTCAAACAAAGGAAGCAGGTCCAACTTCTCAGAACTGACCTTGGCCATTACAGTTGATGTTTTGTCTTTTGTCTTGTCTTGTCTTAAATTGCCTTGCCTTGCTGGGTCATATGGTAAGTCTATTTTGAGTCTTTTGAGGAATCTCCATACTGTTTTCCACAATGGTTGCACCAAACTGCATTCCCATCAAAGTGTAGGAAGTTTTGAAAGTTTGTACCTTTTGACTCCCTTAAGCCATTTCACTCACACCCCTACCCTCTGCTTCTGGCAACCACCACTCTGTATTTATAAGCTTGTTTTTTCTTCTTTTTAAAATTTTAGATTATACATTTAAGTGAAATCATATGATTTTTTTCTCTATCTGAATAATTTTTCTTAGGATAATTTCCTTAAGGTCCATTCATGTTGTTGCAAATGGCAAGATTTCATTCTTTTTCATGGCTTAATTTTATTTATATATATATATATATATATATATATATATATATAAATATATAAATATATAACACACACACACATGCACACACACACACATACACTTTATTACACATATATATATACACATACACTTTATATACACATACATACACAATTAGATACACTGTGTGTGTGTATATATACATACACACATACACATATTTACATGTATATTTACACATACCTACATATCTCCCATTCTTTATTCATTCCTCTGTGGATGGGCATTTAGGAGGTTTCTACATCTGGGCTGTCATGAATACTGCTGCTGTGAGCATGGGCTGCAGATACCTCTTCTAGATCCTGATTTTAATTCTTTGGAAAATATACCCACAAGTAGGATTCCTGGATCATATGGGGATTTTATTTTTAATCTTTTAAGGAACCCCCATACTGTTTTTTATAGTAGTTGTATCAATGTACGTTCCCACCAACAGCACATAGTGTTCCTTTTTTCCACATCGTTGCCAATAGTAGTTCCTGTCTTTTTGACAAAAGCCACTGACGGGTGTGAGTGGCATCTCACTGTGGTTATGATTTGCAGTTCCCTGATAATTAGTGCTGTTGAGCATCTTTTCATGTACATGTTGTTTAATTGTACATATTCTTCGGCAAAATGTCTGTTCAGATTCCTCTGCCCACTTTAAATTTGATTATTTGGGGGGTTTGTTGTTGTTGTTATTGAGTTGTAGGAGTTCTTCATATATTTTGGACATAACGCCTTATCAGATACATGATTTGCAATTATTTTCTCTCATTCCGTAGGTTGCCTTTCCATACTGTTTTGATTAGTAGAGCTTTATAGTATATTTGAAATCAAGGCTCATGATCCTCCAGCTTTGTTCTTCTTTGTCAAGACTGCTTTGGTTATTTGAGGTCTTTCATAGCTCCACACAAAGTTTAGAATTGCTTGTTCTATTTCTGTGAAAAATGCCATTGGGATTTTGATCAAGTTTGCATTGAATATGTAGATTGCTTTCAGTACTATGGACACTTTAATAATGTAATTTTCTAATCCATGGACACAAAATATACTTTCATTTACTTGTCTCTTCTTTAGTTTCTTTCATCAGTGTCTTATTGTTTTAAATATAAAGCGTCTTTTACCTCCTTGGCTAATTTTAGTCCAGGTATTTTATTCTTTTTGATAAAATTGTAAATGGGATTGTTTTCTTAATTTCCCTCAATCTGAGTTTGTCATTAGCCTATAGTAATGCAATGCAGCAGATTTCCATATATTGATTTTGTATCCTGCAACTTTAGTGAATCCATTTATTGATTTTATTTAACAGGAAGATATAAAATTCTAAATTTACCTAAAAATATACTGAGCAACAGCTCTCAAAGTTAAAATTAAATCTAAAATCATAAATGGAGATTTAAAAAACTCTCTCAGTAACTGACAGAACAAAAATATCAGTAATGCTATAGAATATTTATACCATATATTTAAAAATGTATGCATAGAACACTGCATCCAACAGTCATAGAGTAGTTTTATCCTCTAGTGCACATGGAACATCTAACAAAGTTGATCACATGCTGACCTTAAAAAAGTCTTATCATAGTCTTAATAACAGACTTGACAAGAATATTACCAGAAAAAGGAAAATTATGGAATAATCCACCTGGTAAATATAGAAACATAAAGCCTCAAACAAAATATTGGCATATCAAATAAGGCATATTTTAAATAATACAAGTTAGCTTTGTCCAAGGAATAAAAGGTGGATTTAAGATTCAAAGTCAATCAATATAATTTACCATGTTAAGAAAGAAGAGCAGAAAACTACATAATTATAGCAAATGTGGGGGAAGAATCTCATAAAATTTAGCACCTTTTCATTAATAAAAAACTAACCCTAACCCTAACCTCCTACACTGCTGGTGGGAATGCAGTTTGGTGCAGCCACTGTGGAAAATAGTACGGAGATTCCTCAAAAGACTAGGCATAGACTTACCATATGACCCAGGAATCCCACTCCTGGGCATATATCCAGAAGGAACCCTACTTCAAAAAGACATCTGCACCCCAATGTTCACAGCAGCACTATTTACAATAGCCAAGACATGGAAACAGACTAAATATCTATCAGCAGATGACTGGATAAAGAAGATGTGGTATATTTCTACAATGAAAGACTATTCAGCCATAAAAATGACAACATAACACCATTTGCAGCAACATGGATGTCCCTAGAGAATGTCATTCTAAGTAAAGTAAGCCAGAAAAAGAAAGAAAAATACCATATGAGATCGCTTATATGTAAAATCTAAAAAAAAAAAGATGAAGAATAAAGAAAGAAAAAAACAAATGAACATAAATACAAAACAGAAACAGACTCATAGACAGAATACAAACTTGTGGTTACCGGGGGGGTGGGGGTGGGGGTGGGAAGGGACAGACTGGTAGTTTGAAATTTGTAGATACTGACAGGCATATGTAGAATAGATAAACAAGATTATACTGTATAGCACAGGGAAATATATACAAGATCTTGTGGTATCTCACAGTGAAAAAGAATGTGACAGTGAATATATGTATGTTCATGTATAACTGAAAAATTGTGCTCTGCACTGGAAATCAACACAACAGTGTAAACTGACTATAACTCAATAAAAAAAAATTTTTTTAAGAAATACTTAGTAAAATAAGGACAAAAGTGAATTTCCTTAATCTGAACTATAGTAACAGCAACAACAAAAAAATCTCAAGGAATCATCATATCTGATGATGAGATACTGAAGTCTTCCCCCTGAGATTAGGACTGAGACAACTACCACTTCTATTTAATTTATAATGAAGGTCTTATTCACTGTAATAAATCAAGGAAAGAAAAAATACATAAAACCAGAAATAAATAAAACTCTCAACCCCACAGATGATGTTATTGTTTATAAATAAAATCCAAGAGTGAATTTACTAAAGTTGCCAGATACGTAACATACAGAAACCAATTGTATTTCTATATGTAGCAACAAAAAATTGCAAAATAACAGTTTTAAATAATAGTAGTCATAGTCTCATCAGAATACAACAAATAGCTAGGGATAAATCTGTAAAAGACACGTGAAACCTCTACAGAGAACACTGCAGCACATTGTTGAAATAAAAGACTATCTCAGTTAGCGTGGCAGAGCATCCTATAATCACATATTAAAAAAATTCAGTATTGTAAAAATGTCAGTTCTTAAATTGATCTACAGATTCAGTGCAGTTGCAATAAAAATCCTAGCAGGTATTTTTTAATGGAAATTAATAAGCTGATTCTAAAATTTGTACAGAAGTTTAAGTACCAAGAATGGCCAAGACAATCTTGACAAATTACCATAAAGAGAATAGAGATAATAGAATTAGAGAATATACAGGAGTCAATACTTACAAAGTTAAACGATTGGGCAGTTTGTGCAAGAACAGATAAATAGCCCAATGGAAAAACATACCATTTTAGTTGGATCCAGCTTCAGGAAGCCGTTTGATTTGTGATAGAAAAGTAACACTGGGAGGAGTTCAATGACTAAGTCCATCCTCTTGGCCTTATACTCTCTGCTCAGCAACCCTGGGGTAAACTGGTAAGACTGTGGCTTGTCTTCTGTAAGCTCATGGCTTGTATATGAAAACAAAGCTAAAAGATTGAGAATCTGAATGCATTGGATCACTTTTGGTAGAAGCAGTGGATGGAGAGAAATCTACGTGTCATTTTCCATTACCTTTTTATGTTGAAATAATTGAAACCTTTCAGTAAAGCTGAAAGTATTGTACAAAGAAGTACATACAGTTCATCTCAGTTCCCCAATTGTTAACGTATTATCACTTTTTATTTTAATATTCTCTCCAGTTTTTCCCTAAATTATATAGCAAACATGCTGTCTTCTTACTTATATTTTAGTGTGTATTTCCTAAAACCAAGGACACTTTGTAATGGGTTCAACTGTTTCCCCTAAGTCCATATGTTGAATCCCTAACCCTCAGCGTCACTGCATTTGATAACACAGCCATTAAGAAGGTGATTAAGATTAAAGGAGGGCATAAATGTGGGACCCGAATCCAAAAGGACTGACACCTTATAAGAGGAGGAAGAGAGAGCAGGAGCGTCCATGCTCACTGAGGAAAGGCCTTGTTGGGGGCACAATAAGATGGATGTCTGCAAAATAGGAAGAGAAGTCTAACAAGAAATCAGCCTTGCTGGCAACTTCATCTTGGACTTCTGGCCTCTAGAACAGTGAGAAATTAAATTTCTGTTGTTTATATCTGTCCCCAGTCCCCGGGGCTGCCTCTTCCCCATCCTCAGATGAAGGTCTCTCCTCCTGCTACCACGACACCGCCTCCGCCTGCACAGCCCCGGCCATGGCTCTGCAGCTGCGGCCCCTCTGCGCCCCAGGCCAGTCTCTACGCTTGCGTGCCTGTGCTCGCGGATCCTGCCTTCTTTCTTCACCTGAGGCCGCCGCTGCCTCTCCTTTCTGCAGCCATGGAGTCCTCCACTTTTGCCTTGGTGCCTGTTTTCGCCCAGCTGAGCAACTTCCAGAATCTCCTCCCAGCTGTTGGCGCAGCCTCCTTCATTGCCATCCGTGCCCAGCACCCACACCACAGCCATGTCACTCCTGGCGACCCTGGGGCTGGACCTGGACAGGACCCTGGTCCCAGCTAGTGGGCTGGGCTGGCTCATAGACTATGGGAGCCACCCCCCGCCCCAGGCCCCTGCCCTCCTGGGCCCCTATGAGGTCCTTGGGGGAGCCCTGGAGGGCGGGCTTCCGGGTGGGGGAGCTCCCCTGGTAGATGATGGCTTCCCTGACTGGATGACCGAGCTGGTCGACTTTACAGCCCTTCCCCCTTTGGAGCCCCCTTGCCCTCAGGTGCCCTCCCCTCATCTTCCCAGATCTAGAAGCTATGCTTCCCTCCTATAAAGGAACTTGAGCAGATGGAAGACTTCTTCCTTGATGCTCCCTCCTCCCACCATCATCCCGAAGTCCTAAACCGCTGCTGCCACCGCCCCTCCCCTTCTCACCATTGACCTCCCCCAGGCCCCAGCCCTGGATACCCTTGACTTGCTAGCCATCTACTGTTGCAGGGAGGCTGGGCCAGGGGACTCTGGGTTGGCAACCCGGCCCCCATCCCAGCAACCCCTTTGTCCACCTCCACCCTCTCGCCCAGCCCCCTACCCCAATCCTGCCACCGCCCACGGGGACCACGAGCAAAAGGAGAGGGACCAGACCACATCAGCGGCTCTGAGGTACCTGCCAAGGAAGCGCCCAGAGGGCGAGGCCCTGGAGGGCGGGTGCCAGGGGCTGGAGACTCGGAACCGGGAGCTGAGGGAGACGGCTGAGTAGGCGGAGTGGGAAATCCAGTATGTCAAGGGGCTGCTCATCTAAGTGTACAAGGCTTGAAGCAAGGGGACCCGGAACAGCTAGCCAGGCAGGGGCTTTGTGCGGTAGGGGGCGCTGGTCTTCCGCTCTGGCTCCCTAGTCTTTCTGGGGCTGAGGTGGGAGGGTCCATCCCGCTGTCATCCCCCTGCATCCAGCTTCCCATCAAACCCTTCCCTCCCTCCTCCCACCCCCCTTTCTCTCTCCTCTTTGATCCTTGTCTCCTCTCGTTTACATTCTGATTTGGCTCCCCTCTTCTCTCCACAGAATCAAGGCATGTTTGGCCTCAGTCAACATGTACATCCTTATGTAACAGCTGAGGAACAGAGCCCCACAGGGAATTTGGGGAGCAGGGGAGAGCTTGGAAACTTAGTCTCCCAAACAGGGAAATGAGGCCAGGAAGCTCTGCAGAATGACGATGCATAGGAGGACAGGGGAACCATCTGGGGACTAAGCCAAGAAAAGTTCTAAGAATGGTGCCCATAGAATGTAAGCCAAACAAGCCAGGTGACCTTGGAGAACTACATTTGGGGGATGGAACCAAAAGGTGGCCAAGTTCGCAGAGCAGATGGATATACAGGCAGATGGGGAGGTGGGCTGGGTGGAGAACAGCCGTTATTGGTGATTGGGTGTTCATTTTAGCTCTGGGAGAAAATCAGTGTTGTGTGAAGTTGTTGGGGTGAGGGCCACATCAAGGTGAGGGAGGGGTAGGGACTGATCATTTTTGGGGTATCGTGAGTGGAAATAAAATGAAGCATTTCCTCTGGGAAAAAAAAATCTGTTGTTTAAGGAACTCAATCTGTAATATTTTGACAGTAAATTATGACTGTACTAGGAGACTAACACACTCCCCTATTACAGCACAGCCATTAACATCAGGACATTATTAGTATTCATACAGTACCACTATCTAATCCACAGAGCCATTCAGGTTTTCTGATTTCCCAACTATGTTCTTTATAGCAAAAACAAAACAAATAAACAAAACAAATAAATAAAAATGGACTTCTTTTTCACCCTTCTGTCTCCATTCCAGGATCCAATTCAGGATCATACATTGATCTATTTGTCATATGTTTTTAGTTACCTTTACTTTGGAACGATTTCCCTAATATTTAATTATCTTTTATGATCTTAACATTTTTAGAGTTCTGGCCATTCATCTCATATAATTTCCTTTGATTTAGATTTGTTTTATATTTTTGTATGATAAGATTAAGCATATGCATTTTGGGCCAGAATACTAGAGAAGTCAACCTGTGGTCTTTTCAGTGCAACATAATAAAGACCCATGATATTCATGTGTCTCTGACTGATGATGTTAACTTTTATCACTTGACTAAGATGATGTCAGTGAGGTTACTCCACTTTGAAGTTAGTTAATAAGTATTTTTATTTATTAACTGATATGTGTAAGTACTTTATCAATTAATAAGTAATTAATCATTGTTTTCTGGGGCAAAACTTTGACACTATGTATAAACCCTGTTTCCTCAAGCATTTATCCATTAATTTTAGCATCTCCTGATGATCTTTCCTGAATCAATTAATATAAATAGTGATTTTCTAATCTATCATAGAAAATCTAAGCAAAGAAATGGAGGATATAAAAAATCAAATAGAAATTATAGAACTGAAAAATACATTAACCAAAATAAAAAAGCCACCAGAGAGGCCAATGATCAATATTCAGAATTACTATCACAGGGCAAATAATAACGGAACTTGAAGACAGAAGAGAACAGTGAAAATAACCCAAACTGCACAACAGAGAGAAAATAGACTGAAAGAAGTTAATAGAATCACAGGGAATCATCTGTAGAAAAATAACAAAAAATTTAACATTTGTATCAGCAGAGTCCCAAAAGGAAAAGAGAAAAATGTGGGACTGAAATAGTTTTCAAAGAAATAATAGACATAAATTTATAGGTACAAGGAGCTGTGTGAACCCCAAACAGAAATACATATCAAGACACATCAGAAATAAACTTCTGAGAACTACAGATAAAGGGAAACTCTCAAAAGTAGTAAAAGAGAAAAGATGAACTAATTACAAGGGAGAACAGTAGCTATCTCAATTGAAACCATGGAACCCAGAAGGAAGTGGCACACCTTTAAAGCAATGAAAGAAAAAAATATATATTACTCCAGATTTCTACATCAAGCAAAGCTGTCCTTCCAGAATAAAGGTGAAATCAAGACATTCTCAGATGAATGAAAACTAAGAAATTTTGTTGCCAGTAGAGCTGCTCGTAAAAATTCCCAAAAGAAGTTCTTCAGGCAGAAGGGAAGTGACACCAGAAGGAAACTTGAAATACCAGGAGTGAAGAAGGAATCATAAAAGGAGTAAATATGGAATGCAACACAACTAATATTACATTTCTTCTGATACTGGGACTTAAGAAGCATCACACCTTCTGCTTTCACTCTTTTAGAATCTTGAGGCCTCCAAGTTTTGCAGAAGTTCACACTAGCTTTCTAGAAGAGGAGAGGCCTCCTTGGGGCACACACAGTGATGGCATCAACTTCTAGGTATGTGAGTAGGTTGTTTTGGGTGTTTCATTTCCATTTAAGCCATAGAAGTGACCCTAGGCAAGACCAGGAGGAAAATCACCAAGATTTCAAAACCACAGAATAGAGAAGTAATAAATCTTTGTTGTTTTAAGCCTGTTGCAAATAATTCTTAAGAAAATAAAGATAAGCCAGAGATTTCGTGAGAATATTTCCAAAACACATATCTGATATAGAACTTATATCCAAAACATATAAAGAACACTGATAATTCAGTAAGAAACCACTCAGCCCAATACAGAGATGGGGGGTATTTTTCTATCAATACTTCAACATAGAAAATAAATGAATGTCAAAATATATATGAAAAGGTGGGTAAAATCATTAGTCGTGGAAATTAATTACTACTTAGTAATAAATTGAAATCAACTACTGACACATACAATAACATAGAGGAATCAATATATGATAATGAAAACCAGAACAGCGGTTTTTCTCTCTGGGTGCAAGGCAGTAACTGGAAAAAGAGAGAAGTGAACAGTTTTTGTTGTAGAAATGCTGTGTATCTTAATTAAGGTGGTGGTTACATAGGTGTATACATTTGTCAAACCCATCGAACTTTAAACTTACCAACTGTGTTTTTTCAGTAAAGGTAAATCACAGCCCCCAAAAAAGAGAAATGGAAAAAATAAATGATAAAACAAGCTGAAAACGTTAATATAAATTATGAGCAAATACATAATTTTTCTCAAAATATAAAGTACTTACAAAAACTGAAATCAAAATTTGTTATTTATAAAGACAATCTTCTAAAACAAAGCATTATTCAGTCAGTCCTTGAACACTGTGGATTTTAACTGCATGAGTCCACTTATTCAGGGATTTTTTTCAATATTAAATACTACATTACCAAATGACCTGAGGTTGGTTGAGTCTACCAAATCGGGACCACATATGTGGAGGAACCAAGTATATGGAGGGCCAACTCTGAGTTACACACAGACTTTTGGCTGCAAGGAGGATTAGTGCCCCTAACTCCTGCATTATTTGAGGGTCAATTATAATCAACTTTTGAGTTGTGAGCATATATTTGTGAAATAAAATTAACCATTGTAAAACTCTTCCTGCTACTCTAATGGGAGGAACAGTGCACAGTGCATAGATACTTACAAGCTAACTACAGAAATTTCTCCCTGACACTAATGTTCAAATAACTTTATCTCTTGTTTGATAACAGTGAGGAAACTTCCAGAAAATATTGAGTGTTTTCCAGGGGTTGGTGTTTCTATTGATAGTGAATTGTAGTGTATTTATTTATATGTATGTGTGTATACACACACACACACACACACACACACACACTTTTATATCCTGTATTTTCATGATGTTTAGATGGAAACGCCAATGTAGGATCGCTGGGATCAATGTCAGTACTGTCATGAACATATATTCCACTTGCTCAATATTTCTCTGAAGAAAGATTTTTTCTTACAATAGAAGTTTTGTTTAGCCAATCACCATTTCCTTATTTCTCTTGATGATTCAGTGATATCAAAGAATGCTTTGTTAAGAAGGACCAACTTTGTTCAATTATAAATTATGGCTCAACATATAATTCTGTGTCCAACACAAGACATAATGATTCAGATTTATGATTATCTTATAATACTGAAATAACTGTATTATGTTAAGGAAACCTACTTGGCTGAATCAAAATTTATGTGATGTTAAGGACTGTAAAAAGCCAGCCAAGAAGTCTCAGTGGATTACTGAAATCATACATGGAGAGGAAGGATAATACCGTATCTGTGAATTCTGGTCATTAAAAATGTGTTTGCCTAGTGCTTCCAGGGCCACTGAAGGAGAAAAAAACCCTGGAGGAACAATGAGTGGGTTTTTATTAGAAAAATGCCCCTTGGAATAATTGCCAAAGTGTTCACAGTAGCTGGGGAGAACACTCTGCAGGCCACCAGATGGAGAAGGCAGAGGTGAAAGACACTTGGGGCGCTGTCAGCCCTTCGCACCCACCATTTATACTTCGCTTTCCCTTCCTGCACTGCGCACAGCCACTCAGGGTGCTAGTGACAAGACTTATTTCAAGCATGGAATAACCAATTCAATAAGTCCTCACAATTTGACAAGCAACCCACATACGGACCACACCCTTCCCCTTCATTCCACCAGTACCAGGCAATTATTAACTCCCTATTTACAATGGTTCCCAAATTTTGCGTACATCAGTATCACCTAGGCGGCTTGTCAAAACACAGATTGTGGGGCTGCACCTGAAGAGTTTCTGATTCTATAGGTGGGACTCAAGAATCTGCCTTTATAACAAGTTACTAGGTGCTGTATTGCTACTGGTATAGGGACCACACTTTGAGAACCAATGTAATATTTCATTCCTTTGACATCATTCCAGTTCTCTTCTGGGAGGAGTATGTCAGTCTTTCAAGAAGATTAGCAGTGAGGGAAAGAAGCTGAGGAAATAATAAGCTGCTTTACATCCAGAAATGAAGTGGAATATAATTAAATAAATCTAGCAGGAAGTACGCTCAAGAGAGGGGCTTGTTGGAATTGAGATGTTTGTAGGAAGCACAGATAGAAAGCCTGAAGAGGCAGAAGAGAGAGGAAAGAGGAAGTTTATTTACATTTCCCTACTTTGTGTGTAGCTGGCTCTGAGGGCCACGAGCAGAGCTAGCTAGTGGAAACTGTGATGGAACATTTCCAGAGAATTTCCCAGGGCTGCTATACAGGGAACTTGTCATCCTTGAACACCACGTGTAAGGAGCTGCACACAGAAATTCTCTGTGTACTTCAGCTTAAGATAAAAAGTAATAAATTTATTTTCTAGCTTGCCAGTCACTCTAGTGATAAATTAACAGGTAATTAATTTGTTAGCGAGTACTTCTTTCCATTATTTACTTCAACTTGAAAATGTTTTCTGTGAAACATGCCAATGGGAAATCATAAAATATTGCTTTGTAATCTTGTTGATGTTCTAATTAACCAACGCAGGACAGTAGTTACCAGGCATTTCCCCCAAATCTCAGTGAGTCTGCCCTTTGCACTTGGAGTGAGGCTAGGCAAAGCAGTTACAAAATAAAAGGAATTAATGTCATTTAATAACACAGTGACTGAGTATTAGGCAGTTGAATGGGGAAGAAGGAAAATGAGTCAAGACCAGAAGTATTCAGAAATCTAGAAGGCCAAGATTGGGTGCAGGTAATATGCAGAAATAAAAAGTAAATAAATAATTGTGGGAGTCAGTTCCAGGTAAGCTGGAGAAAACACGTTCCACCCTGTCTGTACCACTGAGTGCAGCTCTGAGACAGAATGCACAGAGCAGCTGTTAGAGGACCCTGCAAACTGAATAACATCAGGAGAATTGGAAAGAAGACCAGAATTTAAAGTACCACCAAATCTCTGGTAAAGTTACCCTGTTTTTCATCCTCTGGTCCTGTCACCTCTTGGTCCCAAAAGTAAGCAGCACAGAATAACTAAGGCCCTGTGTTTCTGAATACAGAACCTGAGAGAAGTACTCCAGGGACATGAAGTGTACTGGGGAGGTTACTGATGAGGGCAGACCTCATGAAAGAAATCTCAGTAAATTTTTAAATAATCTTAGGAAATTTAATCCCAAACTTTGTGTGCATGGCTGGACCTGATGCTAATCAGTGTAATAAAGACTTGTAAAACCTGATTATCAGAAAGACTTCTGGTCAGACCCGGACAGCCGCTGGACGTGCACTTAGTGGGGCAGATCTGAATAGCTCTGCAAAGGTTTTGAAACTGAATTGACAGTCAACCCGGAGCCAAGGAAGATGGGCTGAAACCTGTGGCCTGAATTTAACCAGGTACATTTCTTGCCAAAACAAACATACCAACTTTATTCAAAGGATTAAAAAAAAAAAACCCTCAGCGTATGAAAGCCTGATATAGCAATCCAAAATTCCTCAGCATTTGAAGAAACAGGAGACTCTCAATTCTTACGGGAAAAGACGATCAACAAATATCAACATTGACATGACAAAGTTATTAGAATTACCTGACAAAGATTTTAAAATAGTAAGTTATTTAAAATATTCTAACGAGAAATTGCAAGCACTCCTAAAATTAATACATAGGTTGGAGGACTCAGAAATGAGGTATAAAGAAGGATCAGAAGGGGGTCCGCCGCGTCTCCGCCAGCGGTCGGCCCTGAACCGCGCGCCGCCGCGAGCTCTCGGACTCGAGCCAGCGCCTGAGGAGCCCGGGGCCACCGCCCGCAGCGGCCGAGCTCAGGGCCGGCTGAGCGGGACGCCGCCGCCGCTGCCGCCGCCTCCTCCTCCTCCTCAGCGGGCGGCGGCCCGGGCCCGGCAGCCACGGCCGAAGACCCCCTGGGACGGGCGCCTGCGGTGAACAGGAGGGGAAGCAGGAGAAGGAGGTCGCGCGGCCTCAGCCCGGGCCGCCGCCCCAGGCGCCGCCCTGCCGGCCCCTCGGCGCTGAGGTGGCTCGCGCGCCCCCGCCGGTCGCCACGGATCCGCTGAAGAAGATCAAAAGGCGGCTTGTCAGTGACACTCCGAGGGCGCCGAGGTGTAGACAAGGCCAACTGGTGCCCCTGAACAGACAGGCCTGGGTGAGAGCGGCGGCGGCAGCGGGTGACCGTGGAGGGGCCCCCACACGAGCTGCCGCTGGGGAGCCTCGCTCTGGACGGGGCCCCTCAGCTCCGCACCAGAGATTATACACGAGGACTGGAAGGTGGGGTCGGCCGGGGAGAGGGACCAGGCTTCCGCCGCTGCCCTCGCATGAGGTGCGGTCACCAGGGAGGGTGCGCATGCGCAACCCCCACCCCATCCCCCACCCCCCTACTCCCCGCGCAAGATCTCCACGGAGAACGTCGACAAGCGCCCATCACTACCAGCCGACACCCGGCTGCCCGAGGGCCTACCGTGAGAAGTTGACCCCCAATATCCCCATCTTTGACAAGCCCCTCGGCTGCCGCCTCCGCCGTGTCAGCCTGCCTGGGATCGACTTTGGGAAACTGGAGACCTACATCAAGTTGGACAAGATGGGAGAGGGTACATATGCCACCGTCTGCAAAGGCAAAAGCAAGCTCACAGACAACCTTGTGGCACCAGGGAGATCAGACTGAACACGAAGAGGGGGCGCCCTGCACCGCCTTCTGGGAAGCGTCCCTGCTCAAGGACCTCAAACACGCCAGCATCATCCCGCCACACGACATTATCCTCAGAGAAGTCGCTCACCCTTGTCTTTGAGTACCCGGACAGGGACCTGACGCAGTACCCAGATGGCTGTGGGAACGTCATCAACAGGCACAATGCGAAACTCTTCCTGTTCCAGCTGATCCGCGGCCTGGCCTGCTGCCACCGGCAGAAGGTGCTACACCGAGACGTCAAGCCCCAGAACCTGCTCATCAACGAGAGAGGAGAGCTCAAGCTGGCCCGGGCCGAGTCAGTTCCAATGAGGACCTACTCCAATTAGGTTGTAAGGCTGTGTACCGGCCCCCAACATCCTGCTCAGGTCCACGGACTGCTCCTCTCAGATTGGCATGTGGGGTGTGGGCTGCATCTTCTATGAGATGGCCACGGGCCGGCCCTTCTTCCCTGGGCTCCACGGTGGAGGAACAGCTGCACTTCATCTTCAGCGTCTTGGGAGCCCCCAACTGAGGAGACGTGGCCAGGCATCCTGTCCAGTGAAGAGTTCAAGACATACTGCTATCCCCAGTCCCCTTGTCCTTGCAGTAGACTTGACAGAGGCGGGGCTGACCTCCACACCAAGCTGCTGCAGCTTGAAGTTCGCAATTGTATCTCCGCAGAGGATGCCATGAAACTTCTGTTCTTCCTCAGCCTGTGGAAGCGCATCCACAAACTTCCTGACACTTCTTCCATATTTGCACTAAAGGAGATCCAGCTACAAAAGGAGGCCAGGCTTCGGTCTTCATCAATGCCTGACTAAGGCAGGCCAGCTTCCTGAGTGGTGGACACCGAGTTCTAAGCCACAGACTGAGGCCCCAGCAGGCAGCAGCTGGAGGAATGCCACACCCCTCACAGGGCAGCCCCCAGCTGCATCCTTCCTGCTTGCTGCCTGCCTGCCTGCCTACCTGCCTGACTGAACACTCACCTTCCCACGTGTCCCCTGCTGCCTGTGCGAACACCTGACCATTGGCCTGTCAGCCCACCCATTGGCCTGTCTGCTGGGTGCTAACAAAGCTCTCATCGCTCCTTAAATTAAAAAAAAAAAAAAAATCAAAAGGAAATATTTGAACTGAAAAATAAAATAACTGAAGTATAAAACTCACTAAATGAGCTCAAAAGCATAAAGTGCATAACAGATGAAATTGTCAGTGAAACTGAAAAATAGATCAATAGAAACTATTTAACCTGGAAAAAGATATTGAAGACAAATTAACAGAGCGAGAGGAACCTGTAAGAAAATAACAAAAGGCATAACATTCTTGCCATCAGAGTCCCAGAAGGACAGCAGAACAAGTTCAGTACTGAAAAAATATAATTCAAGATATAACATCTCTAAACTTCCTTAGTGTGGCAAACCACATAAACCTATCCCTAAACAGGATAAACCATCCCTAAACAGGATAAACCCAAAGAAATTCCATGCTTAGACCAATCATAATCAGACTGTTGAAACTAAAGTAAAAGAAAAACTGAAATCAGTCAGAAAAAATGGCATATTACCTGTAAGAGAAGAACAATTTGAATGACTAACCAGAAACTACAGAAGGAAGTGGCATATTTTTCAGTTGCTGAAAGAACAGAACTATCAGCTTGAAAATCTATATTTATTAAAAATGACTCTAGGCATGAAGGTGAAATGAAAGTGTTCTCAGATGAAGGAAAACTAACAGAATTTGTTGCCAGCAGATTTGCCCTAAAGGAATTGCTAAAGGAAGTTCTTCAGATTGAAGGGAAATGATACCAGAAAATGATAGTATCTTAGGGATAGTAAGCAAGAGAAATGGTCATTGTCATGGTACATATAATAGGCTATTCTCTTAAGTTCTTTGAAATGCAGTTGATGGTTGAAAGCAGAAAAAATAATAACACTATCTGCAGGTTTTTTAATGTGTACAGTTGTAATATATAATACAACTACAAAATAAAGGGGTTAAAGAGATTCACATGGTTTTAAGACAAAATTCCACTTAAGGATAAAAGTATTCATTTCAATGAGACTGTGAAAAGTTAAATATGTAAACTGTAATTTTCAAAGAAACCATCAAAAACTATTTATACAAGACATAAAAAAAACACAGTCAATAAAGTTGAATGATAAAAGTATTCAAATAACTCAAAATGAAGGCAGGATTTGGGGAAACAAAGGAAAAACAGAGGAAAAACACATAAATCACTTAAAATGGTAGATCTAAATCCAAACATATCAATAATTACATTAATTTTAAATGACCTAAACTCACCATTTAAAAGACAGACTCTCACAATAAATATGGTAAGATTCTACTTATAAGAGTTATCTAGAGCAGCCAAACTCTTAGAAAAAGAAAGTAGAATGGTGGTTGTCAGGAGAGGAAAGTTAGCTTCCTAATGAGTATAGAATTTGAGTTTTGTAGGATGAAAAAATTCTAGAGATGTGTTACATAACAATATGCATTTGGTAACACTTTTATACTGTACACTTAAATGGTTAAGAGGATAAACTTTATATATCTATAACACAATAAAACATACTGAAGTTGTCAAAATAAAAGAAACATCCCTACAAATAAATAAAACATAGTCAAACTATATGTGGTTTTTAAGAAACCAATGTCAAATATCAGTGTTTATAAATGAAAGAATGATAAATGATATAGCGTACAAACACTAATCAAAATAATACTGAAGTGAATATATTAATACAAAGAAGTATACTTCAAAGAATGAAAATTACCAAGAATAAGAACATTACATAATAAACTTATCAATTTACCAAGAAAATGTAGATTCCTAAATGTACATATACCTAACAAAAGAGTTTTAAAATGCACAGAATAAAGAGGGTGGAGTTAAGGAGAAATAAACAAACCTACAAATATAATTAGAGACTTCAACTCTCCTCTATTAGTACTGGATTCAACTAAGAAAAAGAAAGCCAGCAGGGATGTGGAAGAACTGGGCATCACCATTAACTGAAAAGGTAAAATTTACAATTACAGAATGCTTTACTGAACAATAGCAGAATATATATTATATATATTGTATTCAAAATTTACAAAAAAAATTCAACAATAAGAACATAATCTGATTTAAAGTGAACAAGAGATCTGAACAGACAACTACTGAAGATTTTCAGACAGTAAATAAGCATGTAAAAAGATGTTCAACACCATTTGTTATTAGGAGAATGAAAATTAACAAACTGATGGGTTACCTCTACACAGCTTTCAAAGAGACTAAACCAAAAACTGACAATACCTGTTGTTGGTGAGGATGCAGAGTAACAGGAACTCTCATGCAATGCTGCTGGGAATGGAAAATGGTAGAGCCACTTTGGAAGACAATTTAGCAGTGTTTTACAAAGTTCATTGTATTACCATAAAATCCAGCAACTGCACTCCTAGGTATTTAAATATTTCAAAGCTATATAGATATAAAATTCAACACCTAAACGTTTACAACTGCTTTACTCAATACTATTAAAAACTAAAAGCAACCAGGATGTCCTTGAGTACATGAATGGGTAAGCAAACAGTGGTACATCCATACAATGGAATATTACTGAATAAGAGAATGAGCCATCAAGACATGAAAATACACAAATGTATCTTAAATGAATATCACTAAGTTAAAGAAACCCATCGGAAAAGGCTACATACTGTACAATTCTAGTTATATAGCATTCTGAATAAAGCGAAAACTATATATATTATAAACAGATCAGTGGTTGCCAGGAGTTCAGGGAACAAGAGGAAGGGATCAGTTTCCTAGGTGAAGCTTTGAAGATTTTTTAGCTTGGTGAAACCATCTGTATATTTTAAAAACAGGTACATGTTATATGTATGTCAAAACCCACAGAACTTTACAGCATAAAAACCAAATATTGATGTATACAAGTTACAAATAGCTAGGAGATCAGTGTATCCCAGAATAGAATGTAGAATGTGACTAAAGAATCTAACTATATACAAAGGTATGTAAAACCTCACTGAAGGGAAAAAGACCTAAGAAACTTTAATGTGAGTGGAATCTGTGAGATTAACCCAACACAATTAACAAAATGGTAATAAGAATATACGTATTGATAATTACATTAAATATAAAGGGATTAACTGCTCTGACCAAAAAATATAGACTGACGGACTGGATACAAAAAGAAGACGCATGTGTATGCTATGTACAAGAGACCCGCTTCAGACCTAGAGACACATGCAAGCTGAAAGTGAGGGGATGGGAAAACAAAAATTCCTTACAAACGGAAACCAAAAGAAAGCTGGAGTAGCAATACTTATATCTAACAACAGTGATCTTAAAGACTGTTATGAGAGTCACAAAAGGATTCTACATAATACTCAAGGTACCAATCCAAGAAGGTATAACAGCTGTAAATATATACGCACCCAACAAAGGAACACCTCAATATATAAGGCAATTTTTAACGAACATAAAAGGAGAAATCAACAATAACACAATAATTGTGAGGAACCTTAACACCTACTTTTATCAATGGACATCCAGACAGAAAGCCAGTAAAGAAATACAGACCCCAAATGACATGTTAGACCAGATGGGCTTAATTAATATCTAAGAGCATTCTAATTGAAAGCAACATAATACACATTCTTCTCAAATGCACATGGAATAAACTCCAGAATCAATCACATATTGGATCACAAAGGAAGCCTCAGTAATTTAAGAAAATTAAAATCATACTAAGAACCTTTTCTGATCACAAGGCTATAAGGTCAGAAATCAACTACAAGGAAAAAAAAATGCAAAAACTGCAAATACGTGGAGGCTAAACAATATGCCACTACACAATCAGTGAATCACTGTAGAAATCAAAGAGAAAATTGGAAAATACTTTGAGATCAATGAAAATGAAAACACAACAATCACACAGGTTTTGAGATGCGGCAAAAGCAGTTCTAAGAGGCAAGATTATAACAATACAAGTCTACCTCAGGAAACAAGAAAAATCTCAAATAAACAACCTTAAACTTAAATGTAAAGCAGCTAGAGAAAGAGGAGCAAAGAAAACCCAAAGTTAGTAGAAGAAAAGAAATCATAAAATTCAGAGCAGAAATGAATGAAATAAAGACAAAAAAAAAATCAATGAAACTAAAATGGGTTCTTTGAAAAGATGAATAAAACTGACAAACCTTTAGTTAGACTCATCAAGAAAAAAGGGAGAGGGCCCAAATTAATAAAATAAAAAAGGAGAAGTCACAATCAATATCACAGAAATACAAGGGCTCGTAAGAGGCTACTATGAAGCAACTATATGCCAACAAAAAGGACAACCTAGGAGAAATGGGCAATTTCTTAGAAAGGTACAATTTGCCAAGGCTGAATCAGAAAGAAATGGAAAATATGAGTAGACCAATTACCTGGTACCAAATTAAGTCAGTAATTTTAAAATATCCACAAGCAAAGGTCCAGGACTAGCTGGCTTCACAGGTGAATTCTAACATAAATTTACAGAAGAGTTAACATCTAACCTTCTGAAACTATTCCAAAAAGATTAAAGAGGAAGGAACAATTCCAAATTCATTCTATGAGGCCACACTCACCCTGATACCAAAACAAGACAGATACCAAAAAACAAGAAAATCACAGGCCAATATAACTTACGAGTATAGATGCAAAAATCCTCAACAAAAAACTAGCAAATGGACTCCAACAATGCACTAAAAGGATCATATGCCATGATTAAGTGAGATTTATCCCTGGGATACAAAGATTTTTCAATATCAACAAATCAATCAATGTGATACCTCACATTAACAAACTGAAGAATAACAACTGTGTGATTATCTCAATAGATGCAGAAAAGCTTTTGATAAAAGTCAATATCCATTTGTGATAAAAACTATCCAGAAATGGTGTGCAGATGAAACATACCTCAACATAATCAAGGCCATGTATGACAAACACACAGCTAATATCATACTTAATGATGAAAAGCTGAAAGCATTTCCTGTAACATCAGAAACAGGACAACAATGCCCACTCTCACCACTTATATTCAACATAGTTTTGGAAGCCCGAGCCATAGCTATCAGAGAAGAAAAAGAAATAAAGGGAATCCAAATCGATAAAGAAGAAGTAAAACTGTCATTGTTTGTGGATGACATGGTACTATACATGGACAACCCTAAAGAAGCAACCAGAAAACTACTAGAGCTCATCACTGAATCTGGTAATGTTGCAGGATATAAAACTAATATACAGAAATCAGTGGCATTTCTATCCACTAACAACAAAATAGCAGAAAAAGAAATTATTTAAGAGAACTCTGGAACAACATGACGCTTACTAATACTCGCATTATAGGGGTACCATAAAGAGAAGAGAGAGAGAAAGAACCTGAGATATTTTTTGAAGAGATACTAAACCCAAAGAGGAATACACCAAGGCACATAGTCATCAAGCTGACAAAAATTAAGGATAAAGAGAAAATATTAAAATTAGCAAGAGAAAAGCAACACATAATATACAAGGGAACTCCCATTAGGCCATCAGCTGATTTTTCAGCAGAAACTCTACAGGCCAGGAGAGAGTGGCAAGATATAAGTAAAGTGGTGAAAGAGAAAAACCTACAATCAAGAATACTCTGCCCAGCAAGGCTCTCATTCAGATTTGAAGGCAAATTCAAAAGCTTCACAGATAAACAAAAGCTAAAAGAATTCAGCAGCACCAAACCAGCTTTACAACAAATGTTAAAGAAACTTCTCTTGTCATCAAACTATAAGAAAAGGACAAAAAGAAGAAAGGGGGAAAAAAAGACCTTCAAAAGATTGCTTTGTCAGTTTAGAGTCTTTTATGGTTTCATATACATTTTGGAATTTTTGCTTTAGTTCTGTGAAAAATATTGTGAGTACTTTGACAGGGGTTGCATTGAATCTGTAGATTGTTTAGGGTAGTACAGCCATCTTGATAATGTTGATTCTTCCAATCCAGAAGCATAAGATATATTTCCATTTCTTTGTATCATCTTCAACTCCCTTCATCAATGTTTTATAGTTTTCAAAGTATAGGCAACCTCCTTGGTTAAGTTTATTTCTAGGTACTTTTGATGCAATGGAAATGTTTATGCCAGTTATAAAATTCTGGTTTTTGAAGTGGAAAAAATGTCAATGAAGGGCTGCAAAAGGCAAAATACCTTTCATTCTTATGGGTGATCTGTATTCCATTACATATATATGCCACATCTTCTTTTCCCTTCAGTCTATTGATGTGCATTTATAACGCTTCCATACCTTGGTAATTATAATTGGCAATTATAAAAATAATGTTGCTGTCAATAGCAGGTGTATTTATCCTTTTCAATTAATTTTTATTTTGTGGATGGCTTTATTCCTTTGATAACTATGTAAGTTTAAATAGCTAAAGCTCTAAACCTTCTTACAAACAATGAAAAATACATATATGTAAATTTAAAAACAAGGTGCAGTATTTTGGGTATATGTATTTACATGCAATACATTGTATATGTGCAGTCAAATTGTAACAATTCTACCTAATAATACTGAAAAATGGGAAAAAACAAATTAAGGAAATAATACCATTTACCATTGTACTAAAACATATAAAATACTTAGGACTAAACCTAACCAAGTAGACAAAGGACCTGTATTCTGAAAACTATAAGACACTGAGGAAAGAAATTGAATTCACTTAAGTGATGGAAAGATATAGCATGTTCTTGGATTGGAAAAATCAATATTGTTAAAATGGCCATAATACCCAAGGCAATATACAGATTCAGTGCAATCCCTATCAAATTACGAATGACATTTTTCACAGAGTTGGAGCAAAATAAATTGTTAAAAATAAATTGTGTTAAGAAACACAAAAAATGCCAAATAGCCAAAACAGTCTTAAAAGAGGAGAATGGAGCTGGGAGAATCACCCTCCCTGGCATCAGGCTATCATACAAAGCTACAGAAATCAAAACAGTATGGTTCTGGCACAAAAACAGACACCTGGATCAATGGAACAGAATACAAAGTCCAGAAATAAACCCTTGCACCTACAGTCAATCAATCTATGACAAAGGAAGCAACAACACACAATGGAGAAAAGACAGTCTCTTCAACAAGTGGTGCTGGGAAAACTAGGGCAGCTACTTGTAAAAGACTGAAATTAGAACATTCTCTTCACCATGTACAAAAGTAAACTGAAAATGAATGAAAGACTTGAATGTAACACTGCATACTATACAATTTCTAGAGGAAAACATAGGCAGAACACTCTTTGACACAAATCACAGCAATATTTTTTATGACCAGCTCCTAGAGTAATGGAAATAAAAGCAAAAAATAAATAAATGGAATCTAATTAGACTTAAAATCTTTTGTACAGTTAAGGATACCATAAATAACATGAAAAGACAACCTACAGAATGGAAGAAAATATTTGCAAATGCTGTGACTGACAAGGGACTAATTTCCAAAACATACAACCAACACATACAGCTTAATATAAAAGAATAAGCAACCCCATCAAAAAATGGACAGAGGACCTAAGTAATCATTTCTCCAAAGAAGACATCCAGATGGCCAACAATCCCATGAAAAGATGTTCAATATCACTAATTGTAAGAGAAATGCAAATCAAAACTACGATGAGATATCACCTCACGTCAGTCAGAATGACCACCTTTAAAAATTCCACCAATGATAAATGCTGGAGAGGAAGTGGAGAAAAAGGAACCCTCTTATACCGTTGGTGGGAATGTAAATTGGTGCAGCCATTATGGAGGACAGTATTGGGAGCAGTCAAAAAAATTAAAAAAGACTTGCCATATGATCAAGCAATCCCACTCACGGGCGTATGTCTGGAGAAAAGTATATGTTGAAAAGATGCATGCACCCCCAATGTTCACAGCAGCACTATTTACAGTAGCCAAGACATGGAAACAACCCAAATACCCATTGACAGATGACTGGATAAAGAAGATGTGGTATTTATATACATATACATACATACACACAATGGAATACTACTCAGCCATAATAAAGAATAAAATAATGCCATGTGTAGCAGCATGGCTGGACCTGGAGAACATCACTCTAAGTGAAGTATGCCAGAAACAGAAAGAAAAATGCCATATGATAGCACTTATATGTGGAATATTAAAGGACCCAAATGAACTCATCTACAAAACAGAAACAGACCCACAGACATAGAGAACAAATTTATGGTTATCAGAGGATAAAGCTTTTGGGAAGGGATATATTGGGAATTCAAAATTTGCACCTCTTGGGGAGTGATGGAAATGTTAGCTATCTTGATTGTGGTAGTGGCTTCATTGATGTTTGCCTCTGTCAAAATTCATCAAATTGTACATCTGAAATATGTGTAGTTTCCTGTACAGGAATCATGCCACAATAAAGGTGTTAAAACAACTACAGATGTATATCTTTCATGAATATAAATACAAAAACTTCAATAAAATATTAGCAAATTAAATCCAAAACTATATTAAGACAATATTAAACCAGGGTTTATCTAAGAAATTCACACAGTTCAATATTGAAAACCAATAAACATAATGCACAATATTAGCAGACAAAAGAAAAGCCACATCATAACACCAATTGACGCAGAACAAGGATATGATAGAACTCGACATCTATTCATGATGAACATTTCTTAATAATCTTCCACAACATAAAAAAGGGTATTTTAAAATACTTTCACTTGACATATTTAATGGTGAAAGGCTGAGTATATTTTCATTGAGTTCAACAAATCAAGGATGTCTTCTCTCACCAACCCTATTCAATATCATACTATAAGCAGCCACCAGTATTAATAATGTTACAAAGATAAATGAAAGGCACACAGATTGTAAAGGGAAAAATAAAACTATGCCTATGAGCAGATGACATGAATGTATTCATACAAAACCCAAGGAACCTACCCTACTGAAAGCTTCCTAGAACTGATACATTCAACAAGCCACAGGGTACAAGTTCAACACACAAAAATCAATCATATTTCTACATACTAGCAATATGTATTTGGAAGCAGATATTTTTTAAAATGCCATTTACAGTACTTCAAAAGTATCAAATACCCAGGAATAAATACAACATAATATGGGCAGGGTTTGTTTGTTGAAAATCACAAATTGATGATGAAAGAAAAGAAGACCTAAATAAATACTGTGTCCATGGATTGAAAGAATCAATACTGTGAAGGTGTCAATTCTTAAAATTTAATTCAATTTCAATAAAAATCTCAGCAAGATTTATACTAGATATAGACTGATTCTATAATGCAAAACATTATAATGCAAAGGATTAGAACAGTTTAAACAATTTTGAAAAAGGAAAATAAAATTGGACATACTACTTGATTATAAGAATTACTAAAAAACCAGAGCAATAAAGACATCATGGTATTGGTAAAGATATAGACATACATCAAGTGGAACAGAATAGTGAGTCCAGAGATGGACTCATTCAAATATGGTCTATCGATTTTGTGAAAAGTTGCAAAAGCAGTTTAATGGAGAAAGGATAAACTTTCAACAAATGGAACTGAGGCAACTGCGTATCCATATGAAAAAGAAAAAAAAACCTTAAACCTAATTCAAATCAGTCAAAATGGATTATCGATCGAAATGTAAATGCAAAGCTATAAATCTTTTAGAGGAAAACCAAGGAGAAATTCTTAAATTCTTAGGGTTAGGCAGAGAGATCTTAGATATACAATATTTATCGATTGACTCCAATTCCTCCTTGATTGAGGGTTGCTCCCTGGACATGGGGCGTGGCGGGGTAGCGATGTGTTAAATCATTCACAGACTTCTCCTGACATTGGGATGAGCAAGTTCCTAGAACACCGGGGAAAGACTTTGGGTAGAGAAGGAAAGAGATGCACGTGCTTGAGGTGGGAAACAAGTATGGGAAAGATCTGCCACAGCTGAGAGCAAACCCAGAACTGGGATGAGAATCTCCTACAGGAAAGAGGTAAAGGCAAAGTGGTAAGGGATGCAGCCGAACAGGTGGGCCTATCGTTGCCCACCAGTGTTTCCTTCTGTGACTCTAGCGGCTCTCAAGGCCAGAGCCATGGAGTCTATGATCTGCTGAGGATGACTCTGTATAAAAATACTGTCAGGACCTTTGGAATTCTCTTGCGTCTGGGAGGTGAGGAGGGGTGTTGCTGAGATTGCTCACTGGAGGGAAGACATCACACGCGTGTTGTCCTCTCTCTGTTTTATTGTTGTCTACACTAAGTAAGAGTAGAGTAGACCTTGGCACAGTACCCAGTGACATTTAAAGCAGGCATAGCCTTAGATGGAGCAATCGCACCTGGGAGATGCTTCCTATAGAACGTAAGGCCCAGTACATAGGAATCTATGTGCAAAGATTTGTGTCCCAGGCACAGCGTCCACACTAGTAAATTGTTGATCATGATGTGTATTTCCTGAGGCCATTGTGGGGATGAAAGCTAATATATAAGAAATTCACTTTGCCAATCAGTTATCAATATTAAAACACATGGCAATGGGGAAACACTAAGATTTCCAAAAGAGGACTTCATATCCACTACTCTGATTCCTCACACGTCATCCTCTGCACTTGGTGTCTGTCACAGCACAGCACTCAGCAGAAGGAGCAAGGGAAACAGCGGAGACGGATGTGACAGTCTAGCGGAGGGGCCTGTGCTTCCTCAGCCCAGAATGGAGTCACCCTGGAGGGCTACCTCCTGGAACTCTGGCTCAGTAATTTTCCGATCTTTCTCCTGTGTATTAGTTACTCCCAGAAAGTCTGTGGTAAAAGCAAAAAGAAGGTTCTGGAACTTGGAGATGGAGACTGAGCCCTGGAAACATCCTCAGGGACCCTGGGCTTTGGCCATTACCCGCCTGTCTCTACGGGCTTTTTATCTCATGGAAGCAGGTCTCTCAGTGAGTGCTCATCGGGAGCTTGAAGGATCAGGAACAAGTTTTCAGGAAACACTTCTGGCCATAGATTATTCTAGGAGCCTTTGTTAACTTCCCATAGTAGGTCAGAGACAGATGGGTTCCAAGGGAATTATGATAACTAAGAGGAAAATCTACAGGCTGGAGTGGGGGCATGCCAGGGGAAGTGGAGGCCCCAGAGGACTGTCCGCTTGGGGAACAATATGCCTTTGTGCTAATGATGCCCCGGGTTAGTGAGCAGGCTTTGGCAAGAGGCTGATCTGCAGACTTAGAGTACACGCTGTTGATTAATTGGGGATCTTTTGAGTTTATAGGGCCTTCTTCCTCAACTCTCATATAACATTTATTTGTCTTACTTTATCTCCCATCTCTCTCCACCACTTCTCTGGCTATTAGGATGACATGGCCCCTTGAAAAACTGAAAGACAGAGAAAATGCTATGAAGTTAGTGAGATGAGATGAGATAAGCTGAACTGAGCTGGAGTTAATTTTATGAGACCCTGTGTCCGTACAGAGAGGCAGAGAGATGCAGTGGGTATGGAGTAGGATAACTGAGGACAACTCTATCACTTTTTGCATTTGTGTCACTGTGCTCACTGGCTTTGCCTCTGACGTCTGTCTCATGTGAAGTGGCTTGAAACCGCAGAGGAGCCTAACACATGTTTGTCCCCTTTACCTTTGAAATAAAGGCTATGATTTTAAAAGCTGATATACTGGGCTTTATCATCTGGCTAACATTTTCAAATAAAAGTATTATAATTGAACAGAACAGAAAAAACAGGTTTGAAATAAACTCTAAATATTTAATAAATTAACATGTAGTAAATATAGCTTTACAAACAAGTGTTGTTATTTAAAGTGTTTACAAAAATACCTACTTAGCTCACAATAGATTATAAAATAAATTCTACTTGAATTAAAGAGTTAAATATGGACAATAAAATCCCAGAAAAGTATGATGACTAACTCATCTTTTAACGGCAAATAACTTGAATACAAAAAAGAAGAAGAAGGAAGTAAAGGAGAAGAAGAAATAGTGAGATAATAGATTTAACTATGTAAAATGTTCTACTTCTGTATATCAAAAACTATTGGGAGTATATGAGAGAAAAAATAATATTATTAATATGTAAAATAGATCATCCACGTCAACAAGTAAAATATAAACACTGAAAGAAATATGGTCAAAAGATAGGACTAGATAAGGATGAATGAAGAATTTCAATCAAAAATACACATGATAAATCCAATTCATTCTAATACATTTAAAAGAGCAAGACTCAGATGTTGCCTATACAATGGCAGAGTCCCAGATGTGCACTAGTATCCAGTACTGATGAGGGTGCAGAAAAATGGGCCCCATAATGCACTGCTTTGAAGTTGGGGGCACAAATGACCCCATGGTAGGGACCTGCCACTGGAGAAATAGAGAAGAACCGTGGGGCAGATCGCTTCTAAGAGGAAGTGGAAAGAAAGGAACTGGGACATACCTGTCAGCTTTTCCTTCAAAACTCACCAATAACATAGGTCATCCCCAACCCACACCTCTGTGGGAGAGCAGTGAATGAGGTTGAAAGAAAGAAATGTGTTACAACTACAGGAGACTGCATAGAAAGAAGCATCAGGAATTGGGAAGAAATCCCTCATTTCAACAACAAGCATATTTGTTTCAATTGGATAACTACTTGTATTAAATTTCTATTGCTGAGTGACTTCTGTTTTGCAATAGACAAGGCCAAGAAAACAAGGATACAAGCAACAGATTGGGAGAAAATATTTGTAAAAGACACATCTGATAAAGGACTGTTATCCAAAATATACAAAGAACTCTTAAAATCCTAAAATACAAAAACAAACAACCCAATTTTTAAAATGGGCCGAAGACCTGAACAGATAACTCACTAAAGAAAATGAACAGATGACAAATAAACACATGAAAAGATGCTCCACATCATAAGTCATCATGGAAATGCAAATTAAAACATCAGTTAGAGACACTACACAGCTATTAAAATGGCCAAAATCTGTAACACTGGAAATATTAAATACTAACAAAGATGATGCAGAGTAACAGGAAATCTCATCCATTGCTGGTGGGAGTGTAAAATGCTGTAGCCACTTTGGAAGATAGTCTGACAATTTCTTATTAAACTAAATGCTCTTATCCAATCCAGAAATTGTATTTAGCCAAAGAATTTGAAAACTTATATCTACACAAAAACTTACATGCAGACATTTAAAGCAGCTTTATTCATAACTGCCAAAACTTGGAAGCAACCAAGATGTCTTCTAATAGGTGAGTAAATAATAAATCATGGTATATCCAGACAGTGGAATATTATTCAACACTAAACAAATGAGATGCCAAGCCATGGAAGGACCTTAAATGCATATTACTAAGTGAAAGGAGCCAATCTAAAAAGGCTACTTACCCCACAATTCCAACTATATGACATTTTGGAAAAGGCAAAACTATGGAGAGAGTAAAAATAGCAGTGGGCTCCAGGGCTCGGCAGAGGGGAGGGATGACTAGGTGGAGAACAGAGGATTTTTAGGGCATTGGAAATACTCTGTATGACATATTTCACTATACATTTGTGCAAAGCCATAGGATATACAACACCAAGAGTAAATGGTAATATGAACTGTGAACTTTGAGTGATTTTAATGTTTCAGTGCAGGTTCATCAATAGTAACAATTGTACCACTCTGGTGGTGAATACTGATAACAGAATATGTTATGCATCTGTGGGGGTATATGGGACAGTATCTGTACATTCTCCTCATTTTCCCTGTGTGGACCTTAAAGTGTCCTAAAGACAGGAATTCATCATTTTAAAAATAAAATTAGAAAAATATAACAAAGCCAAGGTTAAATATTTTATAGATTAATAACACTGTATGTTTCTAGAAACATTGATAGATTGCTAGAAACAAAGATAAATGCAAAAATAGATTGCAAAGAGAGACTGATATCAGAGACCGCAGCCCACTGTCAAGCACAGAAGCACCGTCACAATCTGGAAGTGGTAGTGGGGAGATTTACTTCCCTGAAAAGCAGCCCTATCAGAGCCAATGGGTAAGCATCTCTCCTGGTGGCTCTCACACAAGCAACTGGAAGAGACACTCTATAAGTTCCTCTGAAGGTTCCCATGGGATCAAGTTTTAGTTGCCCTCAGTCTTTACTCCTTCCATCATTCTTGTCGCAAGTCTGATTCGGCTGGTATAACAAACAGCCATAGGCTGGGTGGCTTAAATGACAAACATTTATTTCTCACAGCTCTGGAGGCTGGGAAGGCCAAAAATCAAGGCACTCAAAGATTTTGTGTTTGGTGAGGACCCACTTCCTGCTTCATAGATAATCATCTTCTCTTGTGCCCTCACGTGGTGGAAAAAGAACCAGAGAGATAACATGGGTCTCTTTAAAGAGGACACTGGTCCCACTCATGAGAGTTCTGCCCTATGACATAATCATCTCCCAGGGGACCTAACTGCAAATAGTATCACATTGGATATTAGGCTTTAGAATATGAATTTTGGGGGCACACAAAGATTCATTCCATAGCAGATCTCCCAGAGGCCTCCTTTCCACTATCTGGGATTTTTTCCAGCAAATTACCTATATACGTGTTCTTACTCAATCTCTGCTTTTGACAATACCCCAAGTGAAATTAAGTTTAATCTTCCTTTTTAATTCCAGGAGAGAATTTCCTTTCCACTACTCTGCAGTATTTGCTAACAACCTGAATGACTTGAAAGCAGATTCTTTCCCAGACCCTCCAGATAATAGCCCGGACTGGATGACAACTTGAATTTGGTCTGTGAGACCCTACACAGTAAACCCTGTTGAGCCCATGCTGACTTCTGATCAATAGAATTGTATTGTTTTAAGCCACCTAAATTTGTGGTACCTGCTTTTCTCAATGATTTTGAGTCAAGGAACAGGTTGAGAGATACAACTTGTTCTTAATATCCTGCCAAAGTTCATGTCCTCAGAACCTCAGAATGTGACCTTATTTGGAAGTAGGACCATTGCAGGTTTAGTTAAGATGAAGTTATGCTGAAGCAAAGCAGACTTTTAATCCATTATGGCTGGTGTTCTTATGAAAACAAAAGAGACACAGACACACAAGGAGAAGTCCATGTCAAGATGGGTGCAAAGTTTGGAGTGATATATCTACAAGCCTAAAAGACCAAGGACTGTCAGCTACAACAGAACCTAAGAGAAAGGATGCAAAAAACTCTCCCCCGGAGCCCTCAGAGCAAGAACATGGCCATGTACACATCCTAATTTCAGATTTCTAGCCTCCAGAAATGTGAAAAAATAAATTTCTGTTGTTGAAAGTCACCTGGTTGATGGTACTTTACTACAGCAACCCTAGGAAACTAATAGAGAACCTGTGTTTTCCTGCCTTTTTAAGGTGAACTTTGTTTTATTTTTTAATTGAAATATAGTTGATTTGCAATATTATATTAAAGTGTACAGCATAGTGATTCAATATTTTACATAATATATCCATTAAGAATTATTACAAAATAATGGATATATTTCCATGTGGTGATCAATATAACCTTGTTATTTATGTATTTTATACATAGTAATTGGTATCTCTTTATCTCATATTCCAACCTTGCCTCACCCTGCCTTCCTTCACCCCACTGGTGACCACTAGTGTATCCTCCATGTATCTGAGTCCATTTCTGTTTTGTTATATGTATTCATTTGGTTTTTAGATGCCACATGTAAGTGATAACATAGGGCATTCGTGTTTCTCTGTCTGACTTATCTCACTAAGCGTAACACTCCCTAGGTCCGTCCATGTTGCTGCAAACGGCAGAACTGCACTGCTGTTATGGCTTCTCCGCACAGTCACGAGTAGAGGGGTGTTTGGAGAGCTTCTGTGTCTTGGCTCCCTTAAGTAATGCTGCTGTAAACATGGAGGTGCATGTATCTTCTGGAATTAGCTGTTTTGTTTTCTTTGGACGTACACCCAGGAGTGGAATTGCTGGACCGTGCATTAGTTCTATTTTCAGTTTTCTGAGGAACCTCCATGCTGTTTTCCACAGTTGCTGCACCAATTTACATTCCTTCTAAGAGTGTACACGTTCCCTTTTCTTCACATCTTCACCAGCATTAATTTTTTGTTTTTGATGATAGCCATTCTGACAGATGATTGATGCTCTGTGATGCTGAGAATCTTTTCATGTGCCTGTTGGCCATCTGCATTTCTTCTTTGGAAAAAGTATATTCAGATATTTTGCTCATTTTTTAAGTGGGTTTTTTTTATATTGGGTTTTATGAGCTGTTTATATATGTTAGATATTAACCCCTTATCAGTCAAATTGTTTGCAAAGATTTTCTCTCATTCAATAGGTTGTCTTTTATGTTTTGTTAACATTTTTCTTTACTGTGCAAAAACTATTAAGTTTGATTAGATCCCATTTGTTTATTTTGCTTTTATTTATTTTGCCTTAGGAGACAGATCCAAAAATTATTGCTCTAAATTTATTTCAGAGTATGTGCTGCATATGTTCTCTTTTAGGAATTTTATTATTTCAGTTCTTACATTTAGGTCTTTAATCCATTTTGAGTTTATTTTTTGTACATGGTGTGGGGGCAGTGGTCTAATCTCATTCCTTTATATGCCCCTTTCCAGTTTCCCCAGCACTACTTATTGAAGTAAACTATCTTTTCTCCATTGTACATTCTTGCTTCCTTTGTTGTAGATTAATTGATCATCACTGCCTGGATTTATTTCTGTTTCATTGATTTGTGTCTGTTTTTGTGCCAGTACCATGTTCTTTTGATTACTGTAGCTTTGTATTATAGTCTGAAGTCGGGGAGAATGATAGCCCCAGCTTTGCACTTTCTGTTTTTCAAAATTGCTTTGGCAATTTGTGACCTTTTATGGTTCTGTATACATTTTAGAATTATTTCTTCTAGTTATGGGAAACATATCATGGGTGTTTAATAGAGATTACATTCAATCTGTAGATTGCTTTGGGTAGAATGGATATTTTAACAATTACTAATTCTTCCATTCCAAGAGCATAGGATATCTTTCCATTTCTCTGTTATCATTTTCAAATTCCTTCATCAATATTTTATAGTTTTTAGAGCATAGGTCTTTCACTTTTCTAGTTTATTCTTATGTATTTTATTATTTTTGATGCAACTGTAATTGGACATTTTCCTTAATTTCTCTTCCTGAGAGCTCATTATTAGTGTATAGAAAAGCAACAGATTTCTGTATATTAATCTTGTATCCTAAAAACTTTACTGAATTTGTTTATTAGTTCTAATATTTTGATAGATACTTTAGGGTTTTCTCTATATATTGTGATGTCATTTGAAAATAAGGACAGTTTTACTTCTTCCCTTTCAATTTCTATGTCTTTTCCTTTTCTTGTCTGATTGCTGTGGCTAGGACTTCCGGTACTATATATGACGCAGGAGGTGAAGTTCACAGGAAAGAGCAGCTGCAACATGGCTATGTCACTCCCAGAGGGATGACACTTATCAGGGTCTGGGTATATGATAATATGGCTCACAGATATCTTCTGGGTGCGCCTGGTGTGCTGGTACAGCTGGGGGTTTCCTAACAAACCCTGGTAGTTCTCCAGGATGTGAGATTTTCTGGAGGAGGAAAGGCACATTGTCACCATCATGTCTGAGTGTGAGCTAATTCTCTTCCCCTGAATCCTCATCTAACTGCCCACATCCCTCTGGACCCCTCTAACCCACATGATGCCAGGCAGCTTTTGCCTCCCCATTTTTAATGGTCAGGAGCCCTTCTTTCCTGAGGCTAATTGAAACTCTACTTACAACCTCAGCATATGGCTTCTCCATCACACCCTAGAATTGGAGGAGCATTTAATCTTAGCGCTGGATGGCGGGGAAGGGGGGGTCATCAAATGAAGGCCTTGTGCTTGTACACAGGAGGAGTTCTGGTTCAGTCTCAGCTCTGACTTCACCCTTCCCAGGGTTCCCCACATTCCACCTTCTGGCCCCGCACTTTTCCCGACCCCTCCTTTCTTTAAACATCTTCCTGCCCAAGGGCTGCTTGTCCACTAGTTATAAGCACTCACAAAAGATTTGTTAAATGAGCAAATGAGGACAGGAAATGGAACCTTGCCTTGTTCCCTGAACACAGGTGGTGAAAATTCCCACCTCCCTGAGCTTGCATGCGTGGCTCGTCCACCCGGACACCCTCCCCCCTGCCCCCTTCCAGCAAGCCCCTCCCTCTCCACTGGCACGCAGGGCTTCTCCTGACCTCCCCCCCCCACCGTGCAGTCTGCCCTTCTCACCCATGTTGGGCTTTCTCTTCTGACAGGGTGGGGACAGGGTGAGGTGGGGCCTTGCTGCCCCCGATGCCACAGAGAGGTGTGCATGGGGCGTGGCACAGACTAGGCATGACAGGACTCTGGGTTGTCAAAGCTCCAGCACCTGGACCTGGGCTATGATGCCCCTGCTCCCTGGAGACCGCTCCTCATCCATTCAGAAGCTGAGCACGGAGCCAGGCCCAGGAGGGGCAGTGAGTTAGACTCCTGTCACTCCAGGGAGCCCCATCTCCCGCCTATGCAGCCTGGCAGCAGGGGCCCCCCCACTCACACCAGTGACCACAGCTCCTCCTGGGAAGTCACTTTGCACAGGTAAGAAGAGTGGCCCAGCTGCTGGCCATACACGCAGTTCCAGTTCCCCGCCTAGAGGCTGACAGCCAGGAATGTGGGGACACTGAGAAGCAGCTGTGGTCTGAGGCTGGTCCACACCACACGGCAGCCAGGACCGACACTGCCACTCTCCTCAGGCACATCTGTGTGGGGGGACGGGCACGAGGGCTGAGGGCACAGCATGAGGAGGATCAGACAAGCGAGCGAGGAGGACAGTCCAGGTGGAGGGCGCACAGGTCAAAGGCAGGGATGACGTGCATTTGAAGGCCACAGACTGCCCCAGAGGACTGCTGTGGGATGCCCATCACCCCCTTTCTCCCCTTCCCCTGCACACCCCTCCCCTGCCAGCACCTCTGCTGGCACCGTAGGAGAACGCACTTGAGAAGGCAGTGGGCGGCAGCAAACAGCCAGCGGGAGCTGATGAGGGCGGCCCCACAGACACGCGAGCCCTGGCCCAGCGGGAGGGCTTGCCACGGCCTCGGGCCCGCCACCGTGTCCCAGCCGCCGTACATCCTCCCTGTCACCTTGGGCTTCCCGCACACTGTGGAGATGCCCCTGTCTCCTATGACAGAGACACCGGTAGTGCCCCAGGTGCCACTACCAGGGAGGTCCCGTCCACTTCAGTAGATGGGAACCCAAGGCCAAGTGTCCAGAGGCCTGGCCACAATGCCAGGGTGCCACTGAGAACTGGACATCAGAGCACAACTGAGCAAGCCCTGTGGGGATGAGGGCTCAGTGGCCCGGTGGGCAGGGCAGGGGGAACAAGGGCAGCCACAGCAGGTGACAGCAGCATCTCCAGGGTGACAGACATCCCTGAGTGAGCCTGCCAAGGGCTGGACCATCACAGCCATCGCATCCCTCACTTAGCACACCTCAGGGCCTGCTCTGCAGGTCAAAGAACTACAGGCCTCGTAGCTTGCCAATATTACTTGCTCAAGGTCATGGCTGCTAAGGGCTCGTGCCCCCTCCATGTCATCCCAGTATCTCAGGGAAATAGGTTCACAGGCAGAAGTCTGTGTATCTGTGTGACCTGAGGAAAGTCACTGCCCCTCTCTGACTCAGGACCCTCCATTTCTAAAAGTGGGAGAGGGCTAATGAAGACAGCCCTGGCTCTAGGACCCACACTTGGGAGGGCAGGGCTGCGCCCCGGCCCCATGAGAGTGGGCCTCCCGGCCTAGGGCCTGTGCTCCCAGGGCTCCCAGGGAAGTGAGACCCCCAGGCCCACACTAAGGGCCACTTATTCAGCAGTCCTGGTGCTTTCCTCCAGCCAGCCTCCCAGCCTCAGGGCCGGACCCTGCTACCTGCCCCATTCCACAGCCCCACGAAGGTCCTGGGGAGGTGCCCACCCAGAGGCCCCACGGTGGGGGCCTCTGACTCGCCTGTGTTGAGGGGGTCTCTGGGCTGCCTGGTTGGAGGGAAGGGCAGAGAGAAGATGAGATTCAGTGACTCAGGGCACCCAGGCCCCGGTCATAGCCACGCCCCCCTGAGACCCTCTTGTGTAGCCCGTTTGAGCCCCACCCTGAAGGCCCAATGCACCTGCGGCTCCAGGAGCACAGCGCTGCCCATCGGGAGTCAGCGCACCATCCTCCACCGGCCTCCCCACATCTGGAGCGCGGCCGGGGCAGCCGGGGCAGCCGAGGCCCTGGGGGAGGGCCCTCACAGCTCCAGGGTGGCTGTGGGTGGCAGCAGCAGCAGCCAGAGGAGGGCCCCAGGCTGGCCTCAGCCTTTGGGGATCCACGCCTCCAAGCCCATTTCCAAGGCTGCTGACCCCCACCTGACCCTGGCCTGACCCTGGTCTGACCCAGCCCTGAGTCTGGCCCCTGAGCCTGGGCCCTGACCCTTCCCTGACCCTGGCTTTGACCCTGCCTGAGCCCAGCCCTGATCCCATTGTGACTTTATTAACTTTTTAAACAGCTTATTGAGGTATGATTTATATACCATGAAGTTCACTTATTACAAGGGACAATTCAATGATTTTCAGTACATTTTATTTTTTATTTTTATTTAAATAAACTTTTTATTTTAGAATCATTTTACATTTATGAAAAAGTTGCAAAGACAATGCAAAGAGGTCCCATATCCCCCTCAACCAGTTTCCCCTAATATTAAGATCTTATATTACTATGGCCCATTTGTCGCAACTGGTGAGCCAATAGTGATACATTATTAACTGAAGTCCATTCTTTCTCTCTCTTTTTTTAAGTTTTTAAAGTTTAAGGTGTACATTGATGGAGAAATCACAAGCTTCACAGATAAACAAAAGCTAAAACATTTCAGCACCACTAAACCAACTTTACAAAAAAATGGTAAAGGACCTTCTCTAGTCATCAAACCATAAGAAAAGAGAACAAAAAGAAAGAGAAAAAAAAAGACCTACAAAAGATTGCTTTGTCTGTTCAGGGATTTTGCGGTTCCATAAAAATTTTGGAATTATTTGTTCTAGTTCTGTGAGGAATGTCACGAGTATTTTGATGGGGGTTGCGTTGAATCTGTGGGTTGCTTTGGGCAGTGTGGCCATTTAGATAGTGTTGATTCTTCCAAACCAAGAGCACAAGAAATCTTTACATTTCCTTGTGTCATTTCAGTTTTTGAGTATAGGTAACCCCCTTGGTTAAGTTTATTTCTAGGTATTTTATTGTTTGTGATGTAATGGAAATGTTTATGCCAGTCATAAAATTCTGGTTTTTGAACCAAAAAAAAAAGGGAATGAAGGGCCACAAATGGCAAAATATCCTTCTTACTTATGGGTGAGCTGTATTCCATTACATATATATATGCTGCATCTTCATTATCTGTTCAAATATTGGTGTGCACTTAAGATGCTTCCTCATCTTGGCAACTATAAATAATGCTGCTGTTAATAGTAGGGTGTATGTATCTTTCTGAATTAATTCTTATTTTCTGGTTGGCTTTATTTCTCTGATAACTATGTAAGTTAGAAAAGCTAAAGCTCTACACATTCTTAGAAACAATGAACAGTACATACATGTAAATTAAAGAAATATATGTGCAGGGAAAAAAAAAAGAAATGAGCTATCAAGCCATGGAAGACATGGAAGAAACTTAAAAGACATATTACTAAATGAAAGAAGCCAGTCTGAAAAGGCTACCAACTGTACGATTCCAACCAAATGACATTCTGGAAATGGCACAGATACAGAAACAATGAAAAGATGGCGGTTTCCAGGGCTTTGGGGAGAGGGAGGGAGGGATGAACAGGTGGAGCACAAGGGATTTCTAGGGCAATGGAATTATTCTGTGTGATCTACAGTGGTGGCTACGTGTCATTATGCATCTGTCAAAACCCTATAGAACGTCCACCATCAGGAGTGAGCCCTACTGTAAACTGTGGACTTTGGTTGATAATAATGTGCCCATGTTGGCTCATCGATTGCACTTGAATATGCCACACTGATGGGGGACCTTGAGGGGAGGGGAGTATACACGTGTGGGTGGGGAGGGCTATGTGGGGACTCTCTGTATTTTCTGCTCACTGCTGGTGTGAAACTGAAACTGCTCTAAAAAAGTAAATCCTATTAGTAATATACATATAAACAAAACAAAACAAAAAGAGAAAGCTTGCTGAGATTTCCAAAAGAATTGCCTTGAATCTATGAGTAGTTTAAGGAAAACAGGCATCTTTACTGTGTTGAGGCTTCCAAATCATAAAAACAGTGACTTTCATTTCTTTAGCACCTCTTGGTCTCTTTCATCGGCACTTTACAGTTTCTAGCGTACAGATTCGGTAAGTATTTTATTAGATTTACACCTAAGTACTTCCTTTTGTTCAGTAATTACAACTGGTGTTTCATTTTTAAACTATGTGTTACGAATATTTGTTTTTATTATTTACAAGTGCAGTTGATTTCTGAATGCTATTATTGCAATGTTACTGAACTCATTTATCAGTTCTAGAAGTTTTTGCAGATTTTTTTGGATTATCTCCATCTACGTAGATACTCACGTCACCTGTAATAGCAATAATTTTATTTTATTTCTTCCTTTAGAACTGGTATGACTTTTCCTTGCCTTTTGCAGCGTCGATAATTTCCAGTACTATAAGGAATAAGCATTATAAGAGTAAACATCCTTGCCTTGCTCCCAGTCTTAGGGAGAAAGCATTCAGTCTTTGATCATAAGAAATGGTTTTAATTGTAGGTTTTTTGTAAAGGTTCTTTATCCATTTAAGTTGGGTTCAACCTAGGAATACAAGGATGGTTCAACATACACAATCAATGAATGTTTACACCACATCAACAAGAGAAAGGACAAAAACCACGTGATCATCTCAATAGCTGTAGAAAAAGCATTTGATAAAATTCAACACCGATTCATGATAAAAACTCTTACCAACGTGGGTATAGAGGGAACGTATCTCAACATAATAAAAGCTATTTATGACAAAGTACAGCCAGCACAGTACTCAATGGCTGAAAAACTGAAAACCATCCCACTAAAATCTGGGATAAGACAGGTTGTCCACTCTCACCACTTCTATTCAACTTACTCTTGGAAGTCCAAGCCACAGCATTCAGGGAAGAAAAAGAAATAAAGGGGATCCAAATTGGAAAAGAAGAGATTAAAATTGTGTCTATATGCAGATTGCATGATACTATATATAGAAAACCCTAAAAGTTCCACACAAAAACTACTAGAACTAATAAAAGAATTCAGCAAGGTAGCAGGATTCAAGACTAATGTACAAAAATCAGTTGCATTTCTTTATGTTAATGACAAATCAATGGGAAAAGAAAGTAAAGAAACAATCCCTTTTAAAATAGCACCCAAAGTAATAAAATACCTAAGAATAAATCTAACCAAGAAGGCAAAAGACTTATACATGGAGAACTACAAAACATTGATTAAGGAAATTAAGGAAGACTTTAAAAATGGAAAGATATCCTCTGCTCCTGGATTGGAAGAATCAAGTATTGATAAAATGGTCATACTTCCCAAGGCAATCTACAGATTTAATGCAATCTCTGTCAAATTACCCAGGGCATATTTCACAGAACTAGAACAAATCATAATGAAATTTATATGGAATCACAAAAGACCCAGAATTGCCAAAGCATTACTGAAGAAAAAGAATGAGGCTGGAGGAATAACCCTTCCAGACTTCAGACTATACTACAGAGCTACAGTCATCAAAACAGCATGGGACTGGTACAAAAACAGACATATGGATCAATGGAACAGAACAGAGAGCCCAGAAATGAACCCACAAACTTTTGGTCAATTAGTATTTGACAAAGGAGGCAAAAACATACACAATGGAATAAAGACAGTCTCTTCAAAAAATGGTGTTGGGAAAACTGGACAGCAGAATATAAATCAGTAAAGCTAGATCACTTCTTCATACCATACACTAAAATAAACTCAAAATGGATTAAAGACATAAACATAAGATACAATAAACCTCCTAGAAGAAAACATAGGCAAAACATTATCTCACATACATCTCAGCAATGATCTCCCAGGGCAGTCTATTCAAGAAAGAGAAATAAAATCAAAAATAAAAAATGAGACCTAAATAAACTTAAAAGATTTTACACAGCAAAGGAAACCACAAGCAAAACAAAAACACTCTACAGAAAGGGTAGAAACGTTTTGCAAAAGATGAAAGTTGACAAAGGCTTGATCTCCAGAATATATAAAAAGCTCATATAAGTTAATAAGAAAAAAAAATCCAAAAATGGGCAGAAGACCTAAACAAGCAATTCTCCAATGAAGATATACAAATGACCAGTAGGCATATGAAAAAATGCTCAATGCTATTTATCAGAGAATGCAAATCAAAACTACAATGAGGTATCACCTCACACCAGTCAGTATGGCCATCATTCAAAAGTTCACAAATGACATGCTGGAGAGGCTGTGGAGAAAGGGGAACCCTCCTACACTGCTGGTGGGAATGCAGTTTGGTGCAGCCACTGTGGAAACAGTATGGCGATTCCTCAAAAGACTAGGAATAGACTTACCATGTAACCCAGGAATCCCGCTCCTGGGCACATATCCAGAGGGAACCCTAATCCAAAATGACACCTGCACCCCCATGTTCACAGCAGCAGCATTTACAATGGCCAAGACATGGAAACAGCCTAAATGTCCACTGACAGATGACTGGATAAAGAAGTGGTGGTATACTTATACAATGAAATACTACTCAGCCATAAAAATGACAACACAATGCCATTTGCAGCAACATGGGTGTCCCTGGAGAATGTCATTCTAAGTGAAGTAAAGCCAGAAAGAGAAAGAAAAATGCCATATGATAATCACTCATTTGTGGAATCTAAAAAAACACAAAAAACAAAAGAAGATAAATGAACTTAAATGTAAAACAGAAACAGACTCACAGACATAGAATACAAACTTGCGGTTGCCAGGAGGGAGGAGGGTGGGAAGGGACAGACTATGAGTTCAAGATTTGTAGATACTGACAGGTATATACAGAATAGATAAACAAGTGAATACTGTACAGCACAGGGAAATTAATTCAAGACCTTGTAGTAGTTCACAGGGAAATAGAATATGAAAATAATATATATATGTATATATTCATGTATGACTGAAAAATTGTGCTGTATGCCAGAAATTGACAGAGCATTGTAAACTGTCTCTAACTCAATAAAAATAAATTTAAAAAAACATAAGAGGGTCTTTGATATTTATTTATTCAAGGCATATTCATGGAGCACCATCCACTGAGTTATGTCAGAAGCCATTCTTGATTGGGAAGCAACTGGAACTACCGCTGCCATGTTGGTGGACACAGCACCAGCATGTGTCACACCACGGCGAAGAAAGGCAGTTGTCAGTTTAATATGCTTCACATGTTTGCAAGGAAGCAGCTCTTCTAACATATAACCAATTCAGAAATGCCTTATTGTAGGACATAGCAATGTTGTGACGGGAAGGCAGTGACAGAAGTTTCTGGTGCACTCTAAAAGTGACTTAAAAGGGAGATAGGAAGGGTAATATTTTATCAGGGCTTACCCAAGGATGATACTAGTTCGTGGTATTATAGTCATTAGAAAGTTATACTCTGTAGTGAGTTGGCAAAGTTGTATGTACTGTGTAATGGGTTGGCAGTAATATCCCAAATGTAGGAAATATTCTGCAAAACCACTCAGTTCCCTTTGGGATTACCCACTCACGTGTCTCAGTGGTCTAGGTTCTTTTTTTGGTATCAAATTAGAACACATTATGTTGACCCACTATAAAACTGCCTTCGTTGAATTATGCCTAAGGCTTATGCCCTCGGCGTTTACTGAGGGGCAGCCTTATGAATTTCATTGCTGCATCTGTCACAGAAATAAGGACACTGTCTAACATCACTCATCCCTCCCTCATGTGACACTCCCTCCAGAAACGTCCCCCATTTCTTCCTCCCTTCCCTCCTCCTTTCTTTCTTTCTTTTTCCTTTTTTTTTAAACAACTGAATGCGGTTGATGTAATTAAGTTCTGACATTAACTACATGGAACCCTGTCCATCCTCTCCCCTTGACTTTCCCACTTCTTTTTATAAGTCCTTCCTTCTAATTTATTTTCACTTGTGTTATTTTATTTCCTCCTTGTATTTTTTGGTAACGGGTCATTTGCTCTGACTTCAAATAATATTCTGATAAATTACTGCTTCCTAGGTATTTTGTTATTAGGAAGAACAGCAGTGGCGGGAGGGTTTGATCTTGCATGCCAGCACCGGGCGATGGCGACGGCTGCCTGGAGCCTGGTGTGGAGAAGGAAAGGCGTGCCATGCTCGATTAGCAACATCTGCGATGAGCATGTTAGGAGAACTTGTTGGCGCTTCTACCAGGTGTTTGACATCTATGTCTTAAGTAGAATACATGACTATTCTAATAACAAGAAAGCATAAACAAGTGAATTAATGACTTTCTGACATAAACCAGTGACTTGTAAGTTTCACCAGCCCACATCCATTCTCCAAAGCACGATTATATTTACGTGAAATGGAGAAAAAAAGGGGGGGGGGTCCTAAACTGCGATAAAAAAAGAATAAAATAGTACAAGCCCCCTGCCCAGGCTCTGCTACGATCTGGATGCCCCGATTGTAAACATGCAGAAACTGAACCTGGAGAGGATGGAGGGCTGCCTTCGTCTGCCAGCCGGCCCGCGGGAGGAGAGCTGGGTGCCAAACCAGGCCCGTCTGCGGAAGGAAGTGGGCCAGGAAGCCCAGCCCTGCGCGGCTCCTTTGGCAAGGGGTCCGCCGCCGCCGGGGGAACTTTTCGGGACTGCAGGCTGGGGCAGGGGCCGGGGGGCGGGAAGCATCCAGACTGGGAATTAGAGGGGAGTGGACCCGGAGGAAGGGGGATAGTGGCGATGGCCGGTTTAACGCCATGAGTGCCCAACGTGCAAGGCGCGATCCAACGGCCCTTCCGAAGGGAGGCGGTGAGGGGGGCGCGGGGAGGTCTGGGGCCTCGGGCGGGCTGTTGTGGGGGGCGGGGAGGGGAGCGCAGACCCGGGCCGGGGCGCGGGAGTCGGCGCCGGGGCAGAGGCCCCGGTGGGCCCGGGGGTGGGCGACTCACCCCGGCCGCCGAGCGGCTCCACGGCGAAGACGCCCCGCCAGCCCCGCGTGGCCCCAGGCCGGCCCCTGCACGCCGCCTCGGCCGCGCCGCTCCCGGGCAGGCGGGCGGGCGGCTGGGCGCGGCCCCGGGACACCCGGAGCCGGAGTCGGGAAGGGGCAGGGGGGACCGGGGGCGCGGTGCGCAGGTGAGCGGGGGGCGGGGGGCTGGGGGGCCCCAGTGCCGACCAGGAAGAGGCCCCGCTTAGCTGCCCTTCGCGCCCCCAGCCTAGGAGCGGGGACCCCCGCCTGGGGAGGTCCCGCCCTCGGTCCAGCAGCCGGTCTGCCCTCCCGCCGCCAAAACGAAACCGGGCGGAGGGTGAGGGTGGGGGGGCGGCAGCAACCAGACAGGAGCGCGGAAGGAAGCGGAGCCGCACGTGCTGGCGGTGGGAACAGCGGTGACCGGGACGTCGGCGTCCCCGCGCTCCCAGCTGTGTCCCTTGAGGCAAGTCACTCAGCCTCTCAGAAACCTGGTGAGATCGGAGCGGGAAGTGATTCTCAGCACAGGGAATCCCTTTCCAACAACTGCGGAGAGCCTTGTGTCCTGGGCCCGATCTCAATCCCGCCTTGGCCCAAATCTCTTCCTCACTCGGGTACCCTAAAGCTGGGGGGGACTTCAGGATCTGAGGAAGTGAGCCGGGGGTAGGGTGGGGGGGCAGGGGAGCAGCCCAGAGGCGGTGAACTTATCAAGGCTTCCCTGTCCCCACCCCCGCTGTCTTTCGGTCCCTGGGATACCACCACCCCTGACCCTGAAGGGGGCCCTGACAGCTGCTAAAAGGGAGGCAGCCTGGTGACCAGATGGGCTGGTGGCCTGTAAGGTGACCTGGCTGGAAAAATCCCAGCAGGACCCAACTTCCCTAGAGGAGACAAGGGAGCTGGTGGACATGCAAACTTGCACCTGAGCCTCTGGGGGAGGGGCTGGAGCTGGAGGCCTGAGGAGCAAGTGGCTATTAACTGGGAGGGAGGAGGCAGTCTGCCCATCTCCTGCTCCCTCCCACCCTTCCTCCAACAGCCAACTCAGGAGCCCTCATCAGTCAGAGAGTCAGGAACTGCAAGATTCTAACTTTCTAAGTTGAGGAAACAGAGGCCTGCAGCCAAGCCTTGGGAAGAATGAGCCAAGTGCATGAATTACCAGCCATTTTTAACACCTTGATTTTCAGGCCAAACCCTTCCCTGCCAGCCTCCAGTCCTCTGGGTTGCCCCTTCCCAACCCTATCCTCCTGGGCAGCAGCTGCCCCCCATTCCCCTCTCCCAGGTACAGAGGGCAAACTGCTTTAATTCAAATCTGACAGGTCATGCAGATCCCAGCCTGGGTCTCCCTAGAGAGAAGGGGAGGAGGGCTGGCTGGTCAGGTGGCTTCCTCCCTGAGAAGTGAGAGGATGGGAGGTAAAGGGAGGGAACCTTTGCCAGATCTCGTCCTGAATTTGGAAAGTGTGGGACCAAATTCCAAGCAGTCTCCATGGTGAATCTGGGGCAGGAAGTCATCTGGAGCAGGAAACTCTGCCAGCAGAAATGCAGTGTCTCAGCGTGAGGCTCCATGTAGGCTCAAACCACACACACACACACACACACACACACACACACACACACACACACCCCACACTCCCCTCTGGGCCACTACCCACTCCCTGTGCAGATATGGCAGAGACCTCTGGTGAGGGGATTGGGATCCCCCTTGTCAGGGGCCACACGCTGCCCTCTCTTTTGCCTTCTGCCGCCCTGACTGTGGCAGCCCCGTGCCCAGAGCTAGGCCAGGACTTCAGCGCCCAGAGGGTACTGAGGCGTGCTATGACCCCCTCTGCAGTCCCTTCTTTATCCTGCCTTCCACTGGAGGGGAATCATCTTCCTCTGAGTGATGCTTGAAGGAGTGGAAGGGGCCACACAGCTGCCCCCTCACTGCCCACCTGAGGAGGGAGCAGCTGCCATGAGTTCCTGAGACACATGGCCGCCCCCGCAGAGTCACCCCTCAGGCTGAGGCCGGGGGTGCCTGTTGCTGTCAAGCTCCACGGGGAAGCCCCAGCTTCAGGAAGCACATTTTCCACAAACTCAGCACCCAGCTAAGCCCTGTGGGAGGAAGGGTAAAGCCAAGAGCCTGGGGCAGCTACTGCCAGACTAGAGATGGCTGGAAGCTGTGGGCGCCTCTCTTGTGGCCTGGAAGGCTGCCTCTGGGGATGGAGGGTCAAAAGCACCCCAGGGCAAGCCAGAAATCCAGGAGTCAGCCTCCTGGTTCCATTCTCAGCCTAATAACTCCAGCTTCTGAAGAAGTTCACCCCCAAGCTGGGCTGGCTGTGTGGCTGCAGAGCTCTGATGTTGAAACCTCCAGGCCCCAGGGAGGAGAGCTGGCTGCCACAATCAGAGAGGTGGGATTTTAGCCTGAACTCATCCCAGCCTTGGAAGGCGCTTCAACAGCTCCCTGGCCTGCCTGTTTCACATGTGTCTCCGCTCCTGGTTTGTTCTGCATTCCTTCGAGCAGCTGCTGGCCCTGCATGGTTGTCACAGGTGGGATCTGACCATGTCTATATTCCAACCCACCCTTTTCAACCTGTCACTTCCCTGCTGAAAGTTTTCAAGTATCCCCAGAACTTTAAGGTGAACTTCAAACTATATCTTCCAGCATTCAAGGCCCCCATCTTCCTTTCCAGTCTTATCTTGGTTTCCCCTTCAGCCACTGCTGTAAACTTAGCACCCCACTTGCACTCACCCCCTCACTCTGCATTTCCTCCTCCATCTGTCCATGTCTTGTTCATCCTCTCACACCCATGGCCCCAGCTCTAAACTCTCAGGATGATCCGGTGTGTTCCACACGAGCTCTTCGTGCTCACTACCATGTAGCATTATTTCACTCATGCCAGCTCAGTCACTGCCACTTGACTATTATCTTTAGGAAGAAAGAAAAGTGCTCTCTCTACTCCCATCGTGCCAGGACCCAAGAATTTAAGTAGGAGGTGGGCGAATCCCCGTTTGTGAGCATTCTCCTCACCGACGGCTGTGCCTGACACTAGGTGGCGCCAAGGAGCCCATCCCACTTGGGCCCGATGTTCTGACCTGACAACTCCTGAGCCACAGACACCCTTGATCTTTCCTATGAAAATAAAGGCAACCATCCAGGCAAACGGTGAGACAATGATATCAAGGTGTGAATTATATCCTGGTGCCTGGAGGCAACACACAATCTCTGCCAAGATTCCTTCCAAAAGGAGACAGCACAAAAGCACCCACTGAAGCCCAGCTTTGATCTTTCCCTCAGGCTGACTGGGGCACAGGGTGGGTCTAGGGCACCCAGCAGCGCCCATGCACCTTTCTGACATGGCCTCTGGGATTAGGACTGGGGGTGATGAGTGAATCAAGCCAAAAATCTGGCAGGCGGCCACTGCCTCCTGCCTGATTCAAACATACCCCCACGGGCAGGCAAGCCTAGCATCCATTTCCTAATCAACCACCAATGAAGCCAGTTGGAGCTCCCAGGGAAGGGGCAGGCAGGCCATCGCTGGCTTGGAGGCGAGGCCCATGGTGGGCGGTGGTCCTCAGAGACAGTGCACTGCTGGGTTATCCCTCCCAGGCAAGGCTAACTTGCAGCCCTGTCCAAGGTTATTCCTGGGGGTGACCTTTCTCACATGGGTACAGACAGCCTCAGGTGAGTGCAGGAAGTCTTCTAGCTGTGGCCCCCTCTCCTGCCCACCCAGCTCCTCTGGGTAAGTCAGCAGGGGGTCCTGGCAGCATCCACACCTAGTAGAGCAAAGGGCACACAGCGCCAGCCCAGCATGTGCAGGCAGAGCACAACTGTCTCAGGGACACAGGCCTGGGCAGCAGGGGGCTCGGAGCCTGCCTCCTGTTTACTGCCGACCCTCTAGCATCCCCTTCCCCCATCCAGGTTGCTCTACCAGGGATCATCCCAGTAAAACAGGTATCTTTACAGAAGGGTCCAGGAAGAGCAGGACCCGCCCCTAAAAGAAGCAAGCCTCAGGGGAGGGTAAAGCTCAGTGATAGAGTGTGTGCTTCACATGCACGTGGTCCTGTGTTCAGTCCCCAGTGCCTCCATTAGAAAGTAAGTAAGTAAAATAGAACAAAATCATGCCATTTGCAGCAACATGCATGGACCTGGAGATCGTCATTTTAAGTGAAGTAAGCCAGAAAGAGAAAGAAAAATGTCATATGATATCACTCATGTGGAATCTGAAAAAAAAAAAAAAGAAGAAAAGAAGACACTAATGAACTCATCTACAAAACAGTCGCAGACATAGTGAACAATCTTATGGGTTACTGGGGTAAAAAGGGTGGGAGGAGATAAGTTTGGGAGTTTGAAAATTGCAGATATTAACCACTATATGTAAAAATAAAGAACAAACTTCTGCATAGCACTGGGAACTATATTCAGTATCATGTAATAAACTTTAATGAAAAATAAAATAGAAAACAAATATATGTATGTATATGCATGACTGGGACACCGTGCTGTACACCAAAAATTGACACATTGTAACTGATTATACTTCAATTTAAAAAAAAAGAAAAGGAAATCTTACAATGGAGAACCAAAAAAAAAAAAAAAAGAAAGAAAGAAAAAGAAATGGGCACTGCTTCATGCATAGGTAAAATGGGGTTCTTCCTAGAAGGGGAGATTTAAGGAACCTGATCCCTGAATCTCTCTCCCACTGGCTTTTCAATATATGAAAGTGTACAGTTAGAGATAACTTTTTTAGGTTCTAAAAGCTAATGCTTAATGACTTTTTTGCTAAAAGACAAATAGTCCTATAGAGGGGTAATACTTTAGCTCTTTCCAGCTATTTAATTGGTTGACTACTAGTTAGGAAGAAGATGGAGAGTGGGGATAGGAGATACTTTAGGAGGGTGTGCACAGCCAGAGGAAGGAGGGGCGGCAGAGCTAAATTTTGCTTATTTCACAGTCTAGCCTGGCTTAGTCCAACAGCCCACTTGAGATAAGCAGTGAGTAAGCTTACAGATGCATCATCACTGGTCCTAAGAATGAGGCACGCTGTAATTGTCTAACTAGGAGTTGAAAGGAATATACAGACAACCATTAATTATGCAAATTACAACTTATATACAGATGGAGAATTCTTACGTTTTTTAGTAAATAATTTACTCAAATTCTCTCAAATCCAACAGACATGTTTCTGGGGGGAGCTGTTTTTTATTATTTAATTAGCATAATAGGAGAAATGTGCACTGCCATTAATTTATTCATTCATTCTTTCTGTGGATAAACTGACCAATATTCCTTCTGTGCTTACAGGAGTCTGGTACAGGGCAATGCTATTCAGGATAAAAAAGTAATGGAAGACACAGTTCCTGCGTTGAAGAGGTTACTGTGTTGGGAGATGAATGATACATACACAAAACAACTGGGGAAAACACCAGGCTGGATAAAATCAAGTGTTCGGGTGCTTGGTTCAGATTGCAAGCACTGTAGAATTTCAGAAGCAAGAAAGATCACACAAGAAGAGAAATCAAAGAGCAGTTACTCTGAAAGGTATTTCATGAAGCTGCTCTTCCTGTCTCAGATGTCAGCAGTAAACTCTGTGTCTCTTATCACCCGGGGGAAAGTTGAGATCAAGACCGTGTGATATTCCACACCTGCCCTGGACAGATCCAGCACAGCCCACTCTGAGAACAGCCTGCCAGCCACCCAGAGAAGGAACTCAACCATGGACTCTTGAAAGTTCTAAAATGATTTTTAAAATGAAAAAGAAACAATTTCTATTCTTGGTGTGTAAGTTCTTTGTGATGAATTATGAACTTCACTATACTGGTCTGTGGATTGTGATTTGGACCTGCTACATCCATAGACAAATTCAGATTCATTTTTGTTCAAATTTAGGAAACTGTTGTCACAATTCCATAATCTAATGTGCAATACACATTTGAATGTACAAGCCAGCTGTTTGGTAGAATGTCCCTCAGTTTATCAATTGTTTCTTCATAATTAGTCATTTTATGCCCCAGAACCCAACTTAATTTCTTTTTTATGCCTCCACCAGGCCAGTCCCTTGGGTCAGGCAACTGAGGCGGTCATTTCAGGCCCAAGCTTGAGGGCTTGTCACAGGCAAGCCCTTACCCATGTTGATGAAGCATCATTGAAACTAAATTTCAAATTTTCTGTCTTTAACAGTCTCTCAAAGAGCCTATGAAAGACACTAACAGCATGGACCCTTTCAAATGCCATGTCTTTGTTGTTATTCCCAGGATCCCTCACCCTTTCAGGGATGGCCCTGGCCCTCTTCCTATGTGGTGGTGAGAACAATCTAAGTCCATTTGGACATGTCAGCCCTTTCCCTCAATTCTGGTTCAGTTCTGGAGGCTTCTGAGGTGCTAACTTGTCAGGGTCCGAGGAGGGGAATCTGCCTGATGAACTCATCTCTCCCCGCAGGTGTCTACTGACGTGTGACCACTATGGTTGGTGCTTGGGCCTTGATTCATGCAGGCCCCTTGGAAGAATGTCTCCCTGGCGCTTTCTGGACTGCTGGCCTTTTCTGCTAATTTCCTGCCACTCTCAAGCATGGGCAGCAGGAAACTTGGTGAGCGAAAGTACAATCCCTGACTCGCTAGGCTTTGCTGCCTCCCCAGAGCACAAAGCAGACAGAGCCATTCTCAGTGTAAATCATTGACACGTGAATGTAGTCGTACCTCTTCTCCCATCCCCCACCCACCCTCAAATCTCTCCAGAAAATCCTTTTCTAACCTGAAGTCTTGCCTTTACTCAAATCTTTTATGTAGACCAGTGGTTCTCAAAGTGTGGTTCCTGGTCCACCAGCATCAGCATCACCTAGGAACATGTTAGCATGCAAAGTATCTTCCACCCCAACTGGCCCTACTGAATCAGGAACTCTAGTTTAGAGTAGGGCCTGGTAATCTTTGCTCCCCAGATGATTTGGATGCTAGATAAAGAAATTTGAAAACTACATATCTACACCTTGAGCTCCCCAGATGATTTGGATGCTAGATAAAGAAATTTGAAAACTACATATCTACACCTTGAGTTCGTTTTCTTCCCCTGGTGCATTGATTCTCAAATTATAACATACAACAGAATCACCTGGATAGCTTGTTAAAACAGATTCTTGGGTCCAACCTGCAAAATTTCTGATTCACCAGGTCTGAAGTGAGGACTGACAATTGGCATTTCTAACAAGTTTCCAGGTGATGCTGATGCTGCTGGCCAGGGGACCACATTTCAGAGAACCATTATTCCTAGAAGAGGCTTTAGCTCCGTAATTCTCTTCCTTCCATCTCTCCCCGTAAGATCCATCTAACTATTATTGCTAATGTAATCAAATATATTCTCTAGAAATCTGCTTCACATGTAGCTTTTTCCAGTCCAGAACCATCTATCACAACTTTGCCAAGTTTACTTATATTTTTGAAAGCCAATATCTGATGTTAGACCAGCAGAGCTTAAGGCTTTTCATCCCAGGTTCCTCTCCAATTCAAGGGCTCCCATGGCTAATCCATCTGTAGGACACCCCACAAGATTCAGAAAGAGGAAAAATGCCTACTGTTCACCTTGTAAGATCTGTTTTACAAATAGCAGGTCAGCGTTTCATTGGCTTCTCCCCAGAACCCAGAGACTGAGCAAAATATGCTTCCTGGGGAAACACAGAGGAGTCAAAGAAAAGGGGATGGACAGGCAGTTGGAGGGGGCAATGAATGAGCAAATGCTTTGAGAGTCATTTACTTACTCTTTGAGGTGAAGGGGTTTTATCATGGTTTGGGGAAGAAGAGAGAAGCAATTTAACCTCATGACATCTTGCAGTTTAATTTTTGGTTTCAGTATCCCCAGATTTAAGGAGAATAAAAGTGGCCAACCCCACTTCCTGCTTAGTTGTGTTTAAATCCACTTCTCCCCTGCAGCAGCATCAGGGTCCCCAAAGCCCCTGATCCCACTTATTTTTCACCTGGTATCCTGAAGAGACACCAAGTCTTTTTTGGCGTAATTACCACAGAACAATTACTTTAAGTCTGCAGGGCACAGTCACATTATTAGCTAGGCAAGGAGCCACTTCAGAGAACTGTTTCTTCTAATTTGATCTTTTTTTGTCATAAAATTCTATTTTGTTAAGTGACCCACATGGTTCTGAATGAAAGCACTGACCAAAGAACACATTGAATATTAGTTACTACAATTATTTGGATGGTTCAGCATCATTTATTAATAATTCCAAGCATTGTAATATTAGGGCAGTCTTGAGGGTGCCCTGCACATGAATAGGACTATTGCACGTAGAGCAAAGTTGCAGAGACTTTTCTGCTGAAGCAACGCTCCTATTCCCACTACAGGGACAGATGCGGATTTGTTTCCTTATGCTTGTGTCCAAAAGAATGGGATTGCTTGTGTTTTTCAGACATTTGCTATGGTTTTCTACCTCCATCTTCTTACCCTCCCTGGCATTAAACACACCATCTTATTCCTTGTGGTGTTCAGTAAATATTTATTGAGTTGAAATCTGGAGACCACCAATTAAAGATTGGGATCAAGGCTTTTCTGTTTCACTCTTCTCTTCACAGTGATGCAGCCACTGTGGAAAACAGTATGGAGATGCCTCAGAAGACTAGGAATAGACTTAACATATGACCCAGTCATCCCGCTTGTGGGCATATATCCAGAAGGAACCCTACTTCAAAAAGACACCTACACCCCAATGTTCAGAGCAGCACTATTTACAATAGCCAAGACATGGAAACAGCCTAAATGTCCATTGACAGATGACTGGATAAAGATGTATATTTATACAATGGAATACTATTCAGCCATAAAAATGACAACATAATGCCATTTGCAGCAACATGGATGTCCCTGGAGAATGTCACTCTAAGTGAAGTAAGCCAGAAAGAGAAAGAAAAATACCATATGAGATCGCTTATATGTGGAATCTAAAAAAAAAACAAAAAACAAAAACCATAAATACAAAACAGAAACAGACTCATAGACATGGAATACAAACTTGTGCTTGCCAAGGGTTGGGGGGGGAGGGACCGACTGGGAATTCAAAATTTGTAGATACTGACCAGCATATGCAGAATAGATAAACAAGATTACACTGTACAGCACAGGGAAATATATACAAGATCTTGTGGTAGCTCACAGTGAAAAAAATGTGACAATGAACATATGTATGTTCATGTATAACTGAAAAATTGTGCTCTACACTGGAATTTGACACAACATTGTAAAATGACTATAACTCAATTAAAAAATATTAAAATAAAAAGAAACCAGCAAGTCCAAAACAACAATAGCACCTCACAGAGAAGAGCATCAGATAAGGGAGGAGCAATGCCAGGGAACAACAGTCTATGAGGGACACCTGTCAACTGTGGTGATATGTGGACCAATCACAGGGACTTGGCCAGAATGGGCACATGCCTTGGCAGGTCTTGAGGAGCACACGGACTTCTAAGAAGCTGGCCACGTTGAGGGCCAGACCATATTTACTTTCTTGTATCAGTAGGTCTGGCAGGGTGGAGGTGGGCTTTTGGGAGTATCCCAAACCCGGTCTAGCACCATAGAGAGGCAGGAGATGCAAGGCTAAATGAAAGTCTGTGTGGACCTACCATTGCTACAAGAGGCTATCAGTTTAATGGGGTAAATGAGTGAATGAGCATAAGTGACAATGAGCTCAGCTGCTGCTGATACTAGATAAAGAAAATAATCAGGAACAATAAACACTAAATTACCATACCAAAACAACATTGCATATAGGAGACAAGCAAACTTTCTGCTTATCCCAAAAGTGGTTCTAGAACGTTAGACTTTGAGAACATGCACTATGTACATGTATATGGTATGAAAGAGTGAGGAAGTCCTAAGCCCAAGCTGTCTTTTGTTCACTACTCAGTTCACGAACCCTCCCTGCACAGCCTTTCCTAATGAATTGATCCAGAAGGAACTGGTCCCATTCAAAATTGAGTAATAATCAGAAAACAGCCACAAAGAAAATAAAAAGTACATGACAAGCAAAACTCAGGTGATGGATATTCACCAGATGCAGACATGCCATGGAATATGTTTCCCCTTAATTATGAACTAAGTTAAAGAAAATGTGGTCTCTAGAAATAAGAAATTAAAGGAGAGGAAAGTATTCAAATATATGAAGGAAGGAGCTGATGAGTGAGTAGTCAAAGCTTTGGAAAGGATGAAAGAATAAAATAAAACCATTATAGAACCAGAAGCCACAAGAAATCAATAATAAGAGAAAGAAGGCAAGAGAGAGACAAACATGAAAGACAATAATTAAGCAGACTCTGAGACAAAAAGTAGCATACAGAAGACAGAGGATAACTACCCTTACTGTATTAGGGAAAAGAACAAATTAAGTAGAAAACAGTGCTAAAGGTATAATAGAAAAAGATTTGGAGGATGCTGAAGACTTGACTCTCTTGACCTCACCTCCTTCAGGACATTGCTTGAATCTCACCATAATAATAAGATTTTCCCTGATGACCATAGTTAAAATATCCACCTGGATTCTATCTCCCTTCCCTACTTTATTTTTCTCAGTGCAATACCTGAATTATAAATTACACTGAATGGGATTAACAGTAGCTGAGACACCACAGGGAAAAGACATAACATCAAATAAAATGCAGAAGGGGAAAAACCTGAGGAAAAACTGAATGGAACATCAATGTTGTGAGATCATATCAAGCAGTTAAAATATGTGTAACTGGAATCCTGGAATGGGAGAGGAGAGAGAAAAAATATTTGAAGAAATAATGGCTGAAAAAAAGTCTAAATTTGATGAATACTCTCAACTTGCAAATGTAAGAAGCCCAATGAACCACAAAGAAAGAACAAAGAAATCACACCAAGACACATCATGATCAAATTGTTGAAAAGAACTAGCTATAAGAAGAAAATCATAAATGCAGGTAGGGGTGAGGGAGGACACAATAACAGAGAGGAAAATAAAAATACAGCAGACAGCAGACTTCTGGTCAGAGCCAGAGGACAATGAGGTGGTATCTTTAAAGCACTGAAAGAAAACAGTGCCAATCTCGAATTCAATAAACTACAAACATCTTCAAAAATGAAATTCAAGTACAGACTTTTCAAAGGTGAATAAAAACTGAGAAAATTTATTGCCAGCAGGCCTATGCTACAAATAATGTTCAAATGTACAAAGAAATTCTTCAGACAGAATGTGAAACCAGAAGAAACTTGGATCTACACCAAAGAATAAAGACCACTGAAAATGCTAATCTGTGATTAAACATGACACATTTTCCACACTTTTAAAATCTCTTTAAAAGATATTTGTTTAGAGAAAGCAAGCATATGTTGTGAGGTTTACAACATACGTAGAACTAAAATATGAGACGATAATGCATTTTTTTCAGGGGAGAAGTATCCTGTTATAAGGTTCTCAAAATATATAGGAAGTGTTATAAAATTATTTGAAGGTAGACAATGATAAATATGTATTTTATAAATTGTAGAACAACTGCTACAAAAGAAAAAGGGGCTGTATCTACTAAGCTAATAGTGGGTAAAATGGAATACTAACAAATTTTTAAGTAGAAAGGGAGAAAAATGGAGCAAAGGATAGATGGGGCAGAGAGAAAACAAATAGCAAAAGAGTGTGTTTAAATCTAATATTACTCATAGCATTACATGTAAATGACATAAGAGGTTTCTACAAGCAATCCACTTTGCATATAAAGTTACAAATAGGATAGAAGATAAAAAACACCGATGTAAAGAATTCTACATTAATATCAGACTAAAGAGATTTCACAACATGGAATGTTGTGAACAGGAGTAAATCATACTCTTTAATTTGTTGTGTGTTTTGGTTAATTTGTATAGTTTGAAATAATAGTTTTTCTTGACAATTTTGTCAAGTTTTATCACCGTTTTCTGGGGATAGTATTTTCTGAACTGCTCACTCGGGCATTCTGGAAGTTACACCCCTTACCTGGCTCATTATAGGAATGATTACTGAATTCATTGTGTCTTTTTAAGCATCTTTTGTATGATCCGATTTTTCCCTTGTTGCTCTAACAGATTACTTTGATAGGTTTCCTAATACACAGCAGCCTTTGCACTCTTTGAATAAATCCTAATTATCCATGTTGTTTTATTCTTTAGTTACACTGCTAGATTCTATTTGCTTTTCGGAAAAGAGATTACAGTTATCTATTTCTTCTTTACAAAGTTCTGGTGTAAAACTTTGTGCAGTAAAGTTGAGTGGGCTTTGTCAAATGAATCAGGAGCTTCTGGATTTTTCTCTCTGGCTTAGAATCATTTAAATGACATAGTAACTATCTGCTCTTTAAAGGTTATTTAGATTTCAGCTATAAAACCAGTAGGTAACATTTTTAGTGAAAGGTCTTTTTGAATTTTCCAATGTCTTCTGTGGTAATTGGTTTATTCAAAATTTTTCATATCTCCTTCCTAGGTTAATTTTGGTCATTTATATTTTACTGAGAAATGACCCATTTCCTCTAGATTTGCAAATTTGTTGCCATGGAGCTTCATATAATTCTGTCTTACAATTAAAAAAAACTCTCTTATATTGTAATTTGTCTCTTTACTCATTCCTAAGTATTCATATTTTTCATTTTTCTTCTATTTTCTTAATCAAGTTTGCACTAGGTTATGTATTTTATTGTTGTTTTTAAATACAAGCATTTGGATTCACTAATTATTGTACTAAATTTTTTTTCTCGTCAGGTTCAATTTTTATCTCCATAAATTCTCTCTTCCTAAATTGCAAAAAAAAAAAAAAAAGTTTACTAATCTTTCTAAAATTTCCTAGATAGATAGCAAATTTCTTCATCTTTCATCTCTTTTTTTAGGGGTGGGAGTGGAGGTAATTAGGTTTATTTACTTAATTACTTTTTGATGGAGTTCCTGGGGATTGAACCAGGTATGCACGCTACCACTTGAGCTATACCCTCCCTCTGTCTTTTACCTTTCTTACTTAAATTAAAGCATTATGACCATTACGATTATTTTTTAGCTTGGAGTACATCTTTGGCCCATAAGTTCACGTGGGAAGTGTCCTCCTTTTTCATTGCTTTCTATAGAGTTTATCATTTTAGTTTGAAATCTTCTTGACCTAATGTCTATTTAGAAACATATTTCTTACTTTCCAAGTACTTAATGTTTTCTACTTTTGGTCAAAATTTTATTATTTATTCTTAATTTTATTGGGTTATTAATAACCTTAATTTATACTGTTTACTTTTTGGATATGTCTGTTACTGATTTCTGTAAATACTTTTTGGTATATGAAGACTGTCTTTTCCACTGGAGGTTTCCAAAATTATTCTAAAGATTTATTAATTTGAATTTGTTGATACATTATTCAATCTCTCCTTGTCTTTATTTTTGAGTACCAGGTTCTCTGAGTCTAAAAGAAGTGTACTGATGTCTCCCACTCTAATTACATTTTAAATAGGTTCTAAAAGGTTTGCTGTATGTATTTAACTCCTACTTTATTAGGTGTAAGAAAGCTAATGGTATTATAACTTCATAAATATTGTGCTTTTTATTCATCACATTATATTCATCTGTATCCCGTTCAGCACTTTTACACATAGAAACGTGCATAAATCATAAGTGCACATAGTTCGCGGAATTTTACAAAGTGAACACACGTCTGTAAATACTACCCAGATCAAGATATAGATCAGTAGTTCTCAGGCAGAGGTTGCGGTCCCTCGTCACTGGCAGAGGGTGAAGGAGGCGGCAGGTCTTGTTCCTCCCGGCTTGGATGGGGCTTGGATGGGGCCGGGAGGAGGCCACCGCCCGAGGCCAGGCCAGATCAGGGGCCTAGGATTCCGGGGTCGGGTTCGGGGCTGCCGCCGCAGCTGGGAGGCAGAGGGGCGGCTGCCGGGGCCGGAACATGGGGCCCGAGTGCGCCCCGCGGTGCCGGAGGCGGTGGGCGAGGCAGGCCCCCCTCGGCCTTGCCCGGCGGCCATTGTTGGGTGATGTACGCGTGGGGGGTTCCGGCGGGGGCGGGGGAGGGGGCGGAGGACCCGCCACCGCCTCTGCGGCCGCCCCCACCGCCGCTGCTTTCGCTGGAGGGCGGGCGGATGCACGGGGCGGCGGGGCCCCCAGCGCGAAGCGCCTTCGGCGCCTGTGGTCTCCTCGTTGCGGCGGCCGCCACCGCCGCCGACGGGATCAGTGGAGAAGGGGCTGCGAGCGACGAGCAGCCCCTAGGGCTCCTGGCCGAGGCCAAGGGGGTCCTGGGCGGGGGCAGGTTATCAGTCCCTCGGGCGGGAGGCCGGGCAGGGGGCGGGGCTGCTAGGGAGATACGTGCCTGGGGAGGAGGCGTGGATGGCAGGGCACAGGGCCAAGGCGGCCAGGCCCGCTCTCCGCTCATTCTGCAGGCTGGAGTGGCTGCGAGCGGCTGCTGCGGTCATGGGCACGACTTGCGTGTAGGGTGGTGCAGCGCATGACCAGGTCCCGCAGCTGAGGGCATTTGCCTTTTGACAGTGTCTTTAAATTGACATGCATGCTTTGGGTACTCCTGACTGCCGTAGTCCTCTCTCTTAGTCCTCTGTGGTGCTTAGAATAATGGAAGATGTAGGTGGGGAAAAAAAGAAAAAAAAAAAAAAGATACAGAACACTATCAGCACCCCCCAGAGTCCTACCTGAAGCCCTTCCGAGTCCCTGACCCCCCAAAGTTAACCAGTATTCTGACTCCCATAACCGTACTTTAGTTTTGTCTATTTTAAATGTTACATAACTGAAGTCATATAATATGTACCCCTTTGGGTTTGGTTTATTTGGTCGAACCTTATGTTTGTGTATTTTTCCATGTTTGTGTGAGTAGGAGGAGTTTACATTTTTATTGCTGCATAGTATTCCATGGTATAAGCACACTAAGGTGTCTTTATCTAGCCTATCATTGATTAATATTTAGGTTATTTTCACTTTTGGTGGTTACAAATTATGTTGCTGTAATAATTTTTGTACAAGTGTTTTTTGTACATATGTATGCTTGATCCACCATTTCTATTCCTAGGTATGTACCCCACAAAAATTCAAGAGCTACACACTTTTGATATATAATTTTCTGTGCATATGTTTTACTTCAGTAAAATGTTTACTTAATACAAGATAAAAGAGAGAATATAAATAAGAATCAAAACTAAAAAGCAAAAATGTCAGCCTCAACAAAGATTTTAAAAAATAAAGAGTAATATCTAATAGCATTAGAAAACCTATATATAATAGACAGATGCCAAGAAATCACAGGATGTCAAAGTTGGCAGAGAAGAAATGGAGAACTTAAATATTCCAGTTAAATTCCAATAATACTTAATACTTAAATATCAGTAATTACTAGCTGAAATGGTTTCTAAAAGACAAACCATCCCCTCAAATTTCAAGTACAGACTGTTTTACACATTAGTGTTACTAACATCTCAAGGAGTAGTCAATTTCTGTCTTGTAAAAGTACTTATAGAACACAGGAAATGAGTTGCCCAGATTATTCTGTGAGGCCACTGCAATGACTTCACAGGCAGATAAGGATGACACAAAAAGTACTCAAAAGACAAATCAAAACTACGATGAGGTATCACCTCACACCAGCGAGAATGGCCATCATTCAAAAGTCCACAAATGACAAATGCTGGAGAGGCTGCGGAGAAAAGGGAACCCTCCTACACTGCTGGTGGGACTGCAGTTTGGTGCAGCCACTGTGGAAAACAGTATGGAGATGCCTCAAAAGACTAGGAATGACTCAGGAATCTCACTCCTGGGCATATATCCAGAAGGAACCCTACTTCAAAAAGATACCTGCACCTCGATGTTCATAGCAGCACTATTTACAATAGCAAAGACATGGAAACAGCCTAAATGTCCATCAACAGATGACTGGATGAAGAAGAAGTGGTATATTTATACAATGGAATACTATTCAGCCATAAAAAAGGACACCATAACGCCATCTGCAGCAACATGGACGCTCCTGGAGAATGTCACTCTAAGTGAAGTAAGCCAGAAAGAGAAAGTAAAATACCATATGAGATCGCTCATATGTGGAACCAAAAAAAAAAAAAAAGAAAAGAAACATGAATACAAAACAGAAATAGCTTCATAGACATAAAATACAAACTTGTGGTTGCCAAGGGGGCAGGGGATGGGAAGGGACAGACTGGGATTTCAAAATTTGTAGATACTGACAGGCATATGTAGAATAGATAAACAAGATTATACTGTATAGCACAGGGAAATACATACAAAATCTTGTGGTAGCTCACAGTGAAAAAATGTGACAATGAATATATGTATGTTCATATATAACTGAAAAATTGTACTCTACACTGGAATTTGACACAACATTGTAAAATGACTATAACTCAATAAAAAAATGTTAAAAAAATACTCAAAAGTAAATGATAGGTCTATTTCACTTGTGATGATAGATGCCAAACTCTATTTGAAAGATTAATTATCCATTTTATCTTGGAGTGAAAGGATGGTTTAACATGAGAAAAGTTTATCAACCTAATTCATCACATCAGAATACTATAAAAATGTTAAAATATTTATAAATATTTATTCAAATATTACTAATCTCAATTGATGAAGAAAAATCACTTGATAAAACATAAAGAAGTCAATACACATTTATGGTAAGCCTATCAGGAAACAAGGACTGAAGGGACTCACTTTAACTGAAAACCCACAACAAACACTGTACTTCTGGGAAAACTGAAGATATAGTGTCTTTATAATTGGGAACACGAGAAGGATACTCATTATCATTGCTACTGTGTAACATAAACTGGAGGTCTTTTCCAAGGAATAAGAGAGGAAAAAAGAGCTGCAAGCGTTGGAAGGGAAAAACAAAAAGCCCTGATTACTTGCATCTTGGCTGTAAGAAAGGAGTTCCTAAAAACTTCAGAAGCACAAACCATAAAGAAAAACAGAAAAGATAACTTCAGTTTTATCAAAGTAAAGAACTAATTCAACAGGAAATGACACTGATAAAGTTAACAGACAGATGATAGTTTGGGAGAAAATATTTTCATTGTCTAACATTGATCAAGAGACTATACGCAGAATTTACAGGGAGCTCTTGCAAAATTAGCAAGAAAAACATAATCCTAGTGGAAAAAAAATTGGTGAAGGCTATGTACAGGCAAATTACAGAAGAGGAAACCTAAAGTTCTATGACACAGAAAAGATGCTCAAAGTCATTAGCTATCATAAACTTTCCTCTATTTGAGGGATGAAATTCAGAAAGCAAGATTATACCTAGGCTGGCAGGGACACAGGGCAGGGGATTTATGGCCCTGTTATGCATTGCTGGGGGGAACATAGAGTGATGAGCCTTCTGGATAGCAACTTGGCAGTGCAGTTTACCAGCAACTCCACTCTGATATCTATCGCAAAGCAATTCTCAGGTAAGTTCCCAGTAATGGGATGTTTACTGTTTGTGGTGCTGGGGAGCAGGAGCCAGGCTAGCCTGGGGGTCCACTCCTCAGGGGATGATGTTTCAAAAGGTGACAGATGCACCAGAGACTACTACACAGCAGTTAGAAGACACAGACTAGAGGCAACATGCAACATAAATGGATCTTCCAAACATGACACTGAGTGAAAAACGTATGAAGCAGAATGTGACTTATTACACAGTATCATTTACATAAATTAACAATATATGTATACAAAACAGCAATATACAATTTATAATAAGACAGAAAAAAACATATTAGAATAGTTGCTTCCCTTAAGGAGAGGAATTGCAAAGGGGGATTTGGGCAAAAGGAAGTAAGCCAACCAACTAACAAACAAGTGTGGATCATGTGTAACAAAGATGATTTGGCACCATGTATTAAGGAGTGTGAGTGACACAGCTCTCTGTTGTTGGGTTCCCCTTCCCTAACAACAGCAGCAACAATAACAACAAAGACAACAACAATGAGGGTAGAACACTGGCAGGGATGCCAGATCAAGTATAATTTTGAAGGCTGTGGTGGACTTTGGCTCTAAGTGTAACAGGAAGAAGTCCTGGGGTGGGTTTAAGGAGTGAGTGGTGACTTTTCCTAGAGACGGTGAGAGACACCATGGGATGGACAGCTGTGTAGATACAGGGAGTCCGATGGGGAAGCTCTTATCTCAGGTGGGAGTTGAAGATGGCTCAGATTAGGCTAGTAGCAATGGAGATGAGAGAAGTGGGCAGATTGAGGTTATGTTTTGGACTGAAGCCAGGCAGGAGGTGCTGAGAAACTGAATGTTGGTTTTGAGGAAAGGAGAGAAATGAAAGATGACACCCAAGCTTTTGTTTTTGGCAACTGGGTGGTGCCATTGACTGATGTTGGGAAGATGGGGATAAAAAGGGGAAACAAAAAATTCTTTTTTCTTTTTTTTCTTTTTTGGTCCATGTCTTTTTGTAAAATATTGAAGTATGATTGATTTACAATATTGCATTAGTTTCAGATGCACAGCTAAGTGGTTTAGTTGATTTTTGAAGATTATAGTCCATTATAGGTTACTATAAAATATGGGGTATCATTCTTTGTGCTACACAGCAGAACTTTGTATTTGTCTATTTTATGTATAGCTGTTTGTATCCATTAATTCCATACTCTTAATTTGTCCCTCTTCTGCCCCTTTGGTAATCATATGTCTTTTCCCCCTATGTCTGTGAGTCTGTTTTTGTTTTATATATATATTCATTTGCATTAATTTTTATATTCTATATATAAATGGTATCATATCATATTTGTCTTTCTCTGACTTATTTCAATATTTAAGAATAATATTCTCTAGGTCCATCCACATTGCTACAAATGGTAAAATTTCATTCCTTTTTATGGCTGAGTAATATTCCGTTATATATATGTACCACTTTCTTCTTTATCCATTTGTCTGTTGATGGGCATTTGAGTAGCTTCCATATCTTGGCTATTGTCAATAGTGCTACTGTGAAATTGGGGTGCATGTATCTTTTCAAATTAGTGCTTTTGTTTCTTCTGGAATTGCTGGATCATGATAGTTCTATTTTTAATTTTTTTGAGGAACCTCTATACCTTTTTCTACAGTGGCTGCACCAATTTACATTCCTACCAAGAGTACATAAGGAGTTCCTTTTCTCCACATCCTTACCAACACAAAATTTCTGATTTGGATTATTGAGTGTGTTAAATTTAAGATACCTATTTGACATTCAAGTGGAGAGATCAATAAGGCAGTTGAACATATAGTTGAATTCAGGGAAGATGTGTATCTTGGGGTTGAATCAGTACATAGAGAGTTAAACAGGTGGCGCCAACACTCAATGTTTATGTCACCTCAATCAAGGTTCATGATTTCTGAATATGAATTTATTTATCTATAAAATGACAATAATATCTGTTTCCTAGCACTATTATGAATATTAAATAAGATAATGCATCTAAAGCACTTGGCATAGAGCACATAATAAGTGCTTAATAAAGGCCTCTGTGACTGGAGGACAGTGAAGGGAATGTCAACATCAGGAGAAGGAGGCTGGCGGTGGGGGGATCATGTCAGAATTTTCCCTCCGTGGTAAACAGTTTTCAGTGAGTGGCTATCAGGGCCTTTTTTGCCAGGAGGGACATGACCTGGCTTTACAAATCATACTGGCAGATCACTGAGGCATTAGAATTCAATATTGTTTTTTCAGACTGTAGATAAAGAGCCTGGATTGCTGTGAATACACACAGGCACACAGAACTAAACAAATTTAAAACTTTGATTCTAAAAGTATATACTCAGAAATTATAACGAATTGAAGCATTTTTGGCTGAAAGGCATTAGAATAGTCCTGACAATTCTTGAATCTGCAGTATTGTCCAGGGCTTCTCTGCCAGTCTGGGCATAGTTCTATTTTGTACATGGACTGTTGTTGAGTAGTAAGCAATTGGAGCTTAGGGACAGCTGGCATTTTGTAGCTAAGCAGAGTTAGGCCCACCCAAATAGCCCACAATAATCCCCCTTGCTGATTACTTGGTTAGCAAATAATTCTATCCATCTGCCGTCTTAATTCTTTTTCACCAGGCGTCATAACACATTCACAAGTTCCAGGGATTAGAATACGGGCATCTTTGAGGGCCATTATCCTGCCTTCCACATGTTAGAGCTAGATAGGTGTTAGCCTTCCTTGAATTATTCTTATTATTACTAATGTTCCTTATAGACTTGCCTTCAAATCCTGGGGTCCCCACTTACCAGCTGTGTGATCGTAGGTAGGTTAATTTCCCTCATGAAATCCCATTTGCTTAGCTGTGAAATTCCAATCATAGGAGCCATCTTTAAAAAATTTTTGTGAGAAATATATGAGACAGTGTAAGTGAGGATGCTGTATACCCCACCCAAAGCAAACAAATCCAATTTCCAGTTTAAAATGGTAGATTCAATGTACAAAGTTATCTTATCTCACTATAGGAAACCCACTAAAGTGAAAAAATAAAAATGTGAGCAAAAGAAGCCAGCAAACTGTTGGTTGATGGAGGATAAAGGAGACAATGGAGTGGTGCCCTAAGTCCTAGCAGAGGAAATGCCACTGAGAAATGTACTCATTTTCCTGGCAGACCTCTAAGAAGAGGGGTGCTGAGAGACACTGGGGCTGTGGAAGGTGGGGAGGAAGCCCCATGCTGGGAACAGGCGACTGACTGGTGGAAAATCTGTTCAACTCCTAGGCCCTCCTCTGGGAGGCTACTCTCAATGGGATTTTTCTTTGGGAGTTTTGCTCAAAGAATAAATATATAAAAATAGCAAAAGAAAATTTGGAAAGGAAAGCTAATGAGGACAGGTGAGGGTGAATTCATTTTACTATTTTACTACTCATTAGAAGATAGCTCACAAAGCAACTGTAAAGAGTGGCATGTGCACAGGTATGGATCAATAAAAGAGACTAGCCCTCAAAAAAAGCACCCTCAAAGGTACAATGGCTTGAGATACTGTAAAGGCAACGTTACAAAACAAAGGAAGGAATGGATCACACAATAAATGGAATACGAAAACATGAGGCTAGGTCCTTAGCTTATCCCCTATGTCACACACACTAAGCAATTCCAGTGATGTCTGTATAAAACAATGTATATAGCAAATAGAACAACACAAATATTAGAAACAAATAAAAATGACTCTCAGGAGAAGGGTCTTTTAATTCTTTATTTTTTAATTGAAGTATAGTTGATGTACAATGTTTCAAGTGTACAGAAAAGTGATTCAGTTATACATATACATATATATCATCTTTTTCATTTTAGAAGGAAACTTTGAGCAAAGGACACGATTGATAGAATTGATGACATAAAGTTTTAAACACTATATCAAAACTCTCATTTCTTAAAGTAAAAATATCATGGGAAACATTGAAATGAAAAGGTTGGGAAAATGTTTGCCACTGATAGGCAAAGAGGTAACATTTTTCCTAGAGTTTTAATAAATTTGTAAGAAAAATACTAACACTTCTATAGAAAAAAAATGGATAAAAAGGCATAAGTCACTTAGAAATTACCAATGGTCAATAAAGATGGAGGAAAGTTCAAATTTCTGATAATTTCACAAATCTCAACATCACTTTAACCCTATTTAATTGCCAACTTAGGGTGAGAGAGGGTCAGGTGGTGTCTACTGTCAGATAACTGGGGCGCGGGAGGGGGTCCAGTCTCGAGCTTCCTGGGGAGGTATTTGTTGGTAAGTTTCTGGAGACTAAAAACCTCTGGTCAATTGGCCGGGGATTCTTCTTCAGGAAAGCCGTCATTAGAAATGAAAAAGAGATGTGAACAATGCTTTTTGCACAGAGATGTTCTTTACTTTCTATTTATAATATCAAAATCTGGAAATAAGTTACATGAAAAATTGTATTGGAATGGTAGATTACGGTACATTGATGATTCTGGAAAAAAATCTGATTTTAAAGAAATATAATAATTAGTAAATGTTCACTATATAGTTTTTCAGTAAAAGTATAGAATTCATCCTAGAGAACGTATCTCTAGAATTTAGGGCAGGGGATTTCAGTTGGGATCATTATTTGCATTTTTAATACTTTTTTTGTTTTTTTATAAGATGTACTGTGTATGTGTGAGTCTACGTGTATTTGAGGTGCAGTGTTCAGTCTGCTCTTCAAGAACTTGATCAAACTCTGGCTCCCCTCGCCGGACCGCGCGCCGCCTTCCGCGCTCCCCCCCACTTCCGGCTCTTGCGGCCGCCGCCTGAGAGGAGGCGCGGGGAGCCCCGGAGGGAGGCGGGCAGGTGCCAGGCGCGTGCCCGCGCCCTCCGACCGCCAGCTGCGGGGGCGCGCTCCGCCGGGCCCCGGAGGCGGCGCGGGGCGGAGGGAGGCGTTCGCTCCGGCTGCGGGGGCGGCGCGCGGCGGCCGGGGCGGCCGGGGCTGCGGCTGCGGGGGCGGCGGCCGGGGCTGCGGTTGCGGGGGGGGCGGCGCGCCGGGGGCCGCGCCCAGGGTGCCCCGGGTCCGAGCTGCCGCCGCGGCCGCGGCCCCCGGAGCCCTGTACCGCCGCGGCGCCCGCCCCTCCTGGCTCCGCGCACTGGCCGAAGCCCCGGCTCGCCCTCAGCCGGGTCGCCGCAGCTCTCCGCCGTCCTCCGGCTCCTCCTCGTCGCGGACACGGGCCCGCCGGCCCCGCTCGCCCTCAGGGCACCGCGGCCGCCGGGCCTCGCCGTCCCCGCCGCGGGGTCGCCGCGGCTCCCCGTCCCCACGCGGGGCCGACGACCCTTCCCGCCGGGCTCCGCCGGTTTCCGAGGCAGCGGCCGGGGGAGTCCTGCACCGACTCCGCCCGGGACGCCGCAGGGACCATCCAGGCGACAGTGGCATCCGGGTAATCCCACCCCTCGACCAGGACTCCGTCCGTCCTCCAGCCCCCTCGCCCGGGGTCCTCGCTTCCAGAAGCGCCCAGCGCCCCGAGGCCTGCAGGCCAGGGTCCCCACATCGAAGGCCCTGCACTCCCGCGGGTCCCCTCGGCGACGCCGTCACCTGGAGGGTCCCGGTCTGCGCCGGGAGCTTCATTTGCACAACGACGGACTCAGGATGTACCTGGGCGCCGGGTCGGGAGGCAGGGCTGCATTTCCTGGGAACAGACGGATTCTGTCAGTCTGGGTGAGGTGTGGGGAAGTTTGCCAGGGCGAGGGACTGTCCTCCAAGCCGTGGGCCTGGTACTTCTTCAATAGTTGGTGTCCTCAGAGTTCCGTGGTTTTGTATCCTCTTAGACCAGAGCTTTGCCCTGGATCTTAGAAAGGCTGAAATGTCTTTGCGGTGAGTTAGGGTTCCCTTAAGCCTTCCCAGGGTAGACGCCTAGAGCGTAAGCTCGTAGCCCTCTCAGTTGGAGCTGCCTCTGAAATCCGAGTGCGCTTACCCACGGGCGTCGTAGTAGCTGCCACCACTTACTGGGTTGTGTGGCAGGGATGATGCTCAGCCCTTCACTTTACACGTTCTCTTTGAACATTCACAACTCTCTGAGTTAAAATAATTACCTCAGTTAAGATAGAATGCTTTCTCTTGAACAGCTGAGGAACCCGCAGAGGTTTAAGTAACTTAACCAAAGACCACACAGCTAAGAAGTGGTGGCGTGTGAGTCAGTCTATACCTGCCTGGTTCCCCACACCCTGATTTTAACTCATGTTTCCCTGCTGAAGACACAAAGTGTAGACGTAACACCGACGTCTCGCTGTAACCACCATGCTAGTAGAGCCTCTGGCAGAATTTGGTGTTTTGGAATTTGTTTTCATTATCAGTTCACTAATCTTTTTTATTTTTTAAACCCTGTGATGAAGTTTCTGTTTCCTTGAGTGACTCTCCAACAGTATCCAAGAGCTCTGGGTGCTCTGGTCGTAGGTGAATTGACTTGTCACTGTGTTAAGATTTTCATAGCTGAACAGGTATTATCTGAATGTTAAGCACTACAGAGAAAGCAAGGAAAACAGGTAACTACCAGTTTTCGTAACCTCCCCTTTCTTCTTCCGCGCACAACCTGTTTGCTCCAGTCTTCTCTGTCTCAGTAAATGACAACACCCATTGCTCAGCCAGAAACAGTGATGATCTCCCTTCTCCCAATCTGTAAGAATAACTTCATTGTCTAACCTGTCAGCTCTCCCTCCAAGACACATCCCCCAAACTGTCCTCCTGCCATCACTCTAGTCTAAACCCTGTTACCTCTTGCCCAGATTATTGCATTAGGCTCCTTTACACTCCACTCTGGTTACCTTCCAGTTTATTCCATACCCAGCAATCAAAATAATTTTTAAAAACAATTATTTTATACATTTGAGAAGTATTTATTGAACATCTACTATGCGGTTCTGGGCACTGGGGATACAGTAGTTAAAAAAACAGTCAAAAACCCCTGCCCTCATAGTACTTATATACTAATGGGGGAGTGGGATAATAAATAAGATAGAGAAGTAAAAGGTTTAAAAAAAAAAAAAGAAACTGATCAAACTTTGGAAATTAAAAGTGGATTTTATTGGTATTTCAGGATGTTTTTTCTTTCATTTTGAAACATGCACCCTTCTGTCTGTTTCCAAATTTGTTCTCCTTTCTCCAAGAAACACAGTCATACATGCAGTCGTTTATACTTATCCCCACTCCCCATTTTTTTTTTTCTTTAAGAGAAAGGGACATATTTAAGTTTGGCTTTTATTTTTACAAGTTTATGAAGAGAGTTTAAGATTTCACTTTGCTAAAAAAGAAAAAAATGTTAGTGATAGAAATCAGGCTTTGTTGCCTAAGTAGCAGAAATGCTAAAAACTCTATCAAATATAAGAGTTCTAAATAAACCTATGTCTAAATTAAAATGGTATTTCTAATGGTTAAAGAGGTAAAGGGACATGAAGAGAGCTGAAGAGAAGAATCAGCTTGGAATGAGGAAGGAAGAGGGATCGGCTTGGAATGAAACTTGGAATGAAGAGGAAGTACTGAATAGATACACACACAAGCAGTTCACATGACACAGCAATCACGGGGTAAACCTTACTAGGGCATCTTGTCAACGTATTTTTTTTAATTTCTGTAAGTTCTATAACATATACAAAAATCTGAAAGGTATTGAAAAATACAAAGAAAAAATTATCACCAATAAACCTACCATCTATTTAAGTGGAGTTACTTCTGATTTCTATTCTCTCTTTCTTGCTGTGCAGCCTCCTCCCACATATTTTTAAAGATATTTATTCATAACTCTAAATAAAAATTGGTATCTCAATTGGTTTTCAGAACGAACCCTCTGGAAAGAACTTGGGTATTTGCTCCCCAGTGTAACTTCTTCTCTAACCTCCCCCCTGAGAGTTCCCAGTGTGATGGGTGGCTCTCCTCATGGGCAGCAGCCCATACACCTAATCTAAACTGAAGAAGCCAGTTGACAAGCCCTTCACATGCAGATGCAGCTTTTATTGCTTCTTTCTTAAATATGAAACAATTTATTTAACAAGTGCTTATTAAATACCCACTCAATGCTGGGCAGAGTTCTTGACATATAGTAGTGAATAAAAAAAGGCAAAATCTGTGCACTCTTGGAGTTTACATTCTAGTGATAGAAGAGGGGAAAAAAGGTAAAGTAATTATTCAGTGTTTTTGAGACTGGTATGCGCTCTGGACAAAATCAAGGCAGGGAAGGAAGACAGACTGAATACTGGGGCAGGTCTGCAACTTCAGCTGGGTGGTCAGGGAAAGTGTCACTCAGATAGTGACATTTGAGACACCACAGACTCACAAATTTCGTATAAAAAAAGAGCCTATTGTATGCCAAACAGGATTAGTGAGTCATTATACACACTTAGGTTGTACACAGAATGATATTCTTATGTGCAATTCTGGATGTGAGATCATGAAGTTTCCAGCAGTGGGAGCAGGACTGGAGCAGTAGGAGGGAGGTCACATGCAAATAGATGAGACCCAGCTTGACATCAAAATTTTCAACAATAACGGTGATGCTAAAAGGAAGTGGATCAATGTTTTTGAAGTATGAGGGAAATTATTTTCAATTTAGAACGGAATGCTCATTCAAATGCTCAACCCAATAATAAACATACTCAAATATACCAGTATATTGAAAATCTGCCTCCCATGTACTCTTCTTATAAAGTTACTTGAAGACGTTCTCCTCAACAAATGAAGGGTATAAACTAAGAAAAAAGTACTGATGGGAAGATAAGTTTAGATGAATCCAATAGAGGAAATAAAAATAGGTATTCTACTTCTAATGGAGGTTCTCCAGGGAAACAGATTATATATACAATCCCATTGGTTCTGTTTCTGAGATTATATTATATATATATATCTTCTAGAAAGAGATTTATTGTGAGGAACTGGCTCAATTATGGAGGGTGAGAGGTCCCATAATCTGCTGTCTGCATGTGGGAGACCCAGGAAAGCTGGTGGCATAGTCTGAAGTCCCGAGAACCTGGAGCATTGAGAGCAGGAGAAAATCAATGTCTCAACTCAAGCACTCAGGCAGAGGGAGGGCACATCCAGCCTTCCTCTGCCTTTTGTTCTGTTCAGGCCCTTGACAGGTTGCATGATGGCCACCCACACTGGGGAGGGCCATCTGCTTTACTCAATCCACCAACTCAAATGCTAATGTCTCCCAGAAACACCCTCATAGACACAATCAGAAATAACGTTTCTTAAGATACCTGGATATCCCACGGCCCAATCAAGTTAACATGTAAAATTAACCATCACAAGTAGGTAGGAAAAAGGAGGGACAAGAGGAGTATTTTTAGAACCAATAACTAAACAAATGCTAATGTTGATCAATCAAGATACAATGGTATAAACCCAGAGAACATGGTAACCATTTCCATCTCTTGTCAGTGGAAACTAGAGCAATACTTAACCATCCAACTAGCTGTCAGTAGTGAGGAGACAGGTGAAGAAGGAGAACACAGGATCAGGATGAAGCAGAAACCCTGGAAATCACATCAGGGCTAGATGGTTGAGAGTAAGTAGACCAGAGAGAATTTCCTGAACTAAAAGGGAGAGTACTTACAGGAATATTTCATAGAGTGTGGTGCCCAGGAAAAGGAAGCATGCTTTAGGGAATTTTCCCCGGCAGTCCTCCACTCTGATGCAAATGTAGAAAAGATAGAACACACACACTTTTTGCTTGTAGTTTAAATCTACACAATACTGTGAAAGCTAATTTATCAACGCTTCATTCATTCAGTCAAGATTTTTTATGTGCTTATTATATATCAAGTGCTATTGAACTGATGGAACAAAGATTTAAAAATTCTCTCTCGATAAATATAAAAGTAATTGGCTTAGGGATTCACAGGTAGACTCTGGTAAGGAGAGATAGGCATGTAGTGATTCAATTTGAGAAAATGTTAGAGGTGCTGTGACAGGAATGTGCACAGGGTCCAGAAATGACACCAAGGAGTAAGTGGCCCATTCTGTGGGTAGGAAGGTAAGTTCGGGAGCTACCTGCAAGATGGAGTGAGATTTGTGTTGCCTTGAAAAGGAGTTGAACCTTCCTGTCTTTGAAAAAAAATACAATTATTCTCTTGGGAATCTAGCCTGAGGAAGCAGTCTTAAATAAAGAGAAAGAATTAAGCAAAAAGCAAAGCAAGCAAACAAACAAAAACCTTTTTGAGTGAATCAACTCTGAAAATATTCTACATACTGCAGCGCTCCTACAGCAACCCCAAATTAGTCACCAGTATTGGATCACTCTTGAACTAGTGCCAGTTCTTCATCAGCATTTTGGAGATAATAATGCCTGTTCTAAGAATTATAATGAGAATTAGGAATAGAAATAGGAATAATTCTTAGCACACTCTGTAAAAATCACTGGGGTGATGATGATGGTGATGAAAGTCTGTGTTTAAATCTTTGCACCGGTGCAGAAAAAAGTGTGACTCCAATACTCCATCCACAGACAAGAGTTCATACACAGGGAATTGCAGGAGCCCAGAAATCTGGAACTGGCAGATGCCCTAGAGACCAGCTTTGCTTTCACATTTTATTGTGGAAGAACCTGAGACACATGGATGTTAAATGATTTGCCAGAGAAGTCGGCCTGAAGCCTCAGAACATTACATGTGAGATGCTGAAAAATACATTTACACGCCTGGAGACCAGAGGCGCTGGTGAATTGGCGAGCCCTTCACTTTTCCTAAGTTATTTAAATAATATGTCAGCAAAGGCCTGCTTAGGAGTCAGACACAGTGTGCTCCAGGAGTCTCTTCTCTTCTCCTGAAATCAGTTATTAGCCCAATCAGTCCTAACACTCACTGTTCTAGGAGCTGAAATCAGAATAACCAGAACTCACGTCTTGGGGCACAAATACTGCCTGGATCAAAGTGAAGTTTTCCTCCCTTGAAACATTGCATCTGTGCGTTGGGCCATTTCCTACCGTGTGTCTGTAAGGTACCACGCACCGCAGTTGGTGAGGGGCTAAGTCTGGCGGTGTACTAGGACTTGCAGAAAGAAGAACGATGTGAATCCTACTATCACCTTTTCTTTTCCCATATCTGACAAAGGAGGGAATTCATTTCAGTCAATATTAATTCAGGGTCTGTGTAACTCCTGGGCTTGGCCGCGGTCTCATCATCATAGTGCCGCGGTCAAACGTAGGAAGCAGTTAATGGGCGTGGGTCCATCGCACGCATCCTTTCTGCCCTTTCTCTGCCTTATGTCCCCTTCGAGAGAGATTCTGCTTCCCCTATCAGTGCCTCTTTTCTCCAATAAGCTACAAATATCTGAGTCCACACTCTTTGAACTTCAACCTCTTCAACTCTAAATATGGGATATTAATATCTTTATTTGTGCTTTGCTGGGATAATTTAATCTAAATAGTAAAAGCTCTTAAACAAAAATTCTATGTGTGTGTGTGTGTGTGTGTGTGTGTGTGTGTGTGTGTGTGTGTGTGTAATAAATACTATTTACCTTCCTGTCCTTCTTCCCTGCCTCCTTCCTCCCTCCCTTTATTTTCTCCATTATTCCCCCTCCTTCCTCCCTCTCTCAGCCTTTCTTTCCTCCACCTTCATGCTGCCCAAAATACATTGATCCTACGCCCCAGCAGCCTACAACAACCATGGAGCATACATGCCACAGCCCCTACTCTTTGGGGCCTACCTCTTCCATGTTGTGAACTAGAAGAGAAGCATCCATTTAGAATTTTGGACCAAGATCCTTCCAACTCTAAAGCCCCACAATTCTTCTCATGGCACCAAGCCATCCAGCGTTTGTGGTAGGCGTGCCTCTAGGGACAGCTTGATTATAAACATGTTTGCTTTGGGACTTGGGCTTTATAAAGCTTCTGATAAAAATCACTCATTCCTCTTTTTAAAGAGAGAATTAGAGAGCTGCCTAGGTTGAGAAGAACACAAGTTTTCCCCTGATGACTTTTCACAGTGCTCTGAATGCAAGAAACCAAGATTGACTTACATTTCTTCATTTTCTAAAGAGAAATATGAATGTCTTACGTCCTCTTTTTACTTACAGTAAAAAGATAGATGTCTTGAGGACTAACCTGGAAGTTTGGTGTATTTGTACCAGATTTTCCATTATTTCAAATTCCCAGTAAACTACACAATATTGTGCTGTGGCATTTAGCTTTTCACTCTTCTCTTCCTCCTAAGATTTGGAGACCTAGAGATACAAAATGAAATGAGCCAAAAGGGGAGAATTTCCTAGGAATATTTTTGAATTAGGAAATTACTGATCTGAGTTAATACTATGTTTCTTTGCCCCCACTTCAGGGAAGGAACGTAGACTCAGATGTATCACGACAGCAAAAGAAGTATCACAAGCGTAAGAAATGAAAGAGGGGCAGGGAGAGACAGGAAGGAGAGGGAGGCGAGAGACAGATGAGTAAAAACAGACTCTCTCCTAATCTCACAGGCGTAAAAGTCCTGAGTCATCAATCCAAGCTCCATTTCAGGAAGATTTTAAAACTCACAGTAACTGTTACGTACCTGTCCTCACACTGGGTGGCTGCCTAGTTTACTGTCGGAATGAGAGCTTGGGGTTAGGGTGCGGGTTAGGCTGTTGCTATTTAGATGGCACACCCAACACAGAGGACGGAAAGGACAGCAAGCAAACAGCACTGGATCACAGAGAGGAGAAAGCGGGGAGGGGGCTGCCGAGGACAACCCACCAGCGCTAGGTTTCTCTGGGGGCTCCTTGGTTACTTAACCTACTCAGCTCCCAGAATGAGCTACAGGGGTCCTTTCTGAAGGAAGTCAGTCTCAGGTTCTTGCCCAAGCATCCCTATGGTCAAAATCACCATCCAGATGGAAGTAGAAGCAGAGCATGGCATAGACATGCAATGGATTACTGCTCATCCTCAGGAAGGAAGGAAGCTCCGACCCATGCTATAGCAGTGATGAACCTTGAGGAATGTCACATTGTGGGACATAAGGACAAATATTGTGGGATTCCACTTACATGAGGTGCCTAGAGTAGTCAAATTGGTAGAGGGAAAGTAGAATGGTGTTTGCCAGTGGCTGGTGGGAGGAAGCAATGGGGAGTTAATGTTTGCTGGGTACAGAGGCTCAGTCTGGGAAGATGAAGCAGTTCTGAAGGTGGATGGTGGTAATGGCTGCAGAACAATGTGAACTGTACCCTTAAAAGTTGTAAAAATAGTAAATTTCATTATATGTGTTTTACCATCACCACCACCACCGACGACAACAACAAAAACAATAATAATTAATTAATAAATTACTGTGCAGGCCAGAAAGAGCAGCGATGGAGAAAGTTGCTTTGTAGAAAATGAGCTGCCTCTAGATAAACTAACAAAGAGGAATGGAGAGAAAGGGAGTCATTTTTACCGCACAAGTTTCCTGCTGTCTCAGACATGATGTTAATGTTATCTTATTCAGCAAAAACACTGTAGGGTGCAAATATCATCAGGAAACCAAGGCTCAGAGGTTACGAGCTTGCCTCTTCTTACAGTGTGGGAGTGGCTCGGGTAAGGAATTTGATGCCAAGTCTGTCTGTGACAAAGCCCACATTCTCTCCTATGTTGAACTTTCTTTAAAGGGCTAGTTTTCAGTGAGTTTGAAATACTGAAGATAACTCCATACTTAGGAACATACAAGAAAATGCAAACATTGCTCGGATTGTGAGAAGAGAAAGCAGGAAGAAACGGTCTCTAACAAAACAAGAGAAATGGAGAATTCTGTGGCAGGATAAGAAAGTTCCCATTAACTTCCAGAGATCATTTTGGCTTTCTTACCTCCTTTGACTTCTGAATTTGAAAGCTCAATAATAGATATGCCTACTTTAGTCTTAAACTAGAAAAGGTGCAACAGGAGACTAAGCCAGCCTTTCCTGGATGTTTTAATTGTAATGGAGAGTTTGGCATTAGTTTTGATTTTTAAGAGAAAAGAGGACCAATCCAAATCAAAGGCAGCATAGCTCAGAACTGAATTAAAACCTTAGGGGTAAGGGCATCATCTTAATACTATCAGCTTTCTTTCTGATTGTCTTCACGCAATGAGCAAAATGTTCTGTTGTAGAAGGAGCACTGGCACGGGAATCATAGGAAGGCTCGATCTGTCATTAACTGATTTCCACTGTGTCACTCTGAACTCCTCTCAACCTCCATGAGCCTCAGTTTCCTAACGTACATATAGGGATAATAATGCCTAACTTACATGGTTACTGAACAGGTGAATCACATTATTCCTAACACAGCTGGATATACATTAGAGTGCCTGGAACCCAGTTTGATTTAATATGAAATGGTTGCTAATTCACCATGAAAAAAAGAATTTTTTTTTTTAAGTAACTGATCTCCTGTGTGAGAACAAGGGTAGGTAAGTTCAGACCTATCTAGATCTCAAATAAAGTTACTGGTAAGGAAGGGAAATGTTTAATAATAAAAAAAAATTAAACCTTTCCATGCTTTGATGGAAAAGGTAACTGGAATCATATTAAGACCTAATGGAACCATATGATCCAGCAATCCAACTCCTGCATGTATAACCAGAGGGAACTCTAATTCAAAAGGATACGTGAACCCCAGTGTTCATAGCAGCACTATATACAATAGCCAAGACATGGAAACAATCTAAATGTCTATTGACAGATAACTGGATAAAGAAGTTGTGGTATATTTATACAATGGAATACTACTCAGCCATAAAAAGAATAAAATAATTCCATTTGCAGCAACATGGATGGACCAAGAGATCATCATTCTAAGTGAAGTAAACCAGAAAGAGATAGAAAAATACCATATGATTATCATTCATATGTGGAATCTTAAAAAAAGAAAAAGAAAAAAAAGACATCTATGAAACAGAAACCGACTTGCAGACATAGTAAACAATCTTATGGTTACCAGGGAAAGGGGTGGGAAAGGATAAATTTGGGAGTTTGAGATTCACAATGTTAGCCACTTTATATAAAAATAGATTAAAAAAAAGTTTTTCTTCTGTATAGCACAGAGAAGTTTGTTCAATATCTTGTAGTAACCTTTAGTGAATAAAATATGAAAACGTATATATGTATGTATATGCGTGACTGGGACATTGTGCTGTACACCAGAGATTGACACATTGTAACTGACTGTACTTCAATTTTTAAAAAAAGAAGACCAAGTGGAGATCCAATGAACAAAAGAACATGGTGCCCTGCTGTCATATCACACTTTAGGCTGGGTGTTAAAAAACACAACAAAATGAACAAACAAAAAAACTCCCTATCTTAACTCTTCAGGAAAATTTATGGGTCTTAACTAATCATATTCATAGAAGAAATACTTTATAGAGCCAGTTTTTCTTTGACTAGCATCTTGTAGGTATAACAAAAGAAATATTTCATTTAACTGAAGCCAAGCGGGTAGCTGGGCAGATTCGGAACACATCTGCTGAAAGTGAGATTAATAATTAAAATGTAAAGCCACCATTTTTAAGCTACAATTATTGGCTTCAGTGGAGTGAACATTCTCTGTAGTAACTGGCCTTTACAGTCTCTCATTCATTACTTTTTAGTAAATGAGAGTATTTTAAAAAACTAGCTTTGAACCCCTGGTCAGAGATGGTCCATTGGTGTCACTTGGCTGGAGTGAATTGGAGAATGAAAAAGTTGATGCATTTTTTTTTTCTGTTAAAATGTTCTGTATCCATATTCCTAATTTGTCCATAGCCATTAAGATCAGTGGAATTGCAGATTTCATCCAATACTGACAGGCCTGTCTCCCAGATCACTAAGTATCCATCCTACTTCTTGGAGTGGGAATTATGGCTGGGTAGGAGAATCACACCAAGCCTGCAGAGACATGAGAGAATGGATTTCTAGTTTCATAAATGCATAGCTGTTCGCATACTTACAATCATGGAAATCATTAGCTGTTTACTGGCAATATGTTTTGCCTTTGCTGCTACAGGGTATCGTAATTGCAAGGCAAAGCCAGCTTGCCAGCATTTTTAAGAAAGAAAAGGTTTCTTATGAAAGTTTATGACACAGTGGACCTCCTGTGTTAGATAGTGCATTAACATTCTTAAAAGACACAAGAGCAGAGTAATTTATTTTTTCTCCTTCATCAAAGAACATGTAGCATTTATGTTTTATTTTGCTGGTTTTTTTTTTTTTTTTTAGATTCCACATATGAGCGATCTCATATGCCAGTTATAGAGGATGAATACAGATGTGCAAATGTGCTTCACCATGTATGATGGTGAAATTGTGGCTCATTTGTTTATTGATACCATCACTTAAGATCAGCTGGAAATTTGGTGACAGGACCACCTATTTTTTATGAAAATATCTTAGTACCTTTCAGTTTTGGCTTCTTATTTCTTAGGAGTCATGGGGAGGGAAGAAAGCAAGCAAGCGGTCAAAACACTCACTATGTTTTTTCTGACGTCAAATTTTAATATGTCAAAACGGTCCTGATAAAATCAGCTCCTCTCTTCCCCCTCGCTCCCTGACTGCTTCATGCACAGAGGTTGATGGTAACAGTTCAGGACCTGAGTTGAGTGTGACATCTTAATTTGATCATTAAGTCATTTGGTATTACCTAACTGCCAAAATTCCAGTGATAATTTGGCATATGTTAAAAAGCCACTAGAAAAGGAAATAACTTCACCTACTTCTTACCCTCCCCTTTTGCTTAACTGGCTACTCAACTAGTGGTTTTCTCATCTGTGACATTCTAAGACCCAAGGCCACCCCTTAACCCCACCTCTCTGGGAACTCTCATTCCCTTTTCTAGTTTATTTCCTGATTTAAGCAGATTTCAGTGAATCCCATTTTAGACTGTGAAAGAGTTTGTGCTTTTCACTTGATGCCAAATGATAAAACTTAATGTTACCAGCTTTTTTAAATGTCAGCTGCTCATTCCTTATTGTAGTTTGATATTGTTATTCAACTACTGTAAATAAATGCTAATTAACAAAATGTCAATTGACTTTCCAAGCAGCTGCAGATGGCTTTTACTTTTCAAAACACAGTTTCATCATTATCAGCAACAGATGAAGAACCACCATATCTGACAACACAGTGATCCACTATAGTTCCAACATATGCATTTTAAATTAGGTTCAATACAGTGTCTACTGAATGATATATTTTAATTGATTTAATAATGTCTAATGGGTTTGTAATAAATGGGCCTCAATGGATGGAGTCTAAATACAGTTAAAAGATTTTTTTTTTTAAAGAATCACAAAAGAGAAGAATAGCAATGTTCACATGAACAGATCTACATAGGAATGTCTCCTATTTTCCTTATTTTGAAGCATTTTGTAACAAAAGTGTAGGCTCAGAAAGCAAAAGACCAGGAAATTATTGGGGCTGAATAATGTTTGCAAGAGAAATAAGGAAACTCCATCTCTAAACAACAGGAGAATTTCACTGAATTAGAGACATTCAGAAATTAGTAGAGATTAACCAGAAGCCTAAAAACTCAAATTAGGGAAGTATGTCTTCCCAGACATTGGACCAGAAGACCACACTTCAGGCAGCATGTGACACACACATTCTTTTACTTGAAGGTTTGGACATATTCATACATACAAACTAGGTAGACTTAGCCCTAAAGTAATTAAACTATAAGACATCTAACTGGTATTGGAAGAAGATTCTAATGTATCCGAGAAGATATCTAGAGTCTAATTTTCTTGTGCCTGACAAGTGATGAAAGCAGAGAGACAAGTGCGTGTTTCTGTTATAGGAAGCTTATCCTACTTCCGGCGATAACGGAGTCTCTCACAGCAGATCGAGCCTCCTGCTGAAACACCTAGAGAATCCACATAAAACACAAAATACACATTTTTATAAGCTATTAAAGAGCAGCCAAGATACCCAGGACTTGAATGGTTAAGATCACAGGAGAAGAGAAACTCATGTAAGTTGAATATTCTCTGTGCCACATTCAGGGTACCTGCCAAATTTTGGCATAGGAGGAAAGGCTGAGCACTGGGCAGAAGGTAGATTCTAAGAGGCAAGAATCCATCAGAGCTTTCAGTATCTCACACATATAGGGAGACAAAAATTGGAGTTCAGGACTGCCTGGGAAGACAGGACCTGAGGCTAAGACCTCTGAGATGAGAAGTGTAGAGGATACTCTGGGTTTCACCTAAAGGCACTTTCTAAATTCTTAAGGTGTACAGGCAAGAAGCTAAAAAGTCAAGCAGAAGGCAGGTTAAAAGCAAAAAAAAAAAAAAGGAGTTTAGGGCAGTCTCAGAAGGGTGACGTGGTAAAAAATGGAGCTCAGGGTCTGCTCAGAAGGACTTTGGAACCAAGCTCATTTCCCTGATGTGCAGCAAGCTGAAATGCTGAGATGCTGAGGTTTGCTGCAGAGAAGCAACATGGATGTCCCTGGAGAATGTCATTCTAAGTGAAGTAAGCCAGAAAGAGAAGATACCATATGATATCACTTATATGTAGAATCTAAAAAAAAAGCAAAGGCAAATGAATTTATTTACAAAACAGAAACAGACCCACAGACAGAAAACAAACTTATGGTTATTACTGGGGGAAGGGGGTGGGAAGGGAGGAAGGGATAAATTGGGAGTTTGAGATTTGCAGATACTAATTTTATATATATATAAATGATAAACAACAGGTTTATACTGCATAGCACAGGGAACTATATTCAATATCTTGCAGTAACTTATGGTGAAAAACAATATGAACATGAATGTATGTATATTCATGTATGACTGAAGCATTATGTTGTACACTAGAAATTGACACATTGTAAACTGACTAAACTGCAACACAATATATATTTTAAAAAAAGGTTTATTCATGAGGCAGCCAAGTGAGAAGATGAGATGGGAGAACAAATCTCAAATCTGCCTCCCCAAAGGTGAAGGGATATTTACAGGATAAAGAAGCAGGATGGTGTGAGGCATGGTGGGGAAAGGTGACTGGAGGTAACAAAAAGGTGATGTCATCCTTGTTCTGTGCAGGGGCACCTAAGGTACATGCTTCTTCATGGGATGCGTGTTCAGGAAATGGTGGTGTTAGCATGTTCTGAGGGTGGAGTTTTTGACCCTCTGATGCCAACAGATCATGGATTGGACACTTGGTGCATAACCCAGTTGGTGGGTCAGTGGTCCCAATTAATCTTAACTAGCTGGGGCTCAAACTTGAAAATGGCTGACTCCAATTTCCTGAAAAACAACTTGGGCAAACATTGTTTAGGCTGCATGATGCTTGAAGGACATGTGAGTTTCTGTAAAGACAAAGTGAGCTTGATTATTGAGGTAGGTTACAGTTTACTGTTTTATTAAGCAAGTTATAGTTTAATGGACCTAACCGATGACTGTCCTCAGTTTCACTAGTAAGTACCCTAGGCTCTCAGTTGATCTGCCAGAGGTATTAAAGCCTTACAGAGATTACAAGTTGTTGGAATCAGCCCAGTCTCTTGTTTACTGTACCTGTTTGTCAGAGGATGGGATAAATTTCCTTGGAAGAAAGATAATATAATCCTGAACATCTACAATTTTTCATAAATAACATTACACATTCAGTAAAATAGTACAAGATATGCCAGGAAACAGCATTCTAAACAAAAACTGACAATAGAAACAGATCCATAGTTAAGCTAGATGCTAGGATTAAGAGACATGGATTTTTAAAAATCCTGATTAATATATTCAAGAAAAATCAATTTTAAAAAGGGATTTTCACCAGAGAAGTAAAGTCTATAAAAGCATCAAATGAAATTTCTACAACTGAAGAATGTAACAACTGAAATTAGGATCTAAATAGAAGGTTTAATCACATACTGGACATAACAAAAAGGAGGATTTGTTAACTGATTAAGTCAGTTAAAATATTCAAATTGAAGGACAGAGAGCAGAAAGTTGAAGAATGCAGAAAAGTCACGTAAGAGATACATGCATATGGAGAAAAGGTCCAACACATATGTAGTTGGAATCAGAGAAGAAATGGAGGGAGATAATAGTGCAGAAACAGTATTTGAAAAAACAGTAGCTGAGATTATTCCCCCCTCAAACTGGTGAAAGATATCAAAGAAGTACTACAAACCCCAAGCTGGGTAAGTACAAAAGAAGCCACGATTAGGCTCATGGTTGTACATTTCTGCAAGCCAAAATCTTAAGAGCATCCAGAGAAAACTGACACCTTTAAAGAAGCATCAATGATAGCTATTTTCTCAAAAGAGAACTAAAAACCAGAAGACAATGCAATGATGTCTCCAAAATGCAAGAGAAAAAAAAAATATCAACCTGAAATTGATTATCAGGTGACAGTATTTTTCAAATGTGAAGGTGAAATAAACAGTTTTCTAGACAAATAAAAACAGAGAAACTCATTACCAGAAGACACATACTAAGATAAATGCTAAAAGGAATTCTCTGGACAGGAGGAAAGTTACTACAGAAATCCAAAAAGGAATAAAGAACAAGAGAAAGAGTAGGTGGTAAGTACAATGCTATCTGATAGTTTTGCAGGGCTTAAAATATACAGAGAATTACAGTTTATGAAAACTGTAACACAAAATTAGGGTGGAGTGTCATTTAGATTATCATTTATTATTTGAAGACAAAAAACATCAATCACATTGAATTGGTCAAGTCTTTGTGATCCCTCTGAAGGTATCTGGGCAGAGTTCAGTCCCAGTGAAGTTAGGTACAAAAGGGGCCAGGGGACCTTGGGAGCATCAGGCTAAGGGCAGTGTCCAGGGCTGAGGGAGAACAGGATTACACGGCCCGCTCTGAGCAGCGGGACTACCCGTGCCACCAACACTCTCATGTGTAGACTTTTAAATACTTTTACATGAAGAAATACTTTTATTAATACTCTTTCATTATTTTTCCCCCTCGAATCCCAACTCGATTTATGTTTGGTTATTAAACACAAGGGTCATTTGATGAATAGCAGGCTGTTCTTTTTTCATTTCATTATCTAGAAAAAAACTGAAACTAAAGTGTATTCCATTGAATTCCGTTGTGGCAGATCAAGTGAATTTGGTCACAAGACCAAAACTCCTAGATAGGACAGAAGGAACGTCCTGGTGGCCTGATGGGGACTTGTCATCAGGAGGCAGAATGAAGCTCCAAAACTGGATCGAAAATCATCAGTTTAAGGTGGGCAGGAAAAGATGGTAAGTTTTCCTCTCTCCCTTAGCAATATAAACACATATAATCACAAAGTTGGCCACATACTGAAAAGTTAGTGGGATGTTCAACTCCAAAGAAATAAACTTATCATTTTGGGGCCCTTGCTACTTGTGGGCTATTGGGCACCTCTTCTCCAAATATGGGGCTACCAATATCTGATTCTCTCTTATTGTAGGTCTAATCTGCTATTAAAATTTTCTATTAAGTTTTTAATTTTTGGTTGTTTGATTTTCCTTTTTTTAGATGTTCTATTATTTCTTTAAAGAAAAATTTACACTGCCATTTTTATGGTTTTCTGCTATCAATCCTGCTCGCTCTTTTCCTTTAAGAATAGTAAACACACTTGTTCTCTGAGCTGTCTCTGATACTTCTAACAGCTAAAGTGTTTGCAGATCTGTTCTTGTTGACATCCTGGTGCTCCAGTTAATTGTGTAGCTTATTTTCTTGCTGTCGTGCTAGGTCCTCCTGCTTGGGAAATCATTTACAGGAGTAATCTGAGGCCCAGAATAAAGTATATGTGCCTTCATCCAGATGTGACATATCTTTGCTTCTGAAAGATGTCTGGAGGAACTATCACCTTCAGCCAAGTTCAAGGCTAGAGGGCCTTTGATCCACGTGGGGATGTGAAATCTACCCGCTTATTTGCAGGAAGTCAGCTTCACTTCTGGCTCTCTTTTACCCCAGAGATTCAAGTATACAGTACTGGTGATTTCTTAAAGATTTTCTAGCTTGTACAGGCCCTAGGCTTTGATTTCAGCCCTGATCACCCCATGAATTACCAAAAGCAAAGTTCAGTTTTGCCAGGATCAGCAAATAGCGATCAGGGCAGAAGTTGCTTCTGAGCGTCTTAATATTTTCTCTCCTTTTAGGTCTGGTAGTTTCTTCCTACCTTGCTAGCTCTCAGGTGCTTTTAGGTAGATGCTTTTTGTATTATATTCAGCTTCTTCAGTTGTTTTCAGTAGGATACTTGGTATGGATAACCCACCCACTATCCCCAGAAACTGGAAGCCTGAGATAATAAATAATCTGCACTGTGATGATGTTAGCTCACAGAATTTGCAGTTCAAGTAGATAATATGTACTTTCTAAGCTGAAAATAGCTGTTAAATTATCAGTTATTATTATTGTTAGAAAGTAGAAGAAAGAAACCCAGGTATTGTGTGCTGGCTACCACCTCATATGGGGCTGTGTCATCCCCTCAGAATGGCTGTGGTTTTACAAGCTCCCATTCACTATTTAGCCAAAGAAGAAAATTTATTAGGGCTTTGCTAGGAAGCAGAGGTCAGCAAGCCATTACCTAAGAACCAAATCTGGTCTGTGGCTTGTTTTTATAAATAAAATTTTATTGGAACAAGGACACACATTCGTTTACGTATTGGGTATGGCTGCTTCTATGTTAAGGACAGAATTGAACAGTTTCAGCAGAACCAACATGGACCATAAAACATATGATATTCACTCTCTGGCTCCTTACAGAAGAAGTTTGCAGTCCCCTGATGTGAAGTATTATTCCACCCAGGTCTTGCCTGACAAGTTGATGTGCTGGGAGCAAGTCAATTATTTTCTGCAAAATTTTCATGTAATTTTAAATACTGGAAGCTTAGACTTGATATGATAGGCTCTTCAGTCACACTGAAAAATAATAAAAAGGAGACAGCAATAATGAGCGCAATAAAATATCTTCAAGTAGCAACACTGTAATTAAATCACTACTCTTATTTAGCTCAGAAAAATCTTTTCCTTATCCTCCACAGATATTAGCTCACTTAGTTTTTGCTTTTTTAGAGAATGTGTTTTCTACTTCATTTATAAAGTCAAGCTCTTCATTTTTTCATTAACCTCTGCTCCTCGGGGCTACATGAGGAGAGAAGGCTCAGAGAAAATGGAAATTCACAAGCAGCAAAGAAACGGGAATCCAGGCACCCATATTTGTGGGAGAGTGGCTTTGAGCAGACACACAGCCCTCTTCCTCTACGCTGGACTAGCAGGGTTTGTGGGGCAGGATGAGTCAGCAGGGGTTTCTGCCAAAGAGCAGGATACTTTCTGAGATGATTCCTGCTTCTCAGGAGTAATGATAGAGACCTTAGCACAACAATCAAAGAAAAAGAAACCAGAAGAGGAAGTAATGTTCAAAGCCCAGTACATTTCTTTTCTGTTCAGCACCAGCTCTAATGAACAGATCCCCTGTTTCTGTGCATGATGTCCATTAAGCTCCTGCTCTGGCTCCCAGACGTGCAAGGGCTTTCTATACAGTAAATGGTGGTGATGCCATTCATGCAATCATTGTTAAGACTGCATCAGTGTCTCTGCAGAATTTTGGTTCAATTGTGACTACCACGGAGTCTAGAAGATGACCAGATTGAAATGCACCTTTCTGAGATGAATCAGGAGTCATGAAAAAATGCACTGGTCCCGTGGTGAAAGTGTGCTGCTAAATTAAAAACAAGGAGCACAGTAATTTCCCCGACCCAGAGCCCTGTTGGACACATGACTTCCAAGATGTGGTGAGTATATAATAGGCATGGGATCCAGGAGTGAGGAATAAAGAAATAATGAAATCATTTCTTTATAGAGAATCAGCTGCCTTACATGCATGCCACTTTGCTTATTAAGCCATCTGAATTTCCCTGGGGATCTGGAGCTGGCTCTTTGCCTGCTGATGAGTCTGTAACTCTGTGATAATTAACTGTAATGACTTTGAGAAATGCCCCTCTAAATCACCACCCCATCCTGGGTTACCAAATGCCACCTGCACCTAGGTGGCTGGCTAACAGCACCCCCATTTTGTTCCATTTTTCATGTGGAATCTATTGTCCTCTGTCTTCACTGGAGAGCCAAGATGGCTCTAAGTTCCCTTCTGTGATGTGGTGTGGTAGGGAAGGAGAAGCTGCGGCCACAGAAGGCAGCTATGTGGGAAAAGCTAAGGGGCTCTCTTCTCTAAGACCAGGACACAAAACCCCACTCTGTTCCTGACCACCTGGGCTCACCATGTTTATTCTGTGAGAATGTGGGTGTTGACCAGACAGTCTGAGGACCCAGGAGTGTCAGAGAAGGGAGTTCCTATGTGGCCAGTTCCTGGTGGCCTGGTGCAAACTACATGAGGCTGCTGGTAATTTTCTGGGCACTCAGCATGCCCTGTGGTGCCCCTTGCACAGGCACATGGCCACGTGGCCAGGGAGCCAGGTGGACTCTGTTCTAGGCAAAGGCAGGAAAGGGATGAGAGAGTCTGGGTTTGCTTAGCCCCTTAGCCTTGCTGCTGGCCCTCTGTCTTCCAGGGCCAGATTTACCTTTCAGTGGTCCCCAAAGGGAGGGCACAGCCCAGCTGGGTCCCCTGGGAGCTGTAGATTTGCTGATTTGTACCTTTGTTGTGCATATTTTTATGTGGGCTGGGAAAACAGATGGCTCCATCCAAGTTGCTGAAAACCCAGCTGGTTACTGCTGCACCAGAATGACCTGGGTTTGGGGACCTGAGTTTTCCTTGCCAGAGCCTTGGGCAAGTCGGGAAATATGTCAGTCTTTGAGCTGGAGCACAGGTGGATGAGGTCTGAATTGCTGCATCCCTCTGTCCTGTGTGCTGTGGGGATTAAAGGAACAGCGACGCTCAGCACAGTACATCACACCCAGGCGCCCCTGCTCCCTTACATCCTTTTTTTTTTAAATTAGGCAGGATAAAAATTAATTCCAACCAACCAACCAACCAACAACAGAATCATCCTATGGTCTCTCCCACATTTTAAAGCCAAACACGCACCCCATACCTGCATTCTAGGTAATGATGAAATAGACCTTCATAAAAGAAATTCAGAAATCATTTCAACATTTATGGAGCACCTATGTTTCAGCTGGTGCTGAAAATACAACATTGAATAATGCAGGCCTTTTTGATCAGAGAGCTCCTAACCCACCTGGAAGAGATATGCATAAAAAGAAGATGTTTAAAAACAAGAAGATGTAGGAGCTATAATAGAGGCTGGTATAGAGTGGCATGGAGACATAAAGAGGAAAGAATTTCTTTTCCTTAATAGCAGGACCCAGCCCTGGAGCAGTGATGTTTGTGGGAAAGTAAGACTTTGTCTGGGTCAGAGGTAGGAAGGACTTTCCCCGCCTGCAGAGGACACTGAGGGCTGCTACGCAGTGTCCACTCCCCCGGCTCTCCCTTCCTAACCTCCATCTACTCAGGTGTCTACCTCTGCTCACATAATTCTGGGGATGTCAACCCCACCCCCAGCTCTAGGGGACGATCCCGGTGAGTCTAAGCTAATCACGGCAGTCTCATTTCTGCAAAAGTTAGATTTAGAAATGGGTACTTGACCAAAATATTCTGGCCAATGAGACAGCAAGTCTGCTGTGGAATACCTAGAGATCTCCTCTCCTTCCTTAGAAAACAACCCTTGAAGAGAGTTTCCCCTTTCCCCCACACATGTTGCCCCGTCTTCCCTAAGCAAAGGGAGGGTTTTCAGGAGGGAAGAGATACGGTTTGCCCGGGGTTAAGTTTAACCAGAGCAGGAAGCATCACGGGGAGATGGGGAGATGGCGGGAAATAACTGCTGGAGGGCTGTGGGTGCACCTGAGGCCCTGCTTCCCAAAGCAGGCATTGGGGCTGTTGTTCCAGTCCTGGCCGCGGCACGGCAACACCACAGCGCCTTGACTCGGGGCCACCTTGCGCTGGGGCGTAGGAAACGGTGCAGGCAGCTGAGGTGGAGCAGCTCTAGAAACGGAGGCAGCTCTTTCTAGCGAAGACTGTGCCGAAACAGCAGCCTCTGTAGAAAGCCTTAAAGCCGCACGCTTGCCTTTTCAGCCACTCATTATAATTACTCACCACTGACATGCTATGTGTGAGGTGCTAAGCACCAGGAGCAGGGCAAGTGCTCAGTACACATCAGCTACCGGCAGTACTGCAGGCAGCAAAAGATCCCTCCTGGGTAATCTATAAAAATAACCCCGGGGGATCTGTCTCCCCTTCTCCGCCAGGTGGGAAGTCAGTTTGCCCCGTTGCCTTGTTACGCTTGTAACGCTTACCTTCTTCCTCCGGTGTCTCACTGTGCTGCTGGGCCCCCGGACTGGTGGTGCTGGCAGGGCCCTGGCTGCAGGCTGCATGCAGCCTCGCTGGTCCAAATCCTCAAACTGAGGTTGCTGATCCCAGAAGCACAAACCCCTTGGCTCCGTGTCTGCGTCTCTCTGCTTTCAGTCAGACAGGAAACCAAGGCTGGGCAAACCTCCAGGGTTTCAGATAGGCCTTCTGTTCAGGTAAACTTCCAAGGATATTTCTGCTTGGGAACAGTAACAGCTCAGGTTGCTTCCTGGGTTTTGACGTGTGCCTCTGTGAGATACCACCAGGTTTAGAACTGATGTTGTACTCGGAGCGAAAATGCCCACACGTGACTTGAATTAAACAGCCCTTCATGGACGAGAGATGCAAGGCTAACTAATCTCAGGGTGTTAAGCTGACGTTTTCTGAGCGGCACCAAGCCATCTTCCCTGTGGGAGGTAGGTCTTCGGCCCATGTGCTTGTTTCTAACTGAGTTCAGCTTCATGTTGGATACAAAGCAGCTTCCTGGTGTCCTAGGGAAGCAGCACAGTAAGGTGGGAAAATCGGCTTTAGCCTCCTTCTGCCCTGAGTTCAAATCCCTGCTCCAGACCCTGGTAGGTGTGATGAAAGTATTGAATTTCTCTGATCCTATGACCTTCCTCATAGGATTATTGTGAGGATCAAATTAGCATGTGCTGAATGACCAGAATGTAATAAATTCTCCACAGATGGTGGATATTATTTCTAAGGCCCCAAGGAGAGGAGATTGCTATTGCACAAATTTATTTTATAAATCAAAAATAATGTTAATAAAAATAATGGCATTATTGGAAATAGGCTAGTTTGCTCAAGAGAAATGCTTTCAGACTTTCTCATTATACCTGATTCTTTCCACATCTTTCATACTGGTTACCCAGGCTTAAGAATGTCCTCTAGAAGCAATATATGGGGAAGAAGTTCTTTAAAATGCTACTAAAACTAACAACAGTGTTTTCCAGCTCAGTTTGGAAGAATGACTATAGCCCTGGGGGAAAGGAGTTCTTATTTTACCTTTCCAATCAATTCAGTTTTATCAAAAACATGGGGAAACAAACTAGCATTCAAAAACTAGATAACTACTTTGACAAAGAAAGAAATTCAGCATTTGTCCCCTTTGAAAACAGAGCAGGGGCCCTATCCTGACATGGAGATCTCTTTATTCAGGTTCAGCTTCATGAAAACGTGTGATGTTGAAGTATCTGTGAGGATTTGTTCAGCAAATGATATTTGAGCACCAACATTGAAGGGTTCAGTAATCACAGAAAAAGAGCCTGTGTCTTAGGTCAGATTTGAATCTGAGGGGCTCTAAAGTGAGGCATTTACAGCCAAGAATCTGAAATTCAAAATTCAAAATCGCTCAGTTCGGAGCAGCACTGCATCTCTGGGCCGGCTGTCCCCAGACCATGCCCTTGGGCCATCTCGCTCATTCTTCCACCTTTCTTTCCCTTATGAGAATTTGTCAATCTTACAATCATTTATCAATTGTCTGAGAAATGGCTCTCGTGATATAATTCATGGGACTCCAATTGGTAAGACCTGCTCCTAAAATAATATTTTTTCCCATTTTTATTTTATTTTTTTGCCTTCATTTTTGTTTATTGAGTTATAGTCAGTTTTAACGTTGTGCCAATTTCTGGTGTACAGCACAATTCTTGTCATACATGAATATACATATAATCATTTTCATATTCTTTTTAACTGTGAGCTACTACGAGATATTGACTATGTTTCCTGTGCTGTACAGTATAAACTTGTTTATCTATTTTATATATACCTGTCAATATCTGCAAATCTCCACCTCCCAGTTTATCCCTTCCCGCCCCACTCCCTCCAGCAACCACAAGTCTGTATTCTAGGTCTATGTGTCTGTTTCTGTTTTATATATAAGTTCATTTGTCTTCTTCTTTTTTTTTTTTAGATTCCGTATATGAGAGATATCATACAGTATTTTTCAGTGAAAATGAGGAGAAATTAATATCAAAAATCTAAAATAACCAATTAGAAACCAACCACTCTGCTTGATGAATACAAATAAATGTTGGTTTTTGCAAAAGGAAAGTATTGTTTTCTATTTGGAAATAAGTGAACCCTGTCAAGACAGTAAAAAATAAGTTAATTATGAATAAGACAAAGAAATACTTTACAAAAATGTATTATAAAAAGATAATGAACAACTACATACCTATATACTGGCCCTGTTAGGCTACATGAATAATTTTCTGGAAACAAAAGTTACAAAATTGAGTCTCAAGGGGAGGGGATAGCTCAAGTGATAGAACGCATATTCAGGATGCATGAGGTCCTGGGTTCAATCCCCAGTACCGCTTCTAAAAATAAAATCAAGTGAATAAACCTAATTATCTCCCCCCCATAAAAAAAATTCATGGATCCAAAATTGAATCTCAAAAGGACAGAAACTTCGGACAGACCACTTTCTTAAAAGAAATGGAGAAGCTGGTCACACATCCACCTCGGGTGGCCTGAGGAGCTGATGCCTTTGAGTTGTTGGAAAGCTTGGCAACTATTTTACAAAGGTAGCTTCTCCCCACCCCAGCATCCACCAGCTTCCTCAGGATGAAACTGGGGCTTAAGTTTAAAACACACAAGTAAACATTCCTATAGACACAGAGCTTATTTGTTTTATATGTAGTACTTTGTGTCTCTTAATCCTTTACCCCTTCTTGTTCCTTCTTCCTTCCCTCTCACCACCAGTAACAACTAGTTTGTTTCTCTATACCTGTGAGGCTGTTTTGGTTTTATTATATACGTTCACTTGTTTTATATTTCAGATTCCACATATAAGTGATAACATCCAGTATTTGTCTTCTCTGTCTGACCTATTCCTCTAAGCACAATATCCTCCAGATAATTCCATGTCATTTCAAATGGGAAAAATGTCATTCTTTTTTATGACTGAGTAGTAGTCCATCCTATATGTATAAATGCAAATAAAATAAATTATATATTATTTATTTATTTATTTATTTATTATTATTCATTCATTGATTCATTCATCTATTGTTGGACACTTAGATTGCTTCCATTTTTTTGGCTATTGTAAATAATTCTGTTATATATATTGAGGTGCAAGTATCTTTTTGAATTGGAGTTTTTCTTTTCTTCAAACATATATCCAGGTGTGGAATTTCTGGATCATATGAGTTTTATATTTAGGCTTTGAGGAAGCTCCATGTTTTTCCCAAAATGGCTGCAAAAATCTACATTCCCACCAATGCTGTACAAGGTTTCCCTTTCCTCCACTTCCTCGTGAACATCTGTTACTTGTGACCTTTGTGATGATGGCCGTTCTGGCAAGTGTGAGATGATATCTTATCGAGGTTTTGATGTGCATTTCTCAGATGATTAATGATGCTGAGCATCTTTCTTGTGCCTGTGGACTATCTGTATGTCATCTTTGGAAAAATGGCTATTTAGTGTTTGTACCCATTTTTTAACGAGACGTTGTGTGCTATTGAGTTGTGTCAGTTTTTGTATATTTTGGATATTACCCCTAATCAGATCTGAACTGCAGATATTTTCTCCCATTTCATACCTCAGCTTTTCAGTGTGTGCATGGTTTCCTTGGCTGTGCAGAAGCTTTTCAACAAGATGTAGCCTCAGTTGTTAATTTTTACTTTTATTTCTTCTATTTTTTGTAGTCAGAGCCAACGAATTAAAAACCAAATCTGATGTTAAGGAGCTCACTACCTATTCTTTCTTGGTGTTACATGGTCTCAGGTCTTCTATTCAAGGCTTTAATCCATTCTGACTTCTGTTTTTGGATGATGTAAGAGAGCAGTCCAGTGGGATTCTTTTGCATGTAACTGCCCAGTTGTCCACACGCTATTTATCGTAGAGACTGTCCTTTCCCCGACTCTGCATTTTAGGCTACTTTGCTGTAAATTTCTTGACCATACATGTGTGGATTTACTTCTGGGCTCTGTAGTCTATTCCATCGGTCCAAGTGCCTGTTTTTATGCCAGTACCATACTGTTTGGGTCACTACACTTGTGGCTTGCTTTCTCCTTCTCTAAATTACATGTGGAAAACCAGCAGGGGCCAGGGCTCCTGAGTAGTGCAGGGCCTTTTATCCTGGGGTCGCCCAGGGCTGTAGAGCCCACTGGGATACCTGCTAGGCAGTTGCAGGATGAGTCATGGGACTGGGAACCTGAGGTTTTCTAGAGCCCCAGCTTCCTGCCACTTCCCAGGCAAGTCCTGGGGCCCATAAAGCCAGGCTGACATCTCCCGGGATTATGGAAAGAGCCCTGGGGGAAGAACCGAGGGCCCAGTGCAGAGCAATCTCCAGCATTTGAGGTAAACCTGAAGAAGTCACAGGTAAAGAGCTCAGTGTGCTCCCAGCCTAGGGCTTTTGAAGGTGGGGCAGGGGGTGGTCCTTGGAAGAACAGACAGAGGCCAGAGTGGCTGGACTGAAGGGAGCAAGGCCAGGTGGGCTGCTGGCAGGAGGAAGGCTTTTAACGTCTGGCTGAGGATCGTGGCTTTTCCCCAAAGTGCCTCTGAGAGATTTCCTGTGTGACAGTAACAGATTTGTCTTTTAACCATCCCTCCCTTGGGTCCGAGGGAGTGAGAAAGGGAAGCAAAGGGCATGAATCCAGGACAGTGTCAGTGGTGGCCTGGACAGGGAGGGGAGGGAGATGCAGAGGGGTGATGAATGCACTTGGAGTTGGGACCCAGGAACAGGGGAGGAACTGGCTGCATGTAGGGATGAGGAATAAAGAGGGAGCAGACAGAGCCCCAGGGTCTGGTTTGAGCAGGTGGGGAGATGGAGCTACTGCATGGATGGGGGAAGGGTGGGAAGAGAGTTCCAGAAGGCACATAACCTTGGACACTTATGAGATTAGATCAATTCTGATACACTTTATTTTTACATTGACGCGTATTTGATTTACAGTGTTGTATAAGTCCGTGGTGTACAACATAATGATTCAGTTATGCATGTATATATGTTCTTTCTCACATTCTTTTCCATTATAGGTTATTACAAGTTACTGGATATAGTTTCCTGTGCTGTACAGCAGGTCCTTTTTTTTTTTTTTATCAATTTTGTCTATACTGCTATGTATCTGTAATCCCACACTCCTGCTTTCTCCCTCCCCACCACCACTTTCCCCCTGGTAACCACAGATTGTTCTCTATGTCTGTGAGTCTGATTCTGTTTTGTCAATAAGGTTACTTGTATTTTTTTTTTTGATTCCACGTATAAGTTATATATTTATATTTCTCTGTCTGACTTACTTCACTGAGTATGCTAATCTCTGTGTCCATTCCATTTAGCTGGAAACAACACTCTTTTACCCCCTGTAGTGACTACCTAGTATTCCGAGGTGTACGTATACCACGTCTTCGTTACCCACTCACTGTAGACAGACACTGACTGCGCTTCCACCTCTTGGCTGTCGTAAACAGAGCTGACGTGAATATTGAGCTGTATGTCTGGGAAGTCTAGAGATTATTATACTACGTGAAGTAAGTCAGACAAAGAGAAATATTATGATATAATTAATATGAGGAATCTAAACAAAGGTAAAAGTGATTCCATCTTATAATGAAGTCACTGGGAGGAACTGCTTCCCGGGGGTTTCAAGCAGGATGCAGTACTACTGGTGACAAAGAAAGACTCTGTGCCTGTTGACCTGGACTCTGGTAATACTGGGTTTGGATAAAACCTGACAGCCAACCTGACGCCTGGGGAGAGTGACTTAAGGACAGGAACATAAAGGAAGCAGCAGATGAGATTGACAAGCCTGTCTGGTGATGGCAGCCATCATCTGCCTGTCTGTCCCTGAGCCACTGTGCATCCAGCCAGCGAAGCCCAGCCTGCCATTCTGTGTGCCCCATGAAGGGGACAGTCTCCTGCCTCCAGCACTGTGGTTTTGAGTGTAGGCAGTTGAGCCAGACTGCCTATGAGTCTTTGATTCCATCTCCAGCCCCTGCTACCTGTATAGCCTGAGTCATGGTGCTCTGACCTGCTATACAAGACCTCAACCCCTTTCATCAGCTTTTCTTTGGAAATTAGAAACCCTCAGGCCTCAGGATGCTCTTGCCTAACCCTCCCAAGTGCTGGCAGTTTTCTGCTGGCCACACAGAGAGTGAGCACTGGCTTATAAGCCTAAAAACACAACACACACACACAGAGACACACAGACACACAGACACACAGACACATACACACGAAGATTGACATTAAATATGTGCCATGGGGTGGGATCAAGAGAAAAACAGACACAGAGGAGGAAATAAGAGGCAGAAACGACACTGGAGTCATCATCTAAATGTGAGACCACTCCTACACTTTTCAGGTCTTATCTGACAAGCGCCTGAGGACGTCCCTAGAAGTACCAGTGTAGAATCCCCCCCACTGTGCAGGGGGGGAGACACACAGGCCTGGACAGACACCAGGACTTATCCAGGATGGAGAACAGGTAAGGAGGAGGAACTGAGTCTGGAAGCCAGGGCGTCCCCTCACAGCTGCACACAGAGCCTCCCCGGGAGCCGTGGAGAGGGCGGGGCTGCTGTCACTGTGGAAGAGGTGGGTCTGTGTGGAGAAGGGGGTGAGCAGAGGGCTGTGTGTGGAGGTGTTGTCTGAGGAGGGGGTTCCAGGAAGTGGACCCCAGGAAGTGACATCACTTCCTTGATAACAGACCCCAACAGAATTGGAACCCAGTAACCAGGCACCCACATTCTAGTGACGGCCCCTGAGCCAGCTCACTTGGCTGGAGGACAGTTCACAGAGAAACATGTTCTCCTTCTGTGTCCTGAACTCCTGGGCTTCACCTTCAGGAAAACCTGGCATGACAGGTGTCTCAGAGGTTGTAGGTTTTGGTTCAGCCAGCAACCAGGCCACCTCTGGACTTTAACCAGGAGGTCACCTAAGGTAAAAAATGTGGCCTGGAGCAGGCCAATCTGGGCCCAGCCTCCTCTGGGAGCCCTCCCTGGGCAGGCCCACTTCCCCTCATCTGCATGTGGGGGAAGGGGGACTTGAGGGGAGGTGTCCCCTCTGGGCAGGAACAGGCTGTTGAGCACTTGGTAACCTGGTGGTCCTGTCATGGCCACACCCAAGGACAGGTCTGGCTGGGGAGAAAGAGGAATCCTGAGGGACATCTTACATGTGCCAGTGGGAATCCAAGGGCTTCAGGTTGTCAGCTTTTTTGTCACTAATGTAGATCTGCGCAGAGTGGTATGTGTGAGTCTGGTGTGGAGATGTCCTGTGGATCTGAGAACCAGCCGAGACATTCAGAAAGGGCTCTGAGGTTTCTGCCTGGCTGCTGGGGACTGTGTTTGCAGGACTCCACACAGGAGATCACGCAGGACCTTGTTCATGGAGTCCCCTGCTCCATCTGCTCGTAAGAGTGGCAGCGGTCCCAAGACACCAACAGAACCCAGGACGGGCTCAGGGTGAGTGCAAGCAAGGAGACTCTACACCCTGGAAGCCCTGGGTCCAAGAACTGCCCTCCACCTCTCCTGGTCTCCCTCTTGAGACCTGCTGGCAAAGGAACCTGATTCCCCATCTCTCCCACCCGCCCTCACAGCCCAGGCCCTGCCTTAGCCAGATGCAAAGTCAACGTCCACATATTAGAATCTCTGAAAGAGCCTTTGATAGAATTTCAGTTCATGTTACGTCAAGGGTGTTTCTGTGTTTCTGTACAGATGTTCATGTTTTCCTTCCATCCCCACGTGTCCATGTTGGACTGACAATCCTGATCCCACACACTCCGGGATCAGCCTCTGGGTTCTCAGCTCTAAAATGAGATGCTTTGATAGCAGTCAAGGGGATGATGTAGTTAATAGAGGGAGGTGCTGTCAACACTGGGCTGACACAATGACCTGAGAAACTGATGCACTTGATCATCACCCACTGACACTTTTCCTGGTGATGCTGAGAACCTTTATTCTGCCGCGAGTGTTCTTGTCCGACCTCTTGGCACAAGTCCCTGAGGCCTGTGGATTCAATCTGAGCTCCAGCCCTAAACCCCATGGTGGTCCATGGTGTTGCCTCTGACTCATGTCTCTCCTCTGTTCCACCCCAGGGGGAAGATGTGTCAACAGGGAGCAGGAATGAGGACTGCATGGTGTGGAGCATCCAGAGAGACAGACTGGAGATGCTTGTGGCAAACCTGGTGCCTGCTGCCCTGGGAAGCAACCCCTCCTTCCTACACACATTCCTGGGCACCTATAGAGCTTTGGCCACTGCCTAGAAGGTGCTAACCTTCTATTCCAAAGGTGAGCACTCTGCCCTCATGGGACATTGGTGATTCAGCCACATACTAGTGGTGAGATGTGGGAATGTCACTCCACCAACGTGAACCTCAGTTTGTCACTGTGCACCCTCGGGTGAGAGAGCATCAGGCCCTAGGATGATACTAGGAACAGAGAGGGCCCTTCACAGAAAGTGCTTTCTGGGGCCCTGGCCCCTGGAAAGGTCAGCGGAAGGGGCTGTGGTTGTGCTAACTGGTCATCTCCTCCTGCCCTTGAGGCAGCCTCTGCCTCCTGCATCACTGAATGTGGCCTTGGGTTAAAATGTTTTCCTATTTCAAGTGTAACTCATGATTCCATTAGCTGCCCCTGTCCTAGGTCAGTGAGAGCAGGGATCCCTGGGAGGGAGAAGTGGGGTCCTAGGCCCACTCAGCTCTGTGTGGTGGGATTGGTTGGGCTCACTCATTCCTCAGGTATATAGGAAGGCCCACCAGGGACAGGCACATTTATGGGAACAACAATCATTTAACGCACTGAGCTGACAACAGCCCTGCCCTCCAGGGCTTCCATACTCCCGGGAATCACACTGTCACACTAGACATCACATCCAGGTCATGTGCTCAGGACAGTCCATGTGACACAGTCCTGGCCTCCTCTAGATATGGATACATCCTCCCTTACACTGGTGAGGATGGACCCCTGTATGAGCTGAAATGGGGAGTTTCTTTGATTGAAGAGAGGGGCTCCCTTGCCTAAGTAAGTGTGGAGCTGTGGACTGTGTTGATAAGTTTGGGGGGGCAAACCCTGAATCCCACACAGCCTATGGTTTTGGCTTGAGAGTAGAAGTCTTGGGGCTTCTTCTGGCAGAGAGGAAAGGAGACACAGAGAGCTGTGGTTGGGGCTGTGGTGCTGTGAGGGGCATCTGGGAGGTCAGAGGGCAGAATCAGCCCCTAAGTGAACCCACAGCCATCCCCTCTCCATCCCAGGCCTGCCCCCACCCCCTTCCTGGGACCCAGAACACAAAGGGTGGAGAGCATCCTGCCCACCCTCTGGTGGAGCCTCAATGGTGGGGACTCAGCTGGTGCTCAGGGGACCCAGTGAGCCTCAGGGGACAGCTGAGTCCACCCTTTGGGAGGTGAGTGGCAGGGACAGGAGGGGACCCAGGCAGGGTCCCTGGAGGATTAGGCAGCAGGCAGGTGCAGGAGCTAAAGTCTGGGGTGTGAGGAGGCCCACGGGAAGCCTGGGAGGCAGACACAGCCTGTCTGTTCCCTCCTGGATCGGACACTCATAGAGCAGCTCCTGTGTTCCCAAGACGGCAGTGCCCAGAGCATACAGCCTGCCTGTCCTCACAGAGGTGCCGTCCAGTGGGGAGGGGCTGGGGGGACAGAGCAGTGTGACAGGCGTCCCTGAAAAGGGGAGAAGTGGTCAAACCACAGATAAAGGGAAGTCCCTTCAGAAGGCTTGTAGCAGCCCCTCCTCTGAGTCCAGGCCCTCCTCTGCACAGACTGCCAGGTGAGATGGGACATGGAGCAGAGCCGGCCTCTGGATGGGCAGGAGCCAAGGGCAGAGTGGCCATGTCCCTGCAGGGCTGCCATGCAAGCACAGCATGGGAGGCAAGGCCAGGCCTGTCACTCTGCTTCCCCACTATCACCCCCAGGGCCATGTCCTCCGTCCTGTGCACCTGGCTGCGCCAGTGCCCAGAGGATTTCCACCAGCCCCCAGAATTTCCCTGCCTGAAGATGGTACTGGCTTATGCAGAGCTGAGCATACCTGGCTCAGACCTGGAGCACCAGGCCCATTTTCTGGCACAGCTGGAGCTCCCAGAGGCAGAGGGTGATGGTGGGGACCATGCAGGGTGGGTGATGGGGTGAGTCAGGACGGGAAAGCACTGGACCCCACAGAGCAGAGCCTCCTGAGGCTGGAACTGGCCCAGGAGCAATGCGGAGCCTCAGACCATTTGCCCTGGACTGCATCTGAGAATGCTTCTTGGGCATGGGCTCTTGGACTGAGGCTTCACTGCCTGGCAGTGAGGACTTGCCTGTTTTGGGGAGACACATGGAAAAGCAGTCCTATTGATGACAGTTTCCCGTCTTAGAGCTACAGCAGCAGCTCAGAGCAAGCTCTGGAAGCACCTGGAGACCTAAAGCCTGCTGCACGTCTCCTGCCCAGGACAGCTCCAGAGCCAGAGCCTGCTCCCGCCCCAGCTCTCATTTAAGTTCAAAGCCAGGAAAAGCACCTGCACAGGCTCCAATTCTAGAGGAGGTTCAGGCAACAGCTATCCTCCATCTCAGAGCCCGAAACATCAGGAAAAGCTGCTCGAGCACTTCCTCTACCACCTCAGCCAGCCGCCTGCCCGGCCTCACATCCAGAGCCTCAGCCAACCTCAGCAAGAGCTCCCCCACCGGCCCTGGGGCGCCATTGTGCTTTGGCCCAGCTGTGACCCCACAGGGTTATCCAGTTCTAGATCAGAGACCACAACACACCCAGTTCTCCTGGTTACTCAGGTGCTAGAGCCAGGTCCTCCCCGGATACACCTAGAGCTGCTACCCGATCAGCAAGGAGCTCCAGCACGCGCAGTGCCTTCAGGGCCGGGGGCTGAGCTGCCCCGGGTGCCAGCAGCAGCACTGGAGACGTCCTTCCCCTTCCCTGTAATTCCTTATTTAAAAAAAATAAATTTGTTCTCTTACATACACTAAATTATTTATTCTATGATATACAGTTACTTTCAAGTTTAATTTTTTGATTATTTTATATTGTACGTGTACTTGGCATTAAGTACATTCACAATGTTACATAACCCCCTTTAATATCTATTCCAGAACATTTTGATCAAAGGAAAGTGCTGTAAGTATGAGTCAGGCTCTGCTGCCTCCCCTCCCCTTCAGTGCTGGCACACCCACTGTGCCTGATGTGGCTGTGAATTTACAAGCCCTGGTTATTCTTACTGGTGATATCATATTACAGTAGCCTGTTGTGTCTGGCTGAGTAATGTATGAGAAGACTGATTATCATGGGGTTTTTTGCTTTAAATATAAATTTTAAATATTAAAAATAAGGTGTGTCACCAAATTAAAGACAAGGCCTTGGATGTGTTCCCTCCAGCGGAATTTCCTAGCTGCAGCAGCGGCTCCCACTTGAGCTCATATGAGCAGAAACAGTTGTAACAAAACATATCAGGTGCTCAAGGAAACTACGCGAAGGCCAGAGCTTCAGGTCAGGAGCTTCAGAGCTGAGCACAGGCCCTTCCACCCCTCAGGCTCCCCCAGCAGTGACTCCCTGCCTTGTTCCTGGTCCAGAACCCCCGTGGCTAACATCCTGTCATTCAGCTTCTGCAGGGGAAGGGACTCTGCCTTTTGCCCAAAAGCACAAGTGGCGAGGAAGGAGGGCCAACATGTCCATCAAAGTAAGGTCAAGGGGGTCCCATGGTCTGAGTTAGTGAGACCACGGTCAGTGACCTCCCTCCTCGCCGCCCAGAGATGGAGCCCCCGGTGCAGAGAACATAGGTCCTCACAAAGGAAATTCCAAGGTCTCCCAAGAGGGGGAAAAACAGAAGCCCTTGTTTAAATTGGGAGCAGATGAAGCAGAGATTCAAGGGCCCAGGGGAAGGCCTGCTTGGGCTGAGGCTCTACCCTGAGGCTTAGGAGCACAGGCTCTGGGTTGGTTTGTAGGATGTTACTAAGAATCATCATTCCAGAGTCTCTATGTAAAACCAAATTTGCCCCTAGAAAACACATTCAGTACAGATCCCTGAACATCCCTTTTCTACCTTAGACCCTGTAGAAGGTTGAGATGTTGTGTAGCTCATAAGTAGAGAGAATGATAGGGGATGTGGTGTCAGAGTCAGGGCAGCTCAGGTTGTCTGACTTGGCCAGACGGGACCACTCTCATTGGATGCCGATATTTCCCTAATAGAGCAGAAACCCCAGAATACCACAGGCGTAGAGTGGTAAGGTTTTTCCTTTCTCATGGAAAAGAACTACAAGTGTAGAGAGTTCATACTGTCAACAGCACACCACAGTAGTCAGCCATTATCCATCTTTCAGACCCTTTCAGTATCTTTAGCTGGTGTCCATCCTCAAGGCTGTCTCTTGGTCCAAAATGGCTGCTGGAGCACCAACCTTGTCCAGTCCCCGTGTCTTTACCTCTGAGGCAGGAATGAGGAAAGAGGAAGGGTCAAAGGGCCAACTCAGCTGCATCTACTCTATCTAAACAGTCTCCCCAAAACCCACACAGCCCACATCGATCCTTTTGCTCACTTCTAATCTGCCTGACGTTCATCTGGCCACTTTCAGCTACAAGAGACCTTAGGAAGTCAACCATTGATTTGGAGAATTTGTCCTCATTTAGATGACTTTTCTCTTCTTAAGTAAAAAAACTAATGAAAGCCATGTGGTGATGACCTGGGCTGTTTGCTTACACTAAACACCAAGAAGAAGGGGAGGAGATGGAGTGATTTTCAGATGAGTTGGGTTTCGTTTACCCACCACAGAGGCCCTCTGCTTGGTGTCTCTTCATTCCCAGGGGAATTAGAGATGCAGTTTCTAACCAGGATTTTCTTGTGGCAAAGATGCTTTCATTTCCCAGGCAGGCGATTGGATCTACAGTGGGGTTTTCATCTGCCTGTTCCTTAGAAGCAGCTCAGAGAAGATCCTCTTCTGTTCTCTAATGAGGTGGGCAGAGGTGGAGGAATAGGAACTTGGGGAAGCAGTATGTCCAAAAAACTGGATCAAAAATTGAGATCTGCCAAAAAAAAAAAAAAAAAACCAAACAAAAAACTCTGTCATCAAAAATTAGGCGTATTGGACACCCACACTTTCAGCCTAGAAGTACATAGGACATCAAGGTGATTATTAGTAAAAATAGTTCACATCCAATAAAACTCCACATGGTCAAATGCATTACTCACTGATGACGCAAGGAAAATGTACTACTGAACAATTTTGGTACCTGCTGTTTGACTCAGGTCAGTTGACGGGATCCAAATAATGTTCACTAAGGAAATCTTACAAAGGCAGACTGTAGTCATTAAATTATGTTTTGGACAAGAAATCTTACCACGTATTTCTTTTACATTTGATCCCAAGTGAAATACTTTCAGTAAATGAAAAATAAACATGGCTATCCCTGCGGCAGTCCTGAGGCTGGGAGCCGCCCCCAGCCCCCCACCCCCCCCCAGGAGCCAGTGCGCAGGCGTGAGCAGAGGCAGGTGTGAGGGCTGCGGGGAAGGGGATTCACCCCTGAACTGTGTGGGTGCCTGGGAGGCCCGGGATCGTGACAAGGAAGTTGAAGATTGAGTGGGTCACTGACTATGTGACCCTCCCGGCGGCCGGGGAGAAGCACAGAGGCTGGTAAGTGCAGCTCTGCCTGTCGCTCCTCCCCGCCCGCCTGCGCGCCAGCAAGGGGCCCGAGTCTCCAGCTGCCAGGCCGCGATCCTACCCGGGTCCTCGGCTCCGGGGCCGCCGCTACCAGTCGCAGCCGCTCCGCTGTCGGCAGCGTAAGGCCGTTGGGCTCGGGCCACGAAGGCGGGTGTTGAGTGGAGGGCGTCCCTCCTGCGCGCGCCCCGGGCCCACAGGGCAGCGGGGCCGTCCCCTCGGGCGCCTGCGTTGGGGGACGGGGCGGGGCGGGACCTGGCCTGGGGCTGCGGGGCCCGGACTCGGCCACTTGCCCCGAGGCTCGCGGGCTCTGGACCAGGCGGCCGCCCGAGAGGATCCACAAAGTCGGGGCCGCGGGGCTCAAGTCTCCCCTCGAAGTGTCCAGAGCTGTGATGTTGCCTTTGGATTCTGGTTGCGCATAGATGGTGGGTGCGGAAACCACATGATGTCCCTGGACCACCAGCCGCCTGGAGAGTGTATTCAGATAGCACTTCTTAAAAGACTTAAGGGGTAGGATCAGATCCAAAAGGCTCCAGGTTACCTTTGAGCATTTTCCCACTTTATTGACAGAAATGACAATTACTGAGTCCCAGAGCGCCTCCTGGAGGGCAAGTTGTGACATACTAACATCTATCCAAAATTAGAAAGACATGGCCATTTTGACATTTTTGCATCTCGAGGGCCTTTTGAACAGTGTGTATGTGTGTGTTTCCTGTTGGTGGTACTCTTTTTCAGCAACAGGCCATCTTTTGGAGAAGCAAGTTTACTCTAAGTTCAATGAGCATTTTGAGCAGTTATCATAGACACTCAAATATTTGAAAATTCAAATTAAAAGGCTTGGTGGCTTTTTGTTTTGGGGGGTCCTGTGATAAATTTTGCACGATGAAGGGAAGCCTATGGAAGCAGGAGAAATGCTTATTTCATGACACTCTGCTATGCACTGTTGCAATTTTGAGTATCTAATTGCAGTTGAATCTCAGGTTGGCTCCAGCAAATGAGTATGCTTTTAGAATACTTTGTTGTTTGTCCTCTGGATTTTTATGTGCTATTTTTTTGGTACAAACATGCCTCGTTAGCAGGCTTCAAATCATAATAGAAGGTTGTTAAAACAAGGGATCACTGTAATTTACAATGGTTTGTAAGATAGTCTTTATTAAAATTTTTTCTTGATGCACCAAATTTTCTACACAAAACACTCAGAAATGACTTAAAAAAAAAAACCTACTACCCTTTGTCTCTGTTAGTGAGGCAGCCAGCACATCATCTCACTGTTGAAGACAATGACCTGCGACTGAAAGATGGAGATGGAGTACAGAAGAGTCTCCTGACCTAGAAGTGGCCATGGCCTGTATCCACCAAGAGGTCGCTCCCAGTCAATGAGTCTTTCCCAGGCAGCATGGGATTTTAATTACTGTCGTCTCGGTGTAGTGAATTTTTGACAGAGGCATTTGCCAGTGATTGTGTTTTATGAAAGAGCCCTGCCTGTGAGGACCTAAGAGAGGCAGAGACATGTTCATCAGGCATCAACCACAGCAAAGATGAGGCAAGAAGAGTAAAAGAGAGCAAGTTAAAGGGGAGAGAGAGAAGAACAGAGACACTGTGACAAAGACAGAGACTGACAGGGAAAAAAAGAGACAAAGACAGGTGTAAGGAGAGACTCAGAGATCAAGACAAAAATACCAGCAAGGAAACTGCCGGGGCTGACAGTGAGAGGAAGGTGGAGAGACAGGGTTTGTTAGCCAGCTCATCCTGGCCTTGGGAAGGCCAGCACTGTCTCCCCAGTCCTGGGTACAGGGAAGATGACTGCAGGAGAAATGATTCCTTTCTTTGACTGCAGATGGTGTGTTTTCTGGAATTCTGTGTTCTTATTCAGAGAGAAAAGTATTGTTCTTCAGATAGTCTAGAAACACCACCAGGGGTACAGCTGGAGCCTACCCCAGACTGCAGCGTGGTACCAGCACAGGTCTTTCTAATGCCACCTGCTTCTTGGTCTTTCTAGGTGCTTTGGTGAGTCTCCTGATATCAGGATGTCATTGCTTTAAATAATGTCCTGAATTGTACTGGAGCTGTTTTTGTTGGGACTTGGAGTCCTGAGAGGGTACTGGTACATTTCCTAGGCAGGGACCTAGGGGGAATATTGAAAGGAAGTGGGTTGGCTGTCCTTTTTCAATATTAGGCTTAAACTGGGAAGATTATGTACATTTGGTCTGAACAAACACTTTGCTGGTGACATGAGGGACTGAGTGTGCTCATCTCTGAAGAAAAGGAATCTGCTTTTTCGGGTCACAAGGTGTCCTCTGGCAACTGAGAACCCAGTGGAATGTCTGTGGATCTGTCTTCTTGATGGGTAGTGTTTCTGCAGGGGATCCCACTATAGCAATTCTGTCAATTCTGCCGGACAGTGGGCACCGTAAGGCCGATCACCTAGTGCTCCAAATCCCCCCAGCCGTTCCTGCTGGAGAGGGACAGATGAGAGAGTCCAACAGACCCAAGAAGAACTCCTTAGGGAGCTAGACTCAGAAGCAGCACACTTTGGATCCATCACTAGGCCCTCAGAAGGTTGTTCAGATCATAGCTGATTTAGGATACCAAGTTAATGATGGGAAACTGTAGCTCAAAAGCTGAACAGCTCCTGGAGAGGCAGCCACTTGTTGGATCTCTGGCTGGCTTCTTCTCTTGCCAATGCTGGCAAGAACTCAACTCTGAAATGCCAGGATGGAGCTCTTTCGACATCCCAAAACTGTAGAGAAAGCTGACTTGATCAGACATCTTTTCAAAATGCTGACCCTGAGAGAAGAAAACTAATCCTAGGAGAAAAGTTGAAGTTATAGCTCTTATCGTGTCCTTGAAATATATACACAGCCCCCATCACCTAAGACTACACACTTGGCTTAATTAGCAGAACCTGAAAGTGAAAACAAAAAAAGAGGCTTTTTGAATTGTTTTTTCTTTTTATTGAGTTATAGTCAGTTTACAATGCTGTGTCAATTTCTGGTGTACAGCACAATTTTTCAGTCATAAATTAATATACATATATCCATTTTCATGTTCTTTTTCACCAAGAGCTATTAGAAGATCTTAAATATATTTCCCTGTGCTACACAGTATAAGCTTGTTTATCTAGTTTATATATACCTCTCAGTATCTACACATCTCAAACTCCCAGTCTGTCCCTCCTACACCCCTCCCCCATGGCAACCACAGTTTGCATTCTATGTCTGTGAGTCTGTTTCTGTTTTGTATTTTAGTTTACTTGTCTTCTTCTTCTTTTTTTTTTTTTAGATTCCACGTATGAGTGATAATCATATGATATTTTTCTTTCTCTATCTGGTTTACTTCATTTAGAATGACATTCTCCAGGGAACCCATATTACAGCAAATGGCATTATGTTGTCATTTTTATGACTGAATAGCATTCCACTGTATAAATATACTACATCTTCTTTGTCCAGTCATCTGTAAGTGGACATTTAGGTTGTTTCCATGTCTCAGCTATTGTAAATAGTGCTGCTATTAACATTGGGGTGCAGGTGTCTTTTTGAATTAGGGTTCCACCTGGATATATGCCCAGAAGTGGGATTGCTGGGTCATATGGTAAGTCTATTCCTAGTCTTTTGAGGAATCCCCATACCGTTTTCCACAGTGGCTGCACCAAACTGCATTTCCACCAGCAGTGTAGGAGGGTTCCCTTTTCTTGACACCTTCTCTAGCATCCATTATCTGTGGACTTTTGAATGACGGCCATCCTGACTGGTGTGAGGTGATACCTCACTGTAGTTTTGATTTGCATTTCTCTGATAATTAGTGATATTGATCATCTTTTCATGCGCCTCTTGATCATTCATGTCTTCCTTGGAGAATTGCTTGTTTAGGTCTTCTGCCCATTTTTGGATTGGGTTGTTTTTTTTTTTCTTACTAAGTCATATGAACTTTTTATATCTGGAGATCAAGCCCTTGTCAGTTTCACCCATTGCAAATATTTTCTCCCATTCCAAAAGATATCATTTTGTTTTGCTTATTATTTCCTTTGCTGTGCAAAATCTTGTAAGTTTAATTAGGTCCCATGTGCTTATTTTTGCTTTTATTTCTATTGCTTGGGTAGACTGCCCTAGGAGAACATTGCTGAGATAAATGTGACATAACGTTTTGCCTGTGTTTTCTTCTAGGAGGTTTATTGTGTCTTGTCTTATTTTTAAGTCTTTAACCCATTTTGAGTTTATTTTTGTGTAGTGTGACAGAGTGTTCTAACTTCATTGATTTACATTCTGCTGTCCAGTTTTCCGAACACCATTTGCTGAAGAGACTGTCTTTATTCCATTGCCTCCTTTGTCAAAGATTAATTGACCAAAAGTCTGTGGGTTCATTTCTGGGCTCTCTGTTCTGTTCCATTGATCCATATGTTTGTTTCTCAGGAGTGCCAAAGGGACTCTTCTCCCTTGAACAGGAATTAGACTTGTGAGAAGAGGGACAAATCATGAGATTTCACACCACCTCACTAGGATGAGGGGTGATCACCTGTGGGAGCCTGCACTACTGCTGGCCTGAGAAGGGATGCCACACAGACAGTAAAGAACAGCTTTTATTCTCAGGGATGCCACAGGAATTTTTCTCCCCTGAACCAGGGACTTAGTCTTGTGAGAAAAGGTGCAAATCTTGCAAGATTTGACTCCAACTAAAGAGGATTCAGGGTGATCACCTGAGAGAAACTGGGCTGCAGCTGGCCTGAGAAGTGAAGGCATACAGACAGGAAAGGAAAGCTTTAACACTCAGGAGAGCCAAAGGGATTCCTCTTGCTTGAGTAGGGGACTCAGGCTCTCGAGAAAAGGGGCAGCTCTCCTGAGACCGCTGGGGCTTCTGAGAGGATGTGTGCTCACTGAGATGAGTCGGACTGGATTCACGATCATGTGAGAAGAAAATGCATCCTTACAAGATAGGTGCTGTCTCCGGAGCTATGAGTAACACCATCTGGGGATGGAGCCCTTTCATCCCTTCAGAAGAAGAACCGACCTGATTCCAATACGGGGAATGATTTTACGCCAAAGGAGAGGCCTGAATTCAGCAAGAAGAGGAGCAGATCTCACGAGACATGGCTTAACCTTAAGAGGCTTCAGGATGACCACCTGCGAGAGGCTGCGATACAGCGCGCACGAGAAGGGAAGATACGCAGACAGTAAAGATCTGGAGACTTACTCTCTTGAGAAAACTGGGGCCTCTGTCAAGATTTGGCTCCACACGATTAGGATTATTGGGGATCACCTGTCACAGACTGGGCTACTGCTCGCCTGAGAGGGCCAGCCATACAGAATGTAAAGAAATGCTATTATTCTCAAAAGGGCAGAAGGGATTCTCTCCCCAGATCAGGGGACACAGCCTCAGGAGAACAAGGGGCAAATCTCACGAGGTTTGGTTCCACCTAAAGATTATTCTTGGTGATCATCTGAGAGGCTAATTCTGGCCTGAGAAAGGAAGTCATACAGAGAGTGAAGTAAAGCTTTTATTCTCAGTGGCTCAAAAAGGTTTCTCTCTTCTGAACAGAAGACTCAGTCTTGAGAGAAAAGTGGAAAAACTCATGCAATTTTGCTCCACCTGATTAAGATTAGGGGCGATCACCTGTGAGATGCTGGGCTGCTTTTTGCTTGAGGAGGGACGCCATACAGACAGTAAAGAAAATATTTTATTCTCAGGCAGGCCAAAGGGAATTTTCTCCCCTGTACAGAGGACTTAGTCTCATGAGGAAAGGGGCAAATCTCAGGAGATTTAGCTCCACTTGAAGATGATTCAGTGTCATAACCTAAGAGAGGCTGGGCTACTGCTCAGCTGACACTTTCCACCTGCCGCCACTGAAACCTATGTACTGCCTCTCCACAAAAGAGGCACATCAGTGTCACCCAGGGCTCTGTGACTTTTTTTCTGTCTGCCAGATTCTGTCAACCTGCCAGGCCTTAAGAGAATGCAATACACCACCCCTCCCCTATCTCTTAAAATGTAGAAAGCTCTTGATTTCCTCTACATGAAACCTCTTTTTAATGCCTTGATTGATTTAGAAAATGCCACAAAATGTGGAGAAGACAATGACGATCGCTTCTGACACCATCTCCATGTTCTCCCCTGCCCTCCTGCAGCTAAAAGCTGCCACGTGGCCCTCTCTGAAAAACTATCTTGGCTGAAGCTCTGATCCTGGATGATAAAAAGATAAAGACCCCAGGAGAAAGACTTTTCCCTTCCCACTTCCCCATTCTTCCTTCAGACCTGGAATGTGGACAGCAGATCCAGAAGAGGCTGTGATGTGACCTTGAGGAGCCAAGCAGAGACTGACAGCCTCACCCCAGGTGGCAGTGCTGCCAGATGACAGTGGTCGGCTTTCTCAGCCCCGGACACAGGACACACGAGACAGTTCAACCGTTGACTAGTTCAGCTCCTGCAGTAAAGTTTTCAGTTATTAGTAACACAAATGCTAACTGTTAACCACCAACATGAAACGACTGTTTATCTTATGATGTTTCTCTTCCTATCATTTTCTCTATTCATTTTTAAATACAAGCTGACAAAAGGATCATACATGAAATTATTTTATTTTTCATTTGTTTATTATCTGTCTCCCCATAGAGGGATAAGACTCATGAAAAGAAAGATAGGGTGTATCTCATTTATGATTTTATGTCCTTTATCCAGAACAACGCCTGACACATCTCAATGTTCAATAAATGTTAGTTAAAGTTAAACCAATGGATTAATTAGTAAGTAAATGAACATTTTAATGTGAGCCCTTTCCTGGCTGTGAATTTATTTTCTGTTATCTTTATTTTTTTCCCCTGATGACAGTTCTCTCCCATGCACATGTCATTAGTTATTTAACCAGTCACTTGCTGATGGACTTTTTTTATGCCACTATAAAAGTACTCATATGTGCATTTTGGGTCTTATGCAATTATTTTTATGATAAATGACTAGAAAGGAATACATGATTTAAATATTTTAATACATATTTCCAAAATGGTCTTTGAAAGCAGTTTTTTAGAACCAATTAATATTTCCAAGAGAAAATCATGACTGTTTCTCTGCATCTCCACCAACATTAAGTGTTATTAATTTCTAAAGTTCTTCATTTTGGTAAGTGAACAATTATGTCTCAAAGTTGTTTTAATGTGCATTTCTGGATCGCTGGAGTCACAGAGTGTTCTTTTGCCAGTCTATGGCTCTTTTGCAGGGCTTTTCAGGTCCTAAGCTTCTAAGGAGGTGGGGGGGAACCTGCATCTGCCATGGTCTATTGGAGGTGTGTGACCACAGATGGTTAAAGTGGGGTTGGCCAGTGTTCAGGGCCCTCAAAGAATTGTAGGGGAGGAAGCCAAGGGCTAGACCCCTGAAGCCCCTGAGATTCCAGGACTAGAAACATTGAGCTGGGACTCTTCTTTACTGGAAGCTGGACCACTTCCCTGGTCCCCTGCTAAGGGCCATGTTGGGACAGACACTTGTTCTGGTGTGAGCTTCAGGCCCTAATGGCAGGAACTTGGGTAGCCCCAGATGGGGCTATGACTGCTGTTGGGGGCTGGCATGGGACCAGGGGAAGTTGATGTCAGGCCCTGAGCTACCTAGAAGGCTGTTAAGAACTTCTGAGAAGCCCAAGCAGGGTTAGAAGATGATGAAGGAGAAAGGGAGGGCCATTCCACGAAATAGAGGAAAAGGCACTGAGGCTCTTCAAGAATGAGGTGCGCTCATGCCCAGATCAGCCCTGTCTTCAGGACCACACAGCCAGCCACAGCCTGGAGCAGAGACCCCTGTGCACGTCCTCACGGCCACACTCTACTTCAGCAGGTTACATGTCCAGAAACACAACCCCCCACACCCCATTTCCCCACTCCCCTAACACCCCCCCAAACCCCACCAGATGACATCACCTCCCAGCCCAGCCCACTCCCTAAAGAAGGCCATGGTGGAAGTTGTTAAAACATCTCCTGCCTCCACCCTACACCCTAAGCCAAGCCCTGCAACAGAGTTGTTCCCATTTTACAGATGAGGAGATTGTGCACCAAGTCAAGGCCATTTTCTAGTGCCTCCAGGCTGCACAAAAGGCAGAGAAAGAGCTACAGGAGCCCCACAGGGTTGGGAGCCTCCTGAAGGCGGATGCCAGGAGCTGTGCTGGCAGAAACAACAGTCTCCAGCCACCCATGCCCAGCATGCCAGGCCAGAGGGGATCCTGCCAGGGACACAGATGCAGACTTCCCAGGCTGGACCTACTGCTCTGTGCAGGGACAGCATGGTGCAATGCTGCCCTATGCTGGCAGCCTGGGATCAGGCCCTGTTATGATGGGCATGAGAACCCCCAGGAGACAGGACCTGGTTGGGTAATACAGGCACCTTGACCTGGGTGGGGATTGCTGCAGGAAGCTGGGCAGTAGTTAAATCAGAAGCTGGGGAGGCCCTGATCTCAGTGAAAATGACAATACTGGTCATAATTTTCTATGAACTAGGCATGGCTCTAATGCTTTACATACATTATTAACTCATTTACTCTTAATTCTTAATAGGGGAAGCATGCTAATTATTCTCATTAGACAGAGGAGGAAACTGAGGTACTAGAAGTTTATGTAAGTTGCCCACCCAGGAAGTGACCAAGTAGGATTTGACCCCAGGCAGTCTGACTCTACAACCCTTTGAACTATCTGCTTGTCAAAAACAGGAATAGGAGAGTCTGCTTTTATGTGTTCCAACATGGCGTCACTCTCTGTGATTTCTAGAGCCTGCCCCACCCCCCAGCCACTGCTGCAGAAGACCAGACATCCTATAGCCCTGATTATAAGCCATTCAAGCCTGGGTCACTTGGAAGGACCAAAACCCTGGATTTCACATGGGCCTGGGACTACTTTGAGCCTTTCATGGAAGTTAACAAGGCAAGGATCTTGGCAGATCCCAGACTTTAAGGGAATGACCTAAGTCTTCCTTGTCCAAGGCCACCCAAGGTCCAGAGAAGGACAGCCAGGTGGGCCATTGTGTAGAACACCTGTATGTGCAGTGTGCATCCTCTCAGCTGCAGACAGCTCTGGTCCTCCTCTACTCTTGCCCTGGTTACTGCAAAAGTTTCAAGCTCAGTCCTCTCCAAACCATAGGTCAAAATGAGAACATCCTGCTTAAGTCTTTACTACAACTCAACAACAAAATAAGTAAATTAAAAATGGATGAAGAATACGACCCAGCAATCCCACTCCTGGGCATACATCCAGAGAAAACTCTAACTCCAAAAGAGACATGCACCCCAATGTTCACAGTAGCACTATTACAATAACCAGGACATGAAAGCAACTCAAATTTCCATCAAAAGATGAATGGATAAAGGTGTGGTACGTATATACAATGGAATACTACTCAGCCATAGAACGAGAATAAAATGCTGACATTTGCAGCAACATGGATGGGTCTAGAGGTAATCAAAATAAGTGTAGTAAGTCAAGCAGAGAAAGATAAATACATGATTTCACTTATATGTAGGATCTTTAAAATTAAAACAAGAGACAAAGAGACTCATAGACATGGAAAACCAATGTAGAGTTACCAAAGGGGAAGAGGAAGAGGGATAATTTAGGAGTTTGGGATTCATAGATACAAACAACTATATATAAAATAAACAACAAGTTTCTACTGTAGAGCACAGGGAACTGCATTCAATATCTTGAAACAACAAGAAATAATGAAAAAGAATATATATTTATATGTATGTATAATTGAATCACTATGCTGTACACCAGAACACAACACTGTAAATCAACTAACCTTCAATTAAAACAAATGGGTGAAGGATTTTAAAAGATATTTCTCCAAAAAAGATACTGAAAGTAGCCAAAAAAGATATAAACAGAAGCTCAGCATCTTTAGTTATTAGGAAAATGCAAATTAAAACCATGATGTGAGATAACACCTCACACCTATTAGGATCAAAAAAAAAAAACCTTTTTAACACAAGTGTTGGCAAATATGTGAAAAAATTGTAACTTTTGTGTACTGTTCGTAGGAATATACAACGGTGCAGACGCTATGGAAAACAGCATATCAATTCCTCAAGAAACTAAAAATAGTATTACCAAAAGAATAATTTGTGTAACTACCTATGGTGGTGAATGTTAACTAGACTTATTATTGTGATCATCTCACAATGTATACAGATACTGAATCATGATGATTTACACCTGAAACTAATATAATGCTATTTTCAGTTCTATCATAATTTTAAAAAACTAGAAATATACAGACTAAAAATTACATATGATCTAGCAATTCCACCTCTGGGTATATACCCAATATAACTGAAAGCAGGTTCTCAAAGAAATATTAGTACACCCATGTTCACAACATTCACAATAGCTAAAAGGCAGAAGCTACCCAAACATCCATTAATAAGATCAACAGGCAAACAAAATGTGGTATATCTGTACAATCTGACCTCATAATGGAAGGAAATTCTGACCTGCTACAACACGGATGAATCTTGAGGACATAAGGCTTCCAGGATAAATCGGTCACAAAATGATAAACACTCTATAAGTCCATGCGTATGTGGTCCCTAGAGTAGTCAGAGTCATAGGGACAGAAGGTAGAATGGAGGCTGTAAAGAGCTAGGGTTGGGAGGGGAGGGAAAATGGGGTGTGGTGGTTTAATGGGTACAGAGCTTCAGTTAAGGGAGATTATAAAAGCTCTGGGTCAATGTATAATTCTGTAATGTCTTTTATTCAAAATTTGTTCAAAAATTAATTTTGCTTAACCTTTTTACATTTAATTATATAAAATGCTGTTTAATGTGTGTAAATATGAAACATCTAACAGAATCATCTAAATAGTATTTCAGTATCTAGTATGTTTAGGTAACACAGATGTTTTGAATTAAAACTCATGCTGATGGCCTCCTGGGATACCAGTTAGAATACAGATAAAAGGACTGCACTCACCTTGCTTTATCTCTTCATGGGAACACACTATGTATTATTAGATAGAGTAATTGTACAACTAAGGTTGAAAGTGACAGCAACATTATTCACCGAACCAGTGTGTATTTTATTACTAATTAATCAAGCTACAAAAATTATACATGCCAGATAAATATCAATTTTACCAGTTTTGTACATTTCAGGGCATAGGTGGCCTTCCAAAAATTTTCCATGAGTAGTTAGCTCCCTCTGTATTCATAAGCAACACAGCAAGTTCTTAGTCTAGGACATCATTATATATTCCCTGGGAATCCCCTCAGAGATGGACAAAAATGATAAATTAGCTGTTGATTCAAGATCTGATCTTTTTCTTTTATGTAATTTCATAAGAAGCTTGAAAGACAAAGTTCTACCATATAACTTGTAATAGAAAATATCCAAATGCACAAACTGGTGCAGAGGGTGTGTGTAACTAAATAAAGCGGAAGAATTGATAAACAATACAAAAATCATGCTGAGTAACTTTTATCATTTACCACAAATGAGTCAAATAGCAACTTGCTTTTACAGCTCTGGAGATGGATGGTTGAACATCTGTGTGACTATACTGAAGGGCCGTTGAGTCGTTCACTTAAAAAATGGTTAAAATGACAAATTTTATGTTATGTGTATTTCATCACAATTAAAAATTTAATTAAAATTAATTAAATTAAATGAATCCTTTACTGACTCCTCTGACTGCCAAACAAAGGTCAGACTGCTCAAGCTGCAATGAACACCTCCAGGACTGGCACCCAGTAACACCTCCTCCCCTGGGAACTACACCAGCACTCAGGGCTGCAGCAGTAACGGAGGTCTTGCAAGAGCCTGGCCCAGGCTACACACGATTGGTCTCGGGATGGCCACTCATCCAACTAAGCCAATCAGCACCTTCCCAAAGGCTTCCCCTCTCCCATCCGAACAATTCAGTACCACTAAAGAGCCATGCTCTTTCCCACCTTTCAGCCCTGGCTCATGCTCTTCTCTCTCCTACAAATACCTTCTCTCCTGAGTTGTCCAGTGAAAATTTACTCAACCTCTAAGATAAATTCAAGCCCCACCAACCAGGAAGTCTTTGTGACTCACACCCCAGAGAGCTCATAGAACCCACCATCCTGTACTGCCTTTGGCTGTAACGCTCCCCTCTGCACATGTCTGTTAACAAGCCTACCGGAACCCAACTTGCTGGAAGAGTCTCAGAAGCAGAGGCTCATCTTTGTGTTCACACTCCCCAGGTCAGGATCTGGCACCTAGTGGACGCTCCAGGTATACAACATAAATACATAAATTCCAAGTAAATATCACCAAACCTCTTTCATAGAACCAACAACTGAGGCTCAAAGATGTGGAAATCCCAGTCTAAATTCCTACAAACTCTATGCATCTCTGTGTCTCATCCTATCCCCCAGGCCTCTCAACTGCAAAAACCCATCACTATGCACTTGGAACACCTCAGTAAAAAGCCAACATGTTGATATAATGTAAAGCAACACTAGAAAACTAAGACAGAAAATTCTTTAAAGCAGGTTGAGGAAATAACAGACTCCTTAGACTGACAGTGGACTTCTCAACAGTGTGCACACACACACAGGGCAGAAAATAGTGGTATGAAACTCTGATGTACTAAAGAACATTTCTGACCTAGAATTCCAGACTAGGGGAAAAATAGCTTTCGAGAAAGAGGGTGAAATATTGTTTTCAGGCAAACAAAACTGAAAGAGTTCACTGAGAAGCAGGTTTGCACTAACGGAAATGCTAAAGGAGGTATTTCATGCAAAAGGAAAGTGATCCCAGGAGGAAGGACTGAGACACAAGAAGGAATGGAAAGGAAAGGGCATTTAATAGGTTGGTAGATATAAATGAGCACTGTCCACAACAGTGATGTCTGTGGAGTAAAGCAAAAGTAAAAGAATGAAAATACAAGCCAGCAGATGTGTTGTCCAGGAAAATAGTAAAAATATTGGTTAACTGTAGAATTGGTAAATTAAGAATGCAGATTTTAATTTAGGAGAAAATAACAGACAAACACAAAGAGGGGCAGAGAGGAAAATCAGGGGGGAAAGTGGAGTGACAAATATAAACAAACCCAAGAAGCGAGAAAGGAAAGGAAAGAAAAAGAAAGATAAAAGAGGATGATGAATAGAGAGAACAAAATAAGATGTTACTTTTAACATGAATACATTGATAACTCTATCAAATGTAAGATAATTAAATGCTTTAGTTAAATGGCAAATAGTTGTAAATCGGACTTTTAAAAAATTCAACTGTATCTTTACAAAGGTCACATCTAAAACATAAAGATACAGAAAGACTGTAAGAAAAAGGAATAAAAGAAATACGCTGTGTGAACACTAACCCAAAAAGAGCTAGTGTGGCTATGTTAGTATCAGACAAAATAGATTTTAAAGTAAAAAAGTATTCCTAGAGATTAAGGGGGTTATTACATGGTAATACAAAGTTCAGCTTACCAAGGAGATGTAACAATTTAAGGTTGATATGTACTTAAGAAAGGAAGCTCAAAATATGTAAAACTCAAAACTACAGATATAGAAAAACCAAAATATCAATGGAAGGATTTAACACAGTCTCTGAGGAATAGATAGAAAAAGCAGTCAAAAGCAGTTAAATTCAGTGAAGAAATAGACAATTTGATCAATATAGCTATTAACACATTTAACCTAATGACACACCTACAACTCACACCCAATGAGAACAGATTACACATTCTATTTGAAACATTTACAAAAAGACCATGCTTAATTGAAAGAGTGGTAAACATGATTTACAACAATGCAATCAATAATGGCAAGACATGATGAAAAGATAATGAGAAAATCCCCATATATTTGAAAATGGAGAAATACATTCTTAAACAATGCAGTGGACAAAAAGGAAATACCAAATGGAACTTAGTAACTCTTTAGAACATAATAATAACAAAAATTCCACAAATAAAACTGGTGCAGCCACTATGGAGCACAGTATGGAGCTTCTTTTAAAAACTAAAAATAGCGTTACCATATGATCGAGGAATCCCACTCCTGGGCACATATCTAGAGAAAACTCTCACTCAGAAAGACACATACAGCAGCACTGTTTGCAACAGCGAAGACATGGAAGCAACCTAAATGTCCATCGACATATAAATGTATAAAGATGTGGTATTCAGGTGGAATACTGTATGAATTAATGCCATTTGAAGCTACATGGATGGACCTAGAGATGATTATCCTACGTGAAGTAAGCCAGAGAAAAAGTAATATCATGTGATAGCACTTACATGTGGGATCTAAAACAGTGACACAAGTGAATGTATTTATAAAACAGAACTAGACCCACAGACATAGAAAACAAAATTAAAGTCACCAAAGAGGAAAGGGGAGTGAGGAAGGATGAATCTGGAATTTGGGATTAACAGATACACACTACTATATATAAGATAGATAAATAACAGGAACCTACTGTATGGCACGAGGAACTACATTCAATGACTTGTAATAACCTACAATGAAAAATTATCTAAAATATATGTTTATATATGTATAACTGAGTCATTTTGCTACATATCTGAAACATTATAAATCAACTATCTGTCAATAAAGAAAAATTTCAATGTTACATGTCAAAGTTTGTGCTTCTAAGTAGATTTTTAGTCTTGAAGTAAGAAATGCAGCAAACTAATGAGAAAGCATCCATTTTAGATATTAGAAAAAGAAAATAACCCAAAAACATAGAATAAATAAGAGTGGAAATTAATAACATATAAAATAATGCAATATATACAATGGAAAGATCAAAAGAAAAGAAAAAACACGGTTCTTTGAAATGACTAATAAAGTTGAAAATCCCTGGCTGGCAAGAGTGATCAGAAACTGAGAAAGAGAGAAAGAAAACAAAAAACAAGCAAGATTTTAAAAAGAAATTAATTAAGGATCCTATATATATGGAAAATAATGAGAAAATACTATGAACAATATTTAAAAATTCAGATGACATGGATATATTTCTTTCAAAAATACAATTACCAAAATTTATACCAAAAGAAATGTAAAATCTAAATAGTCCTATAATTATTAAAGGAATATACATCTTCCAGGTCCAGTGGCTTCACTGATGAAGTCTACCAAACATTTAAGGAAGAAATAATGTCACTAGTACAGGACCTCCTGCAGAGAGCAGAAAAAGAGGAAGCAAACCCCAGCTTGGTCACAAAGCCAGCACAGCCTTAATTACTAAAACTTCACAAAGACAGAGAAATAAAAATTACAGGCCAATGGCCTTCAAGGAAGTAAACTCCAAAACTGTAATCATAACATCGGCCAACCAAATCCAGTAATATATAAAGAGAATAATACATTATGAGCAGACCAGTCTATTCTAGGGACAAAAGTAGATTAACACTGGAAAATCAATCAGTGACATTCATCGCATTGTAATGGACTGAAAGAGAAAAAGAAATAGCATTTACACTGGCATCAAGTACTATGAACAACGTATGGACTATATGGATTGAAAGTGTGCAGGAAGAAACCTTACATTAGCCTTTATTGGCAAGTATCAAAGAACACCTAAGTAGACGGAAAGGTATGTGATGAATAAACACTGCACAAGCAAGTATAGTATAGGTATCAATGCCAGTAACAATCCCAACAGAGATTTTGGTAGAAGATGTCAAAAGATTCTAAAACTTGTAGGGAGTGTAGTGCCAAGATGGCCAAGACACTCTTAAAGAACGAGATGGGAAAATCTAGTCTACTAGACAGTAACACCTATTATAATGCAGTAGACATTCAGACAGCGTGCTGTTGATCTAAAGATAGAAAGACAGAATGGAACAGCACAGAGAGCTCAGAAAGGACACTTACATACACCAACACTTGATATCTGGCAGAAATGCCTCAGCAGGTCAGTAGGGAAACAGCATTCTTAATAAATGGTACTTCAATATTCACATGGGAAAGAGACTACTCTTCACACCACACACCAAAGTAAATTCCAGGCAGATTAAAGACCTAAATAGGAAAGAAGCTAGAAAGCTTTCAGAATTAAAAAAACAAAACAAAACTAGAGAGTTTTTTATATGGATAATTTTTACTCCAGTCATCACTAGTAAGAGTAGGAAACTCAATTCACTTTAAATTTTAATATTGGAATCTACATTTTTCCACACAATTATCTTGGTAAGGGAAGTAGTCAAATGACACTTCAAAAGAAAGAAAACCTTGCTTACTGACACCTGAACACTGCTAAATGTTGGGTGTTTTTGTTTGGTTGGTTTTTGCCACCTTATTTTTAAAAATTGGTTTTTCCTGAAGGCTATTTTAAGTGACTCTTCTAGCCTCTAGGAGAATCTCAGGCCCAGAGCCCCACAAGGACTCCAGTTACAGGCTACACTACACTTCCTAGTGCAGTTTTTTATTTCCTCTTCAAGGACTTCAGACTTGAATAGTCTCAGCATTCCTTTAATCCTATAGAATTGTCTTTCCCAAGTTTTTCAAGTTACTTCTGCAATAACTTTAGTGCCTTGTATGTGGCCTTCAGAACAAAGACGAGGTCAAAGTAATGAATATTGGGTGCAAAGTAATCAAATTTTGTGAAAGGAGATTCTCAAACCTTAAAGGCACTTTTTTTTTTTAATCCAGAGATTTTTGTGGGTTTAAATGTAAAAGTAAAATAAATGCAGCAGCTGCCTTAGTTCAGACCAGGAAGAAAAGCCTCCAAAGTAGAAGTCTGAGGAAGTTTGCATCATGAAATCGGCAGATAACCAAGCAGCAGCACTATGTAAATAACACTTCAAGCTGCGACTAATATTTCTTAGGACAAAGACAAGTTAACATCAGTGATACTGGAAGGTACTGAACGTACACCAAATGGCAATAATGAAATGGCTTCCCAGGTTCCAGACAAAATACTTCATAACTCAGCGATCTAAAAAACATCAGCCCAGGCTTCATCAAAGGACAGCCATCTCTTCAAGTTGCTGTCTGGTCTGAGCCACCGCTATTCATGGCACAAAGCTCTCATTTCACTAAAACCACTCCTGGATTTCCTTTTGCAGACCTCTGCATACCACTAGGCCAGCCTCTCCTCATTCACTGCTCACAAACAGGGGGGCGGGGTGGGGGAGGCCACAGATGTCTGGAAGATACAAAGTAGGAGACAATGCTTCCTCCCAGAGGGAACAGAAAACAAAGTAAACAACTACCCCACAGCCAAAGCTTTCAAGCTTAGGGGATTCACAAGGGGGCTGTGAGAACTTAACTTCCAGAGTCTGTTCCCAGTCTCCCCAGACAAAACACGCCCAGAAGTTGCAACACCAGGAATCTCATTTGGGCAATTCCACAGCAAGGGAGAAAAAATTACTCTGCTGAAAAATGCTCTAAAAATCAAGTTTAGCCACCACAAAACTATCCGAATAATAATCCCTATGAACAGCATTCTCCAAGTAGTCAGAGCCCGCGGGTCACTTGATAAGGGCCAGTAAGCCAGTCGTCCTCGCCCGTATTTTCACTAGGGTCTAATACTCACAACCAGGGAATCCGAAACCTCTCAGGACCTTGCAAGCCGCTTTCACTCACCTGAACTGTGCAAGAAAATATACATACAAGACACGGATTTTATACGTGCAAACCTCCCTGGCAACATCGCACCATCTGTACTAGAAGTTTGGATCCTCTAAGATTTAAATTTAAAGTTGCTGGTAGTTAGACAAGTGCCAGTGCCAAACTCACATAGGCAGAACATTAAAACAGACAATAACAATTCTCCTAACAATTTGTCCTTAAGAATGAAGGAGGGAACCTGGAGGGAAAGTCCACTGGCCCCATCCCCAGGGCAGACAGGACCTAGGGTGGCGTCCCAGGCCCAGCGCCCTAACCCCAACCGCCTGCGGAGGCTGGGAAGGCAGAGTCCCGTCCCCCACCCAGGCCCGGGCGTGTCCCGAGGCGCAGTGTTCCTCCCTCAGACTCAGCCTCAGCAGCCCCGGACAGAAACCACAGGCCCCCCCATCCCCAATACCCTGCCCACCAGCCCAGCTCCCTGACGCGCCATCGCAGCGCCCCCTCCCTACAAGCCGAGCCCCCAGGGACCCCGAAGAGCGGCGCGACCCCAGCCCGGGCCCGGTCGCCGCCCTCCGTCCCCCGGGCTAGACCCCGGCGCCCCCGCCCGCACCAACCGATCCTCACCCCAGGCCTCCGGGCTGCGCCAGGCCGGCTACCCGACGCCAGGACCGCGCGCCCACGATGAAGTATGGCTCCGAAGAGGGAGCAGGAGCAGCTCCGAAAGGGTAAGGAAAGGAGCGCCCCGCCACCTCGGAGGATCAAGCTCCTCCTGCCGCGGGAGTCCAACTGCCATGGCCCGCGGTGTCGGCTCGGCCGGAATGCAGTTGCTCCTCGGACCCTCCTCCGTCTCCACCTCCCCTCGCTCTCTGCTCCTGGAAAGTCAAGCTCTCCACCCTAGGACATCACTCCAGTAACTCCCTCCTCTCCTGCATCAGTGTGTTCACCTCTCTATCGGATCTGGACCCTCGTATCTCCAACAGCTGCTGCCCCATCTCTCCTTCCCTTTAAAGCAGACACTGTCAGAGGCTTGTCCAGACTCCCCTCCAAATGTTCTGCCACTTCTTTCTAGAACCCACTCCAAGCCTCACCCCCACCATTCACCCAATCACGCTGTAAAGGTCACTTGTGGCCTCCATGTTGCTAAATCAAGTGGTCACCCCTCAATTCTCATCTTTCCCCATCAGCATTTGGTACAGCTGACATCCCCTTCTCCATGAAACAGTCACTTCACCTGGCCCTGCTCTCCCTGCTCCACAGCTTCCTGATTCTTACCTCTGTGGCTTCTCCTGCTCAGTCTACTCCACTCCCCACCACCGCAACACACACACGTTTTGCCCTTTCCTTTTCACATTTGGTCTTTAAATGATCTCACCTAGTTCCAAGGCTTTAAGTGCTGTCTCTCCCTGACCCACAAACCTTGGTTTCCAGCCAAGACTTCCTTTGAATTCCTCTCCTTTATCATCAGCATCTAACCAGCATCAGCACTAGAGGTCCTGTGTTCAGCTCTAACTGGACTTGTCCACAGGTGAGCTCCTTTCTCCATCCCTAAGCCTGCTTCTCCAATAGCCTGCTCCCATCCCAGACAGTTCCAGCTTTTCTGATGTGGTGAAACTTGTGAGTTTCCCTGAAACCCCACACCCAATCCAACAGCAAACCCTAACCTCTCTAGCTTCAGCTGAGACCTGGAATCCAAGCCTCTTCTCACCCATCCACCAGCACCACCCTGGTCTCCTGACAGCACAATCACCCCTGCCTGGACCCAGGGCCCCTCTCTTGTCCCCTGCAGTCTGTTCTCAGCCACAGCAGCCACAGGGACTCAGTTACTGGGTATCTATCCTGTCACTCCTGGGCCAAGAGCCCTCCCTGCCTCCCCCTCATGCAGAGCAGAAGCACACCTCTCTCTAGGGTTCCCTCCCAGGGCCTCATCCCTGCTGCCCTGCCACCCACCCCAGCACCCTGGACTATCTGAATCCCTTGAACACCCCTGTGGCTTGCTGTTTGCTCCACTCAGAATGCTCTTCTCAAAGACAGATAATTCCATCAGAGCAGTCAGAGCAGAGTCTAGACAAGCCTCTGACAGTGTCTGCTTTAAAGGGAAGGAGAGATGGGGTAGCAGCTGGAGGGAGGGAGCAGGGGTCAGATCCAACAGAGATGTAAACATATTAGTGATCACTCTCCCCACGCTAGACTGTAAGCTAAAAGCAGGCAGGCTCTGTAGGTTTCATTCACTGCAGTATTCCCAGTGCCTGGAATGGTGCCAGGCAAGTTGTACCAGCCACATAGTAAAACAAAAGAAGTGAGGATTGCACCCAGGTGACTAGGAACCCTGAGCCCTGGAAGACCAACCTAGGAAACTAAACAGCTGGGCTTGTGATGAGCAGCTCAGGATCTGAAAGCCCCGCCCACCACCCTGGATTGCTCCTCCCTTTAATTCCCCTTGGAAAACCAGCAGGGAGGGGCTCTGGAGGGCTGCAGGGCCTTTTCTCCAAGGTTGACATGGGGTGACAGCCCTCTGGGTCACCTGCAAGCTAGTGGCAGGAGGAGTCACAGGGCTAGGCACTGGGAGTTTGCCCAGGATCTCAGGTTCCTGAAATTTCCCCAAACCAACCCTGGGGCCCAGCAGACTACAATAACGACTCCCTGGTTGATGGAAAGAGCCCTGGGGGAGGAGCTGAGGGCCCAGGGCAGACCAACACCCAGCATTTGAGGCTAAACCTGAAGGAGGAGTCATCCAGGTAAAGTGCTCAATATGCTCCCAGCTTAGGGCTTTTGAAGGTGGGGCAGGTGATGGTTCTCGGAAGAACAGACAGAGAGGCCAGAGTGGCTGGACTGAGGGGAGCAAGGCCAGGTGGGCTGCTGGCAGGAGGAGGGCCTTCAGGTCTGGCTGAGGATTGGGGCTTTTCCCCATAGTGCCTCTGAGAGGTTCCCTGTGTGTTAGAGTGACAGGAACAGATTTGTCTTTTAAACATCCCTCCCTTGGGTCAGAGGGAGTGAGAAAGGGAAGCAGAGAGCATGAATCCAGGACAGTGTCAGTGGTGGCCTGGACAGGGAGGGGAGGGAGATACAGAGAGGTGATGAATGCACTTGGAGTTGGGACCCAGGGACAGGGGAGGAGCTGACTGCATATAGGGTGAGGAAGAAAGAGGGAGCAGACAGGGCCCCAGGTTCTGGTTTGAGCAGGTGGGGAGATGAAGCTGCAGCATGGACAGGGGAATGGGTGGGAGGAGAGTTCCAGAAGGCAGTTTGAGGCTATCTGAACCTTAGACACTTCTGAGATTAGATCAAATCTGATACACTTTCCTCATGAAATCACTGGGAGAAGCTGATTACCAGGGAATTTCCACTAAGACTGAGGGTCTTCTTACTCCAGCGGATAAAAATCCTGTTGTTCCTGGGGAAGGTGTCGGTTTATACTGGGGTTGGAACCTGGGGAGAGGCATGTGAGGACAGGAACATAGAGGCAGCACCAAATGAGACTGTCAAATCTCTCTGGTGACAGCAACCCTTCAACTGCCCGTCTGTCCCTGGACCACTGTGTGTCCAGAGAAGATGACCCTGCCAGGCTGTGTGCCCATGAAGGGGACAGTCCCCCTGCCCCCAGCACTGTGCTTCTGAGTGTGGACAGTGGAACCAGACTGTGTGAGTCTGTGATCCCTGCTCCAGCCCCTGCTGCCTGCATGGCCTGGGGTCACGGGGCTCTGACCTGCTGGCCAAGGCTTGAACCCCTTTCATCAGGTTTGCTGTGGAAATTAGAAACCCTCAGACCTCAGGAAGCTCTTGCCCAACCCTCCCACGTGGGGGGAGTTTTCTGCTGGCCACACAGAGAGTGAGCACTGGCTTGCACATGTGCACAAGCACACACACAGAAATACACACACACAGACACACGTGCACAGTGACATTAAATAAGGACTGTGGGGCTGGGATCAGGAGAGGAACAGATGTGCAGGTGGTAATAAGACAAAACATTGTGGTTGGATGCATCAGCCTACAGGTGACACCACCCCCACGCTTCTCAGGTTTTATCCCGCATGCACCTGAGGACATCTCTAGAAGTACGACTAGAATCAGCCCCACTGTGCAGATGGGGAGACCATCCTGGAGAAACACCAGGATAAATCCAAGATGAGGAATAGGTAGGAATGAGTTGCTGAGTCTTGAAGCCAGGTCCTCTCCTCACAGCTGCACACAGAGCCTCCCTGGGAGCCGTGGAGAGGGCAGGGCTGCTGTAACTGTGGAAGAGGTGGGTTTGTGAGGAGAAGGGGGTGAGCAGGCAGCAGCCCAGAGGGCTGTGTGTGGAGGTGTTGTCTGAGGAGGGGGGTCAAGGAAGTGGACTCCAGAAAGTGATGTCACTTCCTTGACCAAAGACCCCAACAGAAATGGAACCTGGTTACCAGGCACCCACATTCTAATGACGGCCCCAGAGCCAGCTCACTTGGCTAGAGACAGTTCACAGAGAAACATGTTCTCCATGTGTTTCACTACCTCACGGGGCTTCTCAGTTCAGGAAATCCTGGAGTGAGAGGTTTCTGAGAGGCTGTAGGCATTTATTGAACCCTCAGCCCCGACACCTCTGGTATATTATAAGGAGGTCGCCTACAGTAACAGGGTGGCTTGGAGTAGGCCAGTCTGGGACCAGTCAGCTCTGGGAGCCCTCCCTGGGCAGGCCCACTTCCCCTCATCTCCATGTGGGGAAAAGGTTACTTGAGGGGAGGTGTCCCCTCTGGGCAAGAACAGGTTGTTGAACACTTGGTAACCCGGTGGTCCTGTCATGGCACACCCGAGGACAGGGCTGGCAGGGGGTAGTGAGGACTCCTGAGGGGCCTCTAATCTGTACCAATGGGAATCCAAGGCTCTCAGGTTGTCAGCTTTTTAGTCTCTGATCGAGATCTGTGCATAGGGTTGTGTGTGTGTGTGTCTGGACTGGAGATGTCTTGTAGATCCAGAACCAGCCAAGACAGCCTAACAGGGCTCTGAGGTTTCTGCCTGGCTGCTGGGCACTGTGTTTGCAGGACCCCACACAGGAGATGGGACAGGACCTGGTCCATGGAGTCCCTGCTCCATCTCCCTGCAGGAACGGCAGGTGCCCCACGACAACAACAGAGACCGGGATGGGCTCAGGGGGAGTGCGAGAGAGGAGACTCCACATCCAGTAAGACCCGGTTCACAGAGCTGCCCTGCTCCTCCCCTAGGGTCCCTCATAGATATCTTTTGGCAAAGAAATCTGATTCTCCATCTCTCGCACTTGCCCTCACAGCCCAGGCCCTGCCTTGGCCAGATGCAATATCGATGCCCAAACATTAGTAGGAATCTCAGAAAGACACTTACAGCTCACTTACTGTGACAGTCTGAGGTTTTACTCCCAGTGGCCCAGGTAGTTCTCAGTCTGGATGGGTCCAATGTCTGGCACTATATACAGATTTCGTAGGAGACTAGAGAAAAGAGAAAAAGATCAACTGTTGCCACCTTACTTTGCTTCCTTATAAAATTACATTTTAAAAACTAAAAAGTATACAGAATATAGAAATATACATCCTAGACAGAGGACAGACAGTACTTGGCCCTGTAGCAGACATGGTGTCACTGGGTTTTCTGCCATAAAATCAACACAAGCCCTTGGGTAAAGGGTCCCAGGTCCCAGCCTATCTGTTAATGGCTTTATGTTCTGAGAATGTAGAAATGGTACAAACAAGACGGGGGGAAGCGGGAGGAGAGACCTGACATGTGATGCAACAAAAGTTTGAACTTTTCAGCAGTCACAGCTAGTTCTATATTATATTTGTGCTAGGATACCATAGCTTTCTGTTTGTTTGTTTTTTGAGGTATACTTGGCACACAACTTAAGTTAGTTTCAAATGAGCAACATAATGATTCCATACTTGTATACACTGTGAAGTAATCACAATAAGTCAGTTAATGAGTCCAAGCTGGTACTGTTTGCCACTTAAGAGGCCAATACATTGAAAGAGGAGTCGCTGGGACAAGGAATAGCAACTTTATACAGAAAGCCAGCCGACGGAGATAATAGCAGACTAGTGTCTCACAAAACCTTCTTACTCAAGTTTGAATTCAGGTTTCTTTTATACTAAAAGGAAGGGGTTGTTGTTGGTTGGTACAAACCTCCAAGTACCTGATCCTTTCATTGCTGCTTTAGATCTGCTCACAATGTTCCTATAAATCTCCACAAAACCAATGTTTTTCTCTGTTTTGCAACTTTTTTATTTCTATATGAATAGAAAGGTGTTCTTTAAGAGAGAGAGCCTTGAGAATAGGCTCTCCTGTACATTTCATGCTAGAGGCAACATTCTTTTAGTGATTACCTTGTAGCAAAAGCAATAGAATACAAAGGTTGAAATCAAAGAAACAGATCAATATGGAGTCAGGTTTGTTTTTCCCTATTTGAAGTCTAGATTAACATCACAATACATGTGTAAACAATTTTTTTTCTCAGAATTTTGAAGGTCAACTCTCTTAGCCAGTTTCAAATATGCAGTATAATATTACTAAGTATGGTCACCATGCTGCTTCTTACATCTCCATGCGTCATTTGTATTAAAACTGGAAGATAGTTCCTCTTCAACTTCACCCATTTCACCACACCCACCTCCTGCCTCTGGAACCACCAGTCTGTTCTCTGTTATCTATGAGCTTGGATCTCTTTCTTAATTCCACATATAAGTGAAATCCTCCAGTATTTGCCTTTCTCTGTCTGAGTTATTTCATTGAGCATAATGCTCTTGGAGTCCTTCCATATTATCACATTGCAAGATTTCATTCTTTTATTTGGCTGAATAATATTCCATTGTACACCTGTATCACCATTTCTTTATCCACTCATCTGTCATCATACACTTGTGTAGTTTCTATATCTTGGTTATTATAAATAATTCTACAGTGAGCATAGGGGTACATATATATTTTCAAGTTAGTGTTTTCCTTACATGCATGACTGTGACATTGAATGGTACACCAGCAATTGACACATTATAACTGACTCTACTTCAATTTTTAAGAAAAAAGTTAGTGTTTTCCTTTTCTTTGGATAAATATCAGAAGTGGATAGCAGGTTTGTTGGTCGTACTATTTTTAATTTTTTAAGAAAACTCCATTCTGTATTCCATAGTGACTGCACCAACTTACACTCCCATCAATAGTGCCCAAGGGTTCCCTATTCTCAACATCCTCTCCAATATTTGTTAGGTCTTGGGCTTTTTTAAAATATATATAATAGCCATTGTATTCACTGTGAGGTGATGTCTCATTGTGGTTTTCATTAGCATTTCCTTGATGATTAGTGACATTGAGCTTTTGTTCTTGTACCTACTGGCCACCTGTATATCTTTCTTAAAAAGTATTTATTTAGATCTTCTATGCATTTTATAATCATAGAGCTTGTTTATTTTTTGTTTCCTATTTATTTATATGATTTCTCACATGTTTTGGATATTATCCACACGTCAATTATGATTTTCAAACACTTTCTCCCATTCACAGGGAGCTTTTTATTTGTTGGTTTCCTTTGTTGTGCAGAAGCTTTTGAGTTTCATGTAGTCCCACTTGTTTATTTTTGCTTTTGTTTCCTTTGGTTTGGAGGCAGATTATCACTGAGGCTGACATGAAGAAGCTGACTGCCATTTTTTTTTTTCCTAGAAGGTTTACAGTTTCAGATCTTACATTCAAGGCTTGAATCTATTTTAAGTTAATTTTTGTGGATGGTTTGAGATGGTGGCTCGGTTTCTTTCTTTTGCTTGTGGCTGTCCAGCATTCTCATAAGCATTTACTGAAGAGTATCTGTTCCCTATTGTATATTCTTAACCATCTGTTGTAAATTGACTGAAGTAACTGATGATATATGCATAGGTTTATTCCTGAGCTCTGTATTCAGTTCCATTCATCTGTTGGTTTGTGTTTATAGCAATGCCATACTGTTTTGATCACTATAGCTTTGTAATATCATTTGAAATGAGGGAATGTGATGCCTTCAGCTTTGTTCTTTTTCTCAGGATTGCTTTGGCTATCGAGTGTATTTTGTGTTTCCATACAATTTTTAGGATGGTTTGTTCTATTTCTGTGAAGAATGCCATTGGATTATATTAAAGATTGCCTTAAGTCTGTAGGTCATTTTGGGTATTTTTTAACAATATTAACTCTTCAAATCCATTGGATGGAATGTCATCCCATTTATTCCTGTTGTTCAGTTTCTCTCAGTGAGGTCTTACATGGTATTACGGATATTTTTCATCTGAACTTGGGTGTGCATCAATTGAGGTGAAACAAATGACTAGCTGGATATTCTAATTCAATTATTACCTGTGCCTTTGAGAATCAGATTTGCCAGTGAGGAAGAAAGCAGAAACAGATGTCACAGAAGAGGTTAAGTAAAAATCTTAACAGTTCTCAATTTGAATTGGATGTATCTGTATAAACAACCAGAGAATTTTTCCATATATGTACTATCTAGCACTTCGCACTGAAAAGACCTAGAAACAATCATCAAGCCAGAAGCAGGGGGGATACCAATATCAAATATTTAGTATTCAATATTATTTCCCACTAAAAGAAACTAAGGTTGCTTGTAGAAATGACTGATTCTAGTCCTGGGCAGGAAACATACAAGAAGAGCTTGAAACATCTTGGCAAACCAGATATCAAGGAAACTTTCAGACTTCTAGGGTCACATCAAAAGGACTTAAGAGTTAACCTGAAGTGGTTCCAACTGGTGACAAGATGAGACAGTTTGAACATCAGCAAATACAATAACTGTAGTGCATTATAATCCATCAAATAGGTTTTAATCCTTGACTTCATCTTGGTTTTTAAAATTAATTTGTCATCTTTGCTGGATGTCAGGGTAGTAATTCATTGTCTTAATAATGGGATTAATAAATGAAAAGAAAGAAGCATCTAACCTGCCTTTCCTCTATGAACTGCTTCAATGGGTGGCTGTAGATGAAGGGAAGTGTCCCTTTACAAAATTAAACCAGCTGATAAATAAAAAAGAAATGATGTAATTAGAATATCATCATTCCTCACCCCCAAATGGATTAACCAATGTAATAAGCACTGAACATCATTGCTGCTAACACCTCAAAAATAGACAGACAGCTTGACTTTGTGTCATTTCATGAAACAGCACACCAATACCTATGGTCTCATCAAACATCTTGATCTTTAGTCTGATCAAGCCTCTGAATACCCACCTCAAGACCCAGCTCAGGAGTCACTTCTTCCAGGATGCCTCCCATGGTTGCTCCCAAACAAGATTAGGCACCCAATCTGTGCTCCCAGGGCCCCTGGGCTGGCTACATTCTCCTGTGGCACAGATCATACTCTTAGCCCACTTGTCTGTCCCTGCCACACCCGGCAGGCAGGATGGGCAGCCTGCCAGAGCTCTCCCAGAGAGTGGTCTTGGCCCAGCTGGAAACCATCCCATCAGCCCTGACCAGCCTCACGGCCCTAAGGAGGGCCCCATTGCTTCCTCCACCTCCACTGCCTGCTTTCTCCAGCTGAAATTAATAATTTTAAAGTAATTAAGCCCAGCAAACCATAACTGATTGAGTAAGAACTGCTGGTGGCTGGCAGAGCTGTGAAGCACCACTTCTGCCTAAGCCTGAGTTTGGAGGGCAGTGGGGTAGGGGCCTGATCCCAGGTCCACACACTTGGGGCCTAACCACCCTGTGGCAGAGATAAACCTCTCTGAGCATCCAGCCACCTACTGAGACTGTCAGGAGACTTCTTAATGAGATTAGGCAGAGCCCGAGAGAGCTCTGTCTCATGTGTGGAGGATTTCTATTCAATTATTCAGAGCAGGACAGAACCTGCCCAGGAGGATGTGGGAGCCCTTGTCAATAAGGCAGCTCCCTCCTGCCCTCCTAATTCTGCCATGGTCAGTCCAGCCCCCCAGGGTCCACAGTAGCCTGGGGCAGAGTCCCCACCAGACAGAAGGAGGAGCAGAGCTGGCCTGGGGTATGGGGCAAAGCCAGGTCTCTCTCTGCCAACCTGGGATTTCTCACCCTCCTTTGGAACCTGGGTGAGCTCTCAGGGGTGACCACAAATGAGCCATCCCTAAGGCAGCAGACAGCCCTGCCCACAACAGGGTGTGGGGATAGGAAAGATCTTCCCAGGTGGGAAAGGCTGAGTCTGGAGCCAAGGTAATGGGTTGTGGCTACATATAAAGTGGGGGCACGGTGTGTAAGGCCAAGACCCACCACCCACCCCCCTCCTGGGAATAAGATGGTGACATCACACACATTGAGGGGAAGGACACAGACACCCCAGGACCTGGAGGAGGCCACAGAGCAGTGTGCTCCACCTCCTGGCCATCAGGTCCTCCTCCCTTCAGGACTTAAGGGTGTGAAGAGAGGTCCCGGTCACATCACATCCACAGGGACCCTCAGGACACCTGGGGGGAGGGGCTCAGACCCAGGCTCCTCTCCCTTCTTTACCCCTCCCAGCCCCTGCCCCACCAGGCTGGTCCCCACCCTTCCCTCACTGCCCAGCTCAGCTCAATCTTTCCTATGAGCCTGAAACACTCATATCTTATACTCAAAGCCTCATGACCTTTGGGCCAGTGCAAGTGTCTCTCCCCCCAAAAGCCTTCCCGCACTGCCCAGCCCCCATCTGGTCTCCTACCTGCCCCCATGAGCACAGAACAGAGCTCAAAGCCTGCCTCTTTCCTTCCTAATGCTGCCCGCCCCCAGAGAGCTTTCAAGTCCTCGAAGTCTGAGGTCTGGAATCCACTGTGCAGAAAGGTTTCATCACCAGTGTGGCCGCACAGCCTCCAGTCCAATCCCGACCCCCAGAGCACCCGGTGGGCAGAGAAGCCCCATGCAGCGCGGCTGCTCTCACCTCCAGGGGGCAGCAAAGAGGAGGCGGAGGGCAAGCTCATGTTGGGTGGACCCAGCCTCCTTTCTCTTCTTCAGATGACACCGCCCACATCCATTCTGCCCCTTGCACTCTCAGCTCAGGGACTGGCATCCCACTCTCCTGGCACCAGGACTGGTCTGGGAGTAGACTGTCTCCATGCCGGGCCCATGAGCAGCAATCCTGGGACACTTGGGAGGCTCTTGTTAAACAGTCTCCCTCTTCCCGTGGGGCAGGGCCAGGGGGCTGGGCTGATTAGACATGAGCCTGCAACAGCCTGGGGGCTCTGAATGGGTAAGGCTGGCTGGGAGGGAGGCCCACCCCCAGGTAGGCAGGGGCAGGGTGAGGAAAAGGAGGCAATGTCCCAAGGATACCATTTGGGCCCCTGGATCCAGCCACGCCTGAAGTTACACAGCCTGAGGCCTTTTCCACTATATGGCCTGATAAATATCCCTATTTGCTTAGGCCAGTACAGGTGTTCCTGACACCCACATGACTAACATAACTAACACGGAGAGTGACTTCAGACCCTTGGCAGGATTCCCTGATGTGAGGCTGGGGGGTGGTATTCTCAGGTGGTCCAACTTAGCAGTCCCGCAAGCACACATGGGGGCAACAGCTTCCTCTCAGACATGTGAGGCAGAAACTCCACATCACCCAGGGCATGTAGCTCAGCCTCCTTGTCACAGAAGTGGGGTCCTGACAGGAAGGGGCTCTCTAAGCAGACGATCCTTGGACCCTCCCACCACCAGGGTCTCAGCCCATCTGCAGGTGTTATGCCTGGGAGCTCACTAGGGCACACAGGCGACACTCCTGTGTGTTTGCAGGCCCACACGTGTACATGCCACAGGTACAGTCACACAGCCACTCAACAAACACTTGCTGTGCTCCTGCATTGCTGGGAGTCGTGAGAGGCAGAACAAATGGTGCCTGCGTTCCCAGACCCCACAGGTGACCCCTAAGACATGTGGGGAGATGGGCAGGATGGCATGGCCACAGAGTGAAGGCCCCAGCTCCCTCAGGGAACAGAGCAGCCAGGGAGGGCTTCCTAAAGAATGCCCCAGAGGCAAGGCTGGAGCAGAGCTGGCATGCAGTCCCTGTCCAGCTAGCTGCACCCCGCCATCTAGAAGCTCCCCTGGAGCACTCACCAGCACTGCTCAGTGGGAGCTGATACTCGTAACAGACCCACAGTCCTTCCTTTAATGAAGTTCCAGGAGCTAAGCAGCCTGACACAGCTGGACCCCCAAGCTGTGCTCCCCAGGATGCTCCAAATGAGGACTCCATCAATAATAACACAGAGCTTCAAAGCCCCTTCAGCCCTGGCTCACCAGGAGGGTTCTAATTCCTGCTTCCTCAGAGGCCAACACGGGAGGGTTGGTAGCTACTTCCTTGCAAATGGGCACCACTCACCACCTCCTGCAGGGGTGCGGGGGTAATGCTGTCGGCAGCTCGAGCAGCCAGGCTCGCAGGCCCCACACCTCCAGTTGCTCCTCTCTCCTCCTCCCGCTTCCCTTCCCCAAGTCATCATCCCCATTTCACACATGTGGAAACTGAGGCCAGGGAGGGGGTCTCCCAAGCCCGCCAGAGGATTCCCAGGTGGGGACAAGAACAGAAACCCAGATGCAAGTAAAATTCTTTACAAAACAGAAAGAGACTCACAGACACAGAAAACAAACTTATGGTTACCAGGGGGAAAGCAGAGGGAAGGGATAAATTGGGAGTGTGGGATGAGCAGACACAAACTACTACATACAGACCAGATAAACAACAAGGTCCTGCTGTAGAGCACAGGGAGCTATACTCACTAACTTGTAATAACCTATAACTAAAAAGAATATACATGCATAACTGAATCACTATGCTGCACAAAATAAACCAACACAACATTGTAAATCAACTACACTTCAGTTAAAAACAGAAGACCAGAAACCCAGTTCCTTGCTCACACCCAACACCCAGACAGCAATCAGCCCACACAGCCCCCAAGGCCAGCACCCGGAGCCCAGGGTGAGCATCTGCTTCCCCTGGGTAACCTCCCTTCCATCACCACCCACTCCCAGCCCCACAGGCACATCTCAGAGGGGACGGACAGACCAGTGGCCCTGAGCCCCTGACAGAACAGCTCAGGAGGGGAAACACCTTCCAGAAGTGGGTCCCCCAAAACTATTCCCCACTCCAGACGGTGAGCACGGGAAACCCCCTCGGTGTGACCGTAGCCTTAGTGCTGGGCCTCAGCATCCCCCGTGGAAGTGGCCCCTGCCCGGGAGAGGCTGTGCCATCAGCTCCTATCATTTCTTGCCAGGAGAGGCCTTCAAATCCAGAAGCTGACCAGGAGGGAAAGGCCGGCATGAGGTGGCAGGACGGGGCAGCTATAAATGCAACAAGCCCCACATGCCGTGGGGCCCTGAGCTTGAGGGGGTCTCAGAGAACAGAGGTCCCACGTGTCCATCTGCCCTGTTATCCATCCAGGGGCTTTTACTGATTAGTGCCAGGCACCAGCTAAGTTCTCCACTGTCCTTACCTCATTTGGTCCTGGAAACAACCTGTTAAGGGAGGGACCACTGTCCCCATCTTAGAGGCAGGAAAGCTGAGGTCAGCAAATTAAGTCCCCTATCAAGAGATATCAGGGATGCTGTGTGTTCAGAGGGGCAAGGACAAAATGAACAATTCCAAAAGAGAACCGAATGAGAAATATTCAGGCTGCAGGATGTGAAGCCTGAAAAAGTCTGAGGGCACAGTAGCTGTCTTTAAACATCTAAAGGGCTGTGGGGTGGAGAGAGCCTCAGGCCACTGTACCCCAGTGTAACCCTTGGAGCTGCAGGGATCTCATCCCACATGTGTGGGCCCTGAGGCAGTCGGAGGCCAACCCCCTCAGTAAGAGCCTGGGAGGGAGGGAGGAAGAGACCAGTGAGGGCAGGTGCCCTGGAACCACCCAGGACTGAGGGGGAGCAGCACCTGATGTCTGCAGCCATGACAGGGAAGGCAGCCAGGACCCTGGGGCGGAACCAAGTCAGGGCCCCTCAGCTCCTGGCACTGGCCTCCCAAGATGGGCACCACTGTGACACGCCCCAGGAGCCCAGCCCAGTGCGAAGTTCAGGTCTCAGATCTTCGGGCCCAGAACCCAGACGAGGGACCACAGTGTGGCCCCGCCCTTCCTCCTAGGCCTCTGGGTACTCAGACTAAAGGATGGAAAAAAGCCCCCAACCCCAGGCCAGGAGCAGAGCTAAGGCAAGGCCTAATGCCTCTGCCTTTGCACCGAGCAGGAGGGCTGCGTACAGAAAAGAAAGCACGGAGACCGCCTGCCAGGCCAGGCCCGGGTCGAGCCTGCAGGGGCTCAGGCCACATCAGGGCTGGCACACGGACAGACTGAGCCAAGAGCTCTAGCCAAGGGCCCGGGGAGGATGGTGTCTAGCCAGCAGGGTCCATGTCTCTGCCCTGACCTGGGGGTTGGTAGAACCAGGCAGGGCCCAGAGACCAAGGGGTGTCATGTATTCTTGTCCAGGGAACAGGAGAACAGAGTGAATGGTAGCCAGGACATAAAGAGAATCAAGGCCTACTTAGGGTACAATGTGCCACCGCTCAAACCCTTAACTACAGCACGGGGCTCAGCACACCGCTGCTGGGCTCCCCAGGGATGGCTGCTTGCCAACAGCCTGCTTCCTGCTGTGTGTACATTACCTCTCTAGACCCACCACCACAACGCTGAGGTAGCCCCACTTCACAGACACTGAAACTAGGGGCTTGGACAGGGTGAGTGACCTTTTAAGATCACACAGCAGATCAGTCACAGAGCTGGGATTTGAAACTGGCTCTGCCTGACCCCTGCCCACCAAATAGAGCAAGTTATGGGCTCTACAGCCAGCTGTTCAGGGGCCGGGCCAGGCTGGCTGGGTTCTGTCCGCGACGCACACTCAGAAGCATAAGGCTGCAGCAAGACTGCAGTTCAGTGCAGTGGCGGCCAAGGGTTCCCAGAGCCCCGCCCACACAGGTGGCTGCAGGCAGCCTCCCTGTGAGTCACGTGATCAACATCAACCTGCTTCCCTGCTCTTCTTCCCACCCCCCACCCCCAAGCCTGGCCTGGCCCAACTCCATTCCTTCCCTGGTCCAACAGCGCCCACCTCTGGCCCAGGCAGGGAAGGCAAGAGAGCTTGGTTCCTCCAAAACCAGAGAAGGGCAGCCGAGAAAGGCAGGCCAAAGCACAGAGGGGCCGTGAAATGCTGTGCCTCCAGGCTTGTGCTCCTGAGAGGGGAGACCACGGGCTTGGGTGCCAGAGGCTCCTCCATAGGCAGCGAAGAAGACACCAGCCCACCCAGGTCAGGGGAGGGGCACCACCCCAGACACCCGGCGCACAGACACACCCACCCACAAACACAACAAAAAGAGGGCCCTGAGCCACACACACCTGTGCCACCAGCGCTGGGCACACACACTGGCCCACGGAGCTGGAAACGAGCCTCACATGCCTGTGACATGGTCCAAAAGGAGCTGAGCTCACCTGCTCACAAGCTCTCCACTCCAGTCCCACAGGGCAGAGCACTCCCTGTGCCATGGCTTTGGTGGGCCAGGGAGGGAGCGCGCACCTTGTGTAGCACAGCGACTGCCCAGGGGCACTGGGGTCCCTGCGCAGCCCAGCTGGTAACAACCCCGCTGGTCTCCAGTGCTGTGCCGCCTGGCAGGCCCCACCCCTGTTAGCCCTGGGCACAGGGGCCAGCCACTCACCTTCCTGCAGGGCCTGAAAAGGGTTGTTGACCTCGATGACCTTGACGGAGCAGGTGATCTTCTAGCTCTGCAGGATGTCATCGCTGAGGCTCAGGTCTGCTGCGGCCAGCTGGAAATGCCCTGTCGTCCTTGGCCACATTCTCCTGGAACATGGCACCTGGAGGAGAGGAGGGGTCACGACCAGGCCTAGAGAGGGGCTCTCCTTCCCCACCCCACCTCCACCTTTGGCCTTTAGGTGCTCGCAGGACTGCAGGTTGCCAGGTGGTGGGAGTTCTGGGCTGGAGTTCCAGCCGGGTAGGAGAGATTAAGGCTCTCCTTGGTCCACCAGCACAGAAATACACCCGCCCCCATAGGCCAACACACTTGACGTGAGTTACACATGCACATGGCACATGCTGCCACCAGGTCACACAAGTCTCTCACAACCAAGCCACCTCATGTATGAGCCATGCCTCACAGAATGGACTGAGCCAAGCCGGCATGACCTCAGGCAGCACCTAAAGGCCCTGACATGGTCACAGGAATGTCATCCCAGGAGCCAGAAAATTTCCCCGCAGGCCAATGGCCCTGGCCCCTATCCCAAAAATGGATCGATGACTTCCTTCTGCCCTGCTGGCCTAGAACAGAGCAAGCAGGTCCGCGGTGGCTTTCCTGTGCCAGGGGCTTCTTTATGCAGGGGCTTTTGGTGACTGATGACAGGCAGCTCAGTCCCAGCCTGGCTGCCTGGGCTCTGCCTCCTGTTCTCCATCACTCCCAGCTTTTTCTTCTTCCGATTACACTGGGGGTCTCTGGAAGAGGGTATTGGACAAAGTTCCTAGACTCCTTGCCTCCTGACACAGGAAGGCTGAGCCCAGAAGGGGCCATTCTTAAACCATGAACAGCTCCTCCAGGGTGGCCTCCAGCTGGACCTTTGCATCCTTGCCTTGCCCAACTCTGTGCACTTACACCTGAGATCAGTCAGACTCGCCAGAGCCTGGCTCTGCAGCCTGGACAGCTCTGGAGTCCTCCCTCCTCTCCAGGCCCTGAGGGTCATCACAGTCCCAGGGCTGGGCCCAATGATCCCCAGGCTGGGGGCTGGGAAGGAGGAGGGAGGTCCCCTTCCACGCTATACCCAGAGCTGCAACACTGACCTCAAGACCCAAGCCCCACGGACACCACCACTCACCACTGGGAAGCAGGCTTGGCCCGGGTCTCTGCCTAGGGATTGCAGCGCACCAAGCCCAGGCCTAGTCCCTCACCAACCCTCACACCCCTGCCTGGCCTGGCCCATCATTCCTGCCTTCTCACACCTCCCAACCCCCAGTTTCTCCCAGCTCTCTGGTCTTTCCCAACTTCTATAAAGGCTACTGCCGAGGAGCTCCCCAAAAGCAACCCATCAGTCCCCTAAACTTGCCCAACTTTCTAGGATTTCCCTATGCTGCTACCAGCTCCCACACACTCCCCATCGACAGGCCCCCTCCTCCTCTCCTCTGTCTCATCTTTCCTCTCCTGGTTCTCCCTCCATTGGTCGCATCCTGCTCATCTTACACACACACACTCCCCCAACACACCACTGCCCAGGCTTCTCCCCTGGCTCTCGTTCCCCAGACCACCTGCCAGCCCCCAACACCTGGGCCTTGGGAAACTCTGGGACTGTCCAGAATTGGGCTGTCATCGCCACAATCAGATACACACACACTCCCACACCCACAATGAGAGATACATAGACACACATACCAGGGAAACAGGCAGACACTGTGCCTACTCTAACAGGCTGAGAGACAGTCATGCACACACCAACACAAGCTAGGATGGCCCCACACACCCCAGTGCTCTCTTACAGTGACATCAACATGGTGCCAGGCACATACACAGCCACACACGCTGACAACACCCACCCACCCACGTTCACCCACAGTTCAGGTTGGGCCTCTTTGATCCTGCCCTGCCAACCTGGTGAGACCAGGGCCCTTTCTGCCCCCTGATTCCCGCTACTCTCACCCAAGAGTAAAGGCTAGCGCTACCCTGCCTGAGGCCCAGCAAGGGTCTAGATATGCCTCTAGCCTGGGGCTCCCCACAGCTTAGGCCCTAAGTGTCCACAGAGGCCACAAGGCCCCACGGGTACTGGAAACTCGGGGAGCAGCGGGAGCCCTCAGGAGCAAGGAGCTGCCCATGCACATCTCCCCCGTGGGGCGGCGCGGCCTGGCCCTTCTAGGGAGCACCACCCCCAAGCCCCTCAGCTCAGGGAACAGCCAAGTTTGCACGCCATGTGCCCCCCACACCGCTGGGGCCCCCCTGCTCAGCCTCTGTCCCGCTGCCCACCGCACCTACCGAGGTGGAAGAGTCGACCTGCCCTGACAAGCATTGGCATATCCAGCGGAGAAGTCACAGTGTCAGTGTTTCCATGTCCCCTGGGCATGCGGCTCATCTGCCCAGGGCAGGGCGAGGCTGAGGGCAGCGTGGAGCAGGGAGGCGCCGGTCCGGGTGCAGTCCTGGGGAGCTGAGCCCGGTGCATCTTCCCCGGCCTGCCTGCCCCAGCCCAGCCCAGTGCCATCAGGCCTCTGCTCTGAATCTGGTGGTGGCTGTGGCAGCCGGGCCCACACAGCGGCTCATGGCTCACAGTGTGTCTGGGCCCCTGCGAGGAGCAAACTGCAGAGGAAGCCAACCCACCCACCCTCTGGTCCGCTCCTGTTCCCCTCCCTGCCTGCCTCCCTCCCCTCCACCATCCTCTTGACTCCAGGTGACTGTGGAGTCTCAGCCTTGCCCCGCGCAGCTTGGAGAGGGCTCCAGGTGCTCCTCACTCCCAGCCTGGGGGATGCTCAGAGGCCAGGATGGTGGGGGGAACCACCAGGGCTGCGGTGGGCAGAGACTTGGCGGCCCGGGGCCTTGCGCCCCCTGTTCGCCAGACGTGAAAACGAAGAAGTGTAGGACTTGCACTGCCCTCAGGGGTTCCCAGAACCCACTGGTGCCCACTGACCTCAGCCATTCAGTGCCTCACGCCACGACCCCCATCCTAGGCAGAGACCCTCATGGAGCCAGGCCAAGGATAGCCAGTAGAAAGATGGGGAGGGACGCTGAGCCAGGCACCATGATGCAAGGGGACCCGCTGGTGGCCAAACTGCTGGAGGAGAGCTGTGGCCATGGGCTGGACCCTAGATGGCCCCTGGGACCTTGGCAGGTGCCCATCCCCTGCCCCACAACTTGGGGCTCAGCAGCGAGTCAGGCAGGATGCTCAGACTCTGAAGCCCAATTCATGGGCAGAAACCAGCGCATCCCTCACCTCAGCGCCTGGAGGTGAGGAGCTTTCCAAGGGGCTGGCCTGCTCAGACTCCAACCCTGCACGGAGCCTTTGACACGTGAGCTGGGGTTGAGAGTTCCTTTCTCTGAGCCAGTGGAGAGCGGGGCTGTCTACACCACTAGGTGAATGTTTCTGGCCAGGCACCACCATCAGATGTAGAGGTAAGCTATTTGGGCCCCAGCCTGGGAGGAGGTGGCAAGCCTGAAGGGTAGCCACCATTCCCCACCGCCCCACCCCCCACCAAGTTTCAGACAGACTGGGCTCCACATGGCACACCCAAGATTTGGAGGAGACAGCTGAGTGTTCCCAGACCAAGATTCCATGGAAGTTTGATCTGGGAGCACCTGGCAGAGCCTCCTACCAGGGTCCACTCCTGGGTGCCCAGGAGCACCCCTTAGCCCTGTCGTTGGCCTGGCCCCAAGGCCTCTACCTTGATCAGGATCAGGTGCTGGGCATGAGAGATTCAGAGATGCTTTCCTAGAACTCCCCACTCAGAGGAGAGGCAGACAGCTAAACAGATTATTAAAAGATGTGGCAAGGACCCCAAGTACCATGTATATGCACAGGCACGTCCTGGGCTGTGATCTAGCCTGGGAGGAAGAGCCAGAGGATGGCTGCCAGGAAGAGGTGACAGCTCTAAAGGCTGAGTGAGGGTTACCAAAGGAGAAGGAAGTGAGGCTCTCAGGCATTGAATGCTAGTTAGCCAGCCAAAGCAAGAGGAAAATGAAGTGTGTGTGTGTGTGTGTGTGTGTGTGTGTCTGTCCGTGTGTATCCGTGTGTGTGTGTCCCCGTGCTGCCTGGCATAGAAGTCACTGGCAAATTTTACCTTGGAAAGATGGGGGAGGAGGCCGTGGAGAGGGGCCAGTGCAGGCTTGGAGAGCAGTGAGGCAGCCCTTGCAGTGGCTGATGGGACTGACTCGGCTGGGCAGGGGCAGCCTAGGGGAGAGGAAAAGCTGGTTTGGAGAAACAGTAGGGAGCCACATGGACTGGCAAGGTGGCTTCCGGGATGAGGGGCCAATGGGCAGAAACAGAAAATTGACCCGGTATGCAGGAGGCCGAGCTGTCCAGCTGAGTGTGGTGCTCACACAAAGGCACTTCCTCAAGAAATCCATCTTGGCCTCGAATTGTACAACATGCCCCACTCAGGCTCTACAAACTCTCCATGTCTCCCTTCTCATTCCCTGGAAATTCTACCATGTACTGGCTGAACAGCTGCAGACACAGGATAAATAAAGGATGGATTTTATTATATAACAGTTTGGTTCCTATGGGGACTGTCTCCACCTCGGAAGCATGGTAGTATACTCACCCTCTAGGGGCTCAAACTTGAGAACAAGAGCCACAGGGTAGGGGATTCTGCAAACACACTTAATTTGGACCCCTGCAGTATGGCAGTAAAGTAGGCATGTGATAATTCTAACCCAGTTAGAAGGCTTTCTTGATACTATGCTAGGCAGAGGTAGCATGATTGCCGTGAGACCAATCTCAAGACCCCCTTCCAAATACTAAGAAGTACTTGAGGAGACAGACAGTTTTGAGGAGGCTCCTGTCAGTTTCTAGTTTGGATGATGAGGTCCCTCTAGTTTGTGACCTGAGGGCTATGACTCAGGCTGGCTTTCCCCTGGAAGCTCTTGGCCAGAGTATCTTCGTCCTCTCCACCTCCCACAGTGTGGGGTCCTTCCCCATCCCAAGATGCTCAGCTCCTAATGCTCATCCTCCTGCACTCCCAAGCCAAGCCAGTTTTCCCTGCTAGACTGGAATGGCCTGGAGGGGCCATTCACTAGCCAGGAGGAGCACTCTGCACAGGTCCCATTTCTCCTAGAGCTGGGAGGCTGCCCCAGAGATGACTGGGGCACTATGCCCCCTACCTCTAGGCAAGACTCTTTGAATCCTGTCTGCCACCTCAAGTTGGGATTACCAGTTTCCAAGGACATTGGCTATTATTGGGGCTTTAGCAGGCTCATCAAATCTTTAAGACTTATTGATCCTGGCCAGCCCAGTCCCTTTAAGAGCTGATAACCTCAAGGACTGCAAAAGCTGGCTCCCCTAAACCAGACTCCTGGGGGAGCGACTCAACCTGATGAACAAGTTCACCCCAACTCTAAATCTGGCTGGAGAAGAGAGATTAGCAATCTCTGGGTCATACGATATAAATCCATTTCACAGAGGGGAAAACTGAGGCTCAGAGGAGTAACTTGCCCAAGACGCTAGGTGAGATGCTGGCAGACCCAGGACTCAATCCTCTGTTTGCTCTTCTCTAAACAAAGATGTATTCATAGAAATTAAAAGTGGGTCAGTAAATCTTTCATTTGAACAGACTTTAGCCAACACAGGTGATCATTTTTTTCTAAAAACATCTTTAGTTATACCAATTCTAGCTAAATGTATTCGATATTTACCATAGGTAGGCACTGTGCTCAGCACCTACATCTTACTAGGAGATGGTATTCCCATTTCCCACTTGGGAAAGGAGGTGCAAAGTGATACCCTGAGCCCATCACGAATCTTAACGGGAACACTACTGCAAGCCTGTAGTTTGCCACCAAACCTGCAGATGAAATGTCAAGAAAAAGAAAACATGGTGGCCGCTAGGAAACCACAATCATCGTCACTTAAAGTTTTGTCATCCCATAAAGCAGACCTCTCCTTTCTCTGTCGTCTCGTCTCTCATCTCAGCCAATAACTGGACTGAGGGAGCACCAGCTGGTATCCTGACCTTCCCAGGAGCCTGCAGCCCTGGCATATTCCCTGGGGCACGGTCTGTTGCACGTAGAACCACCACTGCCCAATCCCCACCCCAAATTTGCTCCTTTAAGCAAGCCTCCAAACCAGACAAGATACTGTACCAGGAAAGAATGCCTTCCTCCCTCCCTCCCTCCCCAGCATAGAGCCCTGACCCAGGATTTCTAAGCTAATTCAGCCCAGACCTGCATGAAGGTGACCACTTGCAAGACAGAGCAAGACCCAGCTTGGGGGATTCTCTGCAGGCTTTGGCACAGAAGACCAGTGCCCCTGAGAACACAAGGGGGAAGCCAACCCCAGTACTGGGATCAACCTCCCCCAGGGAGGGGTCAGCATCTTAGAAAGAGCCAAGCTCTACGCCCTGTATCTTCAGTTCCAAGCTGGGCTCTACCCAGTGGCTCCAAAAAACCCGCATCTGCCAGAATCTGAGCTCAGAAAATCCCACTGCTATTTTCCTCTCTCAACCCACTGGGTTTTTCTTCAAAAGAAAAAAAAGACAATCCAACAACAACAAAAACATGTATTCATTCCTTATTTCATGCTTTCCCTCAGTCACTGCCTTTGGTCTTCTGTTGTACATTAACTGTCCATCTCTACTCGACCTCCTTATCCCTTCCTCCCAACCTCTTTCATCTCATTTTTACTGTTTCTCAGCATATGTTTATTTGATTTCATTTTCTTTTATACCACTGTACTTTTTACTTTATTTTTACTCTGGTTAGCCTCATGGGTTTTTACTTTTCAATTTCCCAGGCCAGCAATCTTTTGCAGCCCTCATTCCATTATTTGAGGCTTCTATTCAGTTAGCCTTTGATTTTCTCCACCTTGGGGGCTGGGCAAGTGAAACTGAAGGTGCCCTCCAGGCACCCGCCTTGCGGCAGCCTGCAAGGCAGGACCCACTGGTAGGCCCAACCCCCTGGCCACACCCCGCCTCCCCAGGTACTCTTTCTACTTCATTGACAATGTAACAGAGGAGAACAAACCTGAGTCTATATTGGATCTGTTCCTTTAGTTTTAACCACTGTGCCCTGTTTTCCAGGCTCGGTCTTGCCAGCGCTGCACCTTTTGTGAATCAATGTTGCCTTTAGCCTGAAATAGACAGGAGAGCCTATTCTCGGGACTCAGCCTATTCTCCGGGCTCTGACGGTTAAGGGTGTTAGCCCCTCTGCACTCATGTGGAGATAGTAAGTTGCAAAATAGAGGAAAAACCTTTGTTTTTGTTGGAAGTTTACAGGGACACCTTGACCTGGCCCAGTGGATGGCTGCAAGAACAAACAATGCCTGCAGCAAGAAGTTTGCAACAACCAACCACACCCCCTTTGTATTTTGGGGGTTTTTTTGTATAAAAGGAGCCTATATTGTGACTAGAGCAGGATGGTTCTCCAAGATATTGTTCTGCCATCCTCTAAATCTGTCGGCTTTCTGTCGCTATTCCTTGCCCCAATATCTCATCTCCCAATTTATTGGCCTGTCGTGTGGCTAGCAGAGTGAGTTCGGACTTGGCAACACCAGCGGCACAGTGCAGGGACCCATGTCTGGCAGCCCAGGTGAGGAGGCTTCCATTTGTTGGAGCCACGCCCCACAGGCCAGTGAGGAGGAAGGAAATCACACAGCGTATCCTCCCTAAACAGGAGCACCTCCTGTCTGCAGGGCAGGGGCCTCTCTTTATCCCCATTCTGTGGTCAGGAAACGGGCCCATTTAGAGTGTGCAGTGTGCTTAAAACCAGGATAATCTGAAATGTTACCTCCGTGAGAAGTTGCCTCCTCTGCAAAAAGCAATCTAGAACCTCAGAGATCTGGTCCCTGGACCCAGGCCTCCCTGACATGGTAGGTGGCAGGCCCAAATGCCAGCTCAAGCCCGCCTGTGGCTCTCATGCTGACATCCAGGGCTCCCTTTGGCTCCATGGAGTCCAGCAAGGTCCATCCTTTCCATAGGCTCCTCTGAAGGGCAGAAAAGGCAGGCAGGAGTTTGCAGAGAGCCATTACCAAATACCAAAGGCGAGCAAAAAGAAGGAGGGTTCGGTTACCAGGAAGAACCTGAGCTGTCATCTCAGTCCCAGGCCTCCTGGGGCAGCCTGTGTCCCAACTTCCTCCTAGAGCAGTGGTCCTCCAGGTGTGTGTGTGCCCCCAGCCTGGATCCAGGGTGTTCCTCAGAGGAGGTCCTGGCTTCCAGGGATCTAGCCCCACCCCACTTCCCTCAGGCTTGAACTTCTGTGCTCTAAGTCCATTGTCTTCAAGGAAAGTGTTCTGCTGCTGAGAGTCTAAAGTTTGAAAACTTCTCCCTGATGAATCTCTCCGGAGCCCAAAGGCTGGCCCAGGCCCTTCCCAGGTTGCATGCAGGGATCCCTGCTCCCCCACTACAAGGCCTGAGGAGGCTTCTCCTTTCCCTGGCTCCTGGGCCCTGCGACTCTGGCCATTTTGCACTTGAGGGAGCTCCCAATCCCCCCAGGAAGGACAAGTAGCAGGGAACCAAACCCCAGGCTATCTTTCTCCAGAGAAAAACTCGGGTCTTCACACCCTGATCAGTCACTGCCAAGGCTCTACACCCAGGATGTGGAGCAGCACAGAGGCCTCCTGTCCTTCCCACCACTGCCCAGAGGCCTTCCCGCCCCTGCCGTCTGCTGCAGCAGGTCCCTGCAGTGGGCTCCACACGGGCTGAGATGAGCCCATGAGCTGAGTCAAGGAAGAAAGCGCACATCCCAAACTGAGAAAACAGCAGAAGGTAAAGTGTGGAGTTAGAAGCACACATACAAACACAGAGGGGAGGGCAGCAAGATGTGAAGGAGGAGTTAGTGGACGGGCCAGGATGGAATTTGCCAGAAGGGTCCTGATGGGAGAATGCTGAGGCCAGCTCACTACTTTTCAGACATGTCTCTACAGAGCAGGGGCCTAGGGTGGCCCTGGGCAGCCAGAGACATGTCAACCATTTATGTCTTCAGTGGGCATCAGAGGTTAGCCTGAGGGCCACTGATTCTGAATAGAGAGTCAAGACCGAAGGGAGAAGCCCTTGTCCCCTTGGCCACCAGGGAGCTCACAGGAGGCTTACCCACCCTGACTCTGCACACCACACTCTGTGCCAGTTGTATGTCTTCTGCCCTCATGAAGGATGGGGCTGCAGGTGTCCACAAGTGAGGTGCGGCCCCAGGTCTCACTGGACCCAACTCACATCTGCTCCACATTGGTGATGGGATACCCAAGTGTCACCATTCCTTCTGAGCTAAGAGCTACAAAGTGGAGACTCCAGACACTCTTTGAAATGAATGTGAGAGGCTCAGCCCTTCCCAACTCATCCCATCCTACGTCAGGTACAGCCTGGCCTGCAGCCTCTCAGAGCTGAACCCCCACTTTCCCAAGAGGCAGTGATTAGGGGACCTGCATCTGCCTGGAGCCCTGGCTAACCTGGAAGATAACTCCTTCCCCACACTCAGGCATCCAGCTAGACACAACCCCTAATGAATCAGATAACCCTGTTCATGGACACACTCATTTCCATGAGCAGTTTTTCTTGACTATACACCATTTATTTTACGTGGCAATGAAATGAAAATTTGATTGATTTACTCTGTCTGGGGATCCCAGTGTTTTACCAGTGTGTAAACCCACAGGACGAAGGTGCTACCTCCTGGGGATGCTTCTGAGGACTTGTCCAGGATTGGGGCTTTTCCCCAAAGTGCCTCTGAGAGACTTCTGTGTGTTACCAGAGTGACAGGAACAGATTTGTCTTTTAAACATCTGCTCCTTGGGTCAGAGGGAGTGAGAAAGGGAAGCAGAGAGCATGAATCCAGGACAGTGTCAGTGGCGGCCTGGACAGGGAGGGGAGGGAGATACAGAGAGGTGGTGAATGCACTTGGAGATGGGACCCAGGGACAGGGGTGAAGTTGACAGAACCCCAGGTTCTAGCTTGAGCAGTGGGGAGATGAAGCTGCAGCATGGACAGGGGAATGGGTGGGAAGAGAGTTTCAGAAGGCAGCTTGGGGCAGACTGAACCTTAGACACTTAGGAGATTAGATCAAATCTAATACACTTTCCTCATGAAATCACTGGGAGAAGCTGATTAGCAGGGAATTTCCACTGAGACTGAGGGTCTTCTTACTCCAGTGGATAAAACTGTTGTTCCTGGGGGAAGGTGACTGTTTATACTGGGGTTGGAACTTGGGGAGAGGCATGTGAGGACAGGAACATAGAGGTAGAAACAAATGAGACTGTCAAATCTCTCTGGTGACAGCAACCCTTCAACTGCCCACCTGTCCCTGGACCAGTGTGTGTCCAGAGAAGATGACCCTGCCAGGCTGTGTGTCCATGAAGGGGACAGTCTCCCTGCCCCCAGCACTGTGGTGCTGAGTGTGGACAGTGGAACCAGACTGTGTGAGCCTGTGACCCCAGCTCCAGCCCCTGCTGCCTGCATGGCCTGGGGTCACGGGGCTCTGACCTGCTGGCCAAGGCTTGAGCCCCTTTCATCAGGTTTGCTGTGGAAATTAGAAACCCTCAGACCTCAGGAAGCTCTTGCCCAACCCTCCCACATGGGGGCAGTGTTCTGCTGGCCACACAGAGAGTGAGCACTGGCTTGCACGTGTGCACAAGCACACACACAGAAACACAAACGCAGACACATGTGCACAGTGACATTAAATAAGGACGATGAGGCGGGATCAGGAGAGGAATAGATGTGAGCTTGGTTATAAGACAAAAAATCATGAGGTTGGATGCATCACCTACAAGTGACACCACTCCTACACTTCTCTTGTCTAATCCCACACACGCCTGAGGACATCTCTAGAAGTACGGCCAGAGTCAGCCCCACTGTGCAGATGGGGAGACCGTCCTGGAGAAACACCAGGATAAATACAAGATGTAGAACAGGTAACAATGAGAAGTTGAGTCTGGAAGCCAAGTCCTCTCCTCACAGCTGCACACAGAGCCTCCCCGGGAGCCGTGGAGAGGGCAGGGCTGCTGTAACTGTGGAAGAGGTGGGTTTGTGAGGAGGAGGGGGTGAGCAGGCAGCAGCCCAGAGGGCTGTCCGGAGGTGTTGTCTGAGGAATGAGTCCCAAGAAGTGGACCCCAGGAAGTGATGTCACTTCCTTGATAACAGACCCCAACAGAATTGGAACCCAGTAACCAGGCACCCACATTCTAGTGACGGCCCCTGAGCCAGCTCACTTGGCTGGAGACAGTTCACAGAGAAACATGTTCTTTCAGTTTTGTGAACTCTCGGGGCTTCTCGTCCAGGAAACCCTGGAGTGAGAGGTTTTTGAGAGGCTGTAGGCGTTGGTGGAACCCTCAACCCCAACACCTCTGCTGTTACGAGGCGGTCACTTAAGGTAACACCGGGCAGCCTGGAGCAGGCCAATCTGGGACCAGCCTCCTCTGGGAGCCCTCCCTGGGCAGGCCCACTTCCCCTCGTCTCCATGTGGGGGAAGGGAGACTTGAGGGGAGGTGGCCCCTCTGGGCAGGAACCAGCCATTGAACACGTGGTAATCTGGTGGTCCTGTCATGGCCACACCCGAGGACATGGCTGGCAGGGGGGAAAGAGGACTCCTGAGGGGCCTCTTCTCCATGCCAGTGGGAATCCAAGCCCTTCAGGTTGTCAGCTTTCTGTCCCTGATGGAGGTCTGTGCAGAGAGTGGTGTGTGCGTGTCGAGACTGGAGCTGTCTTATGAGTCTGAGAACCAGTCAGGACAACCAGACAGGGCTCTGAGGTTTCTGCCTGGCTGCTGGGCACTGTGTTTGCAGGACTCCTCACAGGACCTGGTCCATAGACTACCCCATGCCATGTCCCTGCAGGAAGGGCAGGTGACCCACGACACCAACAGGGTCCAGGACAGGCTCAGGGTGAGTGTGATCGAGAAGAGTCCACACCCAGGAAGCCCGGGTCCTAGAGCTGCCCTGCTCCTCCCCTGGGCTCCCTCTTAGAGACCTGCTGGCAAAGGAATCTGATTCCCCATCTCTCCCACCCGCCCTCACAGCCCAGGCCCTGCCTTGGCCAGATGCAAAGTCAGTGCCCACATGAGTCGGAATCTAAGAGACTTTGACAGAATCTCAGTTCATGTTAAGTCAAGGAAGTTTCTGCATTTTTCTACAGACCGTCCTGATTCTCCTCCATCCCCACATGTCCACGATGGCCTGAGGACCCTGATCCCTCCCACCCTGGGATCAGCCTCTGTCTTCTCATCTCTGGAATGGGATGTTGTGGCAGCAGTCACAGGGATGAGGTAGTTCATCAGGGAGGTGCTGTCATTGCTGTGCTGACACAATGATCTGAGACACTAATGCATTTAATCATCGCCTTCCGCCCCTTGTACTGGTGATGCTGAGAACCTTGAATCCACTCAGGGATTCCCTCTTCCACCTCTAGCACAAGAACTTTAGGCTTAACCATTTGGTCTGAGCTCCAGCCTCAAACCCCTGGGGGTCCCCGGTGCTGCCTCTGCCTCAGGTCTCTCCTCTTTCCACCCCAGGGGGGAGCTGGACCATCAGGGAGCAGGCATGAGACCTACAGGGTGTGGAGCCTTCAGTGACACAGGCTGGAGAAGCTGGTGGTGACTCTGGTAACTGCCGTCCTGGGCAGCAACCTCTCCTACATGCACACATTCCTGGGCAACTATAAACTTTCGCCACTGCCCAGCAGGTCCTGGACCTTCTGTTCCAAAGGTGAGCACTCTGTTCTCATGGGACATTGGTGACTCAGCCACTTACTAGCAGTCACATGTGGGATTGTCACCCTACCTCTGTGAGCCTCAGTTTTCCCCTCTGCACACTGGGGTCAAGAGAGGATCAGACCCTAGGAGGGCAGGAACAGAGGGGGCCCTTCATGGAAAGTGCTTCCTGGGGCCCTGGCCCCTGGAAACATCAGCTGGAAGGGATGTGTTTGGGCTAATTGGTCACTGTCCTCCTGCCCATGAGGAAGCCTCTGCCTCCTGGGTCACTGGCACTTTGGCTTTGGGTGGAACTTTTTTCCCATTTCAAAGGGGACATGTGGTCCAATAGCTGTCCCTGTCCTAGGCGAGTGAGGGCAGGGACCCCTGGGAGGGAGAAGTGGGGTCCCAGGCACATTCAGATCTGTGTGATGGGGCTGGTTGGGCTCATTCATTCTGCAAATAGGAAGGTCCACTAGGGACAGGTGCTTTCCTAGGAACAACCATCATTTAATGCATCCAGCAGACAACAGCCCTGCCCTCCAGGGCTTCCGTTCTCCCAGGAGTCACACCGTCACACAAGACGTCACATCCAGGTAGTGCTCTCAGTACAGTCCACGTGACTCCTTCCTGATCTCCCCTCTACGCCTTCCACACAGGCCCATTTCAATTCAGCGACCTGGGTGTATGCTACTGAACACCACCCGGTGCTGGGGAGGCAGGGGTGTCCCCAGATCTGATATTTGCTCCAGTAGCAGTTCCCCACTGGGGACAGTACCTCACAGACATTGACTGCCCCCAGCACAATCTCTTCTGATGCCTCCGTCTCTGCTCCCTTGGTGGGCTGCAGAGCCCAGGCCTTTTTCTCAGCATGGCCTGTGCCTCCCTTACCCTTCAGGTTCATGGAGTTTGAGGCAAAGGAGGAGATGCAGACTCAGCCGGTGCAGTGGATGAAGGGGGTGCAGGGCCTGCCTCCTCCAGCCCCACCAAAGCCGGAAGTTTGGGGGCCCCCAGCCCCAAAAGTGGGCCCTCAACCAGGTACCCACATGCCCACTGGAGCTGAACACAAAGGTAACAGGGGCTTAGGGATGGCCACTGTCCCCACATCAGTCCTTTTCCCTCAAGGGGGTCATTGGTATTTCAACCTCAACTGCCATCGAGGAGTCTCAGCTGCCTTCACCCTGGGGTACTGATTTGGTCAGTTACAAAACTCCCATCTCCCTGTCTAAGGCCACCACATACAGCCTGCCTGAGAAGTGGGCTGCATGGGGAGACTCTTGGAAAATTAGAGGTTCCACAATTCCTCACATGTGACTCTCTTAGAAGCTCCCCCTTACCTCTCCCTCTTCATTTCCCATCACTGTGGGTGAAGATACAGTTGGCCTTAACTCGAACCACACCCACGTCCATGTTGTTCAAACACTGTCCGAACCGACATGTGCGCTGCGTGGTCAGGAGCTGGACGCAGGAGACCCTCACCTTTATTTCCTCCTCCCGCTCTGCCCCAGTCTGTGTGCCCAGGAAGCTACACACATCCCAGTGTCCCTGGGAGACCAGGGCACCTAAGGAGATTCCCCCTGAGGCTGTGAAACAGTATGTGGACACCATGGAGGAGCTGGTGGGGCCTGTCCCCTCAGCCACTGGTGGGCTAGATGCAGAATTCCAAGAGGACAGAAATGAACTGAAGCAGGAAGAGAACGGAACCTACACGGACCCGGATGTCCTGAGCTACGCTGACAAGCTGTGCTCCCAGGAAGCCTGCGTCACCAAGGTGGGCTGGGCCTGGAGCCTGGGGGCTGCAAGATTCCAGGGATTGGCACTCTCAGCACCCAGGACTAGGGTTCTGCCGGGTCTTTGGGACTTAAGTTCTGATCCTTGTCCCTGAGTGCTCTCGCTCGCTTGCTCACACACTCTCTCTCTCTCTCTCTGTGTCTTGCTGACTGCCTCGGTGGTTTAAAACAGGCTACCTTGTGGAGGACAATGGGGTAGGTCTCTTTTTCACTTTCCCTCCAGGTATTCATGACTCACAAGTTACTCCAGGCCAAGGATACTCACAGCCTCTTCCTTCATTCTTAGGTAGAGGCAGTCATTCACCCTCAATTTCTGGCAGAATTGCTTTCCACAGAACCACATCTGGACTTCTTGGCCCTAGCTGAGGAGTTGGAACAGGAGGAAGGACTCACCCTTGAAGAGGTGAGCCAGAGGAGGGAGGGACACTCCGGGAGACAAGGGAGGGATGGACCCCAGGTAGAAGAGGGAAGGCAAGGGACACCCAGGTAACCAAGGGAGGCAAGGACCCAGGTCAGCCGGGGGAGGGATGGGACCGCAGAACAGGAGGCCCACATGGCTCTGTTCATCCCTCCCCTGCCTGGAAGGCCTGGCCTTGTGGAGGGCCTGCTAGGGACTGGGTACGATGCAGGACCATAGGAAGGAGAGGATGGGGGCCCAGAGGGAAAGGAAGGACACACAGCTCAGAATAAGGCCCAGGAGGACAGCAGGAGTGCTCTAGTGTCTGTACTTTGACTGGAGTCCTGGAGACATCCCCCCTCTTGCTCCCCAATGCCATCATCCCCTGCCCAGCCCTGCTTCTCCCCTCACCCATGTATGCAGGGCCAGTCACTGTCCACCTCCCTCCTACCAGCTGGTGCAGAAACGATTCCTGGACCTGAACGAAGAGTTCGGTGTGCGGGCACCCACCAGTCACAGTGCACCCCATTTGGACTCAAGCACTCGTGAGTCTAATGTTGGCCAAGATACCAGACACGTGACCAAGACCCCAGGTAGGGGTCAGTGATAAAGACAGCCCACCAGACATTGATTTTGAGGAACTTCTAAGGCACTACTGAGCAGACAGTGGACCAAAGGCTTTATTCTCTCTCCAGGACATCATGATTTCCCTCCATTCCAGGCTGGACAGCCCCTCTCACCTCCCCAGGGTCGAAAGTGCACTGCACGGAGCCTGGGACCCAGTGATGCTTCAGTTCTCAGAGAGACGTCTCCTCTTAGGGAGGCCCCAGGGCCAAGGGATGGGTCCAGTGAGCACAAGGAGGAGCTCCGCAGCCTGGCCTTCCTCTTGGCCTCTCAGTACAGCCTGTGGCCCTGGGGGATGTCCCAGAGCTCTGCCCCAGGCCCTTGAGATTTGTCTGCCCTGAAGGTCAGGGGGCTCCCCAGGCCCCTTCCCCTCAAAGAACTGGCCTCAGCCCAGCACCTCCACCAGCTGTGAAGTCGAGGAAGTGGCCTCTAGTGGAGGCCCAGTGTCTGCTGGGAAGCTGTCCCTGCCCAGGCCTGACCTCGGGATCTGGGGGGCCTGCCTTGACTCTGGGGCTGGTTCGCCCCTCACAGGCAAAACAGACAAGGTGTGACCTGTTTGTCACAGGGAGGAGGAGGAGGAGAAACAGCCAGTAGGGAACAGCGGGCCAGTCCTCCACTGCCAGCCCCCAGGGGGTCCCCAGGGGACCTTAGGGGCTCCTCCTCATTCAGTGCTGACCCCAGCTGAAGTGGGGGGCAGGGAGGAAGGGCAGGGAAGGAGGGGGGACCATCAGGGCCAAGGTGGGGTGGGGTGGTGGGGAGTTAGAGGCTGGGGGAGGAGGGTCTGGGTGGCTGTGGGTGGGAGCAGCACCTTGGGGTGATGTATTTAAAATATGAATAATGATAATTTTGTTTGGAAATGATCTCAGACCACTGTAGTCTTACTTGTGTCTGCACTGCTCTACAGAGAGGGGTCCTGAGAAGGAGGCTGAGGAGGTCCCAGGAGCTACGGATCCACAGGGGGCTGACTAGACCTTCCTCCGCATTGACACGGGGTCCTCAGGCTGCTCCTGGGAGCCTGAGGCTCTCACTTTCCCCAGGGACCCCTGCATTGTCCTTTTCCCTCGAGCCTGATTGGCCACGGGCCTGTGGGGCATCCCATCATCATCTGCACCCCTAAGCAAACTAGGGATGGAGAGACGTTTTCATGCCTTTCAGCCCTCTGGACACTAACCAGTTCTCTAGAATGGAGCCTGGAGACAGCCCTTGGCCTTGGGGAGCTTCAGTCTTCTTCCCTGAGGTGGCCAGATGACAGGCCAGGGTGTCCTGTCTGGGTGTCCTGACCAGACGGGGAAGACCTGGCCTGAGAGACAGGGCTTTTTGCCTCTCTGCACCATTGTAGAGGGAGCCTCTTCTAGCCTCCTGGGATTACTGCAATGTGGGGAGTGGTGGAGGCAGCTCCCTCTTAATCCCAAGGACACAAGGGGAATGGGCTGAGAGGAAGTTCATGGGGTGCCTGTTAAAGGTGTGTAAAAGGAGAATGGGGAATGACAGTCAGCATCGCTGTGGGATTTGTGGGATTTCTGTGCGGGAGCATCTTGTCCAGGTGAGGGAGGATGACCCAATCTTGCTGTGGCCTTAGGGGCTAACGAGTCTGCAAATGCGCCCCACAATTACTATTTGTTCCCTTCCCACACACAGCTGGAACTGTGTGTGGACTGGTGTCAACACAGATTTGTATTTGCGTATGAAACAGTTTCTCCTATGAGGGACCCCCCTACACTGTTTTTGGGAATGCAGTTTGGTGCAGCCATTACGGAAAACAGTATGGAGATTCCTCAAACAACTAAAAAGACTTACCCTATGATCCAGCAATTCCCATTCTTGTGCATATATCCAGAGAAAACTCTAATTGAAAAGATACACGCACCCCAATGTTCACAGCAGCACTACTTACAATAGCCAAGACATAGAAACACCTAAATGTCCAACGACAGATGACTGGATAAATAAGTTGTGGTACATTTACACAATGGAATACGACTCAAGGCATAAACAAGAATAAAATAATGCCATTTGCAAAACATAGGTAGATTTGGAGATGGACACTCTAAGTGAAATTAGCCAGACAGTGAAATATAAATACCATATGTTATCACTTAAATATGGAATCTAAAGGAGAAGACGCAAATGGACTTATCTGCAAAACAGAAACAGACTCACAGACAGAGCGAACAAACTATCGTTATCAGAGGGGAAGGAAGTGGGAACGGGTAAATTGAGAGTTTGAGATTTGCAGATACTAACTACAATATATAAAATAGATAAACAACAGGTTTATACTGTAAAGCACAGGGAACTATATTCAACATCTTGCAGTAACCTTTAATGAAATAGAATATGAAAGCAAATATATGTATGTTCATTTATGACTAAAGCATTACACTGCACACCAGAAATTGACACAACATTGTAAACTGACTACACTTCAAAAAAATTATACAAACACACACACACACACACACACACAAAGAAACGCAGGGAGAAGAAACATGAAGTGGGTAAATTCCTTGAAAACCACAAACATTTATAAAGAATAATATGAATGCCACAAAACCTGTTCCAGCAAGTAGAAGCAAAGTGATTATGTACCAACTTATTTTATGAGGCCAGCATAACGTAACACCAAAAACTGACAATGACAGCTCAAAAAAGAAAATTTCTGACAAATATCCCCAGGATACACACCCAAATTCTCAACAAAATATAAGTGTGTTCATTTTCTCTGGCTGTTATGACAAATTATTGTAAAGTATTACAAATTACAAACTGTATCATTAAATTACAAATTACTATTTACTAGCTTAAAATATCTCAAATTTATTATAGTAATCTTTTGCAGGTCAGCAGTCTGATGTCAGTCAAGGTGTCAGCAGGGCTGATTGCTTTTGAGGCCTCACAGGAGAATCTGTTCCCTTTCCCTTTCTGGCTTCCAGAGGATGCCTGTCATCCTTGCAGTTGGCCCCTTCTTCCATCTTCAAAGTGCATCACATTAGTCTCTGCTTCTATCATCTCATGGTCTCTCTGACTCAGTTCCTGTGTACCTCCTTTTATATTAAGTAAACCCAGAAAATTTGTGATAAACTCATCTCAAGATTTTTAACTTAGTTACTTCTGCAAACTCCCTTTTGCCATACAAGGTAACACTCACTCGTTGTCATAGAAGTGATTAGACATGGACCCCTTTGGGGAACCATAATTTAGCCTACAGCAAGAAATTCACAAGAATACCTGCCATAAGCATCCACATGAATAGACGATCACCAAGGGGAATTTATTCCAGGAATGCAAGCCTGGTTCAATAGTCAAAAATCAACACTGTAACCTACCCTATGAAGAGTCTAAAGAAGAGAACCCATGCAGTCACATCAATTAATACAGAAAAAGCATTAAACAAAATTCAACACCCATTCATATAAAAAATGCTCAGAAACTAGGAGTAGAAGGGCACTACCTCAACCTAACAAAGAACATCCGCAAAACACCCACATCCCACATCATAATGGTGAAAGAATGAACGCTTTTCTTGGTTTGAAAACAACGTTAGAATGTCTGCTCTTTTCTGTCAGTTTGCAACTTAGCACTACAGGTTCTAGTCAGTGCAGTGCAGCAAGAAAGGAAATGAAGGCACACCGACTAGAAAAGAATAAATATAATCGTCATTATTTACAGATGACATCATTGTCTATGGAGAAAACTGCAAGGAATCTGTAGGAAAACTGATAATTATAATAAATAGCTTTAGAAAAATCCCAGAATATAAGATCCATACATAAACATGAATAAACAGCATTAATCATACTTCCATATACTAGCAGTGACCTGAGCAATTGAAAACCAAAATTTAAAACATATACAATAGGTTTGAATTCAAGGTGGCGCCATGGAATCATCCTGAATTCACCTCCTCCCACAAACACACGAAATCTACAGTTACACGTGGAACAATTTCCTCTGGAAAAGCCTGAGAAATGGTAGGAGCAACCCCTTCACATCAGGCAAACCAGAGGGAAACCATATCAAAGCAGGTGGGAAAGGCTGAGACACAGTTTCACCAGAAACCCCACCCCTGGTGTGCACAACACACTCAGGAGGGAAGCTCAGAACATGGAACTTCTACCTGAGGTGGGACTACGGTTTGTACCCCCGCACTGGGGACTCAAACTTTGAAGGACTGACAACTGAGAGAGAAACCCCCAAAGCATCTGACTTGCAAGACCCTCAGGACACATGGCTGTGAGACCCACTGGGATGTGGTGAATTCAGGAACCCCTCTTAAAGTGCCTGTGCTTTTGGTCCAGGGCCAAGTGCAGAAGTGGCGCTTGGAAAAGCACCCACACTTTATGTGAAAGAGACTTACTTCCAAAATTTAAAGCATTGGTCTGAGGGGCAGGGGCTGCTGGGATACTCCTCAGGGACTGAGGCTGGTGGTGGGTGCCATCCTCCTGCTCTCCCTCTGCCTTAATAAAACTGGCAGGTACCATCTTTTTTTCCCCTTCCTTTTGGGTGCCAGCTTTATGCTCCAGCCAGCTGGTGCCATCTTCCCTGCTCTCCCTCTGTCTTGCCATATTTCTTACTTCATCTTTTCCCATTTCTTCTGCTCCTCTTTATTCAGAAGGTGTCATCTTTGCACCCTCCCACTGCCTCACTCCAGCCATATTTGCGCTCTCCCTCTGATAGGCTGCAGAGTGAGCGTATCTCCAAGCAGGGAATGTCTACACACTGGTGACCCAGGTTTTGTGGCTTCCACTCAGGGCATGCTCCTTGATCACCTGGCTCTGGAGGCCAGGACCGACTGCATGTCTCGGTCCCATGGGTCTGTAACAGTTGGAGACACACTTCCTGGCAGGCTACCACTTTCAGGGCCCTGCACATTAGACTGAGACACACCCCCAGCCTTTATGCGAAAAAAGGCCTCCTTTTCTAGTCCAAGAGCTTTGGACTTGGAGGCAGGCTTCAGGTTTGGCACACATCAGGAGGCTACTGAGGTGCTCTCAGGGAAGGTAGGCTGGGGGTGCCATCATTACACTCTCAGCCTGCCTTGCCACAGCTCACTGACATTTCCCAGAAAGGAGCTTGTATACTTATCTGAAGCCCTGTTCTTTGTGACTGTTCTCCAGGGGACACCTCCAGACTTCCTAGCTCTAGGGGCCAGCAGGGCCTACATTTGCAGTCCCAAGCCTCAAGATATTTGTATTCTTCAAAAGCTGTTACTGGGGGGTATGGATTCCAATCAGTCTGAACCTTGGTGTTGAGATCCTCCCCTTTGAGATACTGACTGGTCTTGGCACACCCTCAACTGCTGGGAGCTGTCAAAATAAAATTAGCTGCTTGGATAATCACAGTTTCATTGACAAGCAAGAGTAGGCAGGGCTAACTGACAAAGTTCATCTCCCACACAACTCTTCAAGACTGGGAGAGGTGGCTGTTTTACTTAATGCATAGAAACCAACAAACAGAGTCAAGTGAAATGAAAAAACAGAAGACTGTGGACAATGTTCCAAATGAAAGAACAAGATAAAACACGAGAAAAAAAAACACAATGAAATGAAGAAAAGTAATTAGCCTGATGAAGAATTCAAAGTACACTCGTATAAAGCCCACTGAACTCAGAAGAATAATGGATGAAGACAGTGAGAACTTCAACAAAGAGTTAGAAAATATAAGAAAGTTCCTAACAGAAGTCACAGAACTAAAGAACACAATAATTGAACTTAAAAATACAATAGATGAAGCACGAGAAAGAATCAGTGAACTCGAGGACAGGTATGAGGAACTCCCTCAAAGATAGAAGCAAAAAGGGAAAGGAAGGGAAAAAAAGTGAAGGCAGCTAAGAGGATTAATGGCACAAGATCAAGCACAATAATGTTCTCATTATAGGAGCTCCAGAAGAAGAGGAAAGGGGGCAGAAAACATATTTAAAGAAACGAGGTCTCAAACTTTTCCTAACCTGGAAAAGGAAACAGACACCCAGTTACAGGAAGCCCAGAGAGCTCCAAAGCAGACTGATAACTAGTAAGAATCAGTAAATTTTGGAACTTCCTACAAACAAAAATCCAGGACCACCAATATCACAGAAATACAAAATATCATACGAGGATACTAGGAACAACTACATAGAAACCAAGTGAAAAACTGAGAAGAAACGGACAAGTTTCTGGAAATATACAGTCCACCAAGACTGAATCAAGAAGAAACTGACCTCTTGAACAAACCGATCACCAGACATGAAATTTAATTAGCAATAAAAAACCTCCTTACAGATAAAAGTCCAAGACCAGATGGCTTCACTGGGGAATTCTACCAACCATACAATGAAGAACTCATACTAGTCCTACTCAAACCCTTCCAGAAGACTGAAAAAGAGGGAGTACTCCCAAACTCATTCTATGAAGCCACCATCACCCTGATACCAAAACCAAGCAAAGACACTACCAAAAAAGAGAATTATAGGCCAGTATCACTGATTAAAGTAGATGCAAAAATCCTCAACAAAATATTAGCAAACAGAATCCAGCAGCACATAAAAAAGTTCACAAACCATGATCAAGTTGGACTCATCCCAGGAACACAAGGATGGGTCAACATAAGCAAATCAGTAAATATAATACACCACATCAAGAGAGAAAGGACAAAAAACACATGAGCATCTCAATCAATGCAGGATAAGCATTTGATAAAATTCAACACCCATTTGTGATAAAAACTCTCACCACAGTGGGTATACAGGGAACATATATCAACATAATAAAAACTATTTATGACAAACCTATAGCCAGCTTAGTACTCAAAGGTGAAAAACTAAAAACTTTCCCACTAAAATCTGGGGCCATCAAAGTTGTCCACTCTCATCACTCCTATTCAACATAGTCTTGAAAGTCCTAGCCACAGTAATCAGGCAAGGAAGAAAGAAATAAAAGGGATCCAAATTGGAAAACAAGAGGTAAAATTGTCACTATATGCAGATGGCATGATACTATAGATAGAAAAACCTAAAAGTTCCATACAGAAACTACTAGAACTAATCAAAGAACTCAGCAAGGTAGCAGGATGCAAGATTAATGTACAAAAATCAGTTGCACTTATATTACACTAACAATGAATCAATAGGAAAAGAAAGTAAAGAAACAGTCCCTTTTTAAACGGCACCCAAAGTAATAAAATACCTAGAAATAAATCTAACCAAGGAGGTGAAAGACTTATACACTGAGAACTAGAAAACATTGACTAAGGAAATTAAAGAAGACTTAACAAAATGGAAAGATATCCCATGCTCTTGTATTGGAAGAATCAATATTGTTAAAATGGTCATTCTGCCCAAGGCAACATAGAGATTTAATGTAACCTCTATTAAATTACCCAGGGCATATTTCACAGAACTAGAACAAATAATAATAATAACATTTATATGGAATCACAAAAGACCCAGAATTGCCACAGCGCTCCTGAAGAAAAAGAACAAGGCTGGAGAAATAACCCTCCCAGACTTCAGAAATATTACAGAGCTACAGTCATCAAAACAGCATGGCACTGGTACAAAAACAGACCTACAGACCAATGGAACAGAATAGAGAGCGCAGAAATGAACCCACAAACTTTTGGTCAATTAATCTTTGACAAAGGAGGCAAGAACATACAATGGAATAAAGACAGTCTCTTCAGCAAGTGGTTTTGGGAAAACTGAACAGCAGCAATGTAAATCAATAAAACAAGAATACTCCCTCACATCATGTACAAAACTAAACTCAAAGTCGATTAAAGACTTAAACATAAGACAAGACACAATAAACCTCCTTGAAGAAAACATAGGCAAAACATTATCTCACATATATCTCGGCAATGTTCTCCTAGTGCAGCCTATTCAAGAAATAGAAATAAAAGCAAAAACAAACAAATGGGATCTAATTAAACTTACAAGCTTTTGCACAGCAAAGGAAAACATAAGCAAAACCAATACCCTGTAAGACCTCATCATCCTTTGCATCCCATACCTACCATGATGAAAAGTCCACCACACCTCTGACAAGAGCCCATTATTGACTCTAACATCTCCATCCTCCACACCGCTACCTCACTTCACCTTTAGAAGGTCACTGGCCTAGCTGATTCCCTACCTTAGTTTTCTCCTGTCATTTCCACCAGTATCGATCTAGATTCTCCCAAAATTTCAAAACTGATCATGTGCCTGCCTCTTTTCAAAAACTCTGATGCTTCTCCACTGCACAAACATAAAATCTAACTCCATTCTGCCTACAGAGTCCTCCACAATTTGCCACCTAAGTCCTTTTCTAGGATTGGATTCCATAGTTTAGATTGTCACTTGCACCTATTATCTTTCTATCAAAATCACACCACTCAGAAAGGCTCAATTCAAACTACATTCTTTATATCCCCTACGTAATGTTTAGGAAAGGACTCTTCATGGAAAAGGCAAAATTCCTAATGAACAGATTCAGAAAATTAAAAAAAAAAAATTCTTCCTTAAAATTTTAAGTCCTTCTGGAAACACTAAGCTTTTTAAAATATCAGTTCTTCAAATATTATTAATATTTCAATCAAGAAATCCTTCAAAAACCCAGCATTGTTAACCAACATTTACTAAATACTAATAATGCACAATGGAAATTAAACTCTTATATGAAATATCATCAACCTGAAGGTAAAAAGTTATAGTCTGGTCCCAGGATTCTAACTCCAATATTATTTGTACTTGGATCTTTCTTAAGAAAGGAAAATATATATTTAGTAAGTGGACTTGACATTTCACCTAATAGAGACTTAAGTCACTTAAGTCCACAGCCGAGATATAAAGTTACCAGATCTAAATCATCTTCAGGCTAGGACAAATTCTCATCAGATTAAAAAAAAATTTTTTTTGACTGAGATGTCATAGAACTAGACTTTTTCAGTACACATTTAAGCAGTTAATTTTTTCTAAGGGCCCAAGGATGTGATGGGCAATTCCGAGCCTCTCACAACGAGACCGGTGACTAGCACACATACCAGCAGGTGCACAGCAATCAGACTTACTCCAGATAAGTGATGTTGTTGGCATTACTGTCTTTCTGTTACCTTCTAGGACCTTATTTCTTTTAGGCCTGGCCTAATTTAATTCCTCTTATGGCTCCTAGCCTACTGAGTTCACGTGAATCTTCACAGCTGTGTACTGTGAAGTACTCTGCTCCTGAAGACAATGCAAATATTCAAGTATTTTTTTTTAAAGAATTTTAACTAGTCTTTGTACCTAGCTAGCATACGTGGTAAAATATTCCCTCTATGTATTTCTAAAATTATTACCGTTCAAATTTGAATGTTTCTGAAATAAATTTGCTTGTAAGGGTAAAATATGCTAAAATTTCAAAATTATTAATAACACTAATTAAGGAAAATAGGGAGTAATGAAAAGAGCTCTGGCAACTGAACCAGGGTCTCAGTCTACAATCTCAAGTCTGATTCTTTAGCTGTGCGACCTTCAGAACTGGCTTCACCTCAAAACACTTTGTCATCTGAAATAGAGCTAGCACTGCCCTTCCCTCTCTGCAGGTGGCTGTTCAGGTAACATGAGATAAGGTACATAGCACAATACCTGACATGAAGTGATCATAAATAGTCTGCTTCCTTCATACAACACAAAAGACACACATGAAGGTTCAGGGGTAAGGAAGCCTACACCTCCACAAGTCTGCATAAGCACAAAATATCACAGGTAGTTTGTTCTAACAACAAAAAACAAAAACAAGAACAAAAGCAAAACCACCATCAACCCCATCCCACTAACACTTCTGAGGGATGTGGAGCCAGAGAAGGGCGCCTGCATGTGGTTCTGCAAGAACTCCATTAGGGCGGCATACACACAGACCACTAAAGCTTTAACAGGAAAAGTCCACAGTCATTATGCTAAAACCTCTGGAAGCCTTTATGCTAGTAGGACAGCTCACGCCCGGTAAAAGAGGGGAAAAGTCAAATTAGGCCCAACTCCAAAAGACTCCTTAAATAAATCACAACAGCGATGCTGACTTACCCTTCCTGAAACGCGAAGAGTACCATGCCCAAATCCATTTAAACACTTGAAGATGGAGACATTCCACACCCACACTGGTGCTTCTTCATGCCTTTTAGAGAGCCTGCGCAGGGGAGCACCACTGGCACCACGAAAGCCGTCCGCGGAAAAGGCAGGGGAGGGGGGAAAACAAGACGATGACTTCGGGATTGTGCACACGCGCCGCTGAGAACCGCTTTCCAGACCGCAGCCGCCTCCTCAAGCATCTGAAGTACTTCGCGGCTTCACTATGGGGACGTCAAGGGAAGGCCTCTAGTCAAGCACCCTGGGGCTGGGGGCCGTTCCCGTCCCGGGGGTCCCGGGTCCCGGCCTCCGACCCCCGCGCCGCTCCCCCACTCGGTGCGCCAGCGAGGGCCGCCCGGGAAGCGCCGCGCGTAACGCCCCGGCCCCAGCGGTCCGGCCCCGCCCGAGACACCCGGCGCGCGGACGGAGGGCAGAACGGCTGCGGTCCGGCCAGGGTAGGGTCGCGATTCGGACACGACGCCACTGCCGCAGCCAACGAGGCGGAGCGGGAGGCCGGAAGGGGGCCGCCGGCACGCGGGCCGCGGACACTCACCACACCACGCGGTAGGAGCCCTCGCGGATGAGGCTGCTGGAGCGCGGCTCCACGTCTAAGACCTCCCGGCGGACCAGCTCGGGGCCCGCGCCCGCCGCCGCCGCCGCCGCCGCCGCGCTGGGCTCAACGCTCCGCGGCCGCCGCTCGGCCCACGCCGCTCCTCCCAGAGGGACCACGCTGCCGCCGCCGCCACCGCAGCAGCAGCCGCCGCCGCCTCGCGGGAGCCGCGGAGCATCCAAACCGACGACCGCTCAGACCAACTGCCAACTGCCAATGCGCGGGCCGGTAGGCGAGGGAGGGGCGCGGCCGAGGAGGGCTCTGGGGCGGGGCCTGTCCTGGCAGCGAGCGCGGGGATTGGCTCCTGTGGTCTGGGGGCGGGGCTGCGCCTCAGGATGGAGACAGGATACATGAACTGGTGTCCACACAGTTTGGTTTTTTTTTTCTATTAGGAATAATTTTGCTGTGAACATTTGTATACCAGTTTTTTGGGGATCTAGGTTTTATTTCTTACAGCTGCATACCTGAGATTGTCATGGCTGCGTTATAAGGAAACTCTATGGTTGGACTTTTTAGAAACTCCAGACTGCTTCCAAAGTGGCTGCACCGTTTTACATAGTTCCACTAGCAGAATATGAGGGTTCCGATTTATCTCTACATTATAGCCAACACCTGTCATCGTCTGTCTTTTTGATGATAGTCATCCTCATGGTTCTGAAGTGGCATCTCCTTGTGGTTTTGGATTGCGCTTCCCTGATATTGAGCTTTTTCATACGCTTGTTGGCCATTTGTATATCTTCTTTGGAGCAGTATGTATTAGCAATTATGTATTCTAGATAAAAGGCTCTTTTCAGAAATATGATTTGGAAAAAATAGTCTCTCATTCTGTGGCTTGTCCCTTACTTTCTTGAGAATATTCTGCCCCAGGGGCTGACATAAGCTCTTCCCTCGCATTGAATCCTCCCTGGACACATACGTGGTGGTCTCCCTCCTTCCTTCAGGTCTTGGCTCAAATGCCTTCTTGTCAGTAAGATCTCCCTGGATCCCTTGTAGTGATCACCCAGTAAGAACAATGATGACAGCCCCATGCATCACCATCCGTCCCACCTCCCTACCTCATTTCCCTTCAAGCTTTTATTACCATTTCCATGTAAAGTAGTCTTTTGTGACTTGTCTAATTCTTAACTGAGTTGGAAATTTCATAAAGGATTTTTTAAATCAGTTTGTTACTACTTTATCCCAAATGTAATTCACTTTAGGTAATCCAGTATGAATGCAAATGGAAGAATGAATGAATTGCATGAGAAACAATAATATATTTCACTTCATTTTAATAAACCTATGACTTTTTCCAAATCTGCATGTGAATGTATATGCCAGCATAGTTCACTCATTCTTTAGTCGTCTGATAGAAAATTAATTTGTTCATTTTTCTTGGGAAGTAACCTTTGGCTTTGGAAGATTTAATAGAAAATAATAGAGGAAAAGCTAAAATAAATAACTACTTAATAAAGACTTAAATGTGGCTACCAGTGGTGCAACTTGAGCTGATTGAAGCTTGAGGATGGGTAGCTCCTGGGAAGGGTCATCATCTGCCGCTGTGTCTCCCCTCTGAGTGTGAGGGAGTTTGCATATCCATGGATGCATGTGTGATCAGGCTGGGAGGTCACAGGTCAGGAAGTCTTTTCAGTACCAGCTTCTGCACTTTCTTGGCCTGGCCTTGTGTAGATTGGCAATCAGGTTCAGTCCTTAGGAGTTTTCTGGGAACGTTTGTATTTCCCTGGGACACAACTAAATAATTACAGCCTAATGTGGTAAGTGCTAGGCTAGAGTTCTATGGAAAGAACAGGATAGTTGCTGAAGAGGCCACGATTTCTTGATCTTGGGGGACCTGGGGTAATCTTCATGGTGAGGCAACATTTGGGGCTGTTCTTATAAAATGTATTTGGGGTGAGGAATTCTGAGTTGGAGGAGGGTAATATATAGGGGAATTGGAATGGGATTTGGGTAGGGGTTGAGACTGACAGAGATGGATGTGGCCATAGCATTCTGGAGTGGCAGTGAGATTGGAGAGGGAGAAATCTGCTTCTGAGACTTTTTTTCAGGGCTGACCTAGATAGGAAGTGTTGCCTAACTGGATGTGGAGGGGAGAGACTGGAAGAAGACTTCTTCCTTGGGTGTTTGGACCGAATGGCCATAAACCAAGGTTGGATATTCAGAGGATGGACACTGGGGACATAAAGGAACAGATGATCAATTGGTCACATTGATTTCTTTTCTTTTAAGTTTTTATTTTGAAATAATTATAGCATAATTAGTACACTGAGATCCTAGGTAGCCTTCACCTAGTTTTCCTGAATGATAACACTTACAAAAGTGTAGTACAGTGTTAAAATCTGGAAATTGACATTGGTATGATCCATAGAGCTTTTTGTGATTTTGCCAGTTTCCCAGGCACCCGTGTATGTGTGCGTGCATGTATGCCTGTATGTATCTGTGCAGTTTTATTACATGTTGATTTGTGTAACCATCACTACAATCAAGATATAGAATTGTCCTTCCTCTGCAAAATCTCTCACACCCTTTCCCTTTTTCTTTTCCTGACCCCTTGCAGTCACGAATGTGTTTTCCATCTCTGTAATTCTTGTCATTTTTGAGAGTGTTAAAAAATGGAGTCATATACTATGTAATATTTTGATATTGGCTTTTTTTCACTCAGTAGAATTAATTCCCTTGAGATCCATCCAATTGTTGAGTGTATCAAAAGTTCACTTCTTTCCATTGTTGAGTAGTAGTATTCCGTGGTATGAATGCACCAAAATTTGTTCCATACATTGAGGGACATTTGGGTTGTGTTGAAGTTTTAGCTATTACAAATCAAACTGTTATGAATATTCATATGTATTAACTTCTGTGTGTGGATACATTTTCATATCTTTGTGATAAGTGACCAGCATTGCATCTGCTGTGTTGTATATTAAATGTATATTTAGAATGTATTTCTAAGAAGCTGCCAAACTATTTTCCATAATGGCTGTACCATTTTAACATTCTCAGAAGCAATATATGAGGTATCTAATTTTGCCACATCCTTGGTATTGTCACCATTTTAAAAAGTTTTCACTGTTCTAATAGATAGGTATAGAGTAATATCTCATTGTGATTTTAATTTGCAGTTTCCTAATGGCAAATGACCATCATTTCCTGTGTTTCTCTTCTGTGTATTCTCTTTGATAAAAACATCTATGTCTTTGCCCATGTCCTAGTTGTATTACAGGGCTCAGTATCACCACTCTGAGACACCTCAGTCTGCCTCGTCGCTGCTGGGGGAGGGGGTGAGGAAGCACCTGCTGGCCCCATAGTCCCACGGGGTGAAGGTTGGGGGAGGCGGATTGCCGAGTAGCACTCCTCCCACTCACCACCTTTACCTCAGCACTGCCAGGTCAGGCTGCAGGTCCAGTTCTGCACGTGGCCACACTGATTCCACAAGGGGTCAGTTTTCTTTTGGTCTTGGCTGGAGTAGAGCCAGTATTAAGAAAAAGGTTTTTCTGCCAGACGTCCCTTTCTCTGTCCCTGGGCTACAGGTGGAGAGAGGCTTTATTTACAACCTTATCTTCTGGTGGTTCCAGGTCCAGGCTTCTCCAGCACCTCATCAGGGATGAAGGGGGAAAGAAAACCCGGGGAGCTTCACCACTCCTCACGTTGTCAGCTTCCTGGCCAGTCAGCCTTCCCTCCATTTTTGATAGCTTTCCTGTGTTTGTTTGTGGTCTTAGTGCCAGGATTTTTAGTCACAAGAAGGACTGGCAGCAATGGAGTGACTTCATCTTGGCCCCATGTTGGTTTTTAAGGACCTGAGCTGCTTCAGGAGGTGGTCTAGACTCAGTAGAGCTTTGTGAAGAGACCTCAGCATAGGGCCATTGACACCAGGAGATGACAGATGAGGGCTTGGGAGCCATTCCAACTTTGTCTGAACCTTGGCACCTGTGCTTCCTGGTTGGGACTTAAGGCCCAGCTTTCTCATCGTTCAAATGGGGGTGATGCTGTTGCTGCTAATAATGCCTGTGCCTGTGACATTATACATGTAGAGTGAGTTGCAGGGCACCTGACCGTTACTAAGGGCCCAGTAAAACTGAGCTCTTGCTTTACCTATAGATGAGATTCTTGGCTCTAAGAAGATCGTTTTTGGGCTTAGTGAGAGTGATCTAAGTGAGAACAAAAGCCAGATTACAGGGATTCAAAAACCAAGCAAAAGATGAGAAAAGAAGTCAGCGTACCTCCAAGATATTTTGCTGGACAAGTAGAGAGAGGGTTGTGAAGGGATTCAGGGAAGTGACTGGGGGAGAAAGGAGTGTGAAGTTTAGATAGGAAAGAATAAAGGACTGAAGAGGGAGAAATAAACAGGTAAGTTACAGAAAGAGCCAGGTTGCTGCTGATGCTGCATTTAATACCTGGTATAAAGGAAAGAAAACTATTCCCTGAGACCAGACACACTCTGCCCTGAACTGCCATCCAGCACAGAGCCCAGTTCCTGGCTGTCATCACTGATGCCACCAAGTATGTTGACCTTTACCACTTCCAAATCAGACACCCACTGGAACTGTCACCCACCACTTCAGCTCCTGGTAGTCTGCAGCTCCTGTTGCAGAAAGGAGAGAAACAGAGGAAAGGTGAGACTGAATGAGGAGCTGGGATATCAGGAATTTTTATATAATAAGCTCCAGTCATTCATTATTATGCCATCAGACATTTATTAAGCATCTGCTTTATTTCAGGTTGTGCTCTGGTTATGATGATGACAAAACAGACATTATCCTTGGGCTTATGTAGCTTTCCTTCGAATGTGGGAGTCAAGCCTTACGTGTTCATGCACAGTTGTGACACGTGCTGTGAGGGGAAGGGAATTTGTACAGTGGGGTTATATTACCAGGGGGATTCTGCATGGATGTGGAGGGTAAGGAAGGCCTCCCCAAGGTAGAGAGATTGGAGCTGAAATGAGGTAGTGGGTACTGTGGAAGCTGAGAAGCATGGGGAATGTTCTAGACACAGGGCACAGCATCTATGAAAGAGGAATGTGAAATGTTTGTGGAAGTGAATGAAAGCCACCAAGACCAGTGTGTTCAGCAAGCAGAAGCAAGACCTGAGATGGGAGGCGGAGGAAGGTGAGCCATGCGGACATCGTAGGCACCCAAGGTCTAGGGTGTTATTCTAAGAATGGCGGTTAGCTGTTACAGAGTCATAAGTAGAGTGACATAGAGTACATGCTCTGGTCCACATCTTTAAGAAATGACACTGTGTGCCCTGTAGGACTTATATTAGAGAGAGCCATGGATGGCTATGAGGAGACTAAGCCCAGTATCAAAGGAGGCAAATTGAGAGAGGAGGTAGTTTGGACAAGGGTTATGGCCGTGGAAATGGAGGGAAGTAAGTGAACTGGAGACTTAGTGATGCATCAAATGCTGACGCAAAGTAGGGAGGGATGTTTAGATGACTCTCAGCTTTGTGGCTGGGTGACTAGTTTCCAGTTTCCAGTAATCAGGATCACTGAATATTTGGGGGAAGAAAACATGAGTTTATTTTTAGATTTTCATTTGATCCAAGATGCTTCTTGGAAGTGTTGAGAAAGTAGTTGCCTGTGTGGATATGAAGGGAAAACAAAGGCTTATGATGGAAACAGGGGCTTCAGCCTGGGCAGTGAAGACTGAGGAGGTCGGCAGAGGGGTGGGAGGAAATCCAGGACAGAGGGTATAGTACTGTCATCAAAGGGGACAGCATTAGGAGGCAAGCCTAAGAGTGAGAGGCATGGCGGTGTCTGAGGAGAGAGGCAAAGATGTAAAGATTAGATTTAGAGTAGAAATAGTATGAACATTGTAGAAACTGAATTAAGGAACTCGTAAAAGTCTGGCCTGGCACAGTGTTTTCACCCGTATCCCTTAGAGCACTGGGTCCTTGGGAGTGTTACTGTCATGTTCTCTCTGTGTCTCTCTCTCTCTGTCTCTGTCTCTCTGTCTCTGTCTTTCTCTTTTTCTCTCTCTCACACACAATCATGTTTCACGAAGGAGTAAGTATGGGGATCACTTTTAAGACGAAACAGTTTGTCAACAACATAACTTCTAAGAGTGTTTGTCTATGATTGTGAGTCTCAAGGTGGACGGCCCATGCAGCAATACTTACCGACTCTCAGGGATCCAAGTCCGAGTTCTCTGGAACAGCGCTGGAGAGACACCTGCTGGGTGTCATTAACAGACTTGGCCACAGAACTGTGCATCCGTCCCTCTCAACATCCTCCCCTCCCTCTCCACCCCTGCTCCCGAACCCCCTCTCTGTGAAAGGTACTGTTTTTCTCAGGCGTTGAAATAGCAGGGTTCAGTGTCAGAGTGTTGTGGGTTTAGGGCAGCGGAGGTCAAAATATTTGGTGAAATCAGGGATGGCAGCCAGGAATCTGGATCCATTCCGGCCAGTGGTTGGGTGAATAGCGTGTCTGGGTGTTGGGTGGGATGAATCTTTGGTAACCAGTGAAAGCCTCCGACTTAGCAGCAGGGCTCTAGTTTATTTACAGGCAAACAGGAAACCCTCAGAAAAGGATATTCTGGAAGAAACCTTCTGCAGATAATTGGGGTGGGGGTGGGAAGGGGTGAACAGTAAAACAAAGGAAGTAACCAAAAGATAACCCCTGTCCTGGAGACTGAAATGATTTAATCTTAGAAGGTTTATGAGTGAGATTTGGAGATGGAAGGTTTGTTATTTAAACGTTTAGAACTTGGAAGTTCCTTTATGTTGGTAATTGATGTGTTAGTGTGTAGCTACTTTGTACATAGCTTTGGCCATAAGGAAAAATGAACCTATTTCAATAAGTAACTCTCATCACCACAGGTATGGCAGTGAGATCACCAACATCCTCTTCATAGAGGGTTATATACAGTTTTAAAAAGCAGAGGAAGAAGATCACTATAGAAGGTTTGAGCAAGTAAGAGTGATATTATGAGTAAGTGGGTATTTTGTGAGGTGGGATTTTGCTGGAATCTGAAGCCCAGCATTTATCTTGCTATCTCCAGTGCCTAGTGTAATGCCTGGTAAACAGTCAGCCTTTGATTGCATGGGTGGAAAATAAATAATCCCTAAAATTCATTTTTTAAAAGAAGAACCAGGGGAGAACACTTGAGTCTATATTAACTTTGGAGGTCAGACAAAGCCAAAAGTATCGAGATGACCTCTAAGTTCTGGCATGAATTCGTAGCACTAGTTTGACATAGTTGATGGTTGCTGATAAGAGTGAGAAACTGGGGTTTTTAACAGGTAGAAAATTACTGACTTTTGCTTGATCCCACATGTCTTGCAAGGAGAAAGCCAAGATGTCAGGCAAGAAGAAACAGCTGGTCTTGCTGTAGCAATGAATAGCGGAATATTGCAGATTTGATTAACATTAAGTTTTAGTTCTATTTTTTGTAACTTCCTACACATAAGTATTCCTGCATAAGAGATGAATGATATGTACACGAGAGTGTTTTTTTGAGTGAATGTATACATGAGTGAATTCACATGTACCTTTGCTGGACGCAGCCTTCTTATTTCTTAATCTATCTATTTGTATCCTAGTGTTTGACATGACCAGCTCTGTCTCAGGCATGCATAAGTATCTATTTGAGATTCAAATTACCTCATAAGGACCCTCATTTTACTGTAGGATGATGGTAAACACTTGGCATTATCTGTATATCATTATGTCTTTGATATTTCTTATTTTGATTGTCTTGTCATTAACTTTCCTCCTTTAACTTCTCTCTTCTCCCAGGACATGGAGGCTTTCTTTTTTCCTATTCAATTACTGATTTAATTCTTCTGTCTTTAAAAAAAATTACTGACTTCTAACTACATACAGTCATCCCTCGATACCTGCAGGGAATTGCTACCCAAATCCCCATATGCTCAATCCCTTAAATAAAATTGTTTGTAGTTTGCATATAACCCACACACATCCTCCTGTATACTTGAAATCACCTCTTGATTACTTAATTTCTAATACAACATAAATGCTATGTAAATTGTTGCTGGAGCACAGCAAATTTGTTTGCTTTTTGGAACTTTATGAAATTTTTTGCCCTGAGTATTTTGGATCTGTGTTCAGTTGAATCCACAAAAGCAGACCTCATGGATACAGAGTGCTGACTGTACCATGAATCATACTGGTCACTAGGACCACAGATATACACAGGACATAGCCCTTCTCTCCAATAAGCTCCAGTCAGTAGAAGAAGTAGACATACATGTGTAGCACCAGTAAGACATTGTAGTAAGCACAGAATAGAACAAATATAAGGTTCTGTGTTATTGTGGACAGAGACTTGTTATAATGAGGATCAAGGTGGGCAAGGCAGGCTTTTTAGTGGAGGCTATGCTGCAGGCAAACCATCTCATTTACTTCTATGTATCTTTTGTTGCATTACATTCCAAAAGCAAAATGGATCAAGCCCTCAGAAGATCTATTGATCTGTCATCAAATCTCTTCTCCTGCTGAAGAAGCTTCCTTTGAGGAGCTAGCCTTTGCTGGGTAATCCCATCAACAGAAAAGCCTGCATTTCAAATCAGTCAGCGAACGCAAAACACAAAATAGCTTTGTTAGAAATCTCTCAGGTTCTATCATTTACAGCAGTTTATGGCTGAGCTGCCTTATGTTTAAACAACAGAAAATGTTGAAGGGATTTTAACTTCTGAGGACTAGACTCAAACCCAAGATATGGTGGTTGACTCAGACTTCTTAATGCACTTAGAAAATGTAGGATTTTGACTGTTTTGAAACATCTTTGTGAATTATAGAGATAAGACTGAAAATAAAAATCATCTAAATTCTGTATTAAGAATAAATTTTGTGTTTTTTGAAACCTGTAAAATATTCTGCCTTATGTTAAAATGCAGAGGATCCTCTCCTATAAAGAACCAAACTTAGAGCAACAAATTTTGTGAAAGAGGACAGTGAGGAAGTAAAGAAGCCTGGAGCATTTTTGTGACGAAAAAATTTGAAAGAATCAAAATCTTTTCTTTTTGTTCCATGACTTAATAATTAAATTGTACTTTTCTTTTCCCAAAACAAAGAGGCAGAAACAATGATTGCAATAGTTAAATACATATTTTTTCTTTAAAAAAGTTATAACACCTTTAGGATCAAATTACTTTCAAATTTAACTTGATTACTTTCTGAGAGAAATACCACTTTAAAATAAAAGTCTTGCATTCCAGAGAGCATTATAAATACCTAAAAACAAGGGAGGAAAACTGTACTGTTTTAAAGCATGCTGGAATAAATAAAAATTTTTTTTTTTTTTTGGTGCATGACTAATAGCCAATAGCATTTGGAAGATTTGGAGATGATCTGGTTTGCATTAAACATATTTAAACATTTTAAAATGTGTCATGAAGTAAGTCAAGCTTTACCTCAAATAGATGCTGAAAATATCAAAATACACAGAATTTTCCTGTATTTAAGATCATGATTATCTAACAACCACTTGGCTTTTGTTTTTCCACAGAGCACAATCAGATGAACTGGAAAAAATGGAGACGCATGGCCGGTCCTCCAAAGACAAGGAAAATGCCAAGTCTCTGGATGAACCTGAGCAGTGAGTGCATCATAGGACCCTGTAGATGGCATCCAGGCTATGGGTGGGCTCTTTCCATTTGGAAAATGCAGTATCTTCTGTGCACACGTGTCATGAATAATGTGAGGATAAACGTGTTTTGTGCATTGTCTTTTACCTCTTAACTTGGCTTTCATCAGGCTTCTGTGAAATGCCAGACACTGTGCTTTCCCAAAATTGGGGAAGACATCATCCTTGCTTAGGACACCAAGAGCATGTAATTTTTGTGACTTTTTATGGTTATATTTGTTCAAACGCTGTTTATCTGTATGATACACATTTTCATAGGAATCTCCACTTTGTCAACCTGATAAATCACATTTCTTTAAAAACAAAAACTTTCTTCTAAACATATGCTAGCTCTTGAATAGTTTTTAACAACTGATTTTTGGATTGAAACAAGTAGTTTTTGTAAATGTTACTTATAACAATGGATCTGAAACAGAGTCTGAGGATCATAACTGTATATGAATAAAGATTTCTTTTGTATTGGTAAATATATCTTATTCAATCCTCCAATACGTTAAATTTCATTAATTTAAAGAATTAAGAAGTAATCTGAGTAAAAAGTAATGAAGCAAGATTTTTGTATAATTTCACAAGAGCTATGCAAAGTCTTCCTGATTTCATTCTTTCTCTATAAAACACATATAACTATATTTATATAGTTATATATGTATATAGTTAGTCCTATTTGTATACCCACGTGGATGGAGCTGTTACTCCAATCACTCGGAATTAATTTTGCTCAGCGTGCCTATCAGCAGGCATTTACTACATGTTTTGTTAATTGATTCAGGTATTGCTAGTCAGTTCACTGATTTACAAGTTAGGAAAGACAAAGGAAGTCAAGTTGCTTAAATCATTTTACAAACAATCCTGTTTCTTAAAAATATATCACTTTTATTACCATAGCTGTACATACACTGTATACAGATATGTTAGTAGTACAGAATATATTACTATATGGGTAATCTAATAGATATATTATCATGTCATGTCAAACTTGATTATAAAGCCATGTTGCTCTTTTTATCAATGGGGGAAATAGTCCTGGCTGATTGAATATTATACAAAACAAAGCTTGTATTACAGAGGGTGTTTTAAAAAATATGTATTAGGTTTCACACATCCAGATTTTCAGCAATAAAAAAAAATTAATGTCTCTAAATGTGCCAGAAAGAAGGTGAACAGCTTCTTCTTTGTTAGATATGAAACAATTTTACTTTTTTCTTTGGAACTACACACATTTTGCATTATTTATAGCTACCTGGATGTTAATTTCTACATCTCAATTGCTAACGTGATTTATAATATGTCTTTGCATTTTTTTAAAGCTCTAGCTTACTTGAAATAATACTTAACTTTAAAATTTTCTTAATCTACATACTAACAAGCCTCGGTCAGACTCACTGTTGGAGTGGCACTGTTGGTCCAGCTGTGCAGAAATGCTGGAGAGAGTTTGCCTTTTCAGTTTAGATGGTAGTTATACTTTTAATAATAAAACATAAAAATTAATGAGCTAATTTTCTGGTCTAGGAGGGTGAAAACAGGAAAGTGTACACAGTTGAGACCCCACCCTGAAACCGCTGTGCGTCCACTTGGAGATTAGGTTGGAACAGTGGGGAACACAAGGTCTTAAGTTCCTGAAACTGGGCACGAATGTTCTCATGCACGTTCTTCCCTGTACCTCCTGCCCTCCCCCACCTTCAGTATCTGACTTGAAAATATTTAAAATTCATTACCTATCATTTCAAGTTGAAATAATGTCTTTGTCCAGATATATACAGGAAAAATCAGCTCATAGACTTATTTGTATTGATTTATATTTGTTTTGAACACTTACATTTATAATTGTAGATGTCTGATTTTATTTATTTTTGTTTGAGAAAAGAAAAAATGATGTTATAAACTTAATTCAAATGCAACCAGTAGCTTTTTAAAAATTACTTCTTAATATGGTTTTAGAATGAGTAACATTTTAGTATGGAACATCAGACAACATTGAAAAATGTAGGGAAGAAAATATATTTATTTTTATCAATGGAAATAATCAATAAACAATTACAGTAGGAACAGAAAACAGTTTTATTTGAGCCAATCTGAGGATTATAGCCTGGGAGACAGAGTCAGGAAGCACTTGGATTGTATTCTGCTGAACCACAAAATGGGGAAGGCTTATACAGGCAAAAACTACAAAATTACATATGTTGCTTGTCAAGAATTAGAACTGGAGCTGGCAAGAAGTAAGGGTGTTTGTGAAGCAAAGATTGGTCCAAAACAGTTGCATTGTTACAAGGGGAGACCTTGAGGCCATGAGGTTACAGATAGCAACTAGTAGCAGATATTGTTCAGAGAATGACTGGTGGTGTCCTTGAGTTTGCTATAGTGCAGAAAATTCAAGTTTTTGGTAATATAGGAACGTATCTATAATGACAACACAAACAGAGGGAAAGGTATACCATGTTCTGGGATTGGAAGAATTAGTATTGTTAATATGACCATACTACACAAGGCGGTCTACAGATTCAATGCAATCCCTATCAAAATACCAAGGGCATTTTTCACAGACCTAGAATAAATTATTAAAATTTGTGTGGAAACACAGTAGAATCCAAATAGCCAAAACAATCTTAAGAAAGGGGAACAGAAGTAAGGGAATCATGCTCCCGGACTTCAGAGTATACTACAAAGCTATAGTAATTAAAACAGTATGGTACTGATCCATTTTGATTCTTGAATGCATTCTTTTCTTTCATAGTTAAAGCAGATGTACAGTGCATGTTTGAAAGCCTCACAACAGTCTGTTGTAGCTAGCATAAACTTTAAGCCGAATCATGTGTAAGCCAGAATGACTTACCCATATTTCAGTATGTGAAAATTTCTTCCATCATCTGTCATCCTGTAGTCCAGTAATATAAGGTTAATATTTGGCATGTTTTTATCTAGTGTGTGTATATGTTGCACATGCACGAATTATTCCATCGACACCATGATGCATACAATTTTTGTAATTTTTGTCCATTCTTACGTTCTCTGCTCTATAGTTGGATAATATATTTATGTTTACATTATGTCTTTTTCTGGCTTTCTATTGTCTTAAAATTTTGTTGACATTCTCTCCCTGACTCCTGCAATACATTGTGAAAGCTATAGACAGTATTACTGTTGTTGGCTGATCTTAATTGTTAACATATTTTCTTAATGTATATAGTTTTAAAATATCCCATAAATTTACTCAATATATTTACCTTCCCAAATAAGCTGAAACTTTTAGAACATTCTGACTAATAATTAACTACTCTTTTCTTTCTTCTGTTTTTCAGACTTTTACTAGTATCATTTTTCTTTTAAAAATTACTGATATTTTATAATCCTTAAATAATAACATTTACCAACATATTTAATCACTCTGCCACCACTTTTGCATCCCATTTTTCCCTTCTCATTTGGTTGTTTGCTCAGTGAGGCTTGGTGGGCGTTAAGTTCTGAGTCTGGAAATGACTGCAAAAAATTGTCTTTCTTATTTTTGAATGACCAGTGTGCTGGACATAGAATTGTAGATTGACACATTTTCATCAATATTTTGAAGATACTGTTTTTCTTCTGCCATCTCTTATCACTGATAAATCTGTTTTCAATCTGTCATTCTTTTGTAGATAATGTCTTTTATTTTTGTTGACTTTTGTAATTTTCTCATCCTTATTCATCTTTGGCTTTGCTTTAATATATGTAGTATGACTTTATTTATTTGTTTATTTGTCTGTTTGTTTGTTTGTTTATTATCTTTCCCTGTACTTAGAACTTTTATTTTAAAGACTGATGTGTACCTTAATGTTTCAAGAATTCTTGACAATTACCTTTTCATATATTGATCAGTTTCTCCTCTTTTCCTGAAATTCCTCTTAGAAGGGTATCGGAGCCATTTGGTCCAACACTCTATGTCTCCTAACTTGTCTTTTATATTTTTAAAACCTACCCCACTCCTTTTGCTATAACCTTCATGTATTTCTCAACAATGTCTTCCAGTTCATTAACCCTCTCTATAACTCTGTCCAAATTGATGTTAATATTTTCAATGCAATTATGTTAAAATCATAATAACTTTTTGTTTCTTAAGATTTATAATATGTTTTTTTTTTACCATATCTATGTTTACTTTTGTTAATAGCTGTATGCTTTGTTTCTACTCATTAGTTTTCTTTAAGGTATTTGAATGTTGATTTAAAACAGGTGTCAGAATATGTCAGAAGTTTACAGCCTGTGAGCTTTTTGTAAATAAAATTCAATTGGAATATAGCCTTATACATCCAATCATTTATGAATTATGTATGATTGCTTTTGTGTTACAACTGAAGAGTTGAGGAGTTCTGACAGAAAATGCCTGTCAATCTGTTTGTCCCTTGCTCTCTCCCGTACCGTGACCCCACACATCTGCACTCTCTTAATTTTTTCAGTTATTTTGACTTAGTCTGCCTGGGAGTCCTGCCATATGGACATGTTTAGTTATTGCAGATTCGGTCAGCAAGCTAGTGAACGACTTGGCTCAGGTCATGCCTGGAAAGATGTATCTGTCTGCTGTTGCTGCCCTAGATACACAGCTGTGTATGGACCATAGCTCTTTTCACCCTCCTTTCATGAGTCTAGAGCCCGGTCACAGCTCTGGGTTTCCAGTGGTGAGACCAGTTCCATTCCCTGCTGTGTGACCTCTTTCCCCGACCAGTTTCCATGTAAGCTAAGATCTTTACCTTCTCCTCCATGTGCACACTCCAGTGACCTCTCATCTCCACATTATTTATTAACTTGGGCTTCTCTGCTATTTCTGGTCCAAAGAGATATTAACATTTTTTTGTAAAGCACATTGTGTTGGTTTGATTTTCTCTTTTATGTTCCCATTCATTGCTATGTGTTTTCAGCAGAAGAAAGGCTCAGCCTATGAATTCATCATTCCATTTGACTGGACATCTGTATTCTCTTTTATATATGTTTTCGCCTTGAAAGTTATACCATGAGCATTTCCTATGTCATTTACTATAATTCAAGAACTGTTTAAGATGGTTTGATAATAATCCATCTTATGATTGTGCTGTAATTTAGTAAGTCATTAGATTCTGGTAAGAAATTAGACTCCAAATTTCCCTGCTCTTAAGAAATATTGTGTAGAACATCCTATTGATAGCTTTTTTTTTTTTACTATACTTTTTATTATTTCCTTAATATAGATTATTAGAACTACAATTACTGGATCAGATTTAATGGACATTTTTTAAAGATTCCTGATACTTTTATTACCAAAATGCTTTCTAGAAAGGCAACTTTTATGAATTAAAGGGTGGTTTGGTTCCTAAAATAGAATTGAATAATAAAAAATTAGGATATTTAGATCAGTAAGGAATCTCATAGATATTATGTCTAATACCTATCATTCAACAACTGTTTTATTAAATTAATAGAAAATAAAAAATAGAAACATAGACCCTTCCTTCATAGTTCATAGACTAGTACAGAACTGATAGGTATCTGAGTAACCACTACCCACTATAAAGGTATTTTTTTAGTTATATAAATAAGATACAATAGAAACACAGAAAAGGAATGATTAAATATACTTGTAGAATTATATTTAAATTGGATTTTGAAAAGTAACAAATAAAGTGACAAGAAATGGACGGTAAAATCTGATATAGCTAGAATATACAGTGCTGAGGGACATGGAATCAGAAGATGGCAAGCCATCTTTGCAAAGGGTCTTAAGGGCCTGCTGAAGAGTTTGGACTCCATTGGGCAGTCACTGCTTAGCCACGGGAATGCATCTAGGCCAGGATGCAGTGCACTCAGATAGGCTTTTCTGAAAGCCATCATGGGGCACTTGTGAATGATGGTGTAGAGGGGAGACTTGAAGCTGGAGAACTAGCTAGTCAGGTATTATGGTGCAAGCTAAGGACCCTGGGTTAGGATGAAGAGAAGAAAGGGATCTGGGAGTCCTTGGAGATGCAATGGAGTAAGATTCTAACCAAACACATATACAGGGTAAGGAATTGTCTTGTTATTTCACACTATGAAAACACAGGCTTTTTCCCAAGCACAGTATATCAGGGACTACTGGGCACCCGAGTCAGGCACTGGGTCCCATGATTAAAAAGTCAAAGCCTGGATAGGGTGCGAAAGTACTGGTTATACCTGATCTACATCAGAGCGCTGTATGTCTGGTTAAAAGAAAATAGAGTATCGGGGAGGGTCAAGATGGCAGAGTTGTAGGACCACGAGTTCACCTCTTCTCACGACTAAATAAAAACCACAATGACTGCTAAACAACCATTGAGAAAAAAGACTGTAACCTAGCAAAAAAGATCTTCTTTAATTGGAAATATAGAGAGAGACCTGCAGGGGACAGTAGGAAGGCATGCTCACAGTAGAATCAGGCCCCATACCGCCTGGGTGGGTGACCCACAAGCTGAAGAGTAATTAAGTCACAGAGGCCCTCCCACAGGACTGAGAGCGCTGAGCCCCATGTCAGGCTCCCCAGCCTGGGGTCCAGCGTTGGTAAGAGGAGAGCCCAGGACATGTGGTTTTGAAGGCCAGGGGGCTTACCTCCAGGAGCCCCATGTGACTGGGGCAAACAGATTTCATTCTCTTGGGACACATACACAGAATTTCGCATGTGCCAGGTCCAAGGGCAGAGGCAGCTTGGGAGGTCTGAGTGGAGTGAGGGCACAGCACAGGTTTAACACGAGGGCCCACTCCTGGGAAAGGGACCAGCAGGACTTGGTGCTCGGTCCCCTGACTGGTTTGTAACAGCCCCTTGTGATGTGCTGATTCTCGTGACCTCCTCCAGGAACGTGCGCCCTTTCAGCATCTCTGCCACCTCTGCTTGAATAGACTGCAGGGATCTCTCTTTCCTCAGTTCTTCAATGCGCAAATTGATTTCCTTCCTTGAACTCAGGTTGACCGTCATCAACTGTCTGTTGATGAGGCTGTTGATAAGCGTTAGCGAGGCTGCGTACGTTTACTGGCTCCTTCTCTAGCCCAGCATACTTTAAAGTCGTCTCCATGCTGGCACACTCCTGTTTAGCCGCATATAGCTGGTCGATGAGGTGGCACTTCACTTCGATCTGGGCAGCCATTGTTTCAGCCCGCTGCTTTTCATAGCTTTGATAACGGTGACTTCTATCACACTGAATAAGCCTGCAGGTAAATAAGACACCCACCAACGAGGTGAAGACAGAGAGACTCAACACTGCCTCCCACTGGAGGCTCTGGAAGATGAACTGAGAACACAGGCCATCGCGCAGCAGCACCACCAGGACCGCACTCAGCTCCCTCAGGATCAGCCCAAAGCCAAGCTCCATGGAGGACAGCAGCCCTTCCATGGCACTGACCCATCCCAGAGCTCTGCCCAGTTACCATGGAGCCACCAGCCACAACAAGCACCGGGGACAACCCAACATTCCACCCGGAAACCAACCAGCAACTGACATCCTGGATTGGTCAGTTATCATGTGTGGGGGAGGGGTGCATCAGAGGGGAGGGTTGTAACCAAAGTGTCATTCTCTCCATTACTGTCCAATGATAACTTTTCTTACCTCTTTCTTTTTGTGTTTATATCTACATACAGTAAAAAATAGAGTGAAATGTATCAATGTTAAGTTATTGATTTCACAAATTTTTCAAATTTCTAACCCTCCACAGTATCCAAAAAGTCAATGTATGAGCTATATATTTGAATCATATCCATTAACACAGAATATCCACTTCTGTCACATTTCAACTGAACCACACCCTCTGACAACATGTATCCATCAGTTTGATGGTAGCTGAACTTGATAAAAATGAAAAAAATCACACTGCACACTGTGAGGTCTGTCTCTTTTGCTGTAAGTAACATTTTTAAAGATACATGTTTTTAATTGACTATGCCATTCATTCTGGTTGTAGGCCTGAATAATTCGTCCTTGTAAGATTATATCACAAATTGATCCATCCTTTTTTTTTTTACTAGACTTTATTCTTTTAGAGCAGTTTCAGGTTCACAGCAGAATTAAGCAGACAATACAGAGTGTTCACACATAGCCCTCATCACCACCACACACGTACTCCCCTAGCCTCAACATCCCGCATCACTGTGGCATATGCAGTACAATCGATGAACCAACATGGGCACGTTATTATCAACCATAGTCTATAGTTTATATAGGGTTCACTCTAGATGTTGTACATTCTGTGGGCTTTGACAAATGCATATGACATGTAGCCACTATAGTATCACACAGAATAATTTCATTGCCCTAAAAATCCCTTGTGCACCATCTATTCATCCCTCCCTCCCTCCCTCTCCCCAGTATCTTTTTATTGTTCCTGTATCTGTGCCTTTTCCAGAATGTCATTTGGTTGGAATCATACAGTTTGTAGCCTTTTCAGACTGGCTCTTTTCATTTAGTAATAGGTCTTTTAAGTTACTTCCCTGTCTCTCATGGTTTTATCTTTTTCACTTTTCTTTTTACTGACCTATGTTTTTAAATTTTACCTATATGTACTGTTTATTGTCTCTATGAATGTTTAGAGCTTTAGCTTTATAAACTTACATACTTATCAAAGGAATAAAGCCAACCACAAAATAAGAATTAGTTTAAAAAGATACATACGCCTTGCTATTAACACATTATTTATAATTGCTAAGATAAGGAAGCATCCTAAGTGCATATCAATAGTTGAATAGATAATGAAGATGCAGTATATGTGTATATAATGGAATTAACTCACCTATGAAAAAGAAGGATATTTTGCCATTTGTGGCCCTTCATTCACTTTTTTTCACTTCAAAAACCAGACATTTTTAACTGGCAGAGACAGTTCTACTACATCAAAAACAACAAAATGCCTAGAAATATAGTTAACCAAGGAGGTTACCTATACCCTGAAAACTGAAATGACACAAAGAAATGGAAAGATTTCTTGTGCTCTTGGATTTGAATAATCAACACTATCAAAATGGCCACACTGCCCAAAGCAACCCACAGAGCCAACGCAACCCCATCAGAATACTCACAACATTCCTCACAGAACTAGAACAATTTCAAAATTTGTAAGGAACCACAAAATACCCCGAACAGCCAAAGAAATCTTTTGTCTTTTTTTTTTTCTCCACTTTCCTCTTTTTGTTCTGTTTTCTTATGGTTTGATGACTAGAGAAGGTCCTTTAACATTTATTGTAAAGCTGGTTTGGTGGTGCTGAAATCTTTTAGCTTTTGTTTACCTGTGAAGCTTTTGATGGAAAGAGTGTTCTTGGTTTTAAGTCTTCCTCTTTCATCACTTTAAATATATCGAGCCACTCCCTTCTGGCCTGTAGATTTTGTGCTGAAAAATCAGCTGATGACTTTATGGGAGTTCCCTTGTATGTTTTTTGTTGCTTTTCCACGGCTAATTTTAATATTTTCTCCTTATCCTTTACTTTGGTCAATTTGATGACCATGTGCCTTGGTATGTTCCTCTTTGGGCTGATCCTGAATATCAACAATTTTCTATGATTCAACATTATACAGTAGAGATTTACATAATAATGAGAATATGACTCTATAGCAAAAATTACAGAAAACAGCCATATCTACAGTCATACACCTGCCTATGTATCTGTATATACATATGCTTTTATTATTAAACAAAGAGAATTAAAGTCTGGGCTCAACTATAAGGTTCCTGGAGACAGGGCATCTTTATCTGCTGACCACTGCATTCCCAACACCTGGAACAAAGCCCGGTGTGCGGAAGGTGTGCAATTGAATTTTCAATAAATGAAGACACTATGAGATCAGTAAGACATACTAAAAGAAGGTAAAAGAAGGAAAAATGAAAACAACTATGAATGAATGAGGGAATTGAGAAATTAAGAAAGAAATCTAAGGGCTGGTTCCTTAAAAACAAACAAAAGAAGCAGCTGCCTGATGAAACCAAGGGGAAAAGACAAGACTTGTAGCGGATACTGAGCACATGCTAAGCACAGTCTGAAAGATGTTTACATGCATTTTTTAAATTTAAACCTCACGGCTCACACCAAATACTAAAAAGCTCGGGATGGATTAACCACAATGTGCAAACTCTATGTATCATTGCAATGAACAGAACTTATTTATTTACTTGAACAAAATTGAATACCTCAACACACAAAATGCAAAAAAGAAACAGAAAAAAATTAATTGAACATCTGGAGAAATTTAAACACTAAGTATTTGTCTTCAAGAAACGAATTAACATTTTCAGGTGTGAGAAGGGTCTGTTTCTTAGACCCTTTAAAATCTTACCTTTTAGCTGTACACATTTCTAGATGAAATAAGATTTGAAGCAAAAGTCCAACAAAAGGAACTGATTAAATGAACTCTAAAATAGGTAATCACTCAATTTTTATTTTATTTATTTTTTTAATGGAGGTACTGAAGATTGAATCCAGGACTTTGTGCATGCTAAGCACGTGCTCTACCACTGAGCTATTACCCACCCACCCCCCACTGAATTTTTAAATATCACATACTGGAGAATTCTTTAGCAACATGCTGTAAAACACTGAAACGTATGTGAAGGTGAAAAATAAAATTCAAAACAGTATAACCTTAATTTGCTTGGAAATACAGTATGTATTAAAATATCATTTAAAATAAATGCATATAGTGAGAAAACAAGAGTGAGAATACACACATTCAAAAATTAAGAATTAAACCAAAAAAATACAGATTTGATGGTTGGCCTTACAGGTGATTTTTACTTGCTTTCCACGGTTCTGAATTTTTCAGATTCCACCTAATTAGATGTACTATGGTCAAGAAAATAAAGTGAAATTCGAATTTTTAAAGGCCCCAGGTAGCCCCTTCCTCACTCCGTCTGCCATTACCCTAACTCTGCACCCTCATTATTTTGTGCCTGAATTGTGTTAACATAGTTCAACCTGATTTCTCATTTCTCTCTATGCCCCTGAAGCCGGAGGTGCTTTCTAAAGGAAATAATCACATCCCGAGTCTCAGTGGTCTCTTAGGCACTGAAGAAATATAAAATTAAAAAAAAAAAAAGATTCCTGTCGTCAAAAATATATATAACTTATAGAGGACATAGGTTAGAATTCAGCCGAGTCTGTAACGGAGAAGTGCTAACATTTCAGTATGGAACATCAGGCAACATGGAAAAATGTGGAGAAGAAAATATGTTTATTTTTATCAATGGAAATAATCAATGAGTAATTTACAGTAGGAACAGAGAACAGTTTTATTTGAGCCAATCTAAGGATTGTGGCTTGGGAGACAAAGAATCGAGAAGCACTTGGTTTATGTTCTGTTGAAGCACAAAATTGGGAAGACTTATACATGCAAAAACTGCAAAATTACATATGTTGTTTGTCAAGAATTAGAATTGGAGCTGGCAAGAAGTAAAGGTGTTTGTTAAGCAAAGAATGGTCCAAAGTGGTTGCATAGTTACAAGGGGAGACCCTGAGACCATGAGGTTACAGCTAGCAACTATTAGCAGATATTGTTTTGAGAATGATTGGTGGTGTCCTCATGTATGATTCAGTGCAGAAAACTCAAGTTTTCAGTAATATAGGAACACATCTATAGTGACACTGACGAAAGAAGTTGAAGACAACACAAATGGGTGGAAAGGTATACCATGTTCTGGGATTGGAAGAATTAGTATTGTTAAGTACTACCCAAGACGGTCTACAGATTCAATGTAATCCCTATCAAAATACCAAGGGCATTTTTCACAGACCTAGAACAAATTATTTAAATTTGTGTGGAAACACTAAAGAATCCAAATAGACAAAACAATCTTAAGAAAGAGGAACAGAACTAAGGGAAAAATGCTCCCTGACTTCAGAGTATAGTACAAAGCTACAATAATTAAAACAGTATGGTACTGATCCATTTTGTTCTTGAATGCATTCTTTTCTTTCATAGTTAAAGCAGATGTACAATTCATGTTTGAAACCCTCAAAATAGTCTGTTGTAGCTAGCATAAACTTTAAGCCAAATCATGTATAAGCCAGAATGACTTATCCATATTTCAGCATGTGAAAATTTCTTCCATCATCTGCCATTCTGTAGTCCAAAAATATAAGGTTAATATTTTGGTATGTTTTTCTCTAGTATGTGTATATGTTGCACATGCACGAATTATTCCATCGACACCATGATGCATACAGTTTTGTTAATTTTTGTCCATTCTTACATTCTCTGCTCTATAGTTGGATAATGTATTTATGTTTACACTATGTCTTTTTTCTGGCTTCCTATTGTCCTAAAATTTTGTCAACATTCTCTCCCTGACTCCTGCAATACATTTTGAAAGCTGTAGACAGTATTACTATTAATTTGTTGGCTGATCTTAATTATTAACATATTTTCTCCATCCCTAAGCCTGCTTCTCCAATAGCCTTCCCCTACCCAGACAGTTCCAGCTTTTCTGATGTGGTGAAACTTGTGAGTTTCCCTGAAACCCCACATCCAATCCAACAGCAAACCCTAACCTCTCTAGCTTCAACTGAGACCTGGAATCCAACCTCTTCTCACCCATCCACCAGCACCACCCTGGCCTCCTGACAGCACAATCACCCCTGCCTGGACCTGGGGCTCCTCTCTTGTCCCCTGCAGTCTGTTCTCAGCCACAGCAGCCACAGTGACTCGGTTACTGGGTGTCTATCCTGTCACTCCTGGGCCAAGAGCCCTCCTGCCCCCCCCATGCAGAGCAGAAGCACACCTCTCTCTAGGGTTCCCTCCCAGGCCTCATCCCTGCTGACCTGCCACCCACCCCATCACCCTGGACTATCTGAATCCCTTGAACACCCCTGTGGCTTGCAGTTTGCTCCACTCAGAATGCTCTTCTCACAGACAGATAATTCCATCAGAGCAGTCAGAGCAGAGTCTAGACAAGCCTCTGACAGTGTCTCCTTTAAAGGGAAGGAGAGATGGGGTAGCAGCTGGACGAAGAGGGCAGGGGTCAGATCCAACAGAGATGTAAACATATTAATGATCACTCTCCCCACACTAGACTGTAAGCTCCAAGCAGGCAGGCTCTGTAGATTTCATTCACTGCAGTATTGCCATTGCCTGGAATGGTGCCAGGCAAGTTGTACCAGCCACATCATAAAACAAAAGAAGTGAGGATTGCAACCAGGTGACTAGGAACCCTGAGCCCTGGAAGACCAACCTAGGAAACTAAAGAAGAGTTGTGTTTGTAACGGGCAGGTCAGGATCTGAAAGCCCCTCACACTCCTCTGGCTTTCTCCTTCATTTAATTCACCTTGGAAAATGAGCAGGGAGGAGGGGCTCTGGAGGGCTGCAGGGCCTCTTCTCCCAGGTTGACAGGGAGTGACAAAGCACTCTGGGTCACCTGCAAGCTAGTGGCAGGAGGAGTCACAGGGCTGGGCACCGGGAGGTTGCCCAGGATCCCAGGTTCCTGAAATTTCCCCAAACCAACCCTGGGGCCCAGCAGACTACAATAACGACTCCCTGGTTGATGGAAAGAGCCCTGGGGGAGGAGCTGAGGGCCCAGGGCAGACCAACATCCAGCATTTGAGGTAAACCTGAAGAAGGAGTCATCCAGATAAAGTGCTCAATGTGCTCCCAGCTTAGGGCTTTTGAAGGGGTTGGGGGTGGTTCTTGGAAGAACAGACAGAGGCCAGAGTGGCTGGACTGAGGGGAGCAAGGCCAGGTGGGCTGCTGGCAGGAGGAGGGCCTTCAGGTCTGGCTGATTGGGGCTTTTCCCCAAAGTGCCTCTGAGAGGTTCCCTGTGTGTTAGCAGAGTGACAGGAACAGATCTGTCTTTTAACCATCCCTCCCTTGGGTCAGAGGGAGTGAGAAAGGGAAGCAAAGAGCATGAATCCAGGACAGTGTCAGTGGTGGCCTGGACAGGGAGGGGAGGGAGATACAGAGAGGTGATGAATGCACTTGGAGTTGGGACCCAGGGACAGGGGAGGAGCTGGCTGCATGTAGGGTGAGGAAGAGGGAACAGACAGGGCCCCAGGTTCTGGTTTGAGCAGGTGGGGAGAGAAGCTGCAGCATGGACAGAGGAATGGGTGGGAAGAGAGTTCCTAGAAGGCAGCTTGGGGCAGACTGAACCTTAGACACTTCTGAGATTAGATCAAATCTAATACACATTCCTCATGAAATCACTGGGAGAAGCTGATTAGCAGGGAATTTCCACTGAGACTGAGGGTCTTCTTACTCCTTGGGTAAAAATCCTATTGTTCCCAGGGAAGGTGACTGTTTATACTGGGGCTGTAACTTGGGGAGAGGGATTTGAGGACAGGAACATAGAGGTAGAAACAAATGAGACTGTCAAATCTCTCTGGTGACAGCAACCACTCAACTGCCCATCTGTCCCTGGACCACTGTGTGTCCAGCCAGAGATGACCTTGCCAGGCTGTGTGCCCATGAAGGGGACAGTCTCCCTGCCCCCAGCACTGTGGTTCTGAGTGTGGACAGTGGAACCAGACTGTGTGAGTCTGTGACCCCAGCTCCAGCCCCTGCTGCCTGAATGGCCTGGTGTCACAGGGCTCTGACCTGCTGGCCAAGGCTTGAACCCCTTTCATTGGGTTTGCTTTGGAAATTAGAAACCCTCAGACCTCAGGAAGCTCTTGCCCAACCCTCCCATGTTGGGGGAGTTTTATGCTGGCCACACAGAGTGAGCACTGGCTTGAACTTGTGCACAAGCACACACACAGAAACACAGACACCTGCACCCCAATGTTCATAGCAGCACTATTTACAATAGCCAAAACATGGAAACAGCCTACATTTCCATCAACAGGTGACTGGATAAAGAAAATGTGGTATATTTATACAATGGAATACTACTCAGCCATAAAACCTGACAACATAATGCCATTTGCAGCAACATGTATGCTCCTGGAGAATGTCATTCTAAGTGAAGTAGGCCAGAAAGAGAAAGAAAAATACCGTATGAGATCGCTCATATGTGGAATCTAAAAAACAAAAACAAAAACAAACAAACAAACAAAAACAAAGCACAAATACAGGACAGAAATAAACTGATAGAGAACAGACTTGTGGTTACCAGGGGGGTGGAGGGTGGGAAGGGATAGACTGGGATTTCAAAATTGTAGAATAGATAAACAAGATTACACTGTATAGCACAGGGAAATATACACAAAATGTTATGATAACTCACAGAGGAAAAAATGTGACAATGAGTGTGTATATGTCCATGAATGACTGAAAAATTGTGCTGAACACTGGAATTTGACACAACATTGTAAAATGATTATAAATCAATAAAAAATGTTAAAAAAAGAAAAAGAAAAAATAGAAACACAAACACATAGACACACATGTACAGTGACATTAAGGACTATGGGGTGGGATCAGGAGAGGAACAGATGTGAGCTTGGTTATAGACAAAAAATCATGGGGTTGGAGGCATCACCTATAAGTGACACCACCCCCACACTTCTCAGGTCTTACCCCACATGCGCCTGAGGACATCTCTAGACGTACGACTAGAGTCAGCCCCACTGTGCAGATGGGGAGACCGTCCTGGAGAAACACCAGGATAAATCCAAGATGTAGAACAGGTAACAATGAGGAGTTGAGTCTGGAAGCCAAGTCCTCTCCTCGCAGCTGCACACAGACCCTCCCCGAGAGCCGTGGAGAGGGCACAGCTGCTGTAACTGTGGAAGAGGTGGGTTTGTGAGGAGAAGGGGGTGAGCAGGCAGCAGCCGAGAGGGCAATGTGTGGAGGTGTTGTCTGAGGAGGGGGTTCAAGGAAGTGGACCCCAGGAAGTGACATCACTTCCTTTACCACAGACCCCAACAGAAATGGAACCGGGTTACCAGGCACCCACATTCTAGGGACAGCCCCAGAGCAACCTCACTTGGCTGGAGACAGTTAACAGAGAAACATGTTCTTTCTGTTTCGTGAACTCTCGGGGCTTCTCCTCCAGGAAACCCTGGAGTGAGAGGTTTTTGAGAGGCCGTGGGTGTTGGTTGAACCCTCAACCCCAACACCTCTGCTCTATTATGAGGCGATCACTTAAGGTAACACCGGGCAGGCTGGAGCAGGCCAATCTGGGACCAGCCTCCTCTGGGAGCCCTCCCTGGGCAGGCCCACTTCCCCTCATCTCCATGTGGGGGAAGGGGGACTTGAGAGAAGGTGTCCCCTCTGGGCAGGAACCAGCCATTGAACATGTGGTAACCTGGTGGTCCTATCATGGCCACACCCGAGGACAGGGCTGGCAGGGGGGAAAGAGGACTCCTGAGGGGCCTCTTCTCCGTGCCAGTGGGAATCCAAGCCCTTCAGGTTGTCAGCTTTTTTGTCCCTGATGGAGGTCTGTGCAGAGAGTGGTGTGTGCCTGTCGAGACTGGAGCTGTCTTTTGGGTCTGAGAACCAGTCAGGACAACCAGACAGGGCTCTGAGGTTTCTGCCTGGCTGCTGGGCACTGTGTTTGCAGGACTCCTCACAGGACCTGGTCCATAGACTACCCCATGCCATGTCCCTGCAGGAAGGGCAGGTGACCCACGACACCAACAGAGTCCAGGACAGGCTCAGGGTGAGTGTGAACAAGAAGAGTCCACACCCAGGAAGCCCGGGTCCCAGAGCTGCCCTGCTGCTCCCCTGGGCTCCCTCTTAAAGACCTGCTGGCAAAGGAATCTGATTCCCCATCTCTCCTACCCACCCTCACAACCCAGGCCCTGCCTTGGCCAGATGCAAAGTCAGTGCCCTCATACGAGTCAGAATCTCAAGAGACTTTGACAGAATCTCAGTTCACGTTAAGTCAAGGATGTTTATGCATTTTTCTACAGACCGTCCTGTTTCTCCTCCATCCCCACGTGTCCACATTGGCCTGAGGACCCTGATCCCTCCCACCCAGGGATCAGCCTCTGTCTTCTCATCTCTAGAATGGGATGTTGTGGCAGCAGTCACAGGGATGAGGTAGTTCATCAGGGAGGTGCTGTTACTGCTGTGCTGACACAATGATCTGAGACACTAATGCATTTAATCATCGCTCTCTGCCCCTTGTACTGGTGATGCTGATAACCTTGAATCTGCTCAGGGCTTCTCTCTTCCACCTCTGGCACAAGAACTTTAGGCTTAACCATTTGGTCTGAGACCCAGCCCCAATCCCTGGGGGTCCCTAGTGCTACCTCTGACTCATGTCTCTCCTCTTTCCACCCCAGGGGGGAGCTGGACCATCAGGGAGCAGGGATGAGACCTACAGGGTGTGGAGCCTCCAGTGACACAGGCTGGAGAAGCTGGTGGTGAACATGGTGCCTGCCATCCTGTGTGGCCACCCCTCCTACCTGCACACAATCTTGGGCAACTATAAACTTTCACCACCGCCCATCAGGTGCTGGACATTCTGTTCCAAAGGTGAGCACTCTGTTCTCATGGGACATTGGTGACTCAGCCACTTACTAGCAGTCACATGTGGGATTGTCACTCTACCTCTGTGAGCCTCAGTTTTCCCCTCTGCACACTGGGGTCAAGAGAGGATCAGACCCTAGGAGGGCAGGAACAGAGGGGGCCCTTCATGGAAAGTGCTTCCTGGGGCCCTGGCCCCTGGAAAGGTCAGCTGGAAGGGATGTGATTGGGCTAATTGGTCATTGTCCTCCTGCCCATGAAAAGCCTCTGCCTCCTGGGTCACTGGAACTTTGGTCTTAGGTGGAACTGTTTTCCCATTTCAAAAGGGACTTGTGGTCCAATAGCTGTCCCTGTCCTAGGAGAGTGAGGGCAGCGACCCCTGGGAGGGAGAAGTGGGATCCCAGGTCCACTCAGATCTGTGTGATGGGGCTGATTGGGCTCATTCATTTCTCAAATAGGAAGGTCCACTAGGGACAGGTGCTTCCCTAGGAACAACCATCATTTAATGCATCCAGCAGACAACAGCCCTGCCCTCCAGGGCTTCTATTCTCCCAGGAGTCACCGTCACACAAGATGTCACATCCAGGTAGTTCTCTCAGTACAGTTCACATGAATCCTACCTGATCTCCCCTCTATGCCTTCCATGCAGGCCCATTTCAATTCAGTGACCTGGGTGTATGCTGTTGAACACCATCCGGTGCTGGGGAGGCAGGGGTGTCCCCAGGCCTGATATCTGCCCCAGTAGCAGTTCCCTGCTGGGGACTGTACCTCACAGACCTTGACTGTATCCAGCACAACCTCTTCTGATGCCTCTGTCTCTGCTTCCTTGGTGGGCTCCAGAGCCCAGGCCTTTTTCTCAGCATGGCCTGTGCCTCCCTCACCCCTCAGGTTCATGGAGTGTGAGGCAAAGGAGGAGATGCAGACTCAGCAGGTGCAGTGGATGAAGGGGGTACAGGGCCTGCCTCTTCCAGCCCCACCAAAGCCAGAACCTTGGGGGTTCCCAGCCCCAAAAGTAGGCCCTCAGCGAGGTACCTAAGTGCCCACTGGAGCTGAACACAAAGGTAACAGGGGCTTAGGGATGGCCACTGTCCCCCCATCAGTCCTTTTCCCTCAAGGGGGTTACTGGTCTTTCACCCTCAACAGCCATTGTGGGGTCTCAGCAGTCCTTTGTCACCCTGGGGTACTGATTTGGTCAGCTACAAAACTCCCACCTCCCTACCTATGGCCACCACATACAATCTGCCTGAGAAGCGGGCTGGATGGGGAGACACTTGGAAAATTGGAGGTTCCACACTTCCTCACATGTGACTCTCTTAGAAGCTCCCTTACCTCTATCTCTTCATTCCCCATCAATGTGGGTGAAGATACAGTCGGCCTTGACTCAAACCACACCCACGTCCATGTTGTTCAAACACTGTCCAAACCAACATGTGTGCTGCGTGGTCAGGAGCTGGACGCAGGAGCCCCTCACCTTTATTTCCTCCTCCCGCTCTGCCCCAGTGTGTGTGCCCAGGAAGCTACACACATCCCAGTGTCCCTGGGAGACCAGGGCACCTAAGGAGATTCCCCCTGAGGCTGTGAAACACTATGTGGACACCATGGAGGAGCTGGCGGGGCCTGTCCCCTCAGCCACTGGTGGGCTAGATGCAGAGTTCCAAGAGGACAGAAATGAACTGAAGCAGGAAGAGAATGGGACCTACATGGACCCGGATCTCCTGGGCTACACTGACAAGCTGTGCTCCCAGGAAGCCTGTGTCACCAAGGTGGGCTGGGCCTGGAGCCTGGGGGCTGCAAGATTCCAGGGACTGGCACTCTCAGCACCCAGGACTGGGGTTCTGCTGGGTCTTTGGGACTTAAGTTCTGATCCTTATCCCTGAGTGCTCTTGCTTGCTCACTCTCTCTCGCTCACTCTCTCTCTCTCTCAATGTGTGTCTAGATGAATGCCTCGGTGGTTTAAAACAGGCTACCTTGTGGAGGACAATGGGGTGGGTCTGTTTTTCACTTTCCCTCCTGGTATTCATGACTCAAAAGTTACTCCAGGCCTCTTCCTTCCCTCTTAGGTAGAGGCAGTCATTCACCCTTCATTCCTGATAGACTTGCTTTCCCCAGGGCCACACCTGGACCTCCTGGCCCTAGCTGAAGAGTTGGAACAGAAGGAAGGACTCACCCTTGAAGAGGTGAGCCAGAGGAGGGAGGGACACTCAGGGAGACAAGGGAGGGATGGACACCAGGTAGAAGAGGGAAGGCGAGAGACACCTAGGTAACCAAGGGAGGCAAGGACCCAGGTCAGCTGGGGGAGAGATGGGAATGCAGAACAGGAGGCCCACCTGGCTCTGTTCATCTCTCACCTGCCTGGAATGGCCTGGCCTTGTGGAGGGCCTGCTAGGGACTGGGTATGATGCAAGACCATAGGAAGGAGAGGATGGGGGCCCAGAGGGAAAGGAAGGACACACAGCTCGGAATAAGGCCCAGGAGGACAGCAGGAGTGCTCTAGTGTCTGTACTTTGACTGGAGTCCTGGCAATGCCCCCTTTCTTGCTCCCCAATGCCATCATCCCCCTGCCCAGCCCTGCTTCTCCCCTCACTCATGTATGCGGGGCCAGTCACTGTCCACCTCCCTCCTACCAGGTGGTGCAGAAACGATTCCTGGACCTGAACGAAGAGTTTGGTGTGCGGGCACCCACCAGTCACAATGCACCCCATTTGGACTCAAGCACTCATGAGTCTAATGTTGGCCAAGATGCCAGACACATGACCAAGGCCCCCAGCTAGGGGTTAGTGATAAAGACAGTCCACCAGACATTGATTCTGAGGAACTTCTAAGGCACTACTGAGCAGACAATGGCCTGTTCAGGACCAAAGGCTTTATTCTCTCTCCAGGACATCGCGGTTTCCCTCCATTCCGGGCTGGACAGCCCCTCTTGCCTCCCCAAGGTCGAAAGCGCACTGCACGGAGCCTGGGACCCAGTGATGCTTCAGTTCTCAGAGAGACATCTCCTCTTAGGGAGGCCCCAGGGCCAAGGGATGGGTCCAGTGAGCACAAGGAGGAGCTCTGCAGCCTGGCCTTCCTCTTGGCTTCTCAGTACAGCCTGTGGCCCTGGGGGATGTCCCATAGCTCTGCCCCAGGGTCCTTGAGATTTGACTGCCCTGAAGGTCAGGGGGCTCCCCAGGCCCCTTCCCCTCAAAGAACTGGCCTCAGTCCAGCACCTCCTCCAGCTGTGAAGTCAAGGAAGTGGTCCTCTAGTGGAGGCCCAGAGTCTGCTGGGAAGCTGTCCCTGCCTAGGCCTGACCTAGGAATCTGGGGGGCCTGCCTTGACTCTGGGGTTGGTTCTCCCCTCACAGGCAAAACAGACAAAGTGTGACCTGTTTGTCGCAGGGAGGAGGAGGAGGAGAAACAGCCAGTAGGGAACAGCGGGCCATCCCTCCACTGCCAGCCCCCAGGGGGTCCCCAGGGGACCTTAGGGGCTCCTCCTCATTCAGTGCTGACCCTAGGTAATGTGAGGGGCAGGGAGAAGGGCAGGGAAGGAGGGGGGACCATCAGGGCCAAGGTGGGGTGGGGTGGTGGGGAGTTAGAGGCTGGGGGAGGAGGGTCTGGGTGGCTGTGGGTGGGAGCAGCACCTTGGGGTGATGCATGTAAAATGTGAATGATGATAGCTTTGTTTGGAAATGATCTCAGACCACTGTAGTCTTATTCATGTCTGTGCTGCTCTACAGAGAGGGGTCCTGAGAAGGAGGCTGAGGAGGTCCCAGGAGCTACGGATCCACAGGGGGCTGACTAGATCTGCCTCCACATTGACACAGGGTCCTTAGACTGCTCCTGGGAGCCTGCAGCTCTCACTTTCCCCATGGGCCCCTGCATTGTCCTTTTCCTTCAAGCCTGATTGGCCACGGGCCTGTGGGGAATCCCATCATCATCTGAACTCCTGAGCAAACAAGTGATAGAGAGCTGTTTTCATGCCTTTCAGCCCTCTGGACACTAACCAGTTGTCTAGAATGGAGCCTGGAGACAGCCCTTGTCTTAGGGGAGCTTCAGTCTGCTTCCCTGAGGCAGCCAGATGATAGGCCAGGGTGTCCTGTCTGGGTGTCCTGAGCAGAGGGGAAGACTTGGCCTGAGAGACAGGGCTTTTTCTCTCTCTGCACCATTGTAGAGGGAGCCTCTTCTAGCCTCCTGGGATTACTGCAATGTGGGGAGTGGTGGAGACAGCTTCCTCTTAATCCCAAGGACACAAGGGGAATGGGCTGAAGGAAGTTCACAGGGTTCCTATTAAAGTTGTGTAAAAGGGGAATGATATTCAGCGATGCTGTGGGATTTGTGGGATTTCTGTGCGGGAGCATCTTGTCCAGGTGAGGGAGGATGACCCATCTTGCTGTGGCCTTAAGAACTAACGAGTCTGCAAAGGGGCCCCACAATTACAATTTGTTCCCTTCCCACCCATGGCTGGAACTGTGTGGACTGGTGTCAACACAGATTTGTATTTGCATATGAAACAGTTTCTCCTATAAGGGACCTCCCTACACTGTTTTTGGGAATGCAGTTTGGTGCAGCCATTACGGAAAACAGTACAGAGATTCCTCAAACAACTAAAAAGACTTACCCTATGATCCAGCAATCCCATTCTTGTGCATATATCCAGAGAAAACGCTAATTGAAAAGATACACGCACACCAATGTTCACAGCAGCACTACTTACAGTAGCCAAGACATAGCAACAACCTAAATGTCCAACGACAGATGACGGGATAAATAAGTTGTGGTACATTTACACAATGGAATACGACTCAAGCCATAAACAAGAATAAAATAATGCCATTTGCAACAACATGCATAGACTTTGAGATGGGCATTCTAAGTGAAATTAGCCCGAAAGTGAAATATGAATACTATATGATATCACTTAAATGTGGAATCTAAAGGAGAAGATGCAAATGGACTTATCCATATAACAGAAACAGACTCACAGACAGAGCGGTCAAACTATGGTTATCAGAGGAGAAGGGAGAGGGAACGGGTAATTTGAGAGTTTGAGATTTGCAGACAGTAACTACAAAATATAAAATAGATAAAGAATAGGTTTATACTGTATAGCACAGGGAACTATATTCAACATCTTGCAGTAACCTTTAATGAACTAGAATATGAAAGTAAATATATGTATGTTCATTTATGACTAAAGCATTATATTGTACACTGGAAATTGACACAACATTGTAAACCGACTACAGTTCAAAAAAAATTATACAAACACACACACACACACAAATGCAGGGAGAAGAAACATGAAGTGGGTAAATTCCTTGAAAACCACAAACATTTATAAAGAATAATATGAATGCCACAAAATCTGTTTCAGCAAGTAGAAGCAAAGTGATTATGTCCCAACTTATTTTATGAGGCCAGCATAACGTAATACCAAAACCTGACAATGACAGCTCAAAAAAGAAAATTTCTGACAAATATCCCCAGGATACATACCCAAATTCTCAACAAAATATGTGTGTTCATTTTCTCTGGCTGTTATGACAAATTATTATAAAGTATTACAAATTACAAACTGTATCATTAAATTACAAATTACTATTTACTAGCTTAAAATATCTCAAATTTATTATAGTAATGTTTTGCAGGTCAGCAGTCTGATGTCAGTCAAGGTGTCAGCAGGGCTGGTTCCTTTTGAGGCCTCACAGGAGAATCTGTTCCCTTTCCCTTTCTGGCTTCCAGAGGATGCCTGTCATCCTTGCAGTTGGTCCCTTCTTCCATCTTCAAAGTGCATCACATTAGTCTCTGCTTCTATCATCTCATGGTCTCTCTGACTCAGTTCCTGTGTACCTCCTTTTATATTAAGTAAACCCAGAAAATTTATGATAAGCTCATCTCAAGATTTTTAACTTAGTTACTTCTGCAAACTCCCTTTTGCCATACAAGGTAACACTCACAAGTTGTCATAGAAGTGATTAAACACTGACTCCTTTGGGGAACCATAATTTAGCCTACAGCAAGAAATCCACAAGAACACCTACCATAAGCATCCACATGAATAGACAATCACCAAGTGGAATTTATTCCAGGAATGCAAGCCTGGTTCAATAGTCAAAAATCAACACTGTAACCTACCCTATGAAGAGTCCAAAGAAGACAACCCATGCAGTCACATCAATTAACACAGAAAAAGCATTAAACAAAATTCAACACCCATTCATATAAAAAATGCTCAGAAACTAGTACAAGGGCACTGCCTCAACCTAACAAAGAACATCCGCAAAACACCCACATCTCACATTATAATGGTGAAAGAATGAACGCTTTTCTTGGCTTGAAAACAACGTTAGAATGTCTGCTCTCTTCTGTCAGTCTGGAAGTTTACTACAGGTTCTAGTCAGTGCAGTACAGCAAAAGAGGAAATAAAGTCATACCGATTAGAAAAGAAGAAATATAATTGTCATTATTTACAGATGACATCATTGTCTATGGAGAAAACTGCAAGGAATCTGTAAGAAAACTCACAATAAATTATAATAAATAGCTTTAGAAAGATCCCAGAATATGAGATCCATACATAAACATGAATACACAGCATTAATCATACTTCCATATACTAGCAGTGACCTGAGCAATTGAAAACCAAAGTTTAAAACATATACAATAGGTTTGATTTCAAGGTGGCACCATGGAAACATCCTGAATTCACCTCCTCCCACAAACACACAAAATGTACAGCTATATGTGGAACAATTTCCTCTGGAAAAGCCTGAGAAATGGTGGAGCAACCCCTTCACATCAGGCAAACCACAGGGAAACCACAACAAAGCAGGTGGGAAAGGCTGAGACACAGTTTCACCAGAAACCCCACCCCTGGTGTGCACACACTCAGGAGGGAGCTCAAAACACAGAACTTCCACCTGAGGTGTGAACGGTTTGTACCCCTGCACAGGGGACTCAAACTTTTAAGACTGACAACTGAGAGAGAAACCTCCAAAGCATCTGACTTGCAAGACCCTCAGGACACATGGCTGTGAGATCCACTGGGATGTGGTGAATTCAGGAACCCCTCTTAAAGGGCCTGTGCTCTTGGTCCAAGGGCCAAGTGCAGAAGTGGCCCTTGGAAAAGCACCCACACTTTATGTGAAAGAGACTCATTTCCAAAATTTAAAGCATTGGTCTGAGGGGCAGGGGCTGCCGGGATACTCCTCAGGGACTGAGGCTGGTGGTGGGTGCCATCCTCCTGCTCTCCCTCTGCCTTAATAAAACTGGCAGGTACCATCTTTTTTTTCCCTTCCCTTTGGGTGCCAGCTTTATGCTCCAGCCAGCAGGTGCCATCTTCCCGCTCTCCCTCTGTCTTGCTATATTTCTTACTTCATCTTTTCCCATTTCTTCTGCTCCTCTTTATTCAGAAGGTGTCATCTTTGCACCCTCCCACTGCCTCACTCCAGCCATATTTGCGCTCTCCCTCTGATAGGCTGCAGAGTGAGCGTATCTCCAAGCAGGGAATGTCTACACACTGGTGACCCAGGTTTTGTGGCTTCCACTCAGGGCATGCTCCTTGATCACCTGGCTCTGGAGGCCAGGACCAACTGCATGTCTCACTCCCATGGGTCTGTAACAGTTGGAGACACACTTCCCAGCAGGCTACCACTTTCGTGCCTTGCACATTAGACTGAGACACCCCCCCAGCCTTTATGTGAAAAAAGGCCCCCTTTTCTAGTCCAAGAGCTTTGGACTTGGAGGCAGGCTTCAGGTTTGGCACACATCAGGAGGCTACTGAGGTGCTCTCAAGGAAGGTAGCCTGGGGGCGCCTTCATTACACTCTTAGCCTGCCTTGCTCCAGCTCACTGACATTTCCCAGAAAGGAGCTTGTATACTTATCTGAAGCCCTGTTCTTTGTGACTGTTCTCCAGGGGACACCTCCAGACTTCCTAGCTCTAAGGGCCAGCAGGGCCTACATTTGCAGTCCCAAGCCTCGATATTTATATTCTTCAAAAGCTGTTACCTGGGGGGTATGGTTTCCAATCAGTCTGAACCTTGGTGTTGAGATCCTCACCTTTGAGATACTGACTGGTCTTGGCACACCCTCAACCGCTGGTCAAAATAAAATTAGCTGCTTGGATAATCACAGTTTCACTGACAAGCAAGAGTAGGCAGGGCTAACTGACAAAGTTCATCTCCCACAGAACTCTCAAGACTGGGAGAGGTAGCTGTTTTACTTAACGCATACAAACCAACACAGAGAGTCAAGTGAAATGAAAACACAGAAAACTGTGGACAATGTACCAAAGGAGAGAACAAGATAAAACCCCAGAAAAAAGAAAAACAATGAAATGAAGAAAAGTAATTACCCTGATGAAGAATTCAAAGTACACTCGTATAAAGCCCACTGAACTCAGAAGAATAATGGATGAAGACAGTGAGAACTTCAACAAAGAGTTAGAAAATTTAAGAAAGTTCCTAACAGAAGTCACAGAACTAAAGAACACAATAATTGAACTTAAAAATACAATAGATGAAGCACGAGAAAGAATCAGTGAACTCGAGGACAGGTATGAGGAACTCCCTCAAAGATAGAAGCAAAAAGGGAAAGGAAGGAAAAAAAGTGAAGGCAGCTAAGAGGATTAATGGCACAACATCAAGCACAATAACGTTCTCATTATAAGAGCTCCAGAAGGAGAAGAGAAAAGGGGGCAGAAAACATATTTAAAGAAACGAGGTCTGAAACTTTTCCTAACCTGGAAAAGGAAACAGACACCCAGTTACAGGAAGCCCAGAGAGCTCCAAAGCAGACTGATAACTAGTAAGAATCAGTAAATTTTGGAACTTCCTACAAACAAAAATCCAGGACCACCAATATCACAGAATTACAAAATATCATATGAGGATACTATGAACAACTACATAGAAACAAAGTGAAAAACCTAGAAGAAATGGACAAGTTTCTGGAAATATACAGTCCACCAAGACTGAATCAAGCAGAAACTGACCTCTTGAACAAACCAATCACTAGACATGAAATGAAATTAGCAATAAAAAAACCTCCCTACAGATAAAAGTCCACGACCAGATGGCTTCACTGGGGAATTCTACCAACCATACAAAGAAGAACTCATACTAGTCCTACTCAAACCCTTCCAGAAGACTGAAAAAGAGGGAGTACTCCCAAACTCATTCTATGAAGCCACCATCACCCTGATACCAAAACCAAGCAAAGACACTACCAAAGAAGAGAATTACAGGCCAATATCACTGATTAAGATAGATGCAAAAATCCTCAACAAAATATTAACAAACAGAATCCAGCAGCTCATAAAAAAGTTCACAAACCATGATCAAGTTGGACTCATCCCAGGAACACAAGGACGGTTCAACATAAGCAAATCAATCAATATATTATACCACATCAACCAGAGAAAGGACAAAAAACACATGATCATCTCAATCAATGCAGGATAAGCATTTGATAAAATTCAACACCCATTTGTGATAAAAAACTCTCACCACAGTGGGTATAGAGGGAACATATATGAACATAATAAAAACTATTTATGACAAACCGATAGCCAGCTTAGTACTCAAAGGTGAAAAACTAAAAACTTTCCCACTAAAATCTGGGACTATCAAGGTTGCCCACTCTCACCACTCCTATTCAACATAGTCTTGGAAGTCCTAGCCACAGCAATCAGGCAAGGAAAAAGAAATAAAAGGGATCCAAATTGGAAAACAAGAGGTAAAAGTGCCACTATATGCAGATGACATGGTACTATATATAGAAAAACCTAAAAGTTCCACACAAAACTACCAGAACTAATCAAAGAACTCAGCAAGGTAGCAGGATGCAAGATTAATGTACAAAAATCTGTTGCACTTATTTACACTAACAATGAATCAACAGGAAAAGAAAGTAAAGAAACAGTCCCTTTCTAAACAGCACCCGAAGTAATAAAATACCTAGGAATCAATCTAGCCAAGGAGGTGAGAGACTTATACACGGAGAACTAGAAAACATTGACTAAGGAAATTAAAGAAGACTTAACAAAATGGAAAGATATCCCATGCTCTTGTATTGGAAGAATCAATATTGTTAAAATGGTCATTCTGCCCAAGGCAACATAGAGATTTAATGTAACCTCTATTAAATTACCCAGGGCATATTTCACAGAACTAGAACAAATAATAATAATAACATTTATATGGAATCAAAAAAGACCTAGAATTGCCACAGCACTACTGAAGAAAAAGATCGAGGCTGAAGAAATAATCCTCCCTGACTTCAGACAGTACTACGGATCTACAGTCATCAAAACAGCATGGCATTGATACAAAAACAGACCTATGGACCAATGGAACAGAACAGAGAGTGCAGGAATGAACCCACAAGGTTTTGGTCAATTAATGTTTGACAAAGGAGGCAAGAACATACAATGGAATAAAGACAGTCTCTTCAGCAAATGGTTTTAGGAAAACTGAACAGCAGCATAAATCAGTGAAGTGAGAATACTCCCTCACACTATATACAAAACTAAACTCAAAATCAATTAAAGACTTAAACATAAGACGAGACACAATAAACCTCCTAGAAGAAAACATAGGAGAAACATTATCTCACATATATTTCGGCAATGTTCTCCTAGGGCAGTCTACTCAAGAAACAGAAATAAAAGCAAAACCAAATGAATGGGATCCAATTAAACTTACAACCTTTTGCACAGCAAGGGAAAACATAAGCAAAACCAAACAACAACCTATGGAATGGGCTCACTCTAAGCCAGGCATACACTGTCCATGAGCCTCCCGGGGACTAGGTGTTTTATTCACTGAAGTAGCTGAACAACTAGTACATGTCCTAATGCATACCGACACCACTTGCTGAATTAACTACAAACTGGGAAGCCCAGGTGGAGTTAGTGGTTCTGTCCAGAATTATCTCGTATCAGTGTTTTCACCAACTGACACAGTTATCTATTTCCTTATCAGTCTGTCTCCTACACCACCTGCAGCTCTCCTCAGGGTGGGCAGGAACATGGACCAGGGCCAGGCAGAGAAGATGCTCTAAGTGATAAATCTCACCAGGAAAGGATGTTGCCCTAGCCCACATAACACTGTGACACAAGTCTGACAGTCTCACTTCCACAGACTCTGCTTCACACTCCAGGACAATGTCCAAGAGACTGAGGGGAGGGAGGACACTGGTCTCACCAGTCCCGCTCACTTCCAGGGAGTAACAACTAGAGCACTAACCCGAGGCCAAGGGCTCAGCACTCACCGATGTGTTTCATTCAATCCTCCCAATCCTGAGGTGGGTATCGCTACCCCCTCTCTACAGGAGAGAAAAACAAGCTCAGGTCACATACAGGTGTCCAGAACCCACACTATTCCCTGCTCTACTATACAGATTCCCAGCCAGAGATCAGAACGTGGGCCTCCGACAATCTGGTGTGAAGTCAGTCAGTGGGTGGTGGGTTCCTGGGTGTTTACGGTTAGGCTGCATAACTCACATGTTAGATACGTATCAAATATTAAATACATTGTAAAGAACGCCACCCAGTTTGGCTGCCACCCCCATACTGCCAGATACAGGAAAGCAGAAGCACCCTAATACTAGCCCAAAGCCCCTCTCCTGCCTAAATGACTTTGCCCTCCCCTCTTCTCCTCCCCCGCAGCCCCCATCAGTAGGCCTCGGCCCAGCACAAGAGCCGGGGAAGCAGCACCAATAGCTACCCTGGTAAGTGTCAGAGGCCAGCAGGAGACATCTCATGACCACCCCCACCTCACTGCACCAACTTAGAGAGGCTCAGCCTTATCAGATGACTCCACCTGGGCCTCAGGTTCCCAGACCAGTGGTGAACACTATCCCAGGCTGGATCAGACTCTCTCCCCCAGGAATCAGACTGCTCTGAAGACAAATATCTCACGGGAGCGAGGGTCAGCTCTCTTCTGCCAAGTGCATGGGATGTGGTAAAAGTGAAAAGAGAAGAAACAAACAAACAAGAACAGCTGTGCAGAGATGCAGGCTACAAGAAGATTTTGTAAATGTACAAAGGGTGGGGAGCAGCTGCTTTGATCTAGTTTTTAGTTCCTACCTTCTTACCATCTATTTCCCACAAGTAGTGCCTGAAACACTTTAGCACCCTTCCCTCTCTTTCACTCAGCAAGCTCTAAGTCATTCTCCAGGTCCTAGCTTAAACAGGACTTCCTCCAGGAAACTGGCCTGGACTACTCCTCAAAGCTTTGCTCCAGTTTTCATGGGTATAAAGGGAAGCACTGTGCACCTCATCATTTTCAGTAAATGTGATTACTTTCCTGTTAGACTGTAAGCACCAAAAAATAAAAACCACTTCGATCGTACTGCTTAGCACACAGGTCAGGTACACGCTCAGTATCATTCCTAAATGAATGAAAATCAAGAAACTGGTGGAGGTACGTAGGATGAGTGAGAAGGATCAACACTGATAAACACCCTTCTGATAAAAATGTAGCTGCTTTGACCCTACCTTCCTCACCCATTCCAAGTTTCTGGTTCCTCCTTCTTCCATCTCCACAACAGGCCCAAGTTTGCCATGACAATCATCATTTTATACTTTGGTGACAATACATTCAGGAAACCAGGCTGGAAGAAGCACGTTTCAGGTAACTCGCTATAACAGAGGAAAGTCTACAGTAGTTTACGGGAAAAAAAGAATAATGACAGGTTTTGAGGTCTACACAAATCCCACTTCTGCTATACATATACGGGCTGTGAACCCTGGACAAGTTACCTGAGACCTGGTTTCCTTATCTGTGTAGTGAAAAAAATAATATCTCAAAGGTGAGGATGAAAAGGACTTTGAAACCACAGCACCTAAGGCAAGCTTGCAACTAATCCTAGTCAGCTGGTCATGGTGAAGTCCTGCAGACTACACCCCTACACCCCATCCCCAGCTCCTACCAGTCACAGATGGGTTCAGAGGCCAGAGCCTGCCCTAAGACTGAGCATCTGGGGGACCCTGGAGAACATCTATCCTGTTGGCTTTCCAATGTATGGAAGCCTCAAGAAGTGAAAGAGAAAAGAGAAGGAAAAAGGAAGAAACAGCATCTCAGGGTCAGGCAGGTGGGTTGGCAGAGCAGGCTGGATGTGTGGTGGGGTCGCTTGAGATGTTTTTTGGGGAATCGCTTGATTTTTACTTAGTAGGTACATTACTGCAAGCAAGGTTAGGAATAAACTATAGTTTCTGGAAAACTCAACCAGGATGCTTTTCATTAAAGTATTTTTATTAATACTTGAGAATTGAGAACATACAAATTCAATTCACCAGAATGGCATATATATTATAGCTAACCACAAGAAGCACATTATTAGGGATGTTACTAATATCAGAATGAATTTTGTTTGCATTTTACTTTCACTCAAAACTGTTCAGAAACTCTGGATTTTCTGTTGCTCATGTAAAATGGGTCTCATCCCATCTCTGAGCTCTGAAAACCAGATAAGAGACTTCTTTATTAAAAGTCAAATTAACAGCTAAACCAGCACAACTAGGAATCTGGCCTGGAGCCTCTGTAGATGACTTATATCATTCCTGGTCCTGCTTTTGAAACAGGTGGTACCAATACCCAGCAAAGTCCCAGGGAGGGATGGAGGGAGGGCTAGAGGTGAAAGTAATAAGGACAGGTTGATGGAGGAGACGAATGTCAGAGGAAGACAGGACCTCACTAGGGCCCAGCACCTCTGTAGGATGGGCTGGAGGGAAACTCCACTGGTACCTAAACAGGACGCTCCTCTGGTGCAGGAACTGAGTGTGCTGCATGCAAACTGCATGCAGGTCATTTGGCACATCCACCTCCACCACATACACACCGGAGGCCAATAACACTTCCAATCAATGCAACAACAAAGTGAAACAAAACCCACATACATTTCAAAATTCCTGTGGAGACTGGATAAAAATCACACCCACTAAGTAGCCCTAAATAAGTAGACAGAAGAGACAAGTGCAGCAGGTAGAAAGTCACAGAGACAAAGAGGGAAACACAAAATTGGATGAGGAACCAGCAGAAAAAGGGCATCCTTCGGGGACCTTCCCCTACCAAATCAAGTCCCAACTCCTTAGAAAACAAAGCCCCTCAGAACTTGGCCCCACCCATCCCAGCTGCCTCCACTCCAGCTTTCTCCCCAAGGCACCCACCCACAGCCTCACTTCTCAGACAACTCCTGGTTTTCCTGGCCAGCTGTGCCGTGTTCAGACTGCTGTGCCTCGGCGTGTGCACTCTCCTCTACCCGGAGTGCACGTCTCACGGCAAACTCCCAGTCAGACACCAACACCCAGCATTAAGGTTTGTGAAGCCAGACACAGACAGCTGCACGCCACTCAGGCCTTTATCACCCACGGCACTCTACAGGGGCTTCTGTGTTCCTGCCCAACTGCACCCCATTGTCTGGAACAAGAGCTACTGAAGGGCAGGTGCCACGTGAGTCCTTGCAGAGAACTGGTGCTGAATGAATTCTAAGTGAATGAGCTTGCATGAAAGGTTTTAAAAGGCTAAAAAGCAAACCATGGGAAAAGCAGACAATAGATATTTTCTGCTATTGAAAGCATGCATTTTCTCAACTCTAATCTTTGGCTGAGTATCACTTAGGAAGCAGACACAGATGCTCTACCACTTCCTAGTTAGGTATCTGTGGGCAAATTAAGTAACCTCGCTGTGTCTCAGACTCCCACTTACCGAAAGGAACCACCCCTGCAGTGTGGTTAAGAGGACTAATGAATATATGCTTAAAAAAATACCAGAAAACATTGACTAAATGTTAGTTCTTACCAGCCTGCTGTGATCACAGAAACATTAACAGGACCAGATACTGCGCCATCAGGAATATGAGCACGACAAATTTTTGTTAAAACTATGTTTTTTTGAGGACAGCTGAAAGTCAACAAATCCAACAGCTTATCTTCCAGCTGCACTGTGCTCTCTACAGTCCTCAGGACTGACCCCTAGTGACCACTATGTCCCTGGCTCCTCCGACAATGTGGACTCCCAGGTCTCTGGCCTCTGACCACACCTCCTCCTCCTCCTCTTCTGTAGCTTGCCCACTAAGGACACCTAAACTCAGGCATTCCTTCAGCTCAGCTCACACATTTTTTCTCATCTGTCCCCTCTCAAGCCTTCAATTATCAGATCTATGGAGATGACCCCACAACTTCTCAGTTACATTCAGAAAATGTTTCAAGCTGGATTTATACAACATAGATGGTTACCTTAATTAGATGATGAAGCATACAGCTTAAACTTCTCTCTTTCATGCCATTTTTTTCCCCTTTTCTCTGGTCTTATACATCTCACCAGTCCTAAGCTTCCTCTTCCTTTCCCATCTCCTAGAACTACTTGCTTGCCAAGGCTTCTTCTTTGGTCTTTCTGTTCTGTCTCACTGGTTCTTAACTTCTCTGGGATATGAACCCTTTGAAAATCTACAAATGATATGGATCGTTTACTGGAAAGATAAACACACAGCATATATGAATGCAATTTCACCTAACCAATGATCTCAAATAAGAATCAGTGTTCCTGTACACCAGACTACCACTTACACAAATTTTCATCTCCAGATTCTATGTCCCTCTTATTTCCAGGATACCTTGTGGATACAACCCAAAGGACCTACTGGCATCATAAACTTAACAAGTCCAACCAGAACTCACTAATTCTCCTTAACAAACTTCCTCTGCCTACAGTATTCCTCCTCTAATAATGGCACCACCATGTCCCTAAGCTAGAAGCCTTGCAACTAACAACCTTCCCCATACCACATCACCAGGTCCTGTCTCAGAATCTCTCCCAAATCCATATCCCACCTCTTAAGCCTCTTACCCTGTAAGACCTCATCATCCTTTGCATCCCATACCTGCCATGATGAAAAGTCCACCACACCTCTGACAAGAGCCCATTACTGACTCTAACATCTCCATCCTCCACACCGCTACCTCACTTCACCTTTAGAAGGTCACTAGCCTAGCTGATTCCCCACCTCAGTTTCCTCCTGTCATTTCCACCTGTGTCAACCTAGAGGTTCCCAGAATTTCAAAACTGATCATGTGCCTGCCTCTCTTCAAAAACTCTGATGCTTCTCCATTGCACAAACATAAAATCAAACTCCTTTCTGCCTACAGAGTCCTCCACAATTTGCCACCTAAGTCCTTTTGCAGGATTGGATCCCATAGCTTAGATTGTCACTCGCACCTATTATCTTTCTATCAAAATCACACCACTCAGAAAGGCTCAGTTCAAACTCCACTCTTTATATCCCCTACATAATGTTTAGGAAAGGACTTTTCATGGAAAAGGCAAAATTCCTGATGAACAGATTCAGAAAATTAAAAACATTTTTTCTTCCTTAAAATTTAAGTCCTTCTGTAAACATTAAGCTTTTTAAAATATCACTTCTTCAAATATTATTAATATTTCAATCAAGAAATACTTCAAAAACCCAGCATTGTTAACCAACATTTACTAAATACTAATAATGCACAATGGAAATTAAACTGTTATATGAAGTACCATCAACGTGAAGGTAAAAAGTTATAATCTAGTCCCAGGATTCTAATTCCAATATTAGTTGTACTTGGATCTTTCTTAAGAAAGGAAAATTATATATTTAGTAAGTGGACTTGACATTTCACCTAATAGAGACTTAAGTCACGTAAGTCCACAGCCGAGATAGAAAGTTACCAGATCTAAATCATCTTCAGGCTAGGACAAATTCTCATCAGATTAAAAAAAAATTTTTGACTGAGATGTCATTAAATTAGACTTTTTCAGTACACATTTAAGCAGTTAATTTTTTCTAAGGGCCCAAGGATGTGATGGGGCAATTCCGAGCCTCTCACAACAAGACCTGGTGACTAGCAGACATACCAGCAGGTGCACAGCAATCAGACTTACTCCAGATAAGTGATGTTGTGGGCAGTACTGTCTTTCTGTTACCTTCTAGGACCTTATTTCTTTTAGGCCTGACCTAATTTAATTCCTTCTTATGGCTCCTAGCCTACTGAGTTCACGTGAATCTTCACAGCTGTGTACTGTGAAGCACTCCGCTCCTGAAGAGAATGCAAATATTCAAGTATTTTAACTAGTCTTTGTACCTAGCTAACATACATGGTAAAATATTCCCTCTATGTATTTCTAAAATTATTACCGTTAAAATTTGAATGTTTCTGAAATAAATTTGCTTGTAAGAGTAAAATATGCTAAAATTTCAAAATTATTAATAACACTAAGGAAATAGGGAGTAATGAAAAGAGCTCTAGCAACTGAAACAAGATCTCAGTCTACCATCTCAAGTCTGACTCTTTAGTTGTGGCACCTTCAGAACTGGCTTCACCTCAAAACACTTTCTCATCTGAAATAGAGCTAGCCCTGCCCTTCCCTCTCTGCGGGTGGCTGTTCAGGTAACATGAGATAACGTACCTAGCACAGTACCTGACATGAAGTGATCATAGTCTGCTTCCTTCATTCAAAACAAAAGACACACTCACATGAAGGTTAGGCGTAAGGAAGCCTGCACCTCCACAAGTCTGCATCAGCACAAAATACCACAGGTAGTTGGTTCTAACAAAAAACCAAAAACAAAAACAAAAAAACACCACGAACCCCATCCCACGAACACTTCTGAGGGATCTGGAGCCAGACAAAGGCAGCCTGCATGTGGTTCTGCAAGAACTCCATCAGGGCCGCATACACACTGGCCACATAAGCATTAACAGGGAAAGTCCACAGTCATTGTGCTAAAACCTCTGGAAACCTTTATGCTAGTAAGAGAGCTTATGCCAGGTAAAAGGGGGGAAAAGTCAAATTAGGCCCAACTCCAAAAGACTCCTTAAATAAATCACAACAGCGATGCTGACTTACTCTTCCTGAAACGCGAACAGTACCATGCCCAAACCCACTTAAACAGTTGAAGATGGAGACATTCCACACCCACACTGGTGCCACTAAATGCCTTTTAGAGAGCCTGTGCAGGGGAGCACCCCGGCACCACGGAAGGTGCTGAACCAAAGCCGTCTGCGCAAAAGGCAAGGGGGGGAGAAAACAAGACGGTGACTTCGGGGTTGTGCACACGCGCTGCTGAGAACCACTTTCCAGACCGCAGCCGCCTCCTCAAGCATCTGAAGTACTTCGTGGCTTCACTATGGGGAAGTCAAGGGAAATCCGCGAGGCGAGCACCCTGGGGTGGGGGCCGTTCCCGTCCCGGGGCTCCCGGGGTTCCCGGATCTCGGTCTCCGACCCCCGCGCCCCTCCCCCACTCCGTGCTCCAGCGAGGACCTCCCGGGAAGCGCCGCAAGTAACGCCCCGTCCCAAGCGGACTGGCCCCGCCCGAGACCCCCGGCACGCGGACGACGGGGCAGCCCGGCTTGGGTCCAGCCAGGGTCTGGGTCTCGAATTGGGCCCGACGCCACTGCTGCATCCAACGAGGCCCATCGGGAGGCCGGGCGGGCGCGGCCGGCACGCGGGGCGCGGACACTCACCACACCACGCGGTAGGAGCCCTCGCGGTTGAGGCTGCTGGAGCGCGGCCCCACGTTGAATACCTGCCCGCGGACCAGCTCGGGGCCCGCGCCCGTCGCCGCCGTCGCCGCCGCGCTGGGCTCAACGCTCCGCGGCCGCCGCTCGGCCCACGCCGCGCCTCCCGGAGGTACCGCGCTGTCGCCGCCGCCTCCGCAGCAGCCGCCTCGGAAGAGCTGCCGCGCGTCGGAACCGCTGGCTGCTAAGACCAACTGCCAACTGCCGCTTCCCTGCCTGACCAAGGGGCGGGCCGGTAGGCGGAGGGAGGGGCTCAGCTGAAGAAGGCTCTGGGACGGGGCCTGTCCTGGCAGCGAGCGCCCGGATTGGCTCCTGTGGTCTGGGGCGGGGCTGCGCCTCAGGATGAAGACAGGTTACGTGAACTGGTGTCCAAATAATTTGTATTGTTTTTTCTATTAGGAATAATTTTGCTGTGAACATTTGTATACCAGTTTTTTGGGGATCTATGTTTTATTTCTCACAGCTGCATACCTGAGGTTGTCATGGCTGGGTTATAAGGAAACTATGGTTGGCCTTTTTAGAAACTCCAGACTGCTTCCAAAGTGGCTGCACCGTTTTACATATTTCCACTAGCAGACTATGAGAGTTCCAATTTACCTCTACATTATAGCCAACACCTGTCATCGTGTGTCTTTTTGATGATAGTCATCCTCATGGCTCTGAAGTGGCATCTCCTTGTGGTTTTAGATTGTGCTTCCCTGATATTCAGCTTCTTTCATATGCTTGTTGGCCATTTGTATATCTTCTTTGGAGCAGTATGTATTAGAAATTATATATTATAGATAAAAGGCTCTTTTCAGAAATATGATTTGGGGAAAATAGTCTCTCATTCTGTGGATTGTCCATTACTTTCTCGAGAATATCCTGCCCCAGGGCCTGGCATTAGCTCTTCCCTCTGCCTTGAATCCTCCCTGGACACATACGTGGTGGTCTCCCTCCTTACTTCAGGTCTTGGCTCAAATGCCTACTTGTCAGTAAGATCTCGCAGGATCCCTTGTAGTGATCACCCAGTAAGAACAATGATGACAGCCCCATGCATCACCATCCGTTCCACCTCCCTGCCTCATTTCCCTTCAAGCTTTTATTACCATTTCCATGTAAAGTACAGTCTTTTGTGAATTGTCTAATTCTTAACTGAATTGGAAATTTCATAAAGGATTTTTTAACTAGTTTACTTTATCCCAAATGTAATTCACTTTACGTAAGCAGTATGAATGCAAATGAAAGAAGGAATGAATTGCATGAGAAACAATAATATATTTCACTTCATTTTAATAAACCTATGACTTTTTCCAAATCTGCATGTGAATGTATATGCCAGCATAGTTCACTCATTCTTTAGTCAGCTGATATAAAACTAATTTCTTCATTTTTCTTGGAAAGTAACCTTTGGCTTTGGAAGATTTAATAGAAAATAATAGAGGAAAAGCGAAAATAAATAAATAACTACTTAATAAAGACTTAAATGTGGCTACCAGTGGTGCAACTTGAGCTGATTGAAGCTTGAGGATGGTAGCTCCTGGGAAGGGTCATCATCTGCCACTGTGTCTCCCCTCTGAGTGTGAGGGAGTTTGCATGTCCATGGATGCATGTGTGACCAGTCTGGATTTTCACAGGTCTGGAAGGCTTTTCAGTACCAGCTTCTGCTCTTTCTTGGCCTGGCCTTGTGTAGATTGACAATCAGGTTCAGTCCTTGGGAGTTTTCTGGGAGTGTTTGTATTTCCCTGGGACACAACTAAGTAATTACAGCCTAATGTGGTAAGTGCTAGGCTAGAGTTCTATGGAAAGAACAGGATAGTTGCTGAAGAGGCCATGATTTCTTGATCTTAGGGGACCTGGGGTAATCTTCATGGTGAGGCAACATTTGGGACTGTTCTTATAAAATGTATTTGGGGTGAGGAATTCTGAGTTGGAGGAGGGTAATATATAGGGGAATTGGAATGGGATTTGGGTAGGGGTTGAGACTGACAGAGATGGATGTGGCCATAGCATTCTGGAGTGGCAGTGAGATTGGAGAGGGAGAAATCTGCTTCTGAGATTTTTTTTCAGAGCCGACCTAGATAGGAAGTGTTGCCTAACTGGATGTGGAGGGGAGAGACTGGAAGAAGACTTCTTGCTTGGGTGTTTGGACCGGATGGCCATAAACCAAGGTTGGATATTCAGAGGATGGACACTGGGGATATAAAGGAACAGAGGATCAATTGGTCACATTGATTTCTTTTAAGTTTTTATTTTGAAATAATTATAGCATAACTAGTACACTGAGATCCTAGGTAGCCTTCACCCAGTTTTCCTGAATGATAACACTTACAAAAGTGTTAAAATCTGGAAATTGACATTGGTATGATCTATAGAACTTTTTGTGATTTCGCCGGTTTCCCTGGGCACCCGTGTATGTGTGCGTGCATGTATGCCTCTTTGTATCTGTGCAGTTTTATTACATGTTGATTTGTGTAACCATCACTACAATCAAGATATAGAATTGTCCTTCCTCTGCAAAATCTCTCACACTCTTTCCCTTTTCCTTTTCCTGACCCCTTGCAGTCACGAATGTGTTTTCCATCTCGTGTAATTCTTGTCATTTTTGAGAGTAGTTAAAAAATGGAGTCATATACTATGTAATATTTTGATATTGGCTTTTTTTCACTCAGTAGAATTAATTCCCTTGAGATCCATCCAATTGTTGAGTGTATCAAAAGTTCACTTCTTTCCATTGTTGAATAGTAGTGTTCCGTGGTATGTATGCACCAAAATGTGTTCCATACATTGAGGGACATTTGGGTTGTGTTGAAGTTTTAGCCTATTACAAATCAAACTGTTATGAATATTCATATGTATTAACTTTTGTGTGTGGATACATTTTCATATCTTTGTGATAAGTGGCCAGCATTGCATCTGCTGTGTTGCATATTAAATGTACATTTAGAATGTATTTTTAAGAAGCTGCCAAACTATTTTCCATAATGACTGTACCATTTTAACATTCTCAGAAGCAATATATGAGATATCTAATTTTGCCACATCCTTGGTATTGTCACCATTTAAAACAGATTTAGCTGTTCTAATATGTAGGTATAGAGTAATATCTCATTGTGATTTTAATTTGCAGTTTCCTAATGGCAAATGTTTTCATGTGTTTGTCTTCTGTGTACTCTCTTTCATAAAAAGTATCTATGTCTTTGTCCCATGTCCTAGTTAGATGGTAGTGCTCAGTATCACCACTCTGAGCTACCTTGTTCTGCCTCATTGCTGCTGGCAGGGAGGAAGTGCCTTCTGACCCCCCAGAACCTGGGGGAAGGCTGAGGGAAGCAGGTTGCTGAGTACCATAGCCTCCCACTCACCTTTACCTCAGTGCTGCCAGGTCAGGCTGCAGGTCCAGTTCTGCATGTGGCCACACTGATTCCACAAGAGGCCAGTTTTCTTTTGGTCTTGGCTGGAGTAGAGCCAGTATTAAGAACAAGGTTTTTCTGCAGAATGTTCCTTTCCCTGTCCCTGGGCTAGAGGGAGGGAGAGGCTTTATTTACAACCCTTATCTTCTGGTGGTTCCAGGTCCAGGCTTCTCCAGCACCTCATAAGGGGTGAAGGGGAAAGAAAACCCAGGGAGCTTCATGACTCCTCACGTTGTCAGCTTCCTGGCCAGTCAGCCTTCCCTCCATTTTTGATAGATTTCCTGTGTTTGTTTGTGGTCTTAATGCCAGGATTTTTAGTCACAAGAAGGACTGGCAGCAATGGAGTGACTTCATCTTAGCCCCATGTTGGTTTTTAAGGACCTGAGCCACTTCAGGAGGCGGTCTAGACTCAGTAGAGCTTTGTGAAGAGACCTCAGCGTAGGGACATTGACACCAGGAGATGAGGGATGAGGGCTTGGGAGCCACTCCAACTGTGTGTGAACCTTGGCACCTGTGCTTCCTGGTTGGGACTTAAGGCTCGGCTTTCTCATCGTGCTAATGGGGGTGATGCTGTTGCTGCTAATGATGCCTGTGTCTGTGACATTATACATGTAAAGTGAGTTGCAGGATTCCTGACTGTTACTAAGGGCCCAGTAAAACTGAGCTCTGGTTTTATCTATAGATGAGATTCTTGGCTCTAAGAAGATCGTTTTTGGGCTTAGTGAGAGTGATCTAAGTGAGAACAAAAGCCAGGATTACAGGGAATTCAAAAACCAAGCAAAAGATGAGAAAAGAAGTCAGTGTACCTTCAAGGTATTTTGCTGGACAAGTAGAGAGAGGGTTGTGAAGGGATTCATGGAAGTGACTGGGGGAGAAAGGAGTGTGAAGTTTAGATAGGAAAGAATAAAGGACTGAAGAGGGAGATATAAACAGGTAAAGTTACAGAAAGAGCCAGGTTGCTGCTGATACTGGATTTAATACCCGGGTATAAAGGAAAGAAAACTATTCCCTGAGACCAGGCACACTCTGCCCTGAACACCCAGTCCAGCACAAAGCCCAGTTCCTGACTGTCATCACTGATGCCACCAAGTATGTTGACCTTTATCACTTCCAAATCAGACACCCACTGGAACTGTCACCCACCACTTCAGCTCCTGGTAGTCTGCAGCTCCTGTTGCAGAAAGGAGAGAAACAGAGGAAAGGTGAGACTGAATGAGGAGCTAGGACATTAGGAATTTTTATATAATAAATCTCCAGTACATTTATTATTATACCATCAGACATTTATTAAGCATCTGCTTTATTTCAGGTGTGTGCTCTGGTTATGATGATGACAAAATAGACATTATCCTTGTGCTTATGGAGCTTTCCTTCGAATGTGGGAGTCAAGCCTTACGTGTTCATGCACAGTTGTGACACGTGCTGTGAGGGGTAGGGAATTTATACAGTGGAGTTATATTGCCAGGGAGATTCTGCATGGATGTGGAGGGTAAGGAAGGCCTCCCCAAGGTAGAGAGATTGGAGCTGAAATGAGGTAGTGGGTACTGTGGAAGCTGAGAAGTGTGGGGAATGTTCTAGACACAGGACACAGCATTTATGAAAGATAAATGTGACATGTTTGTGGAACTGAATGAAAGTCACCAAGAACAATGTGTTCAGCAAGTGGGAGCAAGACCTGCGATGGGAGGTGGAGGAAGGTGGGCCATGCAGACATCGTAGGCACCCAAGGTCTAGGGTGTTATTCTAAGAATGGCAGTTAGCTGTTACAGAGTCATAAGTAGAGTGACATAGAGTACATGCTCTGGTCCACATTTTTTAAAAATAACACTGTGTGCCCTGTAGGACTTATATTAGAGAGAGCCACTGGATGGACTATGAGGAGACTAAGCCCAGTAATCAAAGGAGGCAAATTGAGAGAGGAGGTAGTTTGGACAAGGGTTATGGCCGTGGAAATGGAGGGAAGTAAGTGAACTGGAGACTTAGTGATGCATCAGATGTGGAGGCAAAGTAGGGAGGGATGTTTAAATGACTTTCAGCTTTGTGGCTGGGTGACTAGTTTCCAGTTTCCAGTAATCAGGATCACTGAATATTTGGGGGAAGAAAACATGAGTTTATTTTCAGACTTTTATTTGATCCAACATACTTCTTGGAAATGTTGAAAAAGTAGTTGTATGTGTGGATATGAAAGGAAAACAAAGGATTACGATGGAAACAAGGGCTTCAGACTGGGCAGTGAAGACTGAGGAGGTCAGCAGAGGGGTGAGAGGAATTCCAGGAAAGAGGTTACAGTACTGTAATCAAAGGGGATATTATTAGGAGGCAAGCCTAAGAGTGAGAGGCATGGCGGTGTCTGAGGAGAGAGGCAAAGATTTAAAGATTAGATTTAGAATAGAAATTGTATGAACATTGTAGAAACTGAATTAAGGAACTCGTAAAAGTCTGGCCTAGCACAGTGTTTTCATCCACTATCCCTTAGAGCACTGGGTCTTGGGAGTGTTACTGTCATGTTCTCTCTCTGTCTCTCTGTCTCTGTCTTTCTCTTTTTCTCTCTTTCGTGCACAATCATGTTTCATGATGGAGTAAGTATGGGGATCACTGTTAAGATGAAGCAGTTTGTCAACAACATAACTTCGAAGAGTGTTTGTCTAGCACCGTGAGTCTCAGGGTGGACGGCCCATGCAGCAGTACTTACTGACTCTCAGGAATCCAAGTCCACGTTCTCTGGAACAGCACTGGAGAGACACCTGCTGGGTGTCATTAACAGACTCGGCCACATGAACTGTGCATCAGTCCATCTCAATCATCCTCCCCTCCCTCTCCACCCCTGCTCCCCAACCACCTCTCTGGGAAAGTTACAGTTTTTCTCAGGCAGTTGAAATAGCAGAGGTTCAGTGTCATGGTGTTGTGGGTTTAGAGCAGTGGAGGTCAAAATATTTGGCGAAATCAGAGATGACAGCCAGGAATCTGGATCCATTCTGGCCTGTGGTTGGGTAAATAGCATGTCTGGGTGTTGGGTGGGATGAATCTTTGGTAACCAGTGAAAGCCTCCAACTTAGCAGCAGGGGACTAGTTCATGTATAGGCAAATAGGATACCGAGAAAATGATATTCTGGAAGAAACCTTCTGCAGATAATCGGGGTCAGGGTGGGAAGGGGTGAACAGTAAAAGAAAGGAAGTAACCAAAAAATAGCCCCTGTCCTGGAGACTGAAATGATTTAATCTTAGAAGGTATGTGCCTGGGATTTGCAGAGTGAAAGTTTGTTATTTAAATGTTTATAACCTGGAGGTTCTTTTATGTTGGTAATTGATGTGTTAGTGTATAGCTACTTTGCACATAGCTTTGGCCATAAGGAAAAATGGACCTATTTCAATAAGTAACTCTCATCACCACTGGTATGGCAGTGAGATCACCAACATCCTCTTCATAGAGGGTTATATACAGTTTTAAAAAGCAGAGGAAGAAGATCACTATAGAAGGTTTGAGCAAATAAGAGTGATATTATGAGTAACTGGGTGTTTTGTGAGGTGGGATTTTGCTGGAATCCGAAGCCCAGCATTTATCTTGTTATCTCCAGTGCCTAGTGTAATGACTGGTAAACAGTCAGCTTTTGATTGCATGGGTGGATGAATAAATAATCTCTAAAATTCATTTTTTTAAAAGAAGAACCAGAGGAGAACACTTGAGACTAAATTTTGGAGGTGAAACAAAGCCAAAAGTATCGAGATGACCTCTAAGTTCTGGTATGAATTTGTAGCACTAGTTTGACATAGTTGATAGGTTGCTGATAAGAGTGAGAAATTGGGGATTTTGACAGGTAGAAAAATACTGACTTTTGCTTGATCCCACATGTCTTGCAAGGAGAAAGCCAAGATATCAGGCAAGAAGAAACAGTTGGCCTTGATGTAGCAATGAATAGCAGAATGTTGCAGATTTGATTAACAGTAAGTTAGTTCTATTTTTGTAACTTTCTACACATAAGTATTCCTGCATAAGAGATAATGATATGTACACGAGGAGCGTTGTGTTGAATGAATGTATAGATGAGTGAATTCACATGTACCTTTGCTGGATGCAGCCTCCTTATTTCTTAATCTAGTTGTATCCTAGTGTTTGACATGACCAGTTCTGTCTCAAGCAATGCATAGGTATCTATTTGGATTTCAAATTACCTCATAAGGACCCTCATTTTATAGGTCATTTCAAAGAGGGCTGATGGGACCAAAACCCAGGAGCTCTTAACGCTGTGATCAATGATTGAGTTCTTCATTGGATGTATGTAATAGTAACTCAATAATGCTATGTTTTCCTAATGGAGATACAAGATAAAAAAAAAGACCCTCATTTTACTCTAGGATGATGGTAAACAGTTGGCATTATCTGTATATCATTATGTCTTCAATATTTCTTATTTTGATTGTGTTGTTATTGACTTTCCTCCTTTTATCTCTCTCTTCACCCAGGACATGGAGGCCTTCTTTTTTCCTATTCAATTACTGATTTAATTTTTCTGTCTTTAAAAAAATTACTGACTTGTAACTACATACAGTTATCCCTCGGTATCTGCAGGAGATTGCTACCAAAATCCCCAGATGCTCAATCCCTTAAATAAAACTGTTTGTAGTTTGCATATAACCCACACACATCCTCCTGTATACTTGAAATCACCTCTTGATTACTTACAATTTCTAATACAACATAAATGCTATGTAAGTTGTTACTGGAGCACAGCAAATTCAAGTTTGCTTTTTGGAACTTCATGAAATTTTTTGCCTGAGTATTTTGGATCTGTGTTTCTTTGAATCCACAAATGCAGACCCCATGGATACAGAGTGCTGACTGTACCGTGAATCATACTGGTCACTAGGACCACAGAGATACACAGGACATAGCCCTTCTCTCCAATAAGCTCCAGTCAGTAGAAGAAGTAGACATACATGTGTAGCACCAGTAAGACATTGTAGTAAGCACAGAACAGAATATAAGGTTCTGTGTTATTGTGGACAGAGACTTGTTATAATGAGGATCAAGGTGGGCAAGGCAGGCTTTTTAGTGAAGGTTATACTGAAGCCAAACCATCTCCTTTACCTCTCTTTATCTTTTTGTTCTATTACCTTCCAATAGCCAAATGGATCAAACCCTCAGAAGATAGTGTTGATCTGTCATCAAATCTTCTTTCCCTGCTGGAAGAAGCTTCCTTTGAGGAGCTAGCCTTTGCTGGGTAATCCCATCAACAGAAAAGCCTGCATTTCAAATCAATCAGCGAAGACAAAACACAAAATAGCTTTGTTAGAAATCTCTCAGGTTCTATCATTTACAGCAGTTTATGGCTGAGCTGCCTTTATGTTTAAACAACAAAAAATGTTGAAGGGATTTTAACTTCTGAGGACTAGACTCAAACCAAGACATGGTGGTCAACTCAGACTTCTTAATGCACTTAGGAAAATATAGGATTTTGACTGTTTTGAAACATCTTTGTGAATTATAGAGATAAGACTGAAAATAAAAATCATCTAAATTCTCTATTAAGAATAAATTTTGTGTTTTTTGAAACCTATAAAATATTCTGCCGTATGTTAAAATGCAGAGGATCCTCTGCTATATCCAAACTGAGAGCAACAAATTTTTAGCTTGGGTTTTAAAGGGTGAAAGAGGATAGTGAGAAAGAAAAGAAGCCTAGAGCCAGTTTTGTGTCAAAAAAAATTTGAAAGAATCAAAATCTTTTCTTTTTGTTCCATGACTTAATAATTAAATTGTACTTTTCTTTTCTGAAAACAAATAGGCATAAACAATGACTGAAATAGTTAAATACATATTTCTTTTGTATAAAATTGTTATAACACCTTTAGGATCAAATTACTTTCAAATTAAACTTGATTACTTTCTGAGAGAAATACCCCTTTAAAATGAAAGTCTTCCATTACAGACAGCATTATAAACAGCTAAAAAACAAAACAAACAAACAAACAACAAAAAAACAAACAAGGGAGGAAAACTGTACTGTTTTAAAGTATGCTGGAATAAATTAAAAAAAATTTTTTTGGCACATCACTAATAGCCAATAGCATTTGGAAGATTTGGAGATGAGCTGGTTTGTATTAAACATATTTAAATATTTTAAAATGACATGAATTAAGTCAAGATTTACCTCGAACAGATGCTAAAAATATCAAAATACATGGAGTTTTCCTGTATTCAAGATCATGATTATCTAACAACCACTTGGCTTTTGTTTTTCCACAGAGCACAGTCAGATGAACTGGAAGAAGTGGAGAAGCATGGCTGGTCCTCCAAAGACAAGGAAAATGCCAGGTTTCTGGACAAACCTGAGCAGTGAGCATATCATAGCAGCCTGTAGATGGCATCCAGGCTATGGGTGGGCTCTTTCCATTTGGAAAATGCAGTATCTTCTGTGCACACATCATGAATAATGTGAGGATAAATGTGTTTTGTGCATTGTCTTTTACCTCTTAACTTGGCTTTCATCAGGCTTCTATGAAATTAATAGAAAATAAAAAATAGAAACATAGACCCTTCCTTCATAGCTCATAGACTAGTAGAGAACCGATAGATATCTGAGTAACCACTACCCAGTATAAAGGTATTTTTTTAGTTATATAAATAAGATACTATAGAAACACAGAAAAGGAATGATTAAATATACTTGTACAATTATATTTAAATTGGATTTTGAAAAGTAACCAATAAAGTGACAAGAAATGGATGGTAAAATCTGATATAGCTAGAACATAAGGTGCTGAGGGACATGGAATCAGAAGATGGCAAGCCATCTTTGCAAAGGGTCTTAAGGGCCTGCTGAAGAGTTTGGGCTCCATTGTGCAGTCACTGCTTAGCCACGGGAATGCTTCTAGGCCGGGATGCAGTGCACTCAGATAGGCGTTTCTGAAAGGCCATCATGAAGCACTTGTGAATGATGGTTTAGAGGGGAGACTTGAAGCTGGAGAACTAGCTAGTCAGATATTCTGGTGCAAGCTAAGGACCCTGGGTTAGGATGAAGAGGAGAAAGGGATCTGGGAGTCCTTGGAGATGCAATGGAGTAAGATTCTAACCAAACACATATACAGGGTAAGGAATTGTCTTGTTATTTCACACTATGAAAACACAGGCTTTTTCCCAAGCACAGTATATCAGGGACTACTGGGCACCCGAGTCAGGCACTGGGTCCCAAGTTTAAAAAGTCAAAGCCTGGGTGGGGTGGGAAAGCACTGGTTACACCTGACCTATATTATAGCTCTGTATGTCTGGCTAAAAGAAAATAGAGTATCGGGGGGTCAAGATGGCAGAGTCGTAGGACCACGAGTTCACCTCTTCTCATGACTAAAAACAAAAACCACAATGACTGCTAAACAACCATTGACAAAAAAGACTGTAACCTAGCAAAAAAGATCTTCTTCAATTAGAAATATACAGAGAGACCTGCAGGGGACAGTAGGAGGGCATGCTCACAATAGAATCAGGCCCCATACCGCCTGGGTGTGTGACCCACAAGTTGAAGAGTAATTAAGTCACAGAGGCCCTCCCACAGGACTGAGAGTTCTGAGCCCCATGACAGGCTCCCCAGCCCTGGGGTCCAGCGTTGGTAAGAGGAGAGCCCAGGACATGTGGTTTTGAAGGCCAGGGGGCTTACCTTCCAGGAGCCCCATGTGACTGGGGCAAACAGATTTCATTCTCTTGGGACACATACACAGAATTTCGCATGTGCCAGGTCCAAGGGCAGAGGCAGCTTGGGAGGTCTGAATGGAGTGAGGGCACAGCACAGGTTTAATACGAGGGCCCACTCCTGGGAAAGGGACCAACAGGACTTGGTGCTCGGTCCCCTGGCTGGTTTGTAACAGCCCCTTGTGATGTGCTGATTCTCGTGACCTCCTCCAGGAACGTGCGCCCTTTCAGCATCTCCGCCACCTCTGCTTGAATAGACTGCAGGGATCTCTCTTTCCTCAGTTCTTCAACTGAGAAAACTGATTTCCTTCCTTGAACTCAGGTTGACCGTCATCAACTGTCTGTAAGTGTTAGCAAGGCTGGGTGTATTTACTGGCTCCTTCTCTAGCCTGGCGTTCTTTAATGTCAGTCTCCATCCTGGCACACTCCTGTTTAGCCACTTACAGCTGGTCGATGAGGATGGCACTTCTCTTCGATCTAGGCAGCCAGTGTTTCAGCCTGCTGGTTTTCATAGCTTTGATAAAGGTGTCTTCTAACACACTGAACAAGTCTGCAGGTAAATAAGATACTCACCAATGAGGTGAAGACAGGGAGACTCAACACTGCCTCCCACTGGAGGCTCTGGAACATGAACTGAGAACACAGGCCATCGCGCAGCAGCACCACCAGGACCTGCACTCAGCTCCCTCAGGATCAGCCCAAAGCCAAGCTCCATGGAGGACAGCAGCCCTTCCATGGCACTGACCCACCCAGGGCTCTGCCCAGTTACCATGGAGCCACCAGCCACAAGCCCCAGGGGACACCCCAACATTCCACCTGGAACCCAACCAGCAACTGCCATCCCAGATTGGTCAGTTACCATGTGTGTGGGGGGGGGTGCGTCAGAGGGGAGGGTTGTAACCAAAGTGTCATTCTCTCCATTACTGTCCATGATAACTTCTCTTACCTCTTTCTTTTTGTGTTTATATCTACATACAGTAAAAAAATAGAGTGAAATGTATCAATGTTAAGTTATTGATTTCACAAATTTTTCAAATTCCTAAACTTCCACAGTCTCCAAAAAGTCAGGTGTATGAACCATATGTTTGAATCATATCCATTAACACAGAATATACACTTCTGTCACATTTCAACTGAACCACACCCTCTGACAACATGCATCCATCAGTTTGATTGTGGCTGAACTTGATAAAAATGAAATAAATCACACTGTACACTGTGATGTCTGTCTCTTTTGCTGTAAGTAACATTTTTAAAGATACATGTTTTTAATTGAATATGCTATTCATTCTGTTTGTAGGCCTGAATAATTCGTCCTTGTAAGATTATATCACAAATTGATCCATCCTCGTTTTTTTTTTGTTAATGGACTTTATTCTTTTAGAGCAGTTTCAGGTGCACAGCAGAATTGAGCAGACAATACAGAGTGTTCACACATAGCCCTCATCACCACCACACACATACTCCCCTAGTCTCAACATCCCACATCAATGTGGTATATTTGGTACAATCGATGAACCAACATGGGCACATTATTATCAACCAAAGTCTATAGTTTACATTAGGGTTCACTCTTGATGTTGTACATTCTGTGGGCTTTGACAAATGCATATGACACATAGCCACTATAGTATCACACAGAATAATTTCATTGCCCTAAAAATCCCTTGTGCACCATCTATTCATCCCTCCCTCCCTCCCTCTCCCCAGGATCTTTTTATTATTTCTGTAGCTGTGCCTTTTCCAGATTGTCATTTGGTTAGAATCGTACAGTTTTTAACCTTTTCAGGCTGGCTTTTTTCATTTAGTAATAGGTCTTTAAAGTTACTCCCCAGTCTCTCATGGCTTTATCTTTTTTTCTTTTCTTTTTACTGCACCTATATTTTTAAAATTTACCTATATGTACTATTTATTGTCTCTATGAATGTTTAGAGCTTTAGCTTTTTAAACTTACATAATTATCAAAGGAATAAAGCCAACTACAAAATAAGAATTAATTTAAAAAGATATATACACCTTGCTATTAACACATTATTTATAATTACTAAGATAAGGAAGCATCCTAAGTGCACATCAATATTTGAATAGATAATGAAGATGCAGTATATGTGTATATAATGGAATTAACTCACCTATGAAAAAGAAAGATATTTTGCCATTTGTGGCCCTTCATTCACTTTTTTTCACTTCAAAAGCCAGACATTTTTAACTGGCAGAGACAGTTCTATTACATCAAAAACAACAAAATACCTAGAAATAAACTTAACCAAGGAGGTTACCTATACCCTGAAAACTGAAATGCCACAAAGAAATGGAAATATTTCTTGTGCTCTTGGATTTGAATAATCAACACTATCAAAATGGCCACACTGCCCAAAGCAACCCACAGATCCAATGCAACCCCATCAAAATATTCACAGCATTCCTCACAGAACCAGAACAAACAATTCCAAAATTTGTAAGGAACCACAAAATACCCCAAACTGCCAAAACAATCTTTTGTAGGTCTTTTTTTTTTCTTCTTCCACTTTCTTCTTTTTGTTCTCTTTTCTTATGGATGACTAGAGAAGGTCCTTTAACATTTGTTGTAAAGCTGGTTTGGTGGTGCTGAAATCTTTTAGCTTTCATTTATCTGTGAAGATTTTGATGGAAAGAGTATTCTTGGTTTTAAGTCTTCTTCTTTCATCACTTTAAATATATCATGCCACTCCCTTCTAGCCTGTAGAGTTTGTGCTGAAAAATCAGCTGATGACTTTATGGGAGTTCCCTTGTATGTTTTTTGTTGCTTTTCTACTACTAATTTTAATATTTTCTCCTTATCCTTTATTTTGGTCAATTTGATGACCATGTGCCTTGGTGTGTTCCTCCTGACCCTGTGTTGATCCTGAATATCAACAATTTTCTATGATTCAACATTATACAGTAGAGATTTACATAATAATGAGAATATGACTCTATAGCAAAAATTACAGAAAACAGCCATATCTACACTCATACATCTGCCTATCTGTATATAGAGATGCTTTTATTATTAAACAAAGAGAATTAAAGTCTGGGCTCAACTATAAGCTTCCTGGGGACAGGGCATCTTTATCTGCTGACCACTGCATTCCCAACACCTGGCACAAAGCCCAGTGTGTGGAAGGTGTGCAATTGAATTTTCAATAAATGAAGACACTATGAGATCAGCAAGAAATCCTAAAAGAATGTAAAAGTAGGAAAAATTAAAACAGATATGAATGAATGAGAAAACTGAGAAATTAAGAAAGAAATCTAAGGGCTGGTTCCTTAAAAACAAACAAAACAAGCAGCTGCCTGATGAAACCAAGGGGAAAAGACAAGAGTCATAGCAGATACTGAGCATGGGCTAAGCACAGTCTGAAACATGTTTACACGCACTTTTTTTCATTTACACCTCACAGCTCACTCCAGATATCAAGACAAGCTCAGGATGGATTAACCACAATGTGCAAACTATACATATCATTGCAATGAACAGACCTTACTTAGGTGCTTGAACAAAACTGAGTATCTGAACAAACGAAATGCCAAAAAGAAACAGAAAAACACACTTATTGAACATCTGGAGAAATTTAAACACTGAATATTTGATATCAAGAAACAAATTAACACATTTCAGTGTGAGCAAGGTCTTTTTCTTAGACTCTTTAAAAATCTTACCTTTTAGCTGTACACATTTCTAAATGAAATAAGATTTGAAGCAAAAGTCCAACAAATGGAACTGATTAAATAAGCTATAAAATAGTTAATCAGCTGAATTTTTATTTTATTTAGTTTTTAAATGGAGGTACTGAGGATTGAACCCAGGACCTTGTGCATGCTAAGCATGTGCTCTACCATTGAGCTATTACCACCCCAACTGAATTTTTAAATATCACGTAGTGGAAAATTCTTTAGCAACATGCTGTAAAATACTCAAATATATGTAAAGATGAAAAACTTCAAAACAGTATAATGTTAATTTGCTTAGAAATATGATATATACTAAATTAGCATTTAAAATAAATGTATATAGTGAGAAAGCAAGAGTGAGAATACATACATTCAAAAATTAAGAATTAAACCAAAAAATATGGATTTGATGGTTGGCATTACAGGTGATTTTTACTTGCTTTCCACGGTTCCGAATTTTTCAGATTCCACCTAATTAGATGTACTATGATCAAGAAAATAAAGTGAAATTCAAACTTTTAAAGGCCCCAGGTAGCCCCTTCCTCACTCCCTCTGCCATTACCCTAACTCTACACCCTCATTATTTTGTGCCTGAATTGTGTTAACATAGTTCAACCTGATTTCTCATTTCTCTCTGTGCCCCCGAAGCCGGAGGTGCTTTCTAAAGGAAATAATCACATCCCGAGTCTCAGTGGTCTCTTAGGCCACTGAAGAAATATAAAATTTAAAAAAAAAAAGATTCCTGTCGTCAAAAATATATATAACTTATAGAGGACATAGGTTAGAATTCAGCCGAGTCTGTAACGGAGAAGTGCTAACATTTCAGTATGGAACATCAGGCAACATGGAAAAATGTGGAGAAGAAAATATATTTATTTTTATCAATGGAAATAATCAATGAGCAATTTACAGTAGGAACAGAGAACAGTTTTATTTGAGCCAATCTCAGGATTGTGGCTTGGGAGACAAAGAATCGAGAAGCACTTGGTTTATGTTCTGGTGAAGCACAAAATGGGGAAGACTTATACATGCAAAAACTGCAAAATTACATATGTTGTTTGTCAAGAATTAGAATTGGAGCTGGCAAGAAGTAAAGGTGTTTGTTAAGCAAAGAATGGTCCAAAGTGGTTGCATAGTTACAAGGGGAGACCCTGAGACCATGAGGTTACAGCTAGCAACTATTAGCAGATATTGTTTTGAGAATGACTGGTGGTGTCCTCGAGTATGATTCAGTGCAGAAAACTCAAGTTTTCAGTGATATAGGAACACATCTATAGTGACACTGATGAAAGAAGTTGAAGACAACACAAATGGGTGGAAAGGTATACCATGTTCTGGGATTGGAAGAATTAGTATTGTTAAGTACTACCCAAGACGGTCTACAGATTCAATGTAATCCCTATCAAAATACCAAGGGCATTTTTCACAGACCTAGAACAAATGATTTAAATTTGTGTGGAAACACTAAAGAATCCAAATAGACAAAACAATCTTAAGAAAGAGGAACAGAACTAAGGGAAAAATGCTCCCTGACTTCAGAGTATAGTACAAAGCTACAATAATTAAAACAGTATGGTACTGATCCATTTTGATTCTTGAATGCATTCTTTTCTTTCATAGTTAAAGCAGATGTACAATTCATGTTTGAAACCCTCAAAATAGTCTGTTGTAGCTAGCATAAACTTTAAGCCAAATCATGTATAAGCCAGAATGACTTATCCATATTTCAGCATGTGAAAATTTCTTCCATCATCTGCCATTCTGTAGTCCAAAAATATAAGGTTAATATTTTGGTATGTTTTTCTCTAGTATGTGTATATGTTGCACATGCATGAATTATTCCATTGACACCATGATGCATACAGTTTTCGTAATTTTTGTCCATTCTTACATACTCTGCTCTATAGTTGGATAATGTATTTATGTTTACACTATGTCTTTTTTCTGGCTTCCTATTGTCCTAAAATTTTGTCAACATTCTCTCCCTGACTCCTGCAATACATTTTGAAAGCTGTAGACAGTATTACTATTAATTTGTTGGCTGATCTTAATTATTAACATATTTTCTTAATGTATCTAGTTTTAAAACATGCCATAAATTTACTCAATATATTTACCTTCCCAAATAAGATAAAACTTTTAGAACATTCTAACTACTAATTAACTACTTTTTTCTTTCTTCTGTTTTTCCAGACTTTTACTACTATCATTCTTCTTTTAAAAATTACTGATATTTTATAATCTTTAAATAATAACAACATTTATCAATATATTTAATCACTCTGCCACCACTTTTGCATCCCATTTTTCCTTTCTCATTTGGTTGTTTTCTCACTGAGGCTTGGTGGGCATTAAGTTCTGAGTCTGGAAATGACTGCAAAATATTTTCTTTCTTATTTTTGAATGAACAGTCTGCTGGATATAGAATTGTAGATTGATACATTTTCATCAATATTTTGAGGATACTTTTTTTCTTCTGCCAGCTCTTATCACTGATACATCTGTTTTCAATCTGTCATTCTTTTGTAGATAATCTTTTATTTTTGTTGACTTTTGTAATTTTCTCATCCTTATTCATCTTTGGCTTTGCTTTAATATATGTAGTATGACTTTGTTTGTTTGTTTGTTTATTATCTTTCTCTGCACATAGAACTTTTATTTTAAAGACTGATGTCTACCTTAATGTTTTAAGAATTCTTGACAATTACCTTTTCATATATAGATCAGTTTCTCCTCTTTTCCTGAAATTCCTCTTAGATGGGTATTGGAGCCACTTAGTCCAACACTCTATGTCTCCTAACTTGTCTTTTATATTTTTAAAATCTACCCCACTCCTTTTGCTATAACCTTCATGCATTCCTCAACGATGTCTTCCAGTTCATTAACTGTCTCTATGACTCTCTCCAACCTGGTGTTTATATTTTCAATGCAACTATCTTAAAATCATAATAATTTTTTCTTAAGATTTATAATATGTTGTTTACCATATCTGTGTTTCTTTTAAAATAATTTTTGTTCTTATTTTGAATATTATCTTTCCTTTATCTCTTTGATGTTTATTAAAATATATTAAAATTCTGTTTGGATTTTCTAGCTTTTGTTTCATCTTTCACTTGTTAATAGCTGTACACTTTATTTCTATTCATTAGTTTTCTTTAAGGATTTTGAATGTTGATTTAAAACAGGTGTCAGAAGATGTCAGAAGTTTACAGCCTGTAGGCTTTTTGTAAGTAAAGTTCAATTGGAACATAGCCTTATACATCCAATCATTTATGAATTATGTATGACTGCTTTTGTGTTACAACTGAAGAGTTGAGGAGTTCTGACAGAAACTGTCTGTCAATCTGATTGTCCCTTGCTCTCTCCCATCCCCTGACCCCATGCATCTGCACTCTCTTAATTTTTTCAATTATTTTGACTTAGCCTGCCTGGGAGTCCTGCCATGTGGACATGTTAGGTTATTGCAGATTCGGACATCAAGGTAGTGAATGACTTGGCTCAGGTTATGTCTAGAAAGCTGTATCTGTCTGCTGTTGCTGCCCTAGACACACAGCTGTGTATGGACCATAGCTCTTTTCACCCTCTTTTCATGAGTCTGGAGCCCGGTCACAGCTCTGGATTTCCAGTGGTGAGACCAGTTTCATTCCCTGCTGTGTGACCTCTTTCCCCACCAGTTTCCATGTAAGCCAAGATCTTTACCTTCTCCTCCATGTGTACACTCCAGTGACCTCTCACCTCCGCAGTATTTATTAACTTGGGCTTCTCTACAATTTCTGGTCCAAAGTGATATTAACATTTTTTGTAAAGCACATTGTGTTGGTTTGGTTTTCTCTTTTATGTTCCCATTCATCGCAATGTGTTTTCAGCAGAAGAAAGGCTCAGCCTATGAATTCATCATTCCATTTGACTGGACATCTGTATTCACTTTTATACATGTTTTCCCACTGAAAGTTACACCATAAGCATTTCCTATGTCATTTACTATAATTCAAGAACCCTTTAAGATGGTTTCATAATAATCCATCTTATGATTGTGCTGTAGTTTAGTAAGTCATTAGATTCTTGCAAGTAATTATACTCCAATTTTCCCTGCTCTTAAGAAATATTGTGTTGAACATCCTTATTGATAGCCTTTTTTTAAATTACATTTCTGATTATTTCCTTAATATAGATTATTAGAATTATAATTACTGGGTCAGAGTTAATGGACAGTTTTTAAGATTCTTGATACTTTTATTACCAAAATGCTTTCTAGAAAGGCAAGTTATGAATTTAAAGGGTGATTTGTCTCCTAAAATAGAACTGAATAATAAAAATTTATGATATTTAGATCAGTAAGGAATCATAGATATTATACTCTAATAACTATCATTCAACAATTGTTTTATTAAATTAATAGAAAATAAAAAATAAAAACTAGACCCTCCCTTCATAGTTCATAGACTAGTAGAGAACTGATAGATATCTGAGTAACCACTACCGAGTATAAAGGGTTTTTTTTTAGTTATATAAAAGAAACAATAGAAACACAAGAGAGAAGTGATTAAATATACTTGTACAATTATATTTAAATTGGATTTTGAAAAGTAACCAATAAAATGACAAGAAATGGATGGTAAAATCTGATATAGCTAGAATATAAGGTGCTCAGAGACAAAGAATCAGAATATGGCAAGCCATCTTTGCAAAAGGGTCTTAAGGGTCTGCTGAAGAGTTTGGGCACCATTCTGTAGTCACTGCTTAGCCATGGAAATGCATTTATGCCAGTGTGAATGAAAATACAGCAATGTGAGTGAAAATACTGCAACCATATCAGTAAACCAAGTCATCAGCAGCTGCCGTCACTCCCCAGTGGGGACAGGCCTGCAGCCCAGACTCTGCAGCCACTCACAGTTGTGCACTCTGAGTGGACTCAGAATAAGAAAGGACAGGATACTGGCCCTAGATAGCTAGGTGCTTGTCATAGGAATGAATTCAGTGAGCCCAAATGTTTGCTTCCTCCCATACATAAAAAAACACTAAATTCTTTAACTTGAAATGCCTGGTTTTCTTTAGATAACAAGTAATCTTTTATAGTTCCAACTACCTGGTCTTTGTTGTAAAGCTCCTATATATCCTAGCTCCTCCCCTACCTCTTTGGAGCAGTCCCTCAGAATGATCTGAGAGGCTGTCATCCCAGCTTGAGTCCTCCCACCAAATAAAACATAACTCTTAACTTCTAGGCTGTGTGTTTATTTCAGTCAACACCAGGATGCAGTGCACTCAGATAGGTGTTTTTGAAAGGCCATCATGAAGCACTTGTGAATGATGGTTTAGAGGGGAGACTTGAAGCTGGAGAACTAGCTAGTCAGATATGCTGCAAGCTAAGGACCTTGTGTTAGGATGAAGAAGAGAAAGGGATCTGGGAGTCCTTGGAGATGCATTGGAGTAAGATTTTAACCAAACAGATATGCAGGGTAAGGAATTGTCTTGTTATTTCACACTATGGAAAAACAGGCTTTTTCCCAAGCACCATATATCAGGGACTACTGGGCACCCAAGTCAGGCACTGGATCCCATGATAAAAAGTCAAATCCTGGGTGGGGTGGGAAAGTACTGGTTACACCTGACCTACATCACAGCTCTGTATGTCTGGCTAAAAGAAAATAGAGTATCAGGGGGTCAAGATGGCAGAGTCGTAGGACCATGAGTTGACCTCTTCTCACGACTACAACAAAACCACAACTGACTGCTAAACAACCATTGAAAATAAGACTGGAACCTAGCAAAAAAGATCTTCTTCAACAGGAAATATAAAGAAATTTCCACAGAGTGACCCACAAGCTGAAGAATAATTGTGACAGAGGCCCTCCCACAGGACTGAGAGCTTTGAGCCCCATGTCAGGCTCCCCAGCCCAGGGCTCCAGCAGTGGGAGAAGGAGACCCAAGAACATCTGTTTTGAAGGCCAGGGGGCTTACCTCCAGGAGCCCCACATGACTAGGGGAAACAGACTTCATTCTCTTGGGACACATACAGAATCTCACATGTGCCAGGTCCAAGGGCAGAGGCAGTGATATCATAGGAACTTGGGCCAGACCTGCCTACTGGTTTTAAAATGTCTCCTGGGGAGTTAGGGGATGGCTGTGCTTCACCCTGGAGACATAAAAACTTATGACTGACATTCCAGGAATGTTCATGTAAATAAGATTCCCTGGAGGCTGATGGGATCATTAGCACCAAGACCCAGCCCCACCCAATAGCCTGTAGGCTTAAGGGCAGGGAAGCCTCAGGCCAAACAACATATAAGGTGGGAACACAGAAAGAGAATAATTGATCCAAGAATTTTTATAGAAGAAAAAAAGACCCTGAATAGTCAGAAAAATTTCGAGAAAGAACAAAGCTGGATGAATCATACTTCCTCACTTCAAACTTTATTACAAAGCTACAGGAGGCAAAATAATATGATAATGGCATAAAAACAGACACACAGATCAGTGGAACAGAATTGAGAGGCCAGAAATAAACCCATGAATTAATTAATTTATGACAAAGGAGCCAAGAATATACAATGGAGAAAATGCATTCTCTTCAATAAATGGGGTCTGGAAAACAGAAGAGCCACATGCAAAAGAATGAAGCTATACCACTAGCTTACACCACCCACAAAAACTAACTCAAAGTGGATTAAAGAGTTGAATGTAGATGTAAAACTTACAGAAGAAAACATACGTGCTAAGCTCCTTGATATTGATCTTAATACTGAGTTTTAAAATTTGACACCACAAGCAAAGGCAACAAAAGCAAAAGTGAAAAAAAAAATGGGACTCCATCAAACTAAAAAACTTTTGCACAGCAAAGGAAACCATCAACAAAATGGAATGGCAACCTATGGAATGGGAGGAAATATTTGTAAACTCATGTATGACTAGTAGTTAGTATTGAAAATATATAAAGATCTTCTACAGTTCAATAGCCAAAGAAGGGAAGAAAGAAAAAGACAAAAGAAAAAGAAAACACAATCTGATTAAAAATGTGCAGACGATCTGTTTAGGCATTTTTTCAAAGAAGACATACAGAGAGTCAACAGACACATGAAAGAATCTTCAAGGTGTCTGATCATCTAGGAAATGCAAATCAAAGCCACAATGAGATTTCACCTCACACCTATTGGAACAGCTATTATCAAAAAGACAAGAAATGACAAGTGCTATCAGGGATGTGGTAAAAAGGGAACCCTCCTGCACTGTTGGTGGAAATGTAAATTGATCCAGCCACTATGGAATACACTATGGAGGTTCCTCAAAAAATAAAAATAGAACTACTATATGATCCAGCAATCCCCCCTAGGTATTTATCCAAAGAAAGCAAAAACACTAACTGAAAAACCTATCTGCACTCCCATGCTTACTGCAGCATTATTTACTACAGCCAAAACATGGAAGTAATCTTAAATTTCCATCAATAGATGAACAGATAAAGAAAATGTGATATATACATATGATACAAATATTCCACATGTATGAAAACGTGATGCATATATATAATAAATATCCAATTGAATATATATGGGATATTTTTCAGACATAAAAGGAAAGATATCTTGCCATTTGCAACAACACAGATGGACTTTGAGAATCTTATGTTAATTGAAATAAATCAGACAGAGAAAGACAGATATCATATGATCTCACATTGTGGAACCAAAAAAGAAACCCCAAGCAAACAAAAAACCCCCAAAACTGTCAAAACACCAAAACCTAACTCCTAGTTACAAAGAACAGATTAGTAATTGACAGAGGGGGGGGCTGGGAGCTGTCTCAGGCTCTATGGTTTTTCTCTCTAATTGTAAGTTAGTAAGTTTTGCAGTTGAAGTGGACCTGGAAGCCACATATGGCAGAAAGCTCCCTCCAGCACCTAAGGCTGTGATGCCTTCTGCCCTGACCTGGGGGCTGGAGCGAATCCTAGAACAGCTCCCTTACCTGGTGCTGAGTGTAGGTGTGGTGCTGGTGACACCTGGGAATCAAGAGACTGACAAGCAGATGGCCAGCACCATCTCTGAGCAGGTCAGCACCACCTGTGGTTTCCACAGCACTGCAGGGACATATCCTTCAAGCTCCTGTCAGTGATCTTTGGAGAACACATGTTGCTGGTGACCAAGTCAGGACAGAGTGTGTTGGAATTGAAGCCAGGATCCCACTGCCATCTGCCTTTGCTGGTAGGGGAGAGGCCAAGGTGGAGGGGTCTTGAGCCTCTGTGATGAGGAAGACACAGACCTCCACCACCTCTCTCTCAGCTTGCCTCTAGGACTGAGGCTGTGGGCTCACCCACTTCCCTACTCCTACCTGGACCAGCAGAGGTATGCCTACTTTGCACTATGTTAGGGAGAGTGAGGGCGAGTGCATCTCCCTCTCCCCACCATCCTATCTAATGTACTTGAATTGGATGGTCCCAGGACAAAAGAAAGAAAAGAAAAGAAATATTAAAAAGATAAAAGGATCTGACTGCATTGATAGTGAACTTTTCATACTCAAAGAAATGTCCCCCAAATGTCAATTCTCCCTTCTTAGTGAGATAAGTTACTTTATTTATGTAACTGAAAGTATCTCATTTTTAGCGTAATTTTAATATTCTCCTTTAAGCATCCAGGTATCCGACTACTGTCCCTTATTACAGCGTATATTCTAATTTTCAAAGGGAAGTGAGGCTCCTGCTCCGGGTTAAGACACATGTGACATTGCTTGCATGGGCTCTAATGTTCTGGCTAAAGGATGCTCAACCCCAGCCTTGGGAAGTGGGAGGTAATAGATTCAGAGTTTCATAGATGATAGTGTGGAATTCACCCTCAGAAGCATAAGGAAAGTAGGTTGTCTTACCATCTCAAGATCACCTGATAGGGGAACAGAGTGCCTAGAGGTAGAACTGAGTTCAAACCCCAACTTCAGGCTGAGTCACCATGTCAAACACAGGATGCCATCATTTTACAAGAGCCAAAGGCAACAGGAGCACTTCCTGTGCCATGACTCTTGTGTGATGCTTCAGACCATGTTCCTCATTGCTCTCGAGGGTTTTGTGACTACCTGAGGTGTCACTTCCTTTGTTGTGAAAAGGGACCAGGGTGGGGATTCTGCATAACTCAAACCCCAGCATGTGGGGACAGACTCAAGGAGACCACCATTGTGGCCCTTTGTTTTATTGTTGATACTGAGAAACCCAAGTTGACCTGGGAGCACAAACAGGCCCATGGAGTTTCCCCTCTGTAGTTGACCCAGCCTTGGTCTATGTCTCTGCTAGAGTAACATTCCTCCCTGAGTTTGTAGCTGCCCTTCTAATCACTCCCTGACCCCAAGATCTTTGTACCCCCTGAGCACTGGGCATTTGTACTCTGGTGTCATGGGACCTTGTTTAAAGTCTTCTTCAAAACAGTCTCTTTCCAATTTCTCTTCTAAATGCACTCCTGTTTTCATCCCTATTTCACTGGAAGTCATCACCTCTGATGCAGATGCTTCACTAGGACTTCTTATCTTCATCCTGACTCTTCACTTTCCTCAACCCACAAACCCCTTTATGTCCCATGGTCTCTGCCTGCAGGACTCAAGAGGAACCAGTTTCACTGCTCCACCTGCACTTCCATCTCTCCCCTATTCCAGTCACCACCATCATCAGCCTCAAATCACTGTCATGCTGTCCTACCCTTTTTATCTTTTTTCCAAAGTGGTAGCTAATAACTGTTCAAATTGAAATCAAAGTTTTGTGGTGTCAGCTCCTTCAATCTTCTGACCTCTGGTAGCCTTACACTCACTTCTCCCATTCTTTCACTGCATTCTGGAGACTCTGGATTTGACTGGTCCTCACACACACTGTGATCATGACAACTCCTTCAGAGCTGTCACCTGTACTGTCCCCACAACCTACAGAGCTTCTCTCCAGGTGTCCTTCATGCTCAGGTGTCCCTTCCTAGAAAAGGTCTTTCAGGACCACTTCTGCCAAGACCAGTCCAGATTGCACTGCTTCCACTTTCCCTCTTTATATTTACATGTATCACCTCTGAAATGCCACATCTTCTGTTTATTTTGAAATGTGTTTGGAATCATCCTTTCCTCCCCAACAGGAAGACAGGACTTTCTTTTTAGTTTTAATTAATCTTCTCCAACCCAAGCACAATTTTTCTTTAGGAAATGCCATATATCTTATGATGATGCTCCGTCATTTATTCATGTGATTCTCTCCAGTTACCAAAGTGTTATGAGCTCCTTCCCTTCTACCATAATAAAAACCACTTTGTGCCCATTGTGCAATGACTGCACATCATTTGTGAATAATGATACTTATTATGGACCTAAGACTTAATTATGTATGAAAAGAAAACTGCGTGCCAGATGGCAAGGGAGAGATAAGGGCAGGTATGTGGAGGTTCCCACAAATTGTCCAGGTGGATTTCTTCTTGGTCAGAAAACTCATACTACAGCATTATTGCAGGAAAAAGAAACAATTTCTATGAAATTTATCAAATTTATTTTGAAATATATCTATTGTTATAGCACAATATAAATATTAAATAAAAATTTTTATAAGGATAAACTATTACCATCTGAAAAGATAGTCTTTTTTTTTTTAATACAAAACTCAGGCATAAACATTTGTTTAACTTCAACTTTTGACTTTTAAGAAATTAACTTTAGAAAAAATGCTATGGCCAACTAAAGTCTATATTGATAAACTACATATATTATCAAATTATAATGCAATATTTGTACAGAGAAAACTATATATACAGTTCTCTTATACAATTGATGTATAATAATTACCAAAACTGTCTTGAGAAATATGGTTTAATGAAGGTTGAAACTGAGTAAAAGATCAGTCTCTTAAATACATTTCTTTCACTGCTAATTAGAGACAATCCAAGCATTCTGTGAATATTGAGAAAGTCCCACATTACTTGGTGTTTTCTGGGAATTCCAGTACATTTTAGATGAAGCTGACCATGAAAAAGTTCACTGCTGTGCTCACGGGTACAGCTGGAGGAACTCTGGTCCAAAGGAGGGATTTCCCCTCCATCCACTGGCCTCAGTGCAGCTCAGGTGGAGATCTGACTTACTGAGTGAATGCAGCCTGGCAGCTTGGGAGGCCTGAGTTGGAGGAGAGGGAACAGCACAGCTTTAATAAGAGGGCCCACTCCTGGGAAACAGACCAGCAGGGCTTGGTACCTGGTCTCCTGGCTGGTTTATAAAAGCCCCTTGTGATGTGCTGATTCTCATGACCTCTTCCAGGAACTTGAACACTTTTAGCATCTCTGCCATCTCTTCCTGTATAGACTGCAGGAATGTCTCTTTCTTCTGTTCTTGAAGCAGAGAATTGATTTCCTTCCTCAAACTCAGGTTGATGTTCATCACTGTTCTGAAAGTGTCAGCGAGGCTGGGTATGTTTATTGGCTCCTTCTCTAGCTTGGCATTCTCTACAGATGTCTCCATCCTGGCACACTCTTTTTTAGCAGCACGAAGCTTGTTAATGAGGTGGCATTTCTCCTCAATCTGTGCAGCCAGTGTTTCTGCCAGCTGCTTTTCATGTCTTCCTTTCTGGTGACTTTTACGGCGACCTTTATGGTGACTTCTAACAGACTGAACAAGTCTGAAAGTAAATAAGACACCAAGCAATGAGCTGAGGACAGGCAGACTCAACACTGTTTCCCACTGAAGGCTCTGGAAAGTGAACTGAGAACACAGACCAATGGGCAGCAGCAACACCAGGTCTGCACTCAGCTCCCTCAGGATCAGACTAAAGCCAAGCTCCACAGAGGACAGCAGCCCCTCCATGGCACTGACATACTCAGGGCTCTGCCCAATTACCGTGGATCCACCAATGACAGCAAGCCCCAGGGGACACCCCAACATTCCACTTGGAACCCAACCAGCAACTGACATCCTGGACTGGTCAGTTACCCAGTGTGTAGGGGAGGGGCTGTGTCAGAGGGGAGGGTTGTAACTAAAATGTGATTCTCTCTATTACTGGCTACTGGTAATTTTTCTTAACTCTTTATGTGTTTATATGTATATAAAATTAAAATGTAGTGAAATGTGTGAATGTTAAGTTTATGGCTTCATAAATCTTTAACTTAACCCTCAACAATATCTGAAACTCAGTGTATGAACCATATGTTTTTTATCATATCCATTAACACAGAAAATACCTCTCTGTCACATTCCTATTGAAACACAAACACTCTCACAATATGTATCCATCAGTTGGATGGTGGCTGAACTTGATAAAAATGAAATAAATCACAATATACACATTGATGTCTGTCTCTTTGGATCTAGGTAATGTTTTTCAGAATTACTTGTTTTTATTTGAATATTCCATTCATTCTGTTTGTAGGGCTAAAAAATTGTCCTTGTAAGAATATATCACAAAATATTTATCCATTCTCTTAATAATAGATATTTGGGTTAGTTCAAGTGTGGGTTATGAATAAATATTTTTTAATAATTATACATGTGTCTATTTTTAAATATTTGTTTTCATTTACTCTGTGTGATGGATACCTGGGAGTAGCTATATTAGGTAGATATGTGTTAAATGCTCCTTTATTTTGCAAGATTTCTTGAGGTATAATTTACTTGCCAGAAGTTCAAGCATTTAAATACACAATCCTTTGGTTCTTGTGTGTGCAAATGTGCTGAACTGTGTCTCCCTCACAATCCCATTTTAGGAAAATTCTATCACAGAAAAATAAAGATTTCTCAATCTTCACTTTTTTTTATTGGCTTCATTTGACACAGTCAATCTCTCTCTTTCTTTGAAATGCTTCCATCATGTGGATTCCAGTTCAATACATTCTACCATTTTTATAATTGTTTTTGTGGCTGTTTTCTGTATTTTTAGAACTCACTGGCCTTTCATTCTGTGACTCTACTGATGGTTTCTACTTTTCTTTAAATCCTTTAGGATTAGTTTTGACCCAGGAAGTAGTTCTTGGACCAGTTTTCTTTCTCAGCAACTCATCTCCTTGCTGACCTCATCCAGACTTGTGGCATCCATGACATCTAGACTGTCATGACTTGAAATTAATTTCTTCATTCCAAACATTTCCATACAGTCCAGATTTATTCTATCCAAGCTGTCACCACAATATCTCCATGTGAACACCTATCATGCCAAAAACAGATTAAACTTCTCCCATGAACCTGCTCTCCCTCAGTCTCCCCTTCTTTTTGTGACAGTAACTCCATCCTGACAGGTGCTGAAGCCCCAGTTTCATGGTCTTTCTTGACTTCTCCCCTATCTCCACCTCATCTCCTCACCATCACTGAACTCCATCCCCAGTTTCAGAATATGTCCCTCATTCATCTCCTTCATTCTACCTGCTCAGAGTTACCACCACCACTTGACAGGATGGCTGTGGTTGCCACTAACCATGCTCCTTCCCCTGCCCTCACTCCTTCAGGCTGTTTACCACCCAGCACCAGGGGATCCAGTCAGGTCACTGCTCAACTCATTCTGCCCATAGCTTTCCACTCCTCAGAGATCAAGCCAAAATGCACACAGCACCCATGAGTCCTACGTCATCTGTTAAGTGGTTACCTCTCTGATCTAACTCTACAGCCTGGCCGGGCCTCACTCTGCTCCAGCCCTACAGGCCTCCTTGCTGCTCCACATCCCTATCTCATTCCCTTCAAGATTTTATTACCATTTCCTATGTAAAGTACAGTCTTTTGTGAATTGTTTAATTCTTAACTGAATTGGAAGTTCCATGATTTTTTTTAACCAATTTGTTATTGCTGTACCCCAAGTATAATTCTCATTACATAACAGATGCAGTATAAATGCAAATGAAAGAATGACTGAATTGTATGAGAATTAAAAAATATATTTCATTTTATTTAAATAAATCTATGACTTTTTCCAAATCTGCTTGTGGACATATATGCCAGTACAGTTCAGTCACTCTTTAGTCGGCTGATATAAAACTAATTTCTTCATTTTTCTTCAGAAGTAACCTTCTGCTTTGGAAGATTTAATAGAAAACAGTAGAGGAAAAGCTAAAAACAAACAAACAAACAAACAAAGCAAAACTAAACAAAAACCTTAATAAAGTCTTTAATGTGGCTACCAGTGGTGCAACTTGAACTGATTGAAGCTTGAGAATGGGTAGCTCCTAGGAGGGGTCATCATCTGCCACTGTGTCTCCCCTCTGAGTGTGAGGAAGGTCGCATGTCCATGGATGCGTGTGTGACCAGTCCGGGAGGTTGCAGGTCTGGAAGGCTTGTCAGTTCCTGTTTCTGCTCCCTCCAGACCTAGCCTTGTGCAGATTAAAAATCAGGTTCAGTCCTTGGGAGTTTTCTGGGAGTGTCTATCTTTCCCTGGGACACAACTGGGAGAATAAAGCCACCTGGCTCTCCTGTGGAAGGTAGAAGTGAGATGTGGGGGTCACCGAAGAACATTTTCATGCATACACAAAATTCAGATTATGAAGGAAGAGTCATATAAGGAACTGAGCAAGTTATTCATTATACAGTGTGCCACAGATCATATTTCTGGCATTTGGGGCAGGATCCAAGTCTAGCTTGGGTCTCAAATGTTTGTACTTCTTCCCGGGATTTGGTTCTGTTCTCTCAGCTGTACATTTGGTTCTTTCTGGCTGTGTCCTGGTGATGGTCCTCAGTCAGGACTTTTTTTTTTTTGTATCCAGAGGCAAAAGCCAAGGCACTGAAAATTATGGATTGTGTCAACATTTTTTCCAACAGCTCCATAGTGTAATGGAATAAAAGCAAAAATAAGCAACTGGGACCTAATTAAGTTTAAAAGCTTCTGTAGAGCAAAGGATTCCATAAACAAAATAAAAAGACAATCTACAGAATGGGAAAAAACATTTGCAAATGATGAGACTGACAAGGGATTAAGTTCCAAAATATACAAATAGCTCATACAATTTAATATAAAAGAAAACAACCAACCCAATCAAAAAATGGGCAGAATACTTAAAGAGACATTTCTCTAAGACAGACAGATGGCCAACAGGCACATGAAAAGATGCTCAACATTACTAGTGATCAGAAATGCAAATAAAAACTACATGAGGTATCACCTCACATCAGGAAGAATGGCCATCCTTAAAAAGTCCACAAAGAATAAATGCTGGGGAGAGTATAGAGAAAAAGGGACCCTCCTACACTGTTGGGGGTAATGTAAACTGGTGCAGCCAATATGGAGAATAGTATGGAAGGTCCCCCAAAAACTAAAAACAGAGTTACCATATGATTGAGTAATTCTACTCTTGGGCATATATCTAGGTAAAACCATAACATGAATAGATACATGCATCCCAGTGTTCTTAGCAGCAGTGTTTCCATAACCAAGATATGGAAGCAAGATAAATGTCCATGAGCAGATGACTGGATAAAGAAGATGTGATACAATGAATATGTATACAATGAAATATTACTCAGCCATTAAAACAATATTATACCATTTTAAGCAACATGAATGGACATAGAGATTATTATATTAAGTGAATTACATATGACAGAGAAAGACAAATGTCATATGATATCACACATATGTGATATCAAAAAATAATGACAAAAATGAACCTTTTTACAAACTAGAATTTAACTCACAAACATAGAAAACAAAGTATGCTTACCAAAGGAGAAAGTGTATGGGGGGGTGCGATTAACCAGGAGTTTGGGATTAACATATATACTATACATAAAACATACCACTCAGCCATAAAAACCGACAACATAACTCCATTTGCAGCAACATGGATGCTCCTGGAGAATGTCATTCTAAGTGAAGTAAGCCAGAAAGAGAAAGAAAAAGACCATATGAGATCGCTCATATGTGGAATCTAAAAAAAAAAACAAACAAAGCATAAATACAGAACAGAAACAGACTCATAGACATAGAACACAGACTTGTGGTTGCCAAGGGGCAAGGGGTGGGAAGGGACAGACTGGGATTTCAAAATTTGTAGATACAACAGGCATATGCAGAATAGATAAACAAGATTATACTGTATGGCACAGGGAAATATATACAAGATCTTGTGGTAGCTCATAGCAAAAGAAAAAAAAGGGGACAATGAATATATATATGTTCATGTATAACTGAAAAATTGTGCTCTACACTGGAATTTGACACAACATTGTAAAATGACTATAATCCAATTTTAAAAAATACTAAAAAAAAAAAAAAAAAAGAAGTACTTCCTTAAGTACTTGCCTTCTGTCACTATAAGAGCTCACATTGTATATTTTCTGCTCTAGCCCTAGAATCAGCCATTTCTGCAAGGAGCCTGGTTCTTTTATCTGGAAAAATGGTATTTGAAACCAAGATCTGGGCCTTAGATGTTCTTGTTGCTACTGGGATGTCACTGCTTCTAGGCTCTCTCAGAGAACAGAGTGTAAAATATATGTGTGTATAGTAACCTAGGCACACACACATATTTTTCTATAACCAATAAAATGTGAGTTCTTATTGATGTCTCCAACTTTAATACATTACCACATGGATCACTGTAGCCTCCTCCTTTGCTTATCTGTGAATTTCCACTCCAATAGTGAGAAATCTCTCTTTCTACCTACTGCTATTCATTTACCTAATTGTTCAGTTCCAGTGTACACGTATAGCAGTATCAGAATTAACTACTATACCACGGAAACAGCTTTATCAACTGGAGTACAGTGCTTATGTGCAGTTCCGTTTGCCTTTAGTTTTATAGATTCTGTTTATTTCCCAAGTTACTTAGGTCAGCATCTTTTCCCCCACCCCTTTCAGTGAGATTGCTTGATGCATTGTAATACAGTGAGATTCTTTTGTTAAATTCTACATTCCATCCTAAATTATTCCTACTGAAAGAGGGATGTTGAAGTTTCCAAATATAATAGTGGACTGGTTTATTTCTTTTTGCTGGTCCCCATGTATATTTCCTTTTTCATTGAAAGCATTTTCCCCAAGCACAAAATGAAAGTGGATTTCATTGACTTCTAAGTGACCAATACATGGTACTAGATTTATCTTTTGTAAGCTCTGTTAGTTGAGGAATTTTAATTTCACAATTGATGGGAATGGTTCATTTTCAAAACAGACTTGCAAATTTGTCAAGAGGGAGAATATTGTTCCTTAATGATAAAGTGGGAAACTGGGGCATCTAAAAGTTAGTTATTTAAAGGGTCTAGATGTCTAGATGTCGGTCCAATTACTCTGTCTCCATCATGTTTTGCTGAATAACAAGAGACACCTCTATTTCTGAAGAAGTTGATCTGAATTTACCCTAAATTAGAAATTTTAATTAGTGTTGGCATAATGGAGTTTATGGGGTACTTGATTCTCTACAATTAATGTTCTGTCATTTAGCACAAGAAAACTTCAAGGATTTTGGCATGATAGGGAAATGAAAATTTTTATTTAAATTCAGAATTATCTTTCTTAAAGAGAACTTGTGGAGTCAGAACATTACTGAATTGAAGTGGAACAAGATAAATGATACTTGATTTATCTGTATAGTGCCTACCGGTCTGCCGTGAACAATGAGAACATTTATGACTAATAGCAGATTTAGTGCTTGTATCACACTGGCATTGGATTAAAGTGCTAACAATTTAAAATTGCCTTTTTGTAAACTTGTGCCTTGAAAATAAAACATATTTTTTTAAAGTTAAAAAAAAAGGGGGGGGGGCAGGAGCGAGCGGATCAGCCTCCAGGAACTGGCTGTGGAATCTGTCAGAAGCGCGCCAAGGCCCAAGGCGGGAAGCCAAGCTCCCTACCTGCCGGCGCGCGCCCGGGCCAGCCGCGCACGCGCACGCCTTCCTTTGGGCGCCCGGCCTCGGCGGCTCGCGGGTACGCTGATCGCGCAGAGATGGGATCCCCGGGTCCTGCTTGGGGCGCTGTGCCGCGGGGAAGCTTCCGCGGAGCGCGTGGAGACGCTGCGCTTTCTTCTGCAGCGACTCGAGGACCAGGAGGCGAGCGGGGGCGGCGGCGCGCGAGGTCCGCGGCCAGGTACCTGGTGCCGCTGCTGCGGAGCCTGCGCGTGCGCCCCGCACTCCGGCTCCCCGGCCCACCAGCGCCGGCGCCTGCTGAGGGCGGCGGGCGCGGCCCTGCGCTCGTGCGCCCGCCTCGCCGGGGGCCCGCAGGAGGCGCTGCGCGACTTAGTCGCCGTGGGGCTGGCGCCCGGCCTCGAGGGGGCCTCCGAGGCGGCTGTGGAGGTGCTGGCGGCCGTGGGGCCCTGCCTGCGGCCCCGCGAAGACGCGGCGCTGCTGGAGCGGGTGGCGCAGGCCGCCCTCGGCCTGGCGTTGGGCGGGGACGAGGCGGGGCCGGCCGAGGAGGCGGCGGCGCTGGTGGCCCGGCGGCTGCTGCCGGCCCTGGGCCAGTGCGGCGGGGCGGCGCTGCGGGCCGTGGGGGGCGGGCTGGTCGCGCCCGGGGCGCCCTCAGGGTTGGGCCTCGTGGGGCCGCAGCTGCTGGTGCTCAGCGCCCTGGCCGAGAAGCTGCTGCCCGAGCCCGGCGCGGAGCTCTTCTGTAGGACCGTGCAGGCCGGGCTGGCCCAGGCCGAGGACGCCCTGACGCGCAAGCGGGCGCGCTACCTGCTGCAGCGGGCGGTGGAGGTGTCGGCGGAGCTGGGGGCGCAGTGCGCGTGCGCCCCCCAGGAAGGAACTGGTACTTGCCCCTCCCCCTCCCCAAAGGGCCCATCCCTGCCTGACTTTCTGGGAGGGAGGTCCTCTGCTTCCGACAGTCAGTTCCAGGGGTCATCTCCGCGATCCATACAGAATTTGGTTATTCTCATGGTACCCAGAGAGTCCGAAAAACCTGGGGAACCTCATCTCAACGTTGTTCTTTAAAGTGATAACAAATCACTGCAGCCAAGAGCAGTCTGCATTTCCTCACCTTTCTGACCCACAGCAGTGACATACTGCATCCACGCAGTAATTCAGGAAGGGGACTGAGCCCCTGCAGGATTTTACAGACCAAATTTTTACTATATCGTGGTAGGTCCGTTCTAATGAAGGGTTAGAGCCCATCAGAGGGGTAGGAAAACTATTTGCAAGTACTGATCAATGAATTGACTCTTGACTGTTAGGAGGATTTTGTCCTGGAAACCATCACACTCTTGAAATTTCCCTTGGTAGTTCTCTAAACAGTGTTTGTTCAGCATATGTGCCTTAAGTAGACATTTTGAGGGTATTTTTGCAATTCATTTAAAAGAAAAGAATGAAGTTTTAATTTTTTTCTAACATTTTGATCCTGTGTATGAGTAAATTCCTACCGCTTTATTGCCGAACAAGAGCAGATGAAATAGCAAGGCCCTTCAGTTTGGTTTCTTCGCTGAAATATGTGAAAGTCATCTTAAGTTCATTTTGAGCTGTCAAAATCCAAAGTGGATTGAGTGATTCAAAACTGCCTCAGTAGATGCAAATTTTCTAGTCTTTCACCTGTAGCTATGTAATTATTTATACTGGTAAAGGATTTTTGCTTGGTTGAAGTTGTGAGATTAGATTTTTATGTAAGTTAAAACATGAGATAGTAGTATTTTAATAGACCATAAGTTGGTAATCATCTAATGAGAGTTGTCACTGGAAAACATTTTTAAAATTACCAGAGTTAAACTTGCATTTATTTTAAAGAGTCAATCATTCTACACATTTAAAGATAATGGTCTTTCCATGCTTGCCCCTCCCCCCTAGTTTCCTTCCTTTCAGAGAGATCAACCACTTTTACTCTTTTAGCTGATTATTTTGGTATTTGCCCTCTATCTTGAATAATCTAGTTATATCATAAAATCCTTTGTCATACTTCTCATTTTGGTTAAGTGTGGGTTCAACATTTAGAAAATTATGACCAAGAAAATACTGTTCACAGGTGATGTATATAGTAAACTATGATGATTTTTTTCCTTCCTGCAGGTTTTTCCTAGATTTGTGTCATTTTAAAATTTGTTTGGTTATCTCCATCCTTATCACTAATTCAGCCCCAAATTCTTAGTTGTCTAAATCTTTCCTGTACAAAGTCAGATCATCCGGCATTATAAACTTTCCCAAAGAAGTCTCTCCTGGTGTCCTCTTACAAGCTCAGCCTGGTGCACAGCTGACATTCTTAGATCTGCCTTCACCATCATCCAGGGGATTCCCTTTACCTGAGTCCTGTGTTGGAGCTCTTGTTTCCTGGAGTTCATCTCTTCTTTTTTGGTTTACTTATCTGTTTTGGTGTAGTTCATTTTCCAGTAGTTTCCTGAGATAAAATTTTTTAAGACGTTGCTTATCTGATAATTTTGTCAAAGGATCCTTAATTTCTGATGTTTTTATTTCTCTCCTTTCCACCTGACAATTTTTAAAAATAGTTTTCATCTCCTGAAAGTCCCCATCTGTTCGTGCATGTTGTCTTTCTTTTCTGCTAGATTCTTTAACATACTAATTATCATTATGATTATGTACAAGTTCTATACCTGGACCATTGCTAAGCCAGGTTTTGTTTTCTATTTTATCTCTTGGCATTGGGACCACTTGACTGTTTAAAACTTGTCAAAATTTTATTTTATTTCTTAACTGCTTTTTTTTTTGAACGACCATCACATCCTGCCCTTTGGAATTCACAACACCTGGTTGCACTGCAACCTCAGCTCTCTGATGGGCACCCCCAAAAGCTTATGCTTCTGTAGATTATCCAGCCTTTTCTCTTCGTTGGTATGGCAGTCCTGTTCTCATGTGGCTTTTTATGTCCCAAGTGGGAGCCAAGACCAAGCATGTCTAGAGCCTTTGTTTTGCTCTCACATTTGATCATTTGATCGAAGGTTTGATTGGAGTAGAGGTCTAGCTTGGAAAACATTGCTGTTCAAGATTTTAAAGGCGTTGATCTGTTGTCTTAGAAGCTAGAGCTTCCGTTGTTACTGGGTAGAAGTCTGGAACCATCCTGAATCATGTTTGTTTAGATGTGATGTTTTCTCCATGGAAGATCGTGGAGGCTGTGTCCCCGGGGTCCTGCAGTCCCAGTTTTGGCATGGGCCTGTTTACATCCTTGTGCTGGGCACTTGGTGGGCCTCTTCCATCTGGAAATCATGTCCTTTGGTTCTGGGAACTTTTCCCAAGTGACTTTGCTTTCCTTCCTCCCTGTTCACTTTCTGTTCTCTTTTTGAATATTGGACTGCCTGGACTGGTCTGCAAGGCATCTTTTCTCTCTGACTTTCTATGGTTTTGTCTTTTTGCTCCACTTCCTGGGTGATTGCCTCAACTTTATTTCCAGTCCTTTATTTGAGTTTCTTGTTTTTGCTATCAGTTTGTGTTCTCATGAGATCTTTTTCATTTTTGGATTCTCCTCTTTTTAATAGTATCTTGTTCTTATATCATAACTAACACTGTTTTATCTCCCCTTAAAATACTAGTGAAAGTTTTTTTCTTGTTTAGGTTTTCTTTTTCCTGCGTAGTTTTGTTTTTTCTGGATTTCCTTGTTTGTTTGTTTTAGTCTCAATCTTTGGAGGCTTCTCTGGATGTCTGGTGACCCTTAGATACTTGCTCACATTTAAGAACGTAGAACCAAAAGTCATGTTTAAAGCTCCCCATTGTTAGAGAATGCAATGTTTGGTAATAGTGGCGTAATTTTTAGAACTACTGTCATTTAGAAACTTAATGAAGTTTCCTACTTTAGGAACTAAATCCTGGAACTAATTTTTTAAACCACATTAGGCCCAAGTCTGTGTTGGTGGTCTGAGAAGGAAAAAGATGAGCTTCTAAAGTTTTGGGAAAACTATATTTTAATTATGGAAACTCTTGAAGGAAATCAGGTAAGTGTTTTCCTATATTAAGAATCCTATGTAGATACAGGTTTTTTATTTTCTTTTCTTCAAACATTCTGTAAAATTAAAAAAGACAAAAAGACCAGCTTGGATATAGCATAATAGAATATAAGTGTACTTTGTTTCCTGGCATAGATACAATTTAAAATTGAATATAAGCTCAGGAAATTAAAGAATACTTTCAGTTGACTTTAATTATCATTCAGAGAATTTGTTGTATTCGATCTTCCTGACATTTACTTAAGTGTTTGTTAATTTTTAGTTTCTTGATGTTATGAGTAATCTCCAAAGAAATACACACTTAGGAAAATAATACTTAAAGTCAGAGGTAAATTGTTATTAATTAATTAATAGCCCTTTGATTTTGTTTTTCCTTTGCTTTGCTTTTTAGTTTTTTGTTTTGTTTTTTTGTTTCTTTTTGTCTTTGCATACCTGATCCTGAGGATGGAAACTTGAAAAATCATTTTCAGTTGACTTTGAGTTCATTTTTTTAGCATCATGGAGTTTTTTCATTGAGAGGAATCTCTTAAGATTACCTAATGCAGTGCAGTGGTTCTCAAACTGTAACAGTCCTTAAAGTCTCCCAGGTGGCTTAAGTATAAATTGCTGGATCTGGTACCCCAAGTTTCTGATTCAGTAGGTCTGGGACGGGACCTGAGAACTTGAATATTTTACGTGTTCCCAGGGGAAGCCCTGGTGTAGGGGTTCCCAGTCTGTAAGCTGAAGGCCACTCTGGGGCCAGCCGTCTATGGAGTCATTGTCAGGTGTCAGTCCAAATGCACACTGAGCACTGTGTGGACTGGAATAAGAAATTACTCTCATGTGCTAAATATATATGCAGATGCTTGGATGAGGAGTAGAGAAAGCATTGCTAAAGTCGTAGAGAATTTTACGGTTTTCCTTAATCCGTAGATCTGTTAAGATCTCACTGTTCAGAAATTCCGATTTACCTTTAGTTGGAAGGACATATAAATTAGCCTCTGGCATCTACAGCGCAGTCTAAAAATAAGGAGCACTGAACTCTGAACTGGCTTTGCTTCTAAATGTGTGACCGTGAATGACTTGAGTGACTTAAGTGTTTCAGTATTTTTTCCTCCTTGTGGTACAGTGGTATTATCAGCCCTGCCTGTTTCCCGGGACCATTGAGGACTACATGATGTCCTTTATGCTCAGGCCATATTTGTGACATGACTGTAACTGTGTTCTGGGTCATATTTGTTAGTTTTGCCATACTCTGTCTTACAGACCTGAATTTATACAGTTGAAAAACTGGGCAATCAGGCACTTTCTGCATATTTTTTATGCATAGTGGGGAGGTGGGGGGGGTGGGAAACAGACGGGCTACTGTTACATAAATAGATGAAAAATTATTTTGAGTTTTTAAAGGTGAGTTTTCATTTCTTACGGCTTTTTGCTTTTGTTTTCAGATACATGTTATAAAGCCAGTTTTATCAAAGCTAAACAATCTGTTTGAATATGCAGTGTCAGAGGAAAATGGTAATACTTTCATTTTGATTTTTTCTAGCATTTCCAGTTTTCCCCCTTGATTTTATAACTAATCCCGTTCATTGTGGAGAATGTTGTATGAATATATGAATTTGCCGCCACCAAGAGCCAGCTGTTGACATTCCAGATACATACCTTGTGGGTTGATTGTAGTATTTCTTTCTCACTCAGCGGAGTATCCAAATGCATTTACCTATATCCTTAAATAGTCCTTGAGAATTTAATACCAAGTGGCTGCAGAGTTTTCTATAATTTAGAGGTATGGTAATTTAATAAGCTTTTGATTATGAAAAATTTCAGACATTTATAGAAAACGAGTTGATATGATGAACCCTCATCACCCAGCTTCCACAGTGAGCGGCTTGTGGCTAGCCTCTGCCTTACACGTAACCTGTCTCGAATGATTCTGAGGCACATTCCTAGACAGCACATCATTTCATCTGAAATTATTTCAGTATATAGCCTTAAGGGATAAGGACTCTTTGGTAATGTTTTAATGATGGTATATTATGCATTTTTAATTTTATATTTTAACTGCTTTCCATTCTTATTCTCTCATTGTTTGAGTTGCTTTCTTGGGGTTTCAGTTACTGCTCTGTAGGTTGGACTTCTTAGGAAGAGAAAATTCCAAGGTATTGTTTTAAATTTGGTTTTAGGTCCTTAATCAGTATAGTATTATGTGAGCATTATAGGAGAAATAAAATGAAGCCCAGAGAGCTTCATAAAATTATTTTATGAAATTAAGTTTAGGTCAGTGGAACAGCTAAATGCAGGCTAACGGTGTCTTGTATTCACATGAATGATAAAGTGCTTCATTACCGTGTTTACACATGAGATTAACCTAGGTAAGTGAGTTGTAGGGCCTGCTTTAGGTAATTACAGCTTTAACGGTTTGAGCCCATTAGGGACTGAGCTTTACTAGCTGATTGCTGTGCTTGTTTTCTGATACACTGGGATTTTTCTCAGACCGTAAGAATCTACAGCCCCACCTGGGGCTAGAATTTAATTCAATCCTGTTGTGACTTCACTTATACATTTACTATTAAAACGATTCTCTTATTACCATGTTTTGCCCTCAACTCTTGGCAAACCAAATCAAATAGCAGTGACAGATTTTGAAAAATTAACCATTGCCAAAGAACTGAACAGGCACCTTGCTGTAAATTACACACACACAAATGGATTGATTTATTTATAGAATACGAGAGCTGGAGAAAACTTGCTATATTTTCAAAAACAGAATTAAAGAATATTTCACAATAATTAAAGTATCTCTAAAGTGCATATTGATTTCATTTTTTGTTCCTTACTCATTTATGTATTTGTTTAATAGATATTTACTTTAGTGTCCAGAACATCCTAAGCACTGGGCTAAAGTCGTGAGACAGACGTGCTGTTCTGCACTTGATTTGTTTTCCATGAACCAATAGTTTTGATCATAAGTCCCATACAAGGGGCTGAAATGGACTGTCCAGGGAGCGAGGCCACGCCCTGGAGAGGGCAGGCAGGAAGGGCCTGCCTGAGGAATGATGTGGAAGTTGAGGAGGGGGCTCTGGGTGCAGGACCCCTGAGACAGGACCAGGGGAGCAGACCAGGGAGGCACAGGATAGTGGTGTGGGGTGGGAGGTGTAAGGCTGGGACAATTGTCAGGGTCAGTTCCTGCCTTGTTCTGATTCTGTTACAGGTTTTGAGAAGCCACTCAAGGGTGTTCAGCAAAGGAGAGTGTCAGGTCTGTGTATGAGAAACAAATGGAAGTAAGGTGAGAGAAAAGTGGACTGAAACCACCCCAGATCTAAGGTTCCAGCCCCCATGTGTGGGGTAACATTTAATTCTTGTACCCTGTAGCTGCCGTAGCATTTGCTTGCAGTCTTTCTAAATAAAATGATCTGAAAATGGAATACTGAGGTTATTTTGGTTCCTCAGTAATTAGACACTCTTGGATGTGATTAAAAAGAAACTCAAGTTTGTAGCGGTGTGGGGAAATTAACATTTGTGCATGTGATTGTTTATGAATATATCGTCCACTGTGGAAGTAAACAGAGTGAGAAGCAAATGTCAGTGCTGCATGTTTATTTCCACAGGATGCTGGCTCTTCCACCCATCCTGGCACCTGTGTATTTATAAAAGAATGTTTGAAAGTGGAAACAAAATCCTGACCAAAGAAGGCGTTACCCATTTTTTGGAGCTGTATGAAACAAGGGTTCTCCCATTTTCACCAGAATTTTCTGAGGTAATGACAGTCTTTCCATTCCTGTGTTGCCTCTGTCAAAGGATGAAAGGCGAAGCCATACATTGTAGCATACGAGATCTTCACAAATAAATACTAGGGGTCTAACATTACAAGTAACATTTTACAGATTTGTGTACATCAAATCCTGTTTCTCTAAACTCAGCTATCGTGCTTGGAAAGACTTCCTGTAATGTAGTTTGTCGACAGGCTGCCGGCCTCATGACCAGTGTGAAAAAGCAGCTGTTCGGTGTCAGTGTTCTGAGCAGAAGTCAGCAGCATGAAGACTGCGCCAGAAGCTTGTCGGCGGTCCTGTTCCACGGTCCTGAGTCTCTGAAGTCTTGCTGCCTGTCTAGTGATGCCGCTCCCCCAGTTCTGAGTCAGTGAATTGTTATCCACTGTATTGAGCATACGTGGCCTTTTGAGCTGTGTTATTAGCGTCTACACTTCCATTTGTCAGAAAGCACCCAAAGCAAAGCAATTGTGACGATCACAGATGTGCTTTCACGTTTTATATTATGGTGCCTGTGAGTCATTCGTTCACTGACTTGGGGATGGTAATTGAGCCCCCCTTTAGAGGGAGCCTGAGTAAACTTCCCTCATTGTCCCACTGCGTGGATAGTGCTGGACTAGGCACCGTTCCCTCCATTCCCCACCTCTTGCTCTCCTGTGAGCTTGCCTTTGTCTAGTGATATTTTTGAGGATAGACTTCCACATTTTCCACCATGTGTTTCTCCTTTGGATTCCTTCCTTCCTTCTTAATGTGTATTGTCTTCTCAGTGTTCCGTAGGTTTTTATCAGGTGGGGAAATTCAGTATTTTGTCATTCTGGTGGAATTTAGGTGTCCTCCAAGGCTGTCGTAAACTAACCTCCAGCAGAAGAGATGAGCTTTGCTTATAACGGCTCTTCTGTAGGCTGTGTAGGATGTGCAGGTGGGGCAGGCTGACTTTTCAAAATTATAGTTACAACTCAACACCAAATACTGTTTTCCTTTTTTTTTTTTTATTAGTTTATCATCAGACCGTTGATGGACGCACTTTCAGAGAGCTCTCCGTATTGCAGGTAAACACGCATTGTTACCAAGCAGCTGTGCAGTGATATGCACTTCATAGACAAGGGTAACATGAGTATGACAGGGACCAGGCTGTTTAATGTGTTTGGTGCATAAGTACACGTTGCCTCACAGACATCCAGCTCTTTCCTACCATGTCATCCCTTCTGCATTTGTTGCTCCTTTTGCCTTTCTTTTAGTTATACGTCAGGATGTTCCTCTTTTTCTTTTCTCTCCTACTTGGAGCCCTTCCATTCCTGGGCTTCCGGAAAGGGCATCTCACAGAGCTTCCTTTCCCTCACTCCTGCCTGGTTTCCGCCCTCCTGAAAATCATAGTGGTTTTGGCTGACCAACGCTTAACACTTTATTTTCTCCTCCTTCTTTTGATTTCAACTCATAGAAAAGTTGTGAGAATAATATAAAGATGCTCATTTACCTTTTACCCACTTCCCTACCTGATAATGTTTTATCACATTTGTTTAATCATCACCTCTCTCCCTCTGTGTGTGTATGTGGTATGTGTGTACATCTGTTTCTTAGTTCTGTCCCCGAGCAGACGTACTCATATGTATCTCAGTGTCTGTCCATCGTTCATCCATCCATGTTAAAAACCATCCGTTAATGCACCCACTTCCAGAGCAGCACCAACGGCCCATTCTAACTTCCCCTTTTCCATATCTGATGGGGCGGCCATTCTACGGAACACAGCATTTGTTTCCCACCTTTACCCTTTGTCAAGGTTGATAATGAGAAGAGCTATTCTGTAGCTTGCTAGAGCTTGGAAGTTTACAGTCTGGGGATGAGTTTGCTGATCCCGTTGCCCGTAGCACAGTGAGTGAGAGGATAGTAGTCAGCGCCCCTTAGAAGTTGCGGGCCTGGTGTCTGTGGTGGTGCCAGGCACCTGGTAGACCCTGGTCCACGTGAACAGTGAAATGGAAGCTTGGCTGTTACCATGTTCCCCGTGTCATGAGTGAGGTGTTAGGCCACCAGAAGGGAGGGCAAGTGAGACGTCTACTTACACTTTTTACTTTGTAGTTTTTTCAGTCAACAATTTCCAGTGAATATCGTAAGCATATGCAGTTCTGTGCTAGGCACTTTGGGAGATATAAAATACGGGTAATACCCTTCCAGGAGCTCCCAAGGATTTCCTAAAAATCGTTCTATAGTGATGATCTGAGGAAGCAGTCAGATTTTCATTAACTACATGGCTTCAAGGTCCTTAAGATACCACACAGTAGCAGAGAATGCACAATAAAGCACCACCCCTTTGTTATCTCAAAATAGTATAATTATAGTGATTAGATCCATGGTAGGGAAGAAATAGCCTATGAGAATGATCTAATATTATTGTTTGCAGATACTGGAGGCCAGTTACCCTTGGTATTTATCCTGGTTTTTTTTGTTGTTGTTGTTTCTGTTTTTTTCTTCTTTTTTTTTCTTTTTAACATCTACAACAGAAGAACGGCTTCCAACAGTAAAAAAAAAAAAAAGTATCTTTTACCTTAACTTAAAAAAAAATATATATATATATAGCTGCATGGTTATCAGAAACTCTACAATATAGAAGAATACTTATCTTACTAAAAGGAATGAAATTGAAATAATGCTGATTCTTTTTACAACAGCCTTTTTAAGATACAATTCACATACCACAAAATTTATTCTTTTAAATTGTTCAATTCAGTGGTTTTTAGTATAATTACAAAGTTGTACACCCATCACCACTAATTCCAGAGTATTTTCATCATCTAGAGAAGGAAACTCTGTGCCCATAAACAGTCAGAACTCATTTTCCATGTCCCCAGCTGCTGTCAGCTAATTTATTTTCTGTCTGTATTCTAAATTTTTCATATAAAAAGATTTGTGTATTTGCATAGTCCAAACATTTCATATAAAAGGAATCATATAATATGTGGCCCTTTGTTTTATGTCCATCTTCTTTCACATAGTATAATGTGTTTAAGATTCATCTGTGCTGTAACGTGTCCATATTTCATTCCTTTTTGTGGCTGAATAATATTCCACTGCAGAGATACTTCACATTCTATTTATCCACTCATTGGTTGGTAGATGTTTGAATTGTTTCCACTTTTAACTGTTATGAATAACTACTTTGAATGTTCACTGAACAAGTTTTTATATGAACACAATCTTTCACTTCTCTTAGTTATATACCTAGGAGTGGAATTGTTGGATCGTATCATAACTGTGTTTAGTTTTTAGAGAAGCTGCCTGTTTTCCACAGTAGCTGCCCCGTTTTGCATTCCCACCTGGCAGTAGATGAGTTTAGTTTCTCCACGTCCTTGTGAACAGTGGTTACTGTCTGTCCTTTGGATTAGAGCTGTCCTAGTGGGTGAGCAGTTACATCATTATGGGTTTGATTTGCATTTCCCCACATGATATCTGATGGTGTTGAGCATCCTTTCATGTGCTTATTGGCAACAGTGATTCCTTAAAACTTTTTCCTTTAGGTAGTTTCCTGTTAAAGTTTATTCAGAGGATGACAAGACAAGTAGACATTGGTGTGCTGTCCCCATTCTGCTTCTGTCTAAGGCTTTGGCAAACATCCCAAGATGTAAAGCCCTGGGTATAGAAGGCCTTCTCATCCTCAGGTAATTTACTCTGTGTGTATATATATATACATATATAAAGCTATGGTAAAATATATAAAACTAATATATAGTGTATACTAATATATGCTAATTTAAACATATCAATATAAATGTATTTATATATTCATATAAATTTAATCTATTTAAACAATAATTTAAATATATTAAATACTAATTTAAATATATTGAATTTATATAAATATATACTGTTGAATTTTCACCACTTAAAAATAAGGCCAGTAAGTTGTTTTTATTACCTTGGTATGTAGGAAACTAGAGATAAAATATCCAATATATATGAATTGTCAGGCTGGCCCTGAGCAGGCATTCGGGACCCTGGACTCCAGGAGGGCTCCCTCCAAGCCCCCCTCCTCTGCTTGGGGGACTCAATTCAAGCTACTCATAATAAAGTTATTTCAAAAAAAGCTACTGGTTGTATTGGAATTAAGTTTATAACATCATTTTTTTCTTTTCTCAAACAAAAATAAATAAAATCAGAAATCTACAATTATAAATGTAAGTGTTCCAAACAAATACAAATCAATACAAATAAGTCTATGGGCTGATTTTTCCTGTGTATGTCTGGACAAAGACATTATTTCAACTTGAAGATATAGGTAATGAATTTTAAATATTTTCAAGTCAGATACTGAAGGTGGGGGAGGGCAGAGGATACAGGGAAGAATGTGCATGAGAACATTTATGTCCAGTTCTAGTAACTTAATTACTCAATGCTCTGTTCATATTAAGTCATGTGGCAAGTGGAATGATGTCTACCCAAGAAAGGAACGGGAACAGAAGGCATCATGGGGCACGATGGCATCAAGAAGAGCTGCTCACAGTCAGAAGAGGCACAAGCTGACTAGGCTGGTAAACCAACTACATGTCACTGAGCTTGGAAAGCCAGGGAGCTCCCTGAGGAGCTGGAGATAGCGTGGCAACAATATACATACCAAACACAGTGGATGCTCTTATAAAATGCTAAAATGAGATTCAGTTGTCTTATTAAAATGTCTGAGCCATGACACATTATTTCTCAATCTTTCCAAACACAGTGGATGCTCTTATAAAATGCTAAAATGAGATTCAGTTGTCTTATTAAAATGTCTGAGCCATGACACATTATTTCTCAATCTTTCCTTAGAAATAAAAATTAAGACTGGAAGCAAAAATAGTGACAGAGCCAGAAGATGGGTGACTTGGGGCTGACAGCTTATCTGTCTTTATCAAACTAATTACACTCTTTATTCTATTTTCCTTATTATAAATAGCCAATGTTTTTGAGATATTTATTATATGGAAAGTATTGGGATAAGTTCTTTATATATATCATCTAATTCTCTAAGTCTTCTTTAAAAATGTTGCTTCTGAAAAAAAAAGTGTACAGGCTATTTGAATCTTCTGAAATGAATTACCTAAATTGATCACTCAAAAGGGATCATTATTAGGGTACATTTATCAAGGTAGATATTAATTTAAAGTAATTGTATCCAAAATAACCTCCTATTTGACTCCTATTTAGTCAAATCAATGTATATTTATACCCATCTCATTCCATAAAGGGACATGAGGCAGTTTTATTCTACACCTTGTTGATATGGAATGCTGCCTTCATGCTAGATCCTTCCTAGAAATAGAATTTAAATTCCAGATCACAAGATTTCCTTCCTTGTGTCACAAAACATCTTATTTTTATGAAAAAAAAATTTGGAAAAGCAAAAAATAAAAGGCATAATTTGTTCTGAATTTTGTCAGTTTTTAAAAGATCACTCAGAGTTTGACAGCCTTGTCAACAGCCATTCAAGCTGATCTCATTTTACAAGAACAGTAACATGTAATGAGACTATTTCATGACCTAAAGTTTCATTTCCCCACCTTTACTGTAAGCCCCTCTGAGGCACACGCCATACTTCTGTTACTAACAGGGCAGCAGGCCTGCATTTCTTGAAGTGAGTTCCTCCGAGTACAGCACCTACCAGACACACTGTGGGAAAAGTGCCCTGTGGTCAAGTGAGCTGGGAACTGCTGCCGCCCTTTGTCCAGAGGGCCCTGGAAATGCCTTCAAGCTTATCTTAGCCCAGCAGTTCTCATACTCATTTAGCCATGAAGTCCCCCATTTCTAGGGCACCAAATTGTAACAGCCTATGGACAAACTTGAGAAATGTGGTGCTGGGTACATATAACAGGTGCTAGTTGAGGGAACAGACCATTCAGAAAAGTTCTTCTTATCCCAATATAAAGTATAAACCCTCGGGGCTAAGATCATCACCTTCTTAACCCTCTGAGGCACTCAGAAATTGCTAAGATGCTCCTTCAATAAGTGATCATTGCTCGAGAAGACAGACATGCAGGAGGAAATAGCTCTCATCGCTGCTGCCTACCCATCCTTTTCAAATCCATTTCCCAGTGGCTGTTAGTTCTCCCTTTTTAGCTCTGAGTCTTGTGAGTTAGAAATGTGAGCATTTTCATGACCTCATGTAACTATAGCAAGAAAGCATGTAGATATGAAAAGTAAATGAGGTAACATTCCAAAGTGCAGCACCAACCAAAGTAAACATAAATCCCCTGTTAATGAGCTCACCATGACACTTGTTTATAAAATCATTTGTGAACTATAAAATCCTGCTTTTCAAGACTGAACTGATTAAGTGTTAAATATTTTCCAGATAGCCCTGAAATGTCCAGCACTACATCTGAAGCAGGGGTTGGAAAACAGGGAGAGAGAGAGGAATTTCATAAGCAAATCAAGATAACTGGCAAAATTTTGAGGTATGATAAATATTATACATGGGTTTTGTATTGCTTTAAGAAATCATACTTAAATGCATAGTAACATAGCATTTGGGTTTGGGTTTTGTATTGCTTTAAGAAATCATACTTAAATGCATAGTAACATAGCATTACATAAACATAACGTAGTTTTAATTGTTATTTTTTAAAAAACAAGGCAGTCATTTTAGGGCTCAATGAGCACTCATATTAGAGGCTCTAAGGCGGAGCATCTTGATGACAAGTCTTCACCCTCCCTGGACAGCTATGGCTGTATCCTTGGGTACCCACAGCACCTAGCAAATACCTATCCTGCATCAGGCCTATAATAAATGCTGAGTGTTGACAAACTACAAGCAGACTATATAATGTTACTATTTTGATTTTAATCCATATAAAGACATCTCTAACTGGAGTATAACAACTCTGTAAATTTGAGTATAGAGCAATATCTTTGAATAAACACTTTAGCACTGAGACTGACTCTCTTAAAATTTTTTATCATTTTTTTTTGTTTTTGTTTCTGGGCAGCAGTAACCAAGCCTCTTCTTCTCATCAAGTGAGACATGAAATGAAAACCTCACATAAACTTACTCACTTCCTTTCTGTACTTAAATAGTTAGAAAGAGGATTAAATAGGTAGGTGAGGTGTCTCAACTCAATAACAAGAAGTCTCATGAAAAGAACATTAAAAGGATGAGTAAAAAAAATGAAGGAAATTAGGAGGTACAAACTGCCAGTTATAAAATAAGTAAGTCACAGGGATGTAAGGCACAGCATAGGGAATATAGTCAGTAACACTCTAATAACTTTGTACGGTCTGTTATATGTGAAAAAACTGAATCACTAAGTTGTGCACCTGAAACTAATAAAATATTGTAAGCCAGCTGTACTTCATCAAAAGGGGGGAGGGGATGAGAGATTTTTTCACACACAAAAAAATCATAAATAATTTGCTTTTATATATTACTTTGAATTTACAAATTCAAAGAATTTCAAACTCTCTTCAAAATGGTTTGTTATAAGGCTTCTCAACTAACAATAAAGCATTACACATGCATGTGTTTTTTGATCAAATATGTGAAAGAAAATATTTTCTTCCCAGGCAAGTTCACAAGCCACAAGATCCTGGGCAGGTGCACCAAGGGCGGGGTGGGGGGGATTATTTATCTTTTAACAATGACGTGACAGAAGTCTGTCTTCTCACTGAAAAAGCATAAATAACAATCATGAGTTTCTTTAAGACTGTACATTACCTCTCATGTCTTTCTTTAGTTTTCTGAGGTCTTTTGGAAAATCTTCAAACTTCATCTGTGAGGTCTGAAGGAGGTCCTGGTGTTCAGGCAGTAGAAACACACACTGCTCCTTTCCAGTGTCCTAATCAGTGAGAAGCACAGGATATTCAAATAATTGAGAAGAATACAACAGCAGCAGTGACAAAACAATGACACACACTGTCAAATCGCTCACCAGTGAAGAACAACACGACTCTATGTAAAACTGTCTGACCTCATCAAAATTGTGCAGATAATAGGAAACAATATATGACAAAAGGCTTCTGCTATTGTCCTAGGCAGAAAGACCAAAGTAAGTAGAAATAGATTTTGCAAATTATTACATATACAGTGTCAAATAAAATTAATTCCAGTAAATCCACATATTTAGATGAGAATATTTAGAATGAAAGGTGAAATTCTGTGTTTCACATTACTTTAGCTTAATAGCACAGAAGACCTTGTGTTCCCCACTGTTCCAACCTAATCTCCAAGTGGAAGCACAGCTGTTTCAGGGTGGAGTCTCAACTGTGTGCACTTTCCTGTTTTCACCCTCCTTGATCAGAAATTAGCTTATTAATTTTTATGTTTTATTATTAAAAGTATAACTACCATCTAAACTGAAAAGGCAAACTATCGCCAGCATTTCTACACAGCTGGACCAACAGGTACCACTGCAACAGTGAGTCAGACTGAGGCTTGTTAGTATGTACATGAAGAAAATTTAAAAGTTAAGTATTATTTCAAGTAAGCTGGAGCTTTTAAAAAATGCATATACAAAAATGGGCAAAAGACCTAAACAAGCAATTCTCCAAGGAAGAAATACAAATGATCAATAGGCACATGAAAAAATGCTCAATATCACTAATTATCAGAGAAATGCAAATCAAAACTACAATGAGGTATCACCTCACACCAGTCAGAATGGCCATCATTCAAAAGTCCACAAATGACAAATGCTGGAGAGGCTGTGGAGAAAGGGGAACCCTCCACACTGCTGGTGGGAATGCAGTTTGGTACAGCCACTGTGGAAAACAGTATGGAGATTCCTCAAAAGACTAAGAATAGACTCACCATATGACCCAGGAATCCCGCTCCTGGGCATATATCCAGAAGGAACCCTACTTCAAGATGACACCTGCACCCCAATGTTCATAGCAGCACTATTTACAATAGCAAAGACATGGAGACAGCCTAAATGTCCATCAACAGATGACTGGATAAAGAAGAGGTGGTACATTTATACAATGGAATACTACTCAGCCATAAAAACAAACAACACCACCATTTGCAGCAACATGGATGCTCCTGGAGAATGTCATTCTAAGTGAAGTAAGCCAGAAAGAGAAAGAAAAATACCATATGAGATTGCTTATATGTGGAATCTAAAACAAACAAACAAACAAAGAATCAAACAAAGCATAAATACAAAACAGAAACAGACTCATAGATACAGAATACAAACTTGTGGTTGCCAAGGGGGGGAGAGTGGGAAGGGATAGACGGGATTTCAAAATTGTAGAATAGACAAACAAGATTATACTGTATAGCACAGGGAAATATATGCAAGATCTTATGGTAGCTCACAGAGAAAAAAGTGACAATATATATATGTTCATGTATAATTGAAAAATTGGGTTCTACACTGGAATTTGACACAACATTGTAAAATGATTATAAATCAGTAAAAAATGTTAGAAAAAAGCAAATACATATTATAAATAACATTAGCAATTGAGATGTAGAAATTAACTTACAGGCAGCTATAAATAATGCAAAATGTGTGTAGTTCTAAAGAAAAAATGCAAAATTGTTTCATATCTAACAAAGATGCTCATTTTCTTTCTGGCACATTTAGAGACATTAATTTTTATTCTTTTTCATTGCTCAAAATCTGGATGTGTGAAACCTAATACATATTTTTAAAATGCACTCTGTAATACAAGCTTTGTTTTCTACAATATTCAGCCAGGACTTTTTCCCCCATTGATAAAAAGAGCAACATCGCTTTATAATCAACTTTGACATGACATGATGACATGATAATATATCTATTAGATTACCCATATAGTAATAGATTCTATACTACTAACATATCTGTATACAGTATATGTACAGCTATGATAATAAAAGTGATATATTTTTAAGAAACAGGATTGTTTGTAAAATGATTTAAGCAACTTGACTTTGTCTTTCCTAACTTGCAAATCAGTGAACTGATTAGCAATACCTGAATCAATTAACAAAACACGTAGTAAATGCCTGCTGATAGGCATGCTGAGCAAAAATTAATTCCGAGTGATTGGAGTAACAGCTCCATCCACGTGGGTATACAAATAGTACTAACTATATACATATATAACTATATAAATATAGTTACGTGTGTTTTATAGAGAATGAATGAAATCAGGCAGATTTTGCATAGCTCTTGTGATATTATAAAAAATCTTGTTTCTTGCCTCATTACTTTTAATCAGATTACTTCTTAATTATTTAAATTAATGAAATTTAGCTTATTGGAGGATTGAATAAGATATATTTACCAATACAAAAAAAATCCCTTATTCATATCCCTTATTCATATACAGTTATGATTCTCAGACTCTGTTTCAGATCCATTTTTATAAGTAATATTTACAAAAACTACTTGTTTCAATCCAAAAATCAGTTGTTAAAAACTATTCAAAAGCTAGCATATGTTTAGAAGAAAGTTGGTTTTTTTTTTTTTTGAAGAAATGTGATTTATCAGGTTGACAAAGTGGAAGTTCCTATGAAAATGTGTATCATACAAATAAACAGCATTTGAATAAATATAACCATAAAAAATCACAAAAATTACATGCTGTTGGTGTTCTAAGCAAGGATGATGCTTTCCCCAATTTTGGGAAAGCACAGTGTGTGGCATTTCATAGAAGCCTGATGAAACCAAGTTAAGAGGTAAAACACAATGTACAAAACACATTTATCCTCACATTATTTGTGACATGTGTGCACAGAAGATACTGCATTTTCCGAATGGAAAGCACCCACGCATAGCCTGGATGCCATCTACAGGCTCCTATGATGTGCTCACCGCTCAGGTTTGTCCGGAGACTTGGCATTTTACTTGTCTTTCGAGGACCGGCCATGCTTCTCCATTTTTTCTAGTTCATCTCACTGTGCTCTGCGGAAAAACAAAAGCCAAGTGGTTGTTAGATAATCATGAACTTAAATACAGGAAAACTCTATAAATTTTGATATTTTTAGCATCTATTTGAGGTAAAGCTTGACTTAATTCATGATGCATTTTAAAGTGTTTAAATATGTTTAATACAAACTAGATCGCCTCCAAATCTTCCAAATGTTATTGGCTATTAGTGATGTGCCCAAATAAAGAAATATTGTTATTTATTCCAGCATGCTTTAAAACAGTACAGTTTTTCTCCCTTGTTTATAATGCCTCTAGAATGCAAGATTTTCATTTTCAAGTGGTACTTCTCATTCAGAAAGAAATCAAGTTAATTTTGAAAGTAATTTGATCCTAAAGGTGTTATAACATTTTGAAAGAAAAAATTACTTATTTAACTATTGCAATCATCGTTTCTGACTGTTTGTTTTGGAAAAAGAAAAGTTCAATTTAATTATTAAGTCATGGAGCAAAAATAAAAGATTTTGATTCTTTCAAATTTTTTTTGACACAAAACTGGCTCTAGGCTTCTTTTCTTTCTAACTGTCCTCTTTCACCCTTTAAAACCCAAGCTAAAAATTTGTTGCTCTAAGTTTGGTTCTTTATAGGAGAGGATCCTCTGCATTTTAACATAAGCCAGAATATTTTTTAGGTTTCAAAAAACACAAAATTTATTCTTAATAGAGAATTTAGATGATTTTTATTTTCAGTCTTATCTCTGTAATTCACAAAGATGTTTCAAAACAGTCAAAATCCTACATTTTCTAAGTGCATTAAGAAGTCTGAGTCGACCACCATATCTTGGGTTTGAGTTGAGTCCTCAGAAATTAAAATCCCTTCAACATTTTTTGTTGTTTAAAGATAAAGGCAGTTCAGCCATAAACTGCTGTAAATGATAGAACCTGAGCGATTTCTAACAAAGCTATTTTGTGTTTTGTATTCACTGATTGATTTGAAATACAGGGTTTTCTGTTAATGGGATTACCTAGCAAAGACTAGCTCCTCAAAGGAAGCTTCTTTCAGCAGGGAAAGAAAATTTGATGACAGATCAACACTATCTTCTGAGGGTTTGATCCATTTGGCTTTTGGAATGTAATGCAGCAAAAGAGACAGAGAAGTAAAGGAGATGGTTTGGCTGCAGCATAACCTCCACTAAAAAGCCTGCCTTGCCCACCTTGATCCTCATTATAACAAGTCTCTGTCCACAATAACACAGAACCTTATATTTGTTCTGTTCTGTGCTTACTACAATGTCTTACTGGTGCTACACATGTATGTTTACTTCTTCTACTGACTGGAGCTTATTGGAGAGAAGGGCTATGTCCTGTGTATCTCTGTGGTCCTAATGACAAGTATGGTTCATGTTACAGTCAGCACTCTGTATCCATGAGGTCTGCATTTGTGGATTCAACCAACCACAGATCCAAAATACTGAGTGTAAAATTCCATAAAGTTCCAAAAAGCAAACTTGAATTTGCTGTGCTCCAGTAACAACTTACATAGCATTTATGTTGTATTAGAAATTATAAGTAATCAAGAGGTGATTTCAAGTATACAGCAGGATTTGTGTGGGTTATATGCAAACTACGAACAATTTTACTTAAGGGATTGAGCATCTGGGGATTTAGGTAGCAATCCCCTGCAGATAACGAGGGATGACTGTAGTTACAAGTCAGTAATTTTTTTTTAAACATAGAAAAATTAAATCAGTAATTGAACAGAGAAAAATAAAGCCTCCATGTCCTGGGAGAAGAAAGAGGTAAAATGAGGAAATTAATGACAAGACAATCAAAATAAGAAATATAGAGGACATAATGATATACAGATAATGCCAATTGTTTACCATCATCCTAGGGTAAAATGAGGGTCCTTATGAGGTAATTTGAATCTTAAATAGATACCTATGCATGCTTGAGACAGAACTGGTCATGTCAAACACTAGGATACAAATAGATTAAGAAATAAGAAGGCTGCGTCCAGCAAAGGTACATGTGAATTCACTCATCTATACATTCACTCAACACAACACTCTCATGTGCATATCATTCATCTTTTATGCAGGAATACTTATGTGTAGGAAGTTACAAAAATAGAACTAAAACTTAATGTTAATCAAATCTGCAATATTCTGCTATTCATTGCTATAGCAAGACCAACTGTTTCTTCTTGCCTGACATCTTGGCTTTCTCCTTGCAAAACATGTGGGACCAAGCAAAAGTCAGTAGTTTTCTACCTGTTAAAATCCCCAATTTCTCACTCTTATCAGCAACCATCAACTATGTAAAACTAGTGCTACAAATTCATGCCAGAACTTAGAGGTCATCTGGATACTTTTGGCTTTGTCTGACCTCCAAAGTAAATATAGTCTCAAGTGTTCTGCTCTGGTTCTTCTTTTAAAAAAATGTATTTTAGGGATTATTTATTCATCCAACCATTCAATCAAAAGCTGACTGTTTACCAGGTATTGCACTAGGCACTGGAGATGACAAGATAAATGCTGGGCTTCCGATTCCAGCAAAATCCCACCTCACAAAACACCCAGTTACTCATAATATCACTCTTATTTGCTCAAACCTTCTATAGTGATCTTCTTCCTCTGCTTTTTAAAACTGTATATAACCCTCTATGAAGAGGATGTTGGTGATCTCACTACCATACCAGTGGTGATGAGAGTTACTTATTGAAATAGGTCCATTTTTCCTTATGGCCAAAGCTATGTGCAAAGTAGCTATACACTAACACATCGATTACCAACATAAAAGAACTTCCAAGTTCTAAACATTTAAATAACAAACTTTCACTCTCCAAATGTCACTCACAAACGTTCTAAGATTAAATCATTACAGTCTCCAGGACAGGGGCTATCTTTCAGTTACTTCCTTTCTTTTACTGTTCATCCCTTCCCATCCCCACGGCGATTATCTGCAGAAGGTTTCTTCCAGAATATCCTTTTCAAAAGGTTTCCTGTTTGCCTGTAAATGAACTAGACCCCTGCTGCTAAGTTGGAGGCTTTCACTGGTTACCAAAGATTCATCCCACCCAACACCCAGTCACACTATTCACCCAACCACTGGCTGGAATGGATCCAGATTCCTGGCTGTCATCTCTGATTTCACCAAATATTTTGACCTCCGCTGCCCTAAACCCACAGCACCCTGACAGTGACCCCGGCTATTTCAACACCTGAGAAAAACTGTACCTTTACCAGAGAGGGGGTTGGGGAGCAGGGGTCAAGAGGGTAAGGAGGATGTTGAGAGGGGCTGATGCACAGTTCTGTGGCCGAGTCTGTTAATGACACCCAGCAGGTGTCTCTCCAGTGCTGTTCCAGAGAACGCTAACTTGGATCCCTGAGAGTAGTACGAATTTTTAAATGGGCCATACACCTTTAGAACTCACAATCCTAGACAAATACTCTTAGAAGTTATGTTGTTGACAAACTGTTTCATCTTAAGAGTGATCCCCATACTTACTCTATCATGAAACATGTTTGTGTGTGAGAGAGAGAAAAAGAGAAAGACAGAGAGAGAACATGACAGTAACACTCCCAAGGACCCAGTGCTCTAAGGGATATGGATGAAAACATTGTGCCAGGCCAGACTTTCACCAGTTCCTTCATTCAGTTTCTACAATGTTCATACAATTTCTATTCTAAATCTAATCTTTAAATCTTTGCCTCTCTCCTCAGACACCGCCATGCCTCTCACTCTTAGGCTTGCCTCCTAATACTGTTCCCTTTGATGACAGTATTATATCATCTTTCCTGGAATTCCTCCCACCCCTCTGCAGACCTCCTCAGTCTTCACTGCCCAGTCTGAAGCCCCTGTTTCCATTATAAGCCTTTGTTTTCCCTTCATATCCACACAGGCAACTTCTTTTTCAACATTTCCAAGAAGCATCTTGGATCAAATAAAAGTCTAAAAATAAACATATTTACTTCCCCCAAATATCCAGTGATCCTGATTACTGGAAACTGGAAACTAGTCACCCAGCCACAAAGCTGAGAGTCGTCTGAACATCTCTCTCTACTTTGCCTCCACATCTGTTGCATCACTAAGTCTCCAGTTCACTTACTTCCCTCCATTTCCATGGCCATAACCCTTGTCCAAACTGCCTCCTCTCTCAATTTTCCCCCTTTGATACTGGGCTTAGTCTCCTCATACCCATCCATGGCTCTCTCTAATATAAGTCCTACAGGGCACACAGTGTCATTTCTTAAAGATGTGGACCAGAACATGTACTCTATGTCACTCTACTTATGACTCTGTAACAGGAAACCACCATTCTTAGAATAACACCCTAGACCTTGGGTGCCTACGATGTCTGCATGGCTCACCTTCCTCCACCTCCCATCTCAGGTCTTGCCTCTACTTGCTGAACACATTGTTCTTGGTGGCTTTCATTCAGTTCCACAAACATTTCGCATTTATCTTTCATAAATGCTGTGTCCTGTGTCTAGAACTTTCCCCACACTTCTCAGCTTCCACAGTACCCACTACCTCATTTCAGCTCCAATCTCTCTACCTTGAGATGGCCTTCCTTACCTTCTACATGTATGCAGATTCCTCCTGGTAATATAACCCCACTGTACAAGTTCCCTTCCCCTCACAGCACGTGTCACAACTGTGCATGAATACGTAAGGCTTGACTCCCACATTAGAAGGAAAGCTCCGTAAGCACAAGGATAATGTCTATTTTGTCATCATCATAACCAGAGCACATGCCTGAAATAAAGCAGATGCTTAATAAATGTCTGATGGTATAATAATAAATGACTGGAGTTTATTATATAAAAATTCCTGATGCCCCAGCTCCTCATTCAGTCTCACCTTTCCTCTGTTTCTCTCCTTTCTGCAACAGGAGCTGCATACTACCAGCGGCTGAAGTGGTGGGTGACAGTTTCAGTGTGTGTCTGATTTGGAAGTGGTAAAGGTCAACATACTTGGTGGCATCAGTGATGACAGCCAGGAACTGGGCTCTGTGCTGGACAGGAGTTCAGGGCAGAGTGTGCCTGGTCTCAGGGAATAGTTTTCTTTCCTTTATACCCGGGTATTAAATGCAGGATCAGCAGCAACCTGGCTCTTTCTGTAATTTACCTGTTTATATCTCCCTCTTCAGTCCTTTATTCTTTCCTATCTAAACTTCACACTCGTTTCTCCCCCAGTCACTTCCCTGTAATCCCTTCACAACCCTCTCTCTACTTGTCCAGCAAATTACCTTGAAGGTACACTGACTTCTTTTCTCATCTTTTGCTTGGTTTTTGAATCCCGTGTAATCTGGCTTTTGTTCTCACTTAGATCACTCTCACTAAGCCCAAAAATGATCTTCTTAGAGCCAAGAATCTCACCTACAGATAAAGCAAGAGCTCAATTTTACTGGGCCCTTAGAACGGTCAGGTACCCTGCAACTTGCTCTAAATGTTTAATGTCACAGACACAGGCATTATTAGCAGCAACAGCATCACCCCCATTTGTACGATGAGAAAGCTGAGCCTTATGTCCCAAACAGTAAGCACAGGTGCCAAGGTTCAGACACAGTTGGAGTGGCTCCCAAGCCCTCATCCATCATCTCCTGGTGTCAATGGCCCTACGCTGAGGTCTCTTCACAAAGCTCTACTGAGTCTAGACCATCTCCTGAAGTGGCCCAGGTCCTTAAAAACCAACATGAGGCCAAGATGAAGTCACTCCATTGCTGCCAGTCCTTCTTGTGACTAAAAATCCTGGCATTAAGACCACAAACAAACACAGGAAAGCTATGATAAATGGAGGGAAGTCTGACTTGGCCAGGAAGCTGACAATGTGAAGAGTGGTGAAGCTCCCTGGGTTTTCTTTCCCCCTTCATCCCTGATGAGGTGCTGGAAAAGCCTAGACTTGGAACCATCAGAACATAAGGGTTGTAAATAAAGCCTCTGCCCACCTCTTGCCCAGGGACAGGGAAAGGACGTCTGGCAGAAAAAAACCTTGTTCTTAATACTGGCCCTACTCCAGCTAAAAACCAAAAAAAAAAAAACCAAAAAAAAAAAAAAAACAAAACAAACCTGACCCCTTGTGGAATCAGTGTGGCCAAGTGTAGAACTGGACCTGCAGCCTGACCTGACAGCCCTGAGGTAAAGGTGGTTAGTGGGAGGAGTGCTACTCAGAAATCTGCCTCCCCAGCCCCTCCCAGCAGAGTCTGTGGGGCCAGTAGTTGCTTCCTCCCCCTTCAGGAGCAACGAGGCAGGACGAGGTGGCACAGAGTGGTGATGCTGAGCACTTCAATACAACTAGAACATGGGCAAAAGACATAGATCTTTTTTATCAAAGAGAATACACAGAAGACAAACACATGAAAAGATGATCATTTGCTATTAGGAAACTGCAAATTAAAATCACAATGAGATATTAGTCTATACCTATCTATTAGAACAGCTAAAATTGTTTAAAATGGAGGCAATACCAAGGATGTGGCAAAATTAGATATCTCATATATTGCTTCTGAGAATGTTAAAATGGTACAGCCATTGTGGAAAATAGTTTGGCAGCTTCTTAAAAATACATCCTAAATATACATTTAATATGCAACACAGCAGATGCAATGCTGGTCACTTTTCACAAAGTTATGAAAACATATCCACACACAAAAGTTAATATATATGAATATTCATAACAGTTTTCTTTGTAATAGCCAAAACTTCAACACAACCCAAATGTCCCTCAATGTATGAAACAAATTTTGATGCATTCATACCACAGAATACTACTACTCAACAATGGAAAGAACTGAACTTTTGATACACTCAACAATTGGATGGATCTCAAGGGAATTAATTGTACTGAGTGATAAAAAGCCAATATCAAAGGTTACATACTATATGACTCCATTTATTTAACACTCTCAAAAATGACAAGAATTACAGAGATGGAAAACACATTCGTGACTGCAAGGGGTCAGGAAAAGGAAAAGGGAAAGAGTGTGAGAGATTTTGCAGAGGATGGAACAATTCTATATCTTGATTGTAGTGATGGTTACAGAAATCAACATGTAATAAAACTGCACAGATACAAAGAGGCATACATGCACACACACATACACGGGTGCATTGGAAACCGGCGAAATCACAAAAAGTTCTATGGATCATACCAATGTCAATTTCCAGATTTTAACACTTTTGTAAGTGTTATCATTCAGGAAAACTGGGTGAAGGCTACCTAGGATCTCAGTGTACTAGTTATGCTATAATTATTTCAAAATAAAAACTTAAAAGAAATCAATGTGACCAGTTGATCCTCTGTTCCTTTATGTCCCCAGTGTCCATCCTCTGAATATCCAACCTTGGCTTATGCCAATCCAGTCCAAACAACCAAGCAAGAAGTCTTCTTCCAGTCTCTCCCCTCCACATCCAGTTAGGCAACACTTCCTATCTAGGTCAGCCCCAAAAAAAGTCTCAGAAGCAGATTTCTCCCTCTCCAATCTCACTGCCACTCCAGAATGCTATGACCACATCCATCTCTGCAAGTCTCAACCCCTACCCAAATCCCATTCCAATTCTGCTGTGTATTACCCTCCTCCAACTTCAGAATTCCTCACCCCAAATACATTACAGCTTTCCACATCTATGCCTTTGATCAAACTGCTCCATGTACTGTGAAAGTCTCTCATCTCTTCTCTTAAGTTTATAAGAACATTTAAGAACAGCCCCAAATATTGCCTCACCATGAAGATTACCCCAGGTCCCCCAAAATAAATTGTGGCCTCTACAGCAACTATCCTGTTCTTTCCATAGAACTCTAGCCTAGCACTTATCACATTAGGCTGTAATTATTTAGTTGTGTCCCAGGGAAAGACAGACACTCCCAGAAAACTCCCAAGGACTGAACCTGATTGTCAATGTACACAAGGCCAGGCCAGGATAGAGCAGAAGCTGGTACTGACAAGCCTTCGAGACCTGTGACCTCCCAGACTGGTCACACATGCATCCATGGACATGCAAACTCCCTCACACTCAGAGGGGAGACACAGTGGCAGATGATGACCCTTCCCAGGAGCTACCCATCTTCAAGCTTCAATCAACTCAAGTTGTACCACTGGTAGCCACATTTAAGTCTTTATTAAGTAGTTAATTATTTTAGCTTTTCCTCTATTATTTTCTATTAAATCTTCCAAAGCCAAAGGTTACTTTCCAAGAAAAATGAAGAAATTAGTTTTATATCAGCTGACTAAAGAATGGCTGAACTATGCTGGCATATACATTCACACGCAGATTTGGAAAAAGTCATAGATTTATTAAAATAAAGTGAAATATATTACTGTTTCTCATGCAATTCATTCATTCTTTCATTTGCATTCATAGTGCATTACAAAAAGTGAATAACATTTGGGATACAGCAGTAACAAATTGGTTAAAAAAATCCTTTATGAAATTTTCATTTCAGTTAAGAATTATACAACTCACAAAAGACTGTTCTTTACATGGAAATGATAATAAAAGCTTGAAGGGAAATGAGGCAGGGAGGTGGGACAGATGGTGAAGCATGGGGCTGTCATCACTCTTCTTACTGGGTGATCACTGCAAGGGATCCGGGGAGATCTTACTGACAAGCAGGCATTTGAGCCAAGACCTGAAGGAAGGAGGGAGACCACCACGTACGTGTCCAGGGAGGATTCAAGGCAGAGGGAAGAGCTAATGCCAGGCCCTGGGGCAGGACATTCTCGAGAAAGTAATGGACAAGCCACAGAATGAGAGACTATTTTTTACAAATTACATTTCTGAAAAGAGCCTTTTATCTAGAATACATAATTGCTAATACATACTGCTCTAAAGAAGATATACAAATGGCCAAAAAGCATATGAAAGAAGCTCAATATCAGGGAAGCGCAATCCAAAACCACAAGGAGATGCCACTTCAGAACCATGAGGATGACTATCATCAAAAAGACAGACAATAACAGCTGTTGCCTATATTGTAGAGCTAAATTGGAACCCTCATAGTCTACTAGTGGAAATATGTAACATGGTCCAGCCACTTTGGAAACAGTCTGGAGTTTCTAAAAAGGCCAACCATAGAGTTTCCTTATAACCCAGCCATGACAATCTCAGGTATGCAGCTGTGAGAAATGAAAACATAGATCCCCAAAAAACTGGTATTCAAATGTTCACAGCAAAATTATTGCTACTAGAAAAAAAAAGAATACAAATTGTGTGGACACGAGTTCACATACGTGTCTCCATCCTGATGCGCAGCCCCGCCCCCAGGCTACAGGAGCCAATCCGCGTGCTCGCTGCCCGGCCCCGCCCCAGAGCCCCTCCTTAGCTGCGCCCCTCCCTCTGCCTACCGGCCCGCCGGTTGGTCAGGCAGGCAAGCGGCAGTTGGCAGTTGGGCTTAGCAGCTGGCGGTTCCGAAGTCCCGCAGCTCTTCCGAGGCGGCTGCTGAGGCGGCGGCAGTGGCGCGGTCCCTAAATGGTCCGCTGGCAGGTGTTCCACGTGGGGCCGCGCTCCAGCAGCCTCATCCGCGAGGGCTCCTACCGCGTGGTGTGGTGAGTGTCCGCGTCCCGCGTGCCGGCCGCGCCCGCCCGGCTTCCAGCTTGGTCTCGCCTAATGCGGCCGTTGCGCTGGCCCCGACCCGCGACACCGACCCTGGCCGGACCGCAGCAGGGGGTCTCGGGTAGGGCCGGGCCGCTTGGCCGGGGCGTTACTCGCGGCGCTTCCTGGGCGGCCCTCGCTGGGCTCGCAGACTGGGGGAGGGGCCCGGGGGCAGAGGCCGGGACCAGGGGACCCCGGGATCCCCGGGACAGGAACGGCCCCCTGCCCCAGGGTGCTCGCCTCGCGGCTTTTCCCTGATGTCTCCATAGTGAAGCCGCGAATTACTTCAGATGCTTGAGGAGGCGGCTGTGGTCCGGACAGCGGGCCTCAGAGGCCGGTGTGCACAACCCTGAAGTCATCGTCTTGTTTTCCCCCCTCCCCTGCCTTTTCCGTGGTCGGCTTTGGTTCAGAACCTTCCATGGTGCCAGGGGTGCTGTCCTGAGCAGGCTCTCTAAAAGGCATGAAGTGGCATCAGTTAGGGTGTGGAATGTCTCCATCTTGAAGTGTTTAAATGGGTTTGGGCATGGTACTGTTCGCTTTTCAGGAAGGATAAGTCAGCATCGCTGTTGTGATTTATTTAAGGAGTCTTTTGGAGTTGGGCCTAATTTGACTTTTGTTCCCTCTTTTACCCTGTGTGAGTTCTCGTGCTGGCATAAAGACTTCCAGAGATTTTAGCACAATGACTGTGGACTTTTCCTGTTGAAGCTTTAGTGGCCAGTGCGTATGCCGCCCTGATGGAGTTCTTGCAGAACCACATGCAGGCTCCCTTGTCTGGCTCCAGATCCCTCAGAATTGTTCGTGGGATGGGGGTTATGCTGTTTTTTTTTTTTTTTTTTTTTTTATTGGAACCAACTACCTGTGGTATTTTGTGCTGATGGAGACTTGTGGAGGTGTAGGCTTCCTTACACCTAAACTTTCATGTGAGTGTGCCTTTTGTATTGAATGAAGGAAGCAGGCTACTTATGAACACTTCGTGTCAGGTACTCTGCTAGGTACCTTATCTCATGTTATCTGAACAGTCACCAGCAGAGAGGGAAGGGCAGTGCTAGCTCTATTTCAGATGAGAAAGTGTTTTGAGGTGAAGCCAGTTCCTAAGGTCACACAACTAAAAAGTCAAACTTGAGATTGTAGAGTGAGATCCTGTTTCGGTTGCCAGAGCTCTTTTCATTACTCCCTATTTTCCTTAATTAGTGTTATTAATAATTTTGGAATTTTAGTATATTTTACTCTTAAAGCAAATTTATTTCAGAAACGTATTCAAATTTGAATGGTCATAATTTTAGAAATACATAGAAGGAATATTTTACCACGTATGCTAGCTAGGTATAAAGACTAGTTACAATCCTTTTAAAAAATGCTTGAATATTTGCATTCTCTTCAGGAGCAGAGTGCTTCACAGTACACAGCTGTGAAGATTCATGTGAACTCAGTAGGCTAGGAGCCATAAGAGGAATTAAGTTAGGTCAGGCCTAAAAGAAACAAGGTCCTAGAAGGTAACAGAAAGACGGTACTGCCCACAACTTCGCTTACCTGGAGTAGGTCTGATTGCTGTGCACCTGCTGGTATGTGTGCTAGTCACCAGGTCTCATTGTGAGGGGCTTGGAATTGCCCATCACAGCCTTGGGCCCTTAGAAAAAATTAACGCTTAAATATGTACTGAAAAAGTCTAATTTTGTGACATTTCAGTTAAGTTTTTTTTTTAATCTGATGAGAATTTTTCCTAGTCTGAAGACGATTTATATCTGGTAACATTCTATCTCGACTGTGGACTTACGTGACTTAAGTCTCTATTAGGTAAAATGTGAAGTCCACTTACTATATATTTTTTTCCTTTCTTAAGTAAAATTCAATTACTAATATTACTGGAATTAGAATCCTGGGCCCAGATTATGACTTTTTATCTTCAGGTTGATGGTATTTCATATAAGAGTTTAATTTACATTGTGCATTATTAGTATTTAGTAAATGTTGGTTAATGATGCTGGGTTTTTGAAGGATTTCTTGATTGAATTATTAATAATATTTGAAGAACTGATGTTTTGAGAAGCTTAATGTTTCCAGAAGGACTTAAATTTTAAGGAAGAAATTTATTTTATTTTATTTTCTTAATCTGTTCATCAGGAATTTTGTCTTTTCTATGAAAAGTCCTTTCCTTAACATTATGTAGGGAATATAAAGAGTGGAGTTTGAACTGAGCCTTTCTTAGTGGTGTGATTTTGATAGAAAGATAATAGGTGCAAGTGACAATCTAAGCTATGGGATCCAATCCTGCAAAAGGACTTAGGTGGCAAATTGTGGAGGACTCTGTAGGCAGAAAGGAGTTTGATTTTATGTTTGTGCAATGGAGAAGCATCAGAGTTTTTGAAGAGAGGCAGGCACATGATCAGTTTTGAAATTCTGGGAACATCTAGGTTGACACAGGTGGAAATGACAGGAGGAAACTGAGGTGGGGAATCAGCTAGGCTAGTGACCTTCTAAAGGTGAAGTGAGGTAGCGGTGTGGAGGATGGAGATGTTAGAGTCAATAATGGGCTCTTGTCAGAGGTGTGGTGGACTTTTCATCATGGCAGGTATGGGATGCAAAGGATGATGAGGTCTTACAGGGTAAGAGGCTTAAGAGGTGGGATATGGATTTGGGAGAGATTCTGAGACAGGACCTGGTGATGTGGTATGGGGAAGTTTGTTAATTGCAAGGCTTCTAGCTTAGGGACATGGTGGTGCCATTATTAGAGGAGGAATACTGTAGGCAGAGGAAGTTTGTTAAGGAGAATTAGTGAGTTCTGGTTGGACTTGTTAAGTTTATGATGCCAGTAGGTCCTTTGGGTTGTATCCACAAGGTATCCTGGAAATAAGAGGGACATAGAATCTGGAGATGAAAATTTGTGTAAGTGGTAGTCTGGTGTACAGGAACACAGATTCTTATTTGAGATCATTGGTTAGGTGAAATTGCATACATATATGCTGTGTGTTTATCTTTTTAGTAAACAATCCATATCATTTGTAGATTTTCAAAGGGTTCATTATCCCAGAGAAGTTAAGAACCAGTGAGACAGAACAGAAAGACCAAAGAAGAAGCCTTGGCAAGCAAGTAGTTTTAAGAGGTGGTTAAAGGAAGAGGATGCCTAAGACTGGTGAGGTGTATGACTCAGGAGAAAAGGGAAAAAAATTGGTATGAAAGAGAGAAGCTGAAGCTGTATGCTTCATCATCTAATTAAGGTAACCATCTATGTTGTATAAATCCAGCTTGAAACATTTTCTGAATGTAACTGAGAGGTTGTGGGGTCATCTCCATAGATCTGATAATTGAAGGTTTGAGAGGGGACAAGTTGAGAAAAAAGTGTGAGCTGAGCTGAAGGAATGCCTGACTTTAGGTGTCCTTAGTGTACAAGCTACAGAAGAGGAGGAGGAGGTGTGGTCAGAGGCCAGAGACCTGGGAGTCCACATTGTCGGAGGAGCCGGGGACATAGTGGTCACTAGGGATCAGTACTGAGGATGTAGAGAGCAGGGTGCAGCTGGAAGACAGGCTGTTGGATTTGTTGACTTTCAGCTGTCCTCAAAAAAAACATAGTTTTAACAAAAATTTTGTCGTGCTCATATTCCTGATGGTGCAGTATCTGGTCCTGTTAATGTTTCTGTGATCACAGCAGGCTGGTAAGAACTACCATTTAGTCAATGTTTTCTGTTATTTTTTTAAGCATATATTCATTAGTCCTCTTAACCACACTGCAGGGGTGGTTCCTTTCAGTAAGTGGAAGTCTGAGACACAGCGAGGTTACTTAATTTGCCCACAGATACCCAACTAGGAAGTGGTAGAGCATCTGTGTCTGCTTCCTAAGTGATACTCAGCCAAAGATTGGAGTTGAGAAAATGCATGCTTTCAATAACAGAAAATATCTATTGTCTGCTTTTTGCATGGTTTGCTTTTTAGCCTTTTAAAAACCTTTCATGCAAGGTCATTCACTTAGAATTCATTGAGCATCAGTTCTCTGCAAGGACTCACGTGGCACCTGCCCTTCAGTAGCTCTTGTTCCAGACAATGGGGTGCAGTTGAGCAGGAACACAGAAGCCCCTGTAGAGTGCCGTGGGTGACAAAGGCCTGAGTGGTGTGTGGATGTCCATGTCTGACTTCGCAAACCTTCGCACTGGGTGTTGGTGTCTGACTGGGATTTTGCCGTGAGAAGTTCACTCTGGGTAGAGGAGAGTGCACACGCCGAGGCACAGCAGTCTGAACACGGTACCTTAGGTCAGGAAAACCAGGAGTTGTCTGAGAAGTGAGGCTGTGGGTGGGTGCCTTGGGGAGAAAGCTGGAGTGGAGGCAACTGTGATGGGTGGGGCCGAGTTCTGAGGGGCTTTGTTTTCTAAGGAGTTGGGACTTGATTTGGTAGGGGAAGGTCCTCGAAGGATGGCCGTTTTCTGCTGGTTCCTCATCCAATTTTGTGTTTCCTTCTTTGTCTCTCTTTGACTTTCTAACCGGTGCACTTGTCTCTTCCGTCTACTTATTTACGGCTACTCAGTGGGTGTGATTTTTATCCAGTCTCCACAGGAATTTTGAAATGTATATGGGTTTTGTTTTGCTTTTTGTTGTTGCATTGATTGGAAGTGTTATTGGCCTCTGGTGTGTATGTGGTGGAGGCGGTTCTGCCAAATGACCTGCATGCAGTTTGTGCGCAGCACATTCAGTCCCTGCACCAGAGGAATGTCCTGTTTAGATGCCCGTGGTGTTTCCCTCCAGCCCATCCTACAGAGGTGCTGGGCCCTATTCAGGTCCTGCCTTCCTCTGACATTCATCTCCTCCAACAATGTATCCTTATTACTTTCACCTCTAGCCCTCCCTCCATCCCTCCCCGGGACTTTGCTGGGTATTGGTACCACCTGTTTCAAAGGCAGGACCAGCAGTGGTATAAATCATGTACAGAGGCTCCAGGCCAGATTCCTAGTTGTGCTGGTTTAGCTGTTAATTTGACTTTTAATAAAGAAGTCCCTTGTTTGGTTTTTGGAGCTCAAAGATGGGAGGAGACCGTCTTACATGAGCAACAGAAAATCCAGAGTTTCTGAACAGTTTTGAGTGCAAGTAAAATGCAAACAAAATTCATTTTGATATTAGTTACATCCCTAATGTGCTTCTGGTGGTTAGCTATAATATATATGTCATTCTGGTGAATTGAATTTGTGTGTTCTCAATTCTCAAGTATTAATAAAAATACTTTAATGAAAAGCATCCTAGTTGAGTTTTCCAGGAATTATGTATAGTTTATTCCTCACCTTGCTCGCAGTAATGTACCTACTAAATAAAAAACAAATGATTCCCCCAAAAAATCTCAGGCGACCCCACCACACATCCAGCCTGCTCTGCCCACCCACCTGCCTGATTCTGGTATGCTGTTTCTTCCTCTTTGCCTTCTCTTTTCTCTTTCACTTCTTGGGGCTCCCATGCATTGGAAAGCCAACAGGATAGATGTTCTCCAAGGTCTGTCTCAGATGCTCAGTCTTAGGGTAAGCTCTGGTCTCTGAACCCATCCATGGCTTGTAGGAGCTGGGGGTGGGGTGTAGGGGTGAGGTCTGCGGTACTTCACCATGACCAGCTGGCTAACATTAGTTGCAAGCTTGCCTTAGTTGCTGTGGTTGCAAAGTCATTTTCATCCTCACCTCTGAGTTATTATTTTTTTCACTGTACAGATTGAGGAAACCAGGCCTCAGGTAACTTGTCCAGGGTTCACAGCCAGTAAATGTATAGCAGAACTGGGATTTGTCTAGACCTCAAAACCTGTAATTATTATTTTTTTCCCTAAACTACTGTAGACTTTCCTCTGTTACAGTGAGTTACCTGGAAATGTGCTTCTTGCATCCTGGATTCCTGAATATGTTGGCACCAGAATATAACATGATGATTGTCATGGCCAACTTGGGCCTGTTGTGGAGATGGAAGAAGGGAGGAACTGAGAAACTTGGAAGGGGTGAGGAAGGTAGGGTCAAAGCAGCTTCATTTTTGTCAGAAGGGTGTTTATCAGTGTTGATCCTTCTGACTCCTCCTATGTACCTCCACCAGTTTCTTGATTTTCATTCATTTAGTAATGATACTGAGCATGTACCTGTCCTGTGTGCTAAGCAGTATGATCAAAGTGGTTTTTTACTTTTTGGTGTTTGCAGTCTAACAGGAAAGTAATCACATTTACTCAATATGATGAATGCAGAGTGCTACCGTTTATACGAATAAAAAGTTGAGCAAAGGTTTGAGGAGTAGTCTGGGAGGGTTTCCTGGAGGAAGTGCTGTTTAAGCCAGAATCTGGAGAATGACTTGCAGCTAGCAGAGTGAAAGATAGGGAAAGGGTGCTAAAGCATTTCAGGCACTACGTGTAGCAAATGGGTTGTAGAAATCGGGGAGTTTGTGATTATGATCCAGGGATATTTCTCATGGTGTTGCACAGACAGGAAGAGCAGTTAAAGCTTCAGGTATGGATGTAAAACTAGATCATAGGAACTAAAAGAAGATAGGAAGGTAGGAACTGAAAACTAGATCAAGGCATCTACTCCCCACTCTCTGTACATTTACAAAATCTTCTTGCATGCTGCATCTCTGCACAGCTGTTTGTTTTTTTTTTTGTTGTTGTTGTTTCTTCTTGTTTCAATTTTACTACATTCCCATGCACTTGGCAGAAGAGAGCTGACCCTAGCTTCCCAGAGGTATGTGTCTTCAGAGCACTCCAGCTCCTGGGGGAGAGATTCTAATGCAGCCTGGGCTAGTGTCCACCACTGGTCTGGGCATCTGAGGCCCAGGTGGAGTCATCTGATAAGGCTGAACTTCTTTAAGGTGGCACAGTGAGGTGTGGGTGGTCATGAGATGTCTGCTGCTGACCTCTGACACTTACCAGGGTAGCTCTTGATGCTGCTTCCCTTACTCTTGTGCTGGGCCTGAGGCCTGCTGATGGGGGCTGGGGGTAGGAGAAGAGAGGACAGCAAAGTCATTTAGGCAGGAGAGGGTCTTTGGGTTGCTTTTATGGTGCTTCTGCTTTCCTGTCTCTGGCAGTATGGGGGTGGCAGCCAAACTGGATGGCGTTCTTTACAATGTATTTAATATTTGATACATATCTAACATGTGAGTTATGCAGCCTAACAATAAACACCCAAGAACCCACCACCCACTGACTGACTTCACACCAGATTGTCGGAGGCCCATGTTCTGATCTCTGGCTGGGAGTCTGTATAGTAGAGCAGGGAATACTGTGGGTTCTGGACACCTGTATGTGACCTGAGCTTGTTTTTCTCTCCTGTAGAGAGGGGGTAGCGATACCCACCTCAGGGTTGGGAGGATTGAATGAAACACATCGGTGAGCTCTGAGCCCTTGGCCTCGGGTTAGTGCTCTAGTTGTTACTCCCTGGAAGTGAGCAGGCCTGGTGAGACCAGTGTCCTCCCTCCCCTCAGTCTCTTGGACATCATCCTGGAGTGTGAAGCAGAGTCTGTGGAAGTGAGACTGTCAGACTTGTGTCACAGTGTTATGTGGGCTAGGGCAACATCCTCTCCTGGTGAGATTTATCACTTAGAGCATCTTCTCTGCCTGGCCCTGGCCCATGTTCCTGCCCACCCTGAGGAGAGCTGCAGGTGGTGTAGGAGACAGACTGATAAGGAAATAGATAACTGTGTCAGTTGGTGAAAACACTGATACGAGATAATTCTGGACAGAACCGCTAACTCCACCTGGGTTTCCCAGTTTGTAATTAATTCAGCAAGTGGTGTCGGTATGCATTAGGACACGTACTAGTTGTTAAGCTACTTCAGTGAATAAAACACCTAGTCCCCGGGAGGCTCATGGACAGTGTATGCCTGGCTTAGAGTGAGCCCATTCCATAGGTTGTTGTTTGGTTTTGCTTATGTTTTCCCTTGCTGTGCAAAAGCTTGTAAGTTTAATTAGATCCCATTCATTTGTTTTTGCTTTTATTTCTGTTTCTTGAGTAGACTGCACTAGGAGAACATTACCGAGATAGATGTGAGATAATGTTTCTCCTATGTTTTCTTCTAGGAGGTTTATTGTGTCTTGTCTTATGTTTAAGTCTTTAATCAATTTTGAGTGTATTTTTGTATACGATGTGAGGGAGTATTCTTGCTTCATTGATTAACATTGCTGCTGTTCAGTTTTCCCAAAACCGTTTGCTGAAGAGACTGTCTTTATTCCATTGTATGTTCTTGCCTCCTTTGTCAAAGATTAATTGACCAAAAGTTTGTGGGTTCATTTCTGGGCTCTATCCTGTTCCATTGGTCCACAGGTCTGTTTTTGTACCAATGCCATACTGTTTTGATGACTGTAGCTCTATAGTATTGTCTGAAGTCTGGGAGCATTATTCCTCCAGCCTCATTCTTTTTCTTCAGCAGTGCTATGGCAATTCTGGGTCTTTTGTGATTCCATATAAATTTTATTATGATTTGTTCTAGTTCTGTGAAATATGCCCTGGGTAATTTAATAGAGGTTACATTAAATCTGTATGTTGCCTTGGGCAGTATGACCACTTTAACACTATTGATTCTTCCAATCCAGGAGCATGGGATATCTTGTCATTTTGTTAAGTCTTCTTTAATTTCCTTAATCAGTGTTTTCTAGTTCTCCGTGTATAAGTCTTTCACCTCCTTGGTTAGATTTATTCCTAGGTATTTTATTACTTTCAGTACTGTTCAAAAAGGGACTGTTTCTTTACTTTCTTTTCCTATTGATTCATTGTTAGTGTAAATAAATGCAACTGATTTTTGTACATTAATCTTGTATCCTGCTACCTTGCTGAGTTATTTGATTAGTTCTAGTAGTTTTTATATGAAACTTTTAGGTTTTTCTATCTATAGTATCATGCCATCTGCATATAGTGACAATTTTACCTCTTGTTTTCCAATTTGGATCCCTTTTATTTCTTTTTCCTTGCCTGATTACTGTGGCTAGGACTTTCAAGACTATGTTGAATAGGAGTGGTGAGAGTGGACAACTTTGATGGCCCCAGATTTTAGTGGGAAAGTTTTTAGTTTTTCACCTTTGAGTACTAAGCTGGCTATAGGTTTGTCATAAATAGTTTTTATTATGTTCATATATGTTCCCTCTATACCCACTGTGGTGAGAGTTTTTATCATAAATGGGTGTTGAATTTTATCAAATGCTTATCCTGCATTGATTGAGATGATCATGTGTTTTTTGTCCTTTCTCTGGTTGATGTGGTGTAATATATTGATTGATTTGCTTATGTTGAACCTTCCTTGTGTTCCTGGGATGAGTCCAACTTGATCATGGTTTGTGAACTTTTTTATGTGCTGCTGGATTCTGTTTGCTAATATTTTGTTGAGGATTTTTGCATCTATTTTAATCAGTGATACTGGCCTATAATTCTCTTTCTTGGTAGTGTCTTTGCCTGGTTTTGGTATCAGGGTGATGGTGGCTTTATAGAACGAGTTTGGGAGTACTCCCTCTTTTTCAGTCTTCTGGAAGATTTTGAGAAGGACTGGTATGAGTTCTTTGTATGTTCAGTAGAATTCCCCAGTGAAGCCATCTGGTCTTGGATTTTTATTTGTAGGGAGGTTTTTTTATTGCTAATTCAATTTCATTTCTAGTGATAAGTTTGTTCAAGTGGTCAGTTTCTTGATTCAGTCTTGATGGACTGTATATTTCCAGAAACTTGTCCATTTCATCTAGGTTATTCATTTTGTTTCTATGTAGTTGTTCATAGTATCCTTGTATGATATTTTGTATTTCTATGATATTGGTGGTCCTGGATTTGTTTTGTAGGAAGTTTTAAAATTTACTGATTTAATAAAACTCCTTGCTAGTTTTCAGTCTGCTTTGGAGCTCACTGGGCTTCCTGTAACTGGGTGTCTGTTTCCTTTCCCAGGTTAGGAAAAGTTTTCAGACCTTGTTTATTCAAATATGTTCTCTGCCCCTTTTCTCTTCTTCTGGAGCTCCTATAATGAGAATGTTACTCTGCTTGATGTTTTGCCATTAATCTTGTAAGCTGCCTTCACTTTTTTTTTTCCTTCCTTTCCATTTTTGCTTCTATGTTTGAGGGAGTTCCCCTCACCTGTCCTTGAGTTCACTGATTTTGTGTGTGTGTGTGTGCTTCATCTAGTGCATTTTTAAGTTTAATTATTGTATTCTTTAGTTCTGTGACTTCTGTTAGGAACTTTCTTTTATTTTCTAGCTCTTTGTTGAAGTTCTCACTGTGTTCATCCATTATTCTTCTGAGTTCAGTGGGCTTTACTTATGAGTGTACTTTGAATTTTTCATCAGGCAAATTACTTTTCTTCATTTCATTAAGTTTTTTTTTTTTTCTGGGGTTTTATCTTGTTCTTTCATTTGGAATGTTGTCCAGAGTCTTCTGTTTCTTCATTTCACTTGACTTTCTGTGTTGGTTTCTATGCATTAAGTAAAACAGCCACCTCTCCCAGTCTTGAAGAGTTGTGTGGGAGAAGAACTTTGTCAATTAACCCTGCCTACCCTTGGTTGTCAGTGAAACTGATTATCCAAGCAGCTTGTTTTATTTTAACAGCTCCTAGCAGTTGAGGGTGTGCCAAGACCAGTCAGTATCCTAAAGGGTAGGCTCTCAATCAACACCAAGATTCAGGCTGATTGGAATCCAAACCGCCCAGTAACAACTTTTAAAGAATACAAATATCCTGCGGCTTGGGACTGCAAATATAGGCCCTGCTGGCCCCTAGAGCTAGGAATTCTGGAGATGTCTCCTGGAGAACAGTCACAGTGAACAGGGCTTCAGATAAGTATACAAGCTCCTTTCTGGAAAATGTCAGTGAGCTGTATGTAACAAGGCAGACTGAGAGTGTAATGATGGCACCCATAGCCTACCTTCCCTGAGAGCACCTCAGTAGTCTCATGATGTGTGCCAAACCTGAAGCCTGCCTCCAAGTCGAAAGCTCTAAGACTAGAAAGAAGGCCTTTTTTTTCACATAAAGGCTGGGGGTGTGTCTCAGTGCCCTGAAAGTCATAGCTTGCCAAGAAGTGCCTCTCCAACTGTTACAGTCCCATTGGACCGAGACATGCAATCGGTCCTGGCCTCCAGAGGTAGGTGATCAAGGAGCATCCCCTGAGTGGAAGCCACAAAACCTGGGTCACCGGTGTGTAGACATTCCCCGCTTGGAGATACTGGCTCTCTGAAGCCCATCAGAGGGAGAGAGCGAAGATGGCTGGAGTGAAGCAGTGGGAGGGTGCAAAGATGACACCTTCTGAATAAAGGGGAGCAGAAGAAATGGGAAAAGATGAAGTAAGAAATACGGCAAGACAGAGGGAGAGCAGGGAAGATGGCACCTGCTGGCTGGAGCATAAAGCTGGCACCCAAAGGGAAGGGAAAAAAAAGATGGTACCTGCCAGTTTTATTAAGGCAGAGGGAGAGCAGGAGGATGGCACCACCACCAGCCTCAGCCCCTGTAGAGTATCCCAGCAGCCCCTGCCCCTCAGACCAATGCTTTAAATTTTGGAAATGAGTCTCTTTCACATAAAGTGTGGGTGCTTTTCAAAGAGCCACTTCTGCACTTGGCCCTGGACCAAAAGCACAGGCCTTTTAAGAGGCGTTCCTGAATTCACCACAACTCAGTGGGTCTCACAGTCATGTGTCCTTGAGGGTCTTCCAAGTCAGATGTTTTGGGGGTTTCTCTCTCAGTTGTCAGTCTTCAAAGTTTGAGTCCCCAGTGTGGGGGTACACACCGTTCATACCTCAGGGAGAAGTTCCGTGTTTTGAGTTCCCTCCTGAGTGTGTCTGTTCAGGGGTGGGGTTTATGGTGAAATTGTGTCTCAGCCTTTCCCACCTGCTTTGATATGGTTTCCCTCTGGTTTGCCTGATGTGAAGGGGTTGCTCCACCATTTCTCAGGCTTTTCCAGAGGAAATTGTTCCACATGTAGCTGTACATTTGGTGTGTTTGTGGGTGGAGGTGAGTTCAGGATGTTTCCATGGCGCCACATTGAACTGAAACCTATTGTATATGTTTTAAACTTTGGTTTTCAAGTGCTCAGGTCACTGCTAGTATATGGAAGTATGATTAATGCTGTGTATTCATGTTTATGTATGAATCTTATATTCTGGGATCTTGCTAAATCTATTTATTATAATATATTATGAGTTTTCTTATAGATTCCTTGGAGTTTTCTCCATAGACAATGATGTCATCTGTAAATGACAATTATATTTCTTCTTTTCTAGTCGATATGCCTTTATTTCCTTTCTTGCTGTACTGCACTAACTAGAACCTGTAGTAAAGTTGCAAACTGACAGAAGACAGCAGACATTCTAACGTTTTCGAACTTGGGAAAAGCGTTCATTCTTTCACCATTATGATGTGAGATGTGAGTGTTTTGCAGATGTTCTTTGTTAGGTTGAAGGTAGTACCCTTCTATTCCTAGTTTCTGAGCATTTTTAATATGAACGGGTGTTGAATTTTGTTTAATGTTTTTTTCTGTATTAATTGATGTGACTACATGGGTTCTCTTCTTTAGACTCTTCATAGGTTAAATTACAGTGTTGATTTTTGGCTATTGAACCAGGCTTGCATTCTTGGAATAAATTCCACTTGGTGATATTCATGTGGATGCTTAAGGTAGGTATTCTCGTGGATTTCTTGCTGTAGGCTAAATTACAGTTCCCCAAAGAGATCCGTGTCTAATCACTTCTATAGCAATGTGTGATTGTTACCTTGTATGCAAAAAGGATTTTGCAGAAGTAACTAAGTTAAAAATTTTGAGTTTATCATACATTTTCTGGGTTTACTTAATATAAAAGGAGGGACACAGGAACTGAGTCAGAGAGACCATGAGATGATAGAAGCAGAGACTAATGTGATGCACTTTGAAGATGGAAGAAGGGACCAACTTCTTCCAAGGATGACATGCATCCTCTGGAAGCCAGAAAGGGAAAGGGAACAGATTCTCCTGTAAGGCCTCAAAAGGAATCAGCCCTGCTGACACCTTGACTGACATCAGACTACTGACCTGCAAAACATTACTATAATAAATTTGAGGTATTTTAAGCTAGTAAATAGTAATTTGTAATTTAATGATACAGTTTGTAATTTGTAATACTTTATAATAATTTGTCATAACAGCCAGAGAAAATGAACACAACTTATATTTTGTTGAGAATTTGTGTAGGTATGTATCCATATTCCTGGGAGTATTTGTCAGAAATTTACATTTTTGAGCTGTCATTATCAGGGTTTAGTGTTATGTTATGCTGGCCTCATAAAATAAGTTGGGACATAATCGCTTTGCTTCTACTTGGTGGAACAGGTTTTGTGGAATTCATATTATTCTTTTGAAACGTTTGGTGGAAATCGCCAGTGAATACATGGATCAGGAGATTTCTTCTTTGGAAGGACTCTACCTATGAATTGAATGACTTTAAGAGTTTTAATATGTATTAGGTCATCTAGTTCATCAGAGTTAAGTTTTGGTAGTTTGTGGTTTTCAAGGAAATTTTCCCGTTTCATGTCTCTTTTCCCTGTGTGTGTGTGCATGTGTGTGTGTGTGTGTGTGTATATATATATATTTTGAAGTGTAGTTGGTTTGCAATTTTGTGTCAATTTCTGGTGTACAGTGTAATGCTTTAGTCATACCCCATGAGCATACATATATTTGCTTTCATATTCTATTTCATTAAAGGTTACTGCAAGATGTTGAATATAGTTCCCTGTGCTATACAGTATAAACCTGTTGTTTATCTATTTTATATATTGTAGTTAGTATCTGCAAATCTCAAACTCTCAATTTACCCGTTCCCTCTCCCTTCCCCTCTGATAACCATAAGTTTGTTTTCTCTGTCTGTGAGTCTGTTTCTGTTTTGCAGATAAGTCCATTTGTGTCTTCTCCTTTAGATTCCACATGTAAGTGATATCATATGGTATTTATATTTCACTTTCTAGTGAACTTCACTTAGAATGACCATCTCCAAGTCTACCTAAGTGTTGCAAATGGCATTATTTTATTCTTGTTTATGACTGAGTAGTATTCCATTGTGTAAATGTACCACAACTTACTTTATCCAGTCATCTGTCATTGGACATTTAGGTTGTTTCTATGTCTTGGCTATTGTAAGTAGTGCTGCTGTGAACATTGGGGTGCATATATCTTTTCCAGTTAGAGTTTTCTCCAGATATATGCACAAGAATGGAATTGCTGGATCATAGGGTAAGTCTTTTAAGTTGTTTGAGGAATCTCCGTACTGTTTTCCATAATGGCTGCACCAAACTGCATTCCCATCAACAGTGTAGTGGGGTTCCCTTATAGGAGGAACTGTTTTATATGCAAATACAAATTTCTGTTGCCACCAGTCCACACACAGGTCCAGCCAGCTGTGGGTGGGAAGGGAAAGAATAGTAATTGTGAGGCACCTCTGCAGACTCGTTAGCCCCTAAGGCCACAGCAAGATGAGTCCTCCTCCCTCAGCTGGACAAGATGCTCCGCACAGAAATCCCATAAATCCCACAAATCCCACGACACTGACTGTCATTCCCTTTTCACACACCTTTAACAGGTGCCCCGTGAACTTCCTCTCAGCCCATTCCCCTTGTGTCCTTGGGATTAAGAGGGAGCTGCCTCCACCACTCCCCACATTGCAATAATCCCAGGAGGCTCCCTCTACAATGGAGCAGAGAGGCAAAAAGCCCTGTCTCTCAGGCCAAGACTTCCTCTCTGGTCAGGACACCCTGGCCTATCATCTGGCCACCTCAGGGAAGCAGACTGAAGCTCCCCAAAGACAAGGGCTGTCTCTTGGCTCCATTCTAGAAAACTGGATAGTGTTCAGAGGGCTGAAAGGCATGAAAACAGCTCTCCATCCCTAGTTTGCTCAGGGGTGCAGATGATGAGGGAATGCCCCACAGGCCCGTGGCCAATCAGGCTCGAGGGAAAATGACAATGCAGGGGTCCCTGGGGTAAGTGGGAGCTGCAGGCTCCCAGGACCAGTCTGAGGACCCTGTGTCAATGTGGAGGAAGATCTAGTCAGCCCCCTGTGGATCCGTAGCTCCTGGGACCTCCTCAGCCTCCTTCTCTGGACCCCTCTCTGTAGAGCAGCACAGACATGAATAAGACTACAGTGGTCTGAGATCATTTCCAAACAAAACTGTCATCATTCACATTTTACATACATCACCCCAAGGTGCTGCTCCCACCCACAGCCATCCAGATCCACCCCCCAGCCTCTTAACTCCCCTCCACCCTACACCACCCGGGCCCTGATGGTCCCCCCTCCTTCCTTGTCCTTCCTCCCTAACCCCCACATCAGCTGGGGTCAGCACTGAATGAGAAGAAGCCCTAAGGTCCCCGGGGGACCCCCTGGGGGCTGGCAGTGGAGGGCTGGCCTGCTGTTCCCTACTGGCTGCAGTGCCTCTTTCTCCTCCTCCTCCCTGTGACAAACAGGTCACACCTCTTTTTTCCCAGTGAGGGGTGAGCCAGCCCCAGAGTTAAGGCTGGCCTCCCAGAGACCCCGAGGTCAGGCTTGGGCAGGGACAGCTTCCCAGCAGGTACTGGGCCTCCACTAGAGGTCGCTTCCTTGACTTGGCAGCTGGTGGAGGTGCTGGGCTGAGACCATTTCTCTGAGGGGAGGGGGCCTGGGGGGCCCCCCACCTCCAGGGCAGACAAATCTCAAGGGCCCTGGGGCAGAGCTGTGGGACATCGCCCAGGGCCACAGGCTGGACTGAGAGGCCAAGAGGAAGGCCAGGCTGGGGAGCTGCCCCTTGTCTTCACTGGACCCATCCCCTGGCCCTGGGTCCTCCCTTATAGGAGATGTCTCTCTGAGAACTGAGGCATCCCTGGGTCCCAGGCTCCTTGCAGTGCGCTTTTGACCCTGGGAAGGGGAGAGGGGCTGTCCAGCCTGGAATGGAGGGAAACCCTGATGTCCTGGAGAGAATAAAGCATTTGGTGCTGAACAGGCCACTGTCTGCTCGGCAGCACCTTAGAAGTTCCTCAAAATGAACGTCTGCTGGGCTGTCTTCATCACCGACCCCTAGCTGGGGGCCTTAGTCATGTGTCTGGGCATCTAGGCCAACATCAGACTCACGAGGACTTGAGTCCTAATGGGGTGCACTGTGACTGGTGGGTGCCCGCACACCCAACTCCTCCTTCAGATCCAGGAGTCCTTTCTGCACCAGCTGGTAGGAGGGAGGCATACAGTGACTGGCCCCGCATACATGGTGAGGGGAGAAGGAGGGCTGGGCAGGGGGATGATGGCATTGGGGAGCAAGAGGGGGGATGTCTCCAGGACTCCAGTCAAAGTACAGACACTAGAGCACTCCTGCTGTCCTCCTGGGCCTTATTCCCAGCTGTGTGTCCTTCCTTTCCCTCTGGGCCCCCATCCTCTCCTTCCTATGGTCCTGCATCGCATCGAGTCCCTAGCAGGCCCTCCACAAGGCCAGGCCTTCCAGGCAGGGGAGGGATGAACAGAGCCAGGTGGGCCTCCTGTTCTGCATTCCCATCCCTCCCCCGGCTGACCTGGGTCCTTTCCTCCCTTGGTTACCTGGGTGTCTCTCGCCTTCCCTCTTCTACCTGGGGTCCATCCCTCCCTTGTCTCCCTGAGTGTCCCTCTCTCCTCTGGCTCACCTCTTCAAGGGTGAGTCCTTCCTCCTGTTCCAACTCCTCAGCTAGGGCCAAGAGGTCCAGCTGTGGTTCTGGGGAAAGCAAGTCTGCCAGGAATCGAGGGTGAATGACTGCCTCTCCCTAAGAAGGAAGGAAGAGGCTGTGAGTATCCTTGTCCTGGGGTAATTTGTGAGCCATGAATACCAGGAGGGAAAGTGAAAAAGAGACCTACCCCATTGTCCTCCATTAGGTAGCATGTTTTAAACCACCGAGGCAGTCAGCTACACACACACACACACACACACACACACGCTCACACACACACACACACGCTCACACGCACACACACAGAGCTCAGAGACAAGGTTCAGAACTTAAGTCCCAAATGCCCGGGTAGAACCCCAGTCCTGGTGCTGAGAGTGCCAGTCCCTGGAATCTTGCAGCCCCCAGGCTCCAGGCCCAGCCCACCTTGGTGACGCAGGCTTCCTGGGAGCACAGCTTGTCAGTGTAGCTCAGGAGATCTGGGTCTGTGTAGGTCCCGTTCTCTTCCTGCTTCAGTTCATTTCTGTCCTCTTGGAATTCTGCATCTAGCCCCCCAGTGGCTAAGGGGACAGGCCCCACCAGCTCATCCATGGTGTCCACATACTGTTTCACAGCCTCAGGGAGAATCTCCTTAGGTGCCATGGTCTCCCAGGGACACTGGGATGTGTGTAGCTTCCTGGGCACACACACTGGGACAGAGCGGGAGGAGGAAATAAAGGTGAGGGGCCCCTGCGTCCAGCTCCTGACCACACAGCGCACATGTAGGTTCAGACAGTGTTTTGAAGACATAGATGTGGGTGTGGTTGGGAGTCAAGACCACCTGCATCTTCACTCACAGTGATGGGGAATGAGGAGGGAGAGGTAAGGGGGAGCTTCTAAAAGAGTCACATATGAGCAAGTGTGGAACCTCCAATTTTCCAAGTGTCTCCCCATCCAGCCCACTTCTCAGGCAGGCTGTATGTGGTGTCCTTAGACAGGGAGATGGGAGTTTTGTAACTGACCAAATCAGTACCCCAGGGTGAAAAAGGGCAGCTTAGACTCCCTCAGTGGCTGTTGAGGTGACCCCCTTGAGGGAAGAGGACTGATGGGGGCACAGTGGCTGTCCCTAAGCCCCTGTTACCATTGTGTTCAGCTCCACTGGGCACATGGGTACCTGGCTGAGGGCCCATTTTTTGAGCTGGGACCCTGAGGTTCCAGCTTTGGTGGGACTGGAGGAGGCAGGCCCTGCACCCTCTGCATCCACTGCACCTGCTGAAACTGCATCTCCTCCTTTGCCTCAAACTCCATGAACCTGAAGGTAAGGGAGGCACAGGCCATGCTGAGAAAAAGGCCTGGGCTCTGGAGCCCACCAAGGGAGCAGAGATGGATGAATCAGAAGAGGTTGTGCTGGGGACAGTCAAGGCCTGTGAGGTACTGTCCCCACCAGGGAGCTGCTCCTGGGGCAGATACCAGGTCTGGGGCCACCCCTGCCTCCCAGCACTGGATGGCGTTCAATAGCATACACCCAGGTCACTGAATTGAAACAGGCCTGCATGGAAGGCCCACAGAGGAGACAAGGATGGAGTCACATGGACTGTACTGAGAACACTACCTGGATGTGACATCTTGTGTGACAGTGTCACTCCTGGGAGAATGGAAGCCCTGGAGGACAGGGCTGTTATCTACTTGATCCATCAAATGATGGTTGTTTCTAGGAAAGCACCTGTCCCTAGTGGACCTTCATATTTGAAGAATAAATGAGCCCAACAAGCCCCATCACACAGATCTGAGTGGGCCTGGGACCCCACTTCTCCCACCCAGGGATCCCTGCCCTCACTCTCCTAGGACAGGGACCGCTAATGGAATCACAAGTCTCCTTTGAAATGGAAAAACAGTTTCACCCAAGGCCAAAGTCCCAGTGATTCAGGAGGCAGAGGCTTCCTCATGGTCAGGAGGACAATGACAAATTAGCACAACCACAGCACCTCCAGCTGACCTTTCCAGGGGCCAGGGCCCCAGAAAGCACTTTCCATGAAGGGCCCCCTCTGTTCCTGCCCTCCTAGGGCCTGATCCTCTGTTGACCCCAGTGTGCAGATGGGCAAACTGAGGCTCAGAGAGGTAGAGTGACAATCCCACATGTGACTGCTAGTAAGTGGTTGAGTTATCAATGTCCCAAGAGGACAGAGTGCTCACCTTTGGAACGGAAGGTCCAGCACCTGCTGGACATTGGTGAAGCCTCTATAGTTGCCCAGGAATGTGTTCAGGTAGGAGGGGTGGCCACCCAGGATGGCAGGCACCAGGTTCAGCACCAGCTTCTCCAGCCTGTGTCACTGAAGGCTCCACACTCTGTAGGTCTCAGCCCTGCTTCCTGATGGTCCATCTCTCCCCTGGGGTGGAAAGAGGAGAGACATGAGTCAGCAGTGGCACTGGGGACCCCCAGTGGGTTGGGGCTGGAGCTCAGCCCAAATCCTAAACCCTCAAGTTCTTGTGCCAGAGGTGGAAGAGGGGAGCCCTGAGCAGATTCAAGGTTCTCAGCATCACCAGTACAAGGGGCGGAGGGCGATGATTAAATGCATCAGTGTCTCAGATCATTGTGTCAGCACAGCAGTGACAGCACCTCCCTGCATGAATGACCTCATCCCTGTGGCTGCTGCCACAACATCCCATTCTAGAGATGAGAACACAGAGGCTGATCCCTGGGTGGGAGGGATCAGGATTGTTAGGCCAACGTGGACATGTGGGGATGGAGGAGAAACAGGACAGTCTGTAGAAAAATGCAGAAACACTCTTGACTTAACATGAACTGAGATTCTGTCAAAGTCTCTTTCTCAGATTCTGACTTATAAGTGGGCATTGACTTTGCATCTGGCCAAGGCACGGCCTGGGCTGTGAGGGCGGGTGGGAGAGATGGGGAATCAGATTCCTTTGCCAGCAGGTGTATAAGAGGGAGCCCAGGGGAGCAGCAGGGCAGCTCGGGGACCCGGGCTTCCTGGGTGTGGAGTCTCCTCGCTCACACTCACCCTGAGCCTGTCCTGGACTCTGTTGGTGTTGTGGGTCACCTGCCTTTCCTGCAGGGACATGGCATGGGGTAGTCTATGGACCAGGTCCTGTGAGGAGTCCTGCAAACACAGTGCCCAGCAGCCAGGCAGAAACCTCAGAGCCCTGTCTGGTTGTCCTGACTGATTCTCAGACCCATAAGACAGCTCCAGTCTCGACACACACACACACACACACACACCACTCTGCACAGACCTCCATCAGGGACAAAAAAGCTGACAACCTGAGGGGCTTGGATTCCCACTGGCACAGAGAAGTGGCCCCTCAGGAGTCCTCTTTCCCCCCTGCCAGCCCTGTCCTCAGGTGTGGCCATGACAGGACCACCAGGTTACCACATGTTCAATGACTGGTTCCTGCCCAGATGGGACACCTCCCCTCATGTCCCCCTTCCCCCACATGGAGATGAGGGGAAGTGGGCCTGCCCAGGGAGGGCTCCCAGAGGAGGCTGGTCCCAGATTGGCCTGCTCCAGGCTGCTCGGTGTTACCTTAAGTGATCGCCTCATAATAGAGCAGAGATGTTGGGGTTGAGGGTTCAACCAACACCTACGGCCTCTCAGAAACCTCTCACTCCAGGGTTTCCTGGAGGAGAAGCCCCAGGAGTTTGTGAAACAGAAAGAACTTGTTTCTCTGTGAACTGTCTCCAGCCAAGTGAGGTTGCTCTGGGGCTGTCCCTAGAATGTGGGTGCCTGGTAACCAGGTTCCATTTCTGTTGGGGTCTGTGGTAAAGGAAGTGATGTCACTTCCTGGGGTCCACTTCCTTGAACCCCCTCCTCAGACAACACCTCCACACACTGCCCTCTGGGCTGCTGCCTGCTCACCCCCTTCTTGTCACAAACCCACCTCTTCCGCAGTTACAGCAGCCGTGCCCTCTCCACGGCTCCCGGGGAGGCTCTGTGTGTAGCTGTGAGGAGACGACCTGGCTTCCAGACTCAACTCCTCATTCTTACCTGTTGTCCATCTTGGATTTATCCTGGTGTTTCTCCAGGACAGTCTCCCCACCTGCACAGTGGGGCTGATTCTAGCTCATACTTATAGGGACGTCCTCAGGCGCATGTGGGATAAGACCTGAAAAGTGTGGGGGTTGTGTCACTTGTAGGTGATGCCTCCGACCCCATGATTTTTTGTCTTATTACCACCTGCACATCTGTTCCTCTCCTGATCCCGCCCCATAGTCCTTATTTAATGTCACTGTGCATGTGTGTTTGTGTGTGTGTGCTTGTGCACACGTGCAAGCCAGTGCTCACTCTCTGTGTGGCCAGCAGAAAACTGCCCCCATGTGGGAGGGTTGGGCAAGAGCTTCCTGACATCTGAGGGTTTCTGATTTCCAAAGCAAACCCAATGAAAGGGGTTCAAGCCTTGGCCAGCAGGTCAGAGCCCCGTGACCCCAGGCCATGCAGGCAGCAGGGGCTGGAGCTGGGATCCCAGACTCACACAGTCTGGTTCCACTCTCCACACTCAGCACCACAGTGCTGGGGACAGGGAGACTGTCCCTTTCATGGGCACACAGCCTGGCAGGGTCATCTCTGGCTGGACACACAGTGGTCCAGTGACTGATGGGCAGTTGAAGGGTTGCTGTCACCAGAGAGATTTCACAGTCTCATTTGTTTCTACCTCTATGTTCCTGTCCTCACATGCTTCTCCCCAAATTCCATCCCCAGTATAAACAGTCACCTTCCCCAGGAACAGTAGGATTTTTATCCGCTGGAGTAAGAAGACCCTCAGTCTCAGTGGAAATTCCCTGCTAATCAGCTTCTCCCAGTGATTTCATAAGGAAAGTGTATTAGATTTGATCTAATCTCCTAAGTGTCTAAGTTTCAGTTGGCCCCAAGCTGCCTTCTGAAACTATCTTCCCACCCATTCCCCTGTCCATGCTGCAGCTTCATCTCCCCACTTCTCAAACCAGAACCTGGGGCTCTGTCAGTCCTCCCCTGTCCCTGGGTCCCAACTCCAAGTGCGTTCATCACCTCTCTGTATCTCCCTCCCCTCCCTGTCCAGGCCACCACTGACACTGTCCTGGATTCATGCTCTTTGCTTCCTTTTCTCACTCCCTCTTACCCAAGGAGCAGATGTTTAAAAGACAAATCTGTTCCTGTCACTCTGCTAGCACACAGAAATCTCTCAGAGGCACTTTGGGGAAAAGCCCCAATCCTGGACAAGTCCTCAGAAGCATGCCCAGGAGGTAGCACCTTCGTCCTGTGGGTTTACACACTGCTAAAATGCTGTTTTACCCAGACAGAGTAAATCAATCAAAATTTCATTTCATTGCCACGTAAAATAAGAGGTGATTAGTCAAGAAAAACTGCTCATGGAAATGAGTGTGTCCATGAACAGGGTGATCTGATTCATTAGGGGTTGTGTCTAGCTGGATGCCTGAGCCTGGGGAAGGAGTTATCTTCCAGGTGAGCCAAGGCTACAGGCAGATGCAGGTCCCCTAATCCCTGCCTCTTTGGAAAGTGGGGGTTCAGCTCTGAGAGGTTGCAGGCCAGGCTGTAACTGATGTAGGATGGGATGAGTTGGGAAGGGCTGAGCCTCTCACATTCATTTCACAGAGTGTCTGGAGCCTCCATTCTAGCTCTTAGCACAGGAAGAATGGTGACAGTTGGGTATCCCATCACCGAATGAGGAGCAGATGTGAGTCGGGTCCAATGAGACCAGGGACCGCACCTCACTTGTGGACACCTGCAGCCCCATCCCTCATGAGGGCAGAAGACATACAACTGGCACAGAGTGTGATGTGCAGAGTCAGGGTGGGTAAGCCTCCTGTGAGCTCCCTGGTGGCCAAGGGGACAAGGGGTTCACCCTTCAGTCTTGACTCTCTATTGAGCATCAGTGGCCCTCTGGCTAACCTGTGATGCCTGCTGAAGACATAATGGCTTACATGTCTCTGGCTGCCCAGGGCCACCCTAGGCCCCTGCTTTGTAGAGACATGTCTGAAAAGTAGTGAACTGGCCTCAGCATTCTCCCACCAGGACCCTTCTGGCAAATTCCATCCTGGCCCCTCCACCAACTCCTCCTTCACATCTTGCTGCCCTCCCCTCTGTGTTTCTATGTGTGCTTCTACCTCCACACTTTACCTTTTTCTGTTTTCTCAGTTTGGGATGTGCACTTTCTTCCTTGACTCAGCTCATGGGCTCATCTCAGCCCATGTGGAGCCCACTGCAGGGACCTACTGCAGCAGATGGCAGGGGCGGGAAGGCCTCTGGGCAGTGGTGGGAAGGACAGGAGGCCTCTGTGCTGCTCCACATCCTGGGTGTAGAGCTTTGGCAGTGACTGATCAGGGTGTAAAGACCCGAGTTTTTCTCTGGAGGAAGATAGCCTGGGGTTTGGTTCCCTGCTTCTTGTCCTTCCTGGGGGGATTGGGAGCTCCCGCAAGTGCAAAATGGCCAGAGTCGCAGGGCCCAGGAGCCAGGGAAAGGAGAAGCCTCCTCAGGCCTTGTAGTGGGGAAGCAGGGATCCCTGTCTGCAGCCAGGGAAGGGCCTGGGGCAGCCTTTGGACTCCGGAGAGATTGATTCATCAGGGCAGAGGTTTTCAAACTTTAGACTCTCAGCTGCAGAGCCCTTCCCTTGAAGACAGCAGGACTTGGAGCACACAAGTTCAAGCCTGAGGGAAGTGGGGTGGGGCTAGATCCCTGGAAGCCAGGACCTCCTCTGAGGAACACCCTGGATCCAGGCTGGGGGCACACACATACCTGGAGGACCACTGCTCTAGGAGGAAGCTGGGACACAGGCTGCCCCAGGAGGCCTGGGACTGAGATGACAGCTCAGGTTCTTCCTGGTAACCGAACCCTCCTTCTTTTTGCTCGCCTTTGGTATTTGATAATGGCTCTCTGCAAACTCAGGCCTGCCTTTTCTGCCCTTTTGAGGAGGAGCCTATGGAAAGGATGGACCTTGCTGGACTCCTTGTGGCCAGTGGGAGCCCTAGATGTCAGCATGACAGCCACAAGCATTTGGTCCTACCATCTACCATGTCAGGGAAGCCTGGGTTCAGGGGACCAGATCTCTGAGGTTCTAGATTTTTTTTTGCAGAGGAGGGAACTTCTCACGCAGGTAACATTTCAGATTATCCTGGTTTTAAGCACACTGCATACTCTAAATGGGCTCCAGTTTCCTAACCATAGAATGGGGATAGAGAGGCCCCTGCCCTGCAGACAGACAGGAGGTGCTGCTGTCTAAGGAGGATACACTGTGGGATTTCCTTCCTCCTTGCTGGCCTGTGGGTCGTGGCTCCAACCAATGGAAGCCTCTTCACCTGGGCTGCCAGACATGGGTCCCTGCACTGTGCCACTGGTATTGCCAAGTCCAAACTCACTCTGCTAGCCACACGACAGGCCAATAAATTGGAAGATGAGATGTTGGGGCAAGGAATAGCGACTTTATTTGAAAGCCAGCCGATTGAGAGGATGGCCAAACAATGTCTTGGAGAACCATCCTACTCTAGTCAGAGTACAAGTTCCTTTTACACACACACACACACACACACACACACACACACACTGCAAACGAGGGGTATGGTTGGTTGTTGCAAACTTCTTGCTGCAGGCATTCTTTGTTCTTGCAGCCATCCACGTGTGCCAGATCATGGTGTCCCTGTAAATTTCCAACAAAAACAAAGTTTCTCTCTATTTTTCAACTTGCTGTTTCCACATAAGTGCAGAAGGGCTAAAATCCTTAAAGGTCAGAGCCCCAAGATAGGCTCTCATGTCTATTTCAGGCCAAAGGCAACATTGTTGATTGAGCCTAGATAGCAGAGCACAGTGGTTAAAACTAAAGGAACAGATCCAACATAGAGTCAGATTTGTTGTCCTCTGTTACATTGTCAATGAAGTAGAAAGAGTACCTGGGGAGGCGGGGTGTGGCCAGGGGGTTGGGGCCTACCAGTGGGTCCTGCATTGGAGGCTGCAGCAAGGCGGGTGCCTGGAGGGCACCTTCAGTTAGTTTCACTTGCCCAGCCCCCAAGGTGGAGAAAATCAAAGCTAAATGAATAGAAGCCTCAAATAATGGAATGAGAAATGATGGCTGCAGAAGATTGCTGGCCTGGAAAATTGAAAAGTAAAAACCCATGAGGCTAACCAGAGTAAAAATAAAGTAAAAAGTACAGTAATACAAAGAAGATGAAATCAAATAAACATATGCTAAGAAACAGTAAAAATGAGATGAAAGAGGTTGGGAGGAAGGGGTAAGGAGGTCGAGTAGAGATGGACAGTTAATGTACAACAGAAGACCAAAGGCAGTGACTGAGGGAAAGCATGAAATAAGGAATAAATACATGCTTTTGTTGTTGTTGTTGGTTTGTCTTTTTTTCTTTTAAAGAAAAACCCAGTGGGTTGAGAGAGGAAAATAGCAGTGGGATTTTCTGAGCTCAGATTCTGGCAGATGCGGGTTCTTTGGAGCCACTGGGTAGAGCTCAGCTTGGAACTGAAGATACAGGGCATAGAGCTTGGCTCTTTCTAAGATGCTGACCCCTCCCTGGGGGAGGTTGATCCCAGTACGGTGGTTGGCTTCCTCCTTGTGTTCTCAGGGGCACTGGTCTTCTGTGCCAAAGCCTGCAGAGAATCCCCCAAGCTGGGTCTTGCTCTCTCTTGCAAGTGGTCACCTTCACTGCAGGTCTGGGCTGAACTAGCTTAGAAATCCTGGGTCAGGGCTCTATGCTGGGGAGGGGGGGAGGAAGGCAGTATTTCATGGTACAGTATCTTGTCTGGTTTGGGGGCTTACTTAAAGGAGCATGATTGGGGAGGGGCTACCTCTTCAGGGATTGGGCAGTGGTGGTTCTACGTGCAGCAGACAGCCCCACAGGGAATATGCCAGGGCCACAGGCTCCTGGGAAGATCAGGATTCCAGCTGGTGCTCCCTAAGTCCAGTTATTGGCTGGGATGAGAAACGAGATGGCAGAGAAAGGAGAGGTCTGCTTTATGGGATGACAATACTTTAAGTGACGATGATTGTGGTTTCCTAGCAGCCACCATGTTTTCTTTTTCTTGACATTTCATCTGCAGGTTTGGTGGCAAACTACAGGCTTGCAGTAGTGTTCCCATTAAGACTCCTGATGGGCTCAGGGTATCGCTTTGCACCTCCTTTCCCAAGTGGGAAGTGGGAATACCATCTTCTAGTAAGATGTAGGTTCTGAGCCCAGTGCCTACCTACGGTAAATATTGAATAAATATAGCTAGAATTGGTATAGCTGAAGATCTTTTTAGAAAAAGTGATCACTTGTGTTGGCTAAACAATGTTCAAATGAAGGATTTATTGACCCACTTTTAATTTCTGTGAATACATCTTTGTGTAGTGAGGAGCAAACCAAGAGGATTGAGTCCTGGGTCTACCAGCAACTCACCAGGTGCCTTCAGCAAGTTACTCCTCTTGGCCTCAGTTTTCCCCTCTGTGAAATGGATTTACATCATATGACTCAGAGATTGCTAATCTTTCTCCAGCCAGGTTATTAGAGTTGGGGTGAACTTGTTCATCAAGGAGAGTTGCTGCCCCAGGAGTCTGGTTTGGGGGAGACAGCTTTTGCAGTCTCAGAGGTTATTAGGTCTTAAAGGGACTGGGCTGGCCAGGATCAATAAGTAATTAAGGATTTGATGAGCCTGATAAAGCCCCAGTAATAGCCAATGTCCTTAGAAACTGGTAATCCCAACTTCAGGTGGCAGACAGGATTCACAGAATCTTGCATAGAGGTAGGGGGCATAGTGCCCCAGTCATCTCTGGGCCAGCCTCCCAGCTCAAGGAGAAATGGGACCTGTGCAGAGTGCCCCTCCTGGTTAGTGAAGGGCTCCCCAGGCCATTCCAGTCTAGCAGGGAAAACTGGCTTGCCTTGGGAGTGCAGGAGGATGAGCATTAGGAGCTGAGCATCTTGGGATGGGGAAGGACCCCACACTGTGGGAGGTGGAGAGGACGAAGATACTCTGGCCAAGAACTTCCAGGGGAAAGCCAGCCTGAGTCATAGCCCTCAGGTTTCAAAGTAGAGGGATCTCATCATCCAGACTACAAACTGACAGAAGCCTCCTCAAAACTGTGTGCTTGTCAGTTGACAGTCTTAGTATTTGGAAGGGGGTCTTGAGATTGGTCTCATTGCAATCATGCTACCTCTGCCTAGTATAATATCAAGAAAAACTTCTGACTGGGTTAGAATTATCACATGCCTACTTTACTGCCATACTGCAGGGGTCCAAACAAGTGTGTTTGCAGAATCCCTGACCCTGTGGCTCTTGATCTCAAGTTTGAGCCCCTAGAGGGTGAGTATACTACCATGCTTCCGAGGTGGAGACAGTCCCCATAGGAACCAAACTGTTATATAATAAAATCCATCCTTTATTTGTTTTTCTTCTGTCTACAGCTGTTCAGCCAGTGCACAGTAGAATTTCCAGGGAATGAGAAGGGAGACATGGAGAGTTTGTAGAGCCTGAGTGGGGCATGTTTTACAATTCAAGGCCAAGATGGATTCCTTGAGGAAGTGCCTTTGTGTGAGCACCACACTCAACTGGACAGCTCGGCCTTCTGCATACATGGTCAATTTTCTGTTTCTGCTCATTGGCCCCTCATCCCGGAAGTCACCTTGCCAGTCCATGTGGCTCCCTACTGTTTCTTCAAACCAGCTTCTCTCCCCTAGGCTGCCCCTGCCCAACTAAATCCCATCAGCCACTGCAGTGGCTGCCTCACTGGGGACACACACACACACACAGTCTGTCACTCACACTAAATTATTTTTCTTCTTGCTTTGGCTGGCTAACCAGCATTCAATGCCTGAAAGCCTCCCTTCCTTCTCCCTTGGTAGTCCTCACTCAGCCTTTAGAGCTGTCGCCTCATCCAGGCAGCCATCCTCTGGCTCTTCCTCCCAGGCTAGATCACAGCCCAGGATGTGCCTGTGCATACATGGCACTCGGGGTCCTTGCCACATCTTTTAATAATCTGTTTAACTGTCTGTCTCTCCTCTGAGTGAGGAGTTCCAGGAAAGCATCTCTGAATCTCTCATGCCCAGCATCTGATCCTGATCAAGGTAGAGGCCTTGGGGCTAGGCCAACAACAGGGCTAAGGGGTGCTCCTGGGCTCCCAGGAGTGGACTCCAGTAGGAGGCTCTATCAGGTGCTTCCAGATCAAACTTCCATGGAATCTTGGTCTGGGAAGTCTCAGCTGTTTGCCCAAAATCTTGAGTGTGCCATGTGGAGCCCAGTGTGTCTGAAACTTGGTAGGGGGTCGGAAGGTGGGAAGTGGTGACTACCCTTCAGGCTTACCACTTCCTCCCAGGCTGGGGCCCTAAATAGCTTAACTCTACATCTGGTGGTGGTAGCTGGCCAGAAACATTCACCTAGCAGTGTGGAGAACCCCGCTCTCCACTAGCTAAGAGAAAGGAACTCTCAACCCCTGGCTCACGTGTAAAAGGCTCCCTGCATAGTCAGATTTTGAGCAGGCCAGCCCCTTGCAAAGCTCCTCACCTCCAGGCACTGAGGTGAGGGATGTGCCAGCTTCTGGCCATGAATTGGGCTTCAGAGTCCGAGCATCCTGCCTGACTTGCTGCTGAGCCCCAAGTTGTAGGGCAGTGGATGGGCATCCACCAAGGTCCCTGGGGCCATCTAGGGTCCAGCCCATGGCCATAGCTCTGCTCCAGATATTTGGCCATGGTGTGTCCCCTTGCATCCCGGGGCCTGGCTCAGCATCCTTCCCCATCTTTCTCCTGGCTATCCTTGTCCTGGCTCCATGAGGGTCTTTCTGCCCAGAGCGAGGGTCGTGGAGTGAGGCAGTTAGTGGCTGAGGTTGGCAGGCACCAGGGGGTTCCAGGAACCCCAGAGAGCAGTGCAAGTCCTACCCTTCTTCATCTTCACATCATTGGCGAACAAGGGGCACGAGGCCCCGGGCTACCAAGTCTGTGTGTATGGAAACGATAGGCCAGCCAAGAAACAAACACCAGTGGGAGAGTTGGAGTACTCAGATTTATTAAACCGGCGGGCTTGGAAGGGCTTCTGCTCCGAAGCTCTGAGCACCTCCAGAACGTATGCATAAGGTTTTATAGGGTTAATTATAAGGTTGGGGTATTCCACCAGTAGGCATGGAACAGCTTTAGGCAGCATCATTATCACAAAAGCAGAGGCAGGGAGGCAGCAAACTGACATTCCAAGGCCAGATATGTCTCTCTGAAAATTTAGCTGGCTATCAAAAAATACATGAGCAGGGAATCAGCATACCAAAACTTATTAACTTAGATTTATGAGTGAACCCAGCAGAACTCAGATCAGTAATCAGACACTTGTTAAACTTAGATTTACGAGTTCAGCCCAGCTCGGCTTTTCCTTCACATCTGCACACTGCAGCCCTGGTGGTTCCCCCCACCATCCTGGCCTCTGAAAGTCCCTCTGGCTGGGAGCAAGGAGCATCCTGCACCCTCTCTGAGCTGCAAGTGAAGAGCAGCGCAGGGCAAGGCTGAGACTGTGCGGTCACCTGGACAAGAGGAGGGTGGAGGGGGGCAGGGAAGGGGGGTCTTCTTCTGCAGTTCACTCCTCACGGGGGCCCAGACACACTGTGAGCCACAGGCCACTGTGTGGTCCTGGCTGTCACTGCCACTGCCTCTGCTGCCTCTGAAGCCTCATGAGCCATGGGAAGCACCACCAACTCCACCGCTGCGCCAGCCTGGGCTTGAGCTGTCGCGTCACCACAGCCACCATCAGATTCGGAGCAGCGGCCTGACCGCGATGGGCTGGGCTGGGCTGGGCTGGGGCAGGCAGGCCTGGGAAGATGCACCGTGCTCAGCTCACCAGGACTGCACCCAGACTGGTGCCTCCTAGCTTCATGCTGCCCTCAGCCTTGCTCTGCCCACAGATGAACCGCATACCAGGGGACATGGAAGCACTGACACTGTGACTTCTCTGCTGGGTATGCCAATGCATGTCGGTGTAGGCCTGACTCCAACATCCACATCGGTAGGTGCAGTGGGCTGCGGGACCGAGGCTGAGCAGGGGGACCCCAGCCATGCAGTGTCCAGACTTGGCTGTTCCCTGAGCTGAGTGGCTTGGTGGGTGCTGCTACCAAGAAATGCCAGGCTGTGCCACCCCATGGGGAGATGTGCATGGGCAGCCCCTTGCTCCCGAGGGCTCCCGCTGCTTCCTGAGTTTCCAGTACCCCTGTGGGGCCTTGTGGCCTCTGTGGACACTTAGGGACTTGGCTTTGGGGAACCCTGGGCTAGAGGACACATCTAGACCCTGGCTGGGCCTCAGGTGGGGTAGCACTAGCCTTTATTCTCATCTCAGAGCAGTGGGAGTTGGGTCAGACAGGGCCCTGGTCTCACCAAGTTGGCAGGGCAGGATCAAAGAGGCCCAACCTGAACTGTGGGTGGGTGGGTGTTGTCAGCATGTGTGGCTGTGTATGGGCCTGGCACCACGTTGATGTCACTGTAAGAGAGCATTGGGGTGTGTGGGGCCATTGTAGCTTGTGTTGGTGTGTACATGATTGTCTCTCAGCTAGTTAGAGTAGACACAGTGTTTGCCTGTTTCCCTGGTGTGTGTCTGTATCTCCCAGTGTGGATGTGGGTGTGAGTGTGTATCTGATTGTGGCGATGGAAACCCAATCCTGGACAGCCCCAGAAGTTTCTCAAGGCCCAAGTTTGGGTGCTGGCAGATGGTCTGGGGGGAGAGAGCCAGGGGAGAAGCCTGGGCAGTAGTGTATTGGGGGAGTGTGTGTGTGCAAGATGAGCAGGATGCGACCAATGGAGGGAAAACCAGGAGAGAAAAGATGAGACAGAGGAGAGGAGGAGGGGGCCTGTGGATGGGGAGTGTGTAGGAGTTGATAGCAGCATGGGGAAATCCCAGAAAGTTGGGCAGGTTTGGGGGACTGACAGGGGTTGCTTTTTGGGAGTTGGGAAAGACCAGGGAGCTGAGAGAAACTGGGAGTTGGGAGGGGTGAGAACTGAGGAATGATGGGCCAGGCCAGGCAGGGGTGTGAGGGTTGGTGAGGGACTAGGCCTGGGCTTGGTGCGCTGCAATCCCCAGGCAGAGACCCGGGCCAAGCCTGCTTCCCAGTGGTGGGTGGTGGTGTCCGTGGGGCTTGGGTCTTGAGGTCAGCGTTGCAGCTCTGGGTATAGCATGGAAGGGGACCTCCATCCTCCTGCCCAGCCCCCAGCTCGGGGGGAATCATTGGGGCCAACCCTGGGACTGTGATGACCCCCAGATCCTGGAGAGGAGGGAGGACTCCAGAGCTGTCCAGGCTACAGAGCCCGGCTCTGGCGAGTCTGACTGATCTCAGGTGTAAGTGCACAGAGTTGGGCAAGGCAAGGATGCAAAGGTCCAGCTGGAGGCCACCCTGGAGGAGCTGTTCATGGTTTAAGAATGGCCCCTTCTGGGCTCAGCCTTCCTGTGTCAGGAGGCAAGGAGTCTAGGAACTTTCTCCAATACCCTCTTCCAGAGACCCCCAGTGTAATCGGAAGAAGAAAAAGTGGGGAAGGATGGAGAACAGGAGGCAGAGCCCAGGCAGCCAGACTGGCACTGAGCTGCCTGTCATCAGTCACCAAAAGCCCCTGCATAACAAAGCCCCCTGGCACAGGAAAGCCACCGCGGACCTGCTTGCTCTGCTCTAGGCCAGCAGGGCAGAAGGAAGTCATCGATCCATTTTTGGGATTGGGGCCGGGGCCATTGGTGTGGGGAAATTTTCTGGCTTCTGGGATGACACTCCTGTGACCATGTCAGGGCCTTTATGTGCTGCCTGAGGTCATGCCAGCTTGGCTCAGTCCATTATGTGGGTCATGGCTCATAATTGAAGTAGCTTGGTTGTGAGAGACTTGTGTGACCTGGTGGCAGCATGTGCCATGTGCATGTGTAACTCATGTCAAGTGTGTTGGCCTATGGGGGCTGGTGTATTTCTGTGCTGGTGGACCAAGGAGAGCCTTAAACTCTCCTATCCAGCTGAAACTCCAGCCCAGAACTCCCACCACCTGGCAACCTGCAGTCCTGCCAGCACCATTACCTGAGGGCCAAGGGAGGGGGTGGGGTGGGGAAGGAGACCCCCTCTCTAGGCCTGGTCATGACCTCTCCTCTCCTCCAGGTGCCATCTTCCAGGAGAATGTGGCCAAGGACGACAGGGCATTTCTAGCTGGCCGCACCAGACCTGAGCCTCAGCGATGATATCTGGCAGAGCTAGAAGATAACCTGCTCCTTCAGGGTCATCAAGGTCAACAACCCTTTTCAGGCCCTGCAGGAAGGTGAGTGTCTGGCCCCTGTGCACAGCACTGGAGACCAGCGGGGTTGTTACCAGCTGGGCTGCGCAGGGCCCCCTGTGTGCCTGGGCAGTCACCATGCTACGCAAGGTGCAGGCTTTCCCTGGCCCACCAAAGCCACGGCACAGGTTGTGCTCTGCCCTGCAGGGCAAGAGTGGAGAGCTTGTGAGCAGGTGGGCTGGGCTCCTTGTGGGCCATGTCACAGGCGTGTGAGGCTCATTTCCATCTCCATGGGCCAGTGTGTGCACCCAGTCCTGGTGGCACAGGTGTTTGTGGCTCAGGTCCCTCATTGTTGTGAGTGTTTGTGGGTGGGTGTGTCTGTGAGGCATGTGTCTGGGGTGGTGCCCCTCCCCTGACCTGGGTGGGCTGGTGTCCTCTTCACTGCCTACAGAGGAGCCTCTGGCACCCAAGCCCGTGGTCTCCCCTCTCAGGAGCACAAGCCTGGAGGCACAGGATTTCATGGCCCCTCTGTGCCCTGGCCTGCTTTTCTTGGCTGCCCTTCTCTGGTTTTGGAGAAGCCAAGCTCTCTTGCCTTCCCTGCCTGGGCCGGAGGTGGGCGCTGTTGGACCACGGAAGGAATGGAGTTGGGCCAGGCCAGGCCACAGGGAAGCAGGTTGATATTGATGACCTGACTCACAGAGAGGCTGCCTGCAGCCACCGGTGTGGGCCAGGCTCTGTGAACCCGTGGCTGCCACTGCACGGAACCACAGTCTTACTGCAGCCTTACTGTTCTGAGTGCGCATCAGGGCCAGAACCCAGCCAACCTGGCCAGCCCCTGAGCAGCTGGCTGTAGAGCCCATAACTTGCTCTATTTGGTGGGAAGGGGTCAGGCAGAGCCAGTTTCAAATCCCAGCTGTGACTGATCTGCTGTGTGATCTTAAAAGGCCACTCGCCCTGTCCAAGCCTCAGTTTCAGTGTCTGTGATGTGGGGTTACCTCAGCGTTGTGGTGGTGGATCTAGACAGGTGATGTGTGTATAGCAGGAAGAAGGCTGTTGGCAAGCAGCCATCCTTGGGGAGCCCAGCAGAGGCATACTGAGCCCCGTGCTGTAGTTAAGGGATTTGGGCGGTGGCACATTGTACCCTTAGCCTTGGTTCTCTCTGTGTCCTGGCTACCGTTCGCTCTGTTCTCCTGTTCCCTGGACAAGAGTACATGACACCCCTTGGTCTCTGGGCCCTGCCTAGGTCTACCAACCCCCAGTTCAGGGCAGAGACATGGACCCCACTGGCTAGACACCATCCTCCTTGGGCCCTTGGCTAGAGCTCTTGGCTCAGTCTGTCCCTGTGCCGGCCCTGACGTGGCCTGAGCCCCTGCAGGCTCAGCCTGGGCCTGGCCTGGGAGGCGGTCTCGGTGCTCTCTCCTCCCCATGCAGACCTCCTGCTTGGTGCAAAGGCAGAGGCATTAGCTCTTGCCTTAGCTCTGCTCCTGGACTGGGGCCTAAAGCTCTGAGACCTGAACTCGGCACTGGGCTGGGCTCCTGGAGCTTGTCACAGTGGTGCCCAACTTGGGAGGCCAGTGCCAGGTGCTGAGGGGCCCTGACCTGGCTTGGCCCCAGGGTCCTTGCTGCCTTCCCTGTCATGGCTGCAGACATCAGTTGCTGCTCCTCCTCAGTCCTCGGTGGTCCCAGGGCCCCTGCCGGCACTCACCTCTCCCTCCCTCCCAGGCTTTTACTGGAGTTGGCCCCCAGGGCCTCAGGGCCCATATGTGTGGGATGAGATCCCTGCAGCTCCGAGGGCCCTTACGCTGGGATACACTAACCTGAGGCTCTTTCCACCCCACAGCCCTTTAAATGTTTAAAGACAGCCACTGTGCCCTCAGACTTTTTCAGGCTTCACATCCTGCAGCCTGAATATTTCTCACTTGGTTCTTTTGGATTTGTTCATTTTATCCTTGCCCCTCTTAACACACAGCATCCCTAATGTCTCTTGATAGGGGACTTAATTTGCTGACCTCAGCTTTCCTGCCTATAAGATGGGGACAGTGGTCCCTCCCTTAACAGGTTGTCTCCAGAGCCAAATGAGGTAATGACAGTGGAGAACTAAGCTGGTGCCTGGCACTAAAGAGGTGCTCAGGAAACAGGAGCCACAGTCACTGTCCTCATGATGTCTGACTGGTGCAGGGGGAGAAGCATGGTCACTGCTGGTTCTGGATGCTCTGCTGATATTAATGAAACCTTGGTGATTGTTGACCCTCAGCCTCTCCTCCCGCTATGGCTCTGGTTGAGTCTCTGGTCCTCAAGTGCAGGGCTTTTGCCCAAGAAAGGGTGATGTGTCACAGAACCCCTCCTGGAGCCTGTGCAGGTGACTGACTCTAGTGTGTGACTTTACAACTGCTCCTTTAAAGTCCAGCCTGCTCAGAGCTTGTCAGACTCACTCATGCCTTCCAGAGGGTTTCCTCTCCTACCCAGCCCTGAGCCATCCCACAGGGTGTCTGTGTCACTCTTACCCACCTCCAAAATGCTCAGTAGGCCGGACCTGGCCCAATCCTGCTGCTCGAGCTCCCTAGCTTACTCCGTGGCTCCACATGGGGTCACTGGCCAGTGTGCATGGGACACGGGATCTTATCTGGTGGGAATCACTGATGTACCACTAATGGCTGCATTTCTGCCCCAGACTCCATCTTGTATTCTGTTTCTGTACACTCTTTATATATGGACTTTACAGAGTCACAGCACATGGGGTCTTCTAGGGCCTGGACCCCAGACTTTCCGTTCCTCCTTCCTTCAGTGTAGAAGTCTGTGGGGAGTCATCTGAATGGCCCTGGGAGCCAGCCCAGGAACCTCACCAAGGGGAGGAATGTGGTGTGCTTGGCAGCTGTGGTCTAGTACAGGCTCCTGGTGATGGCCTGTTAAAAAGCAGAGGCATCTCTCAATACCCAGTGTCTATGGACCCCTGTGCCCAGGGCTGTGTGAGCATCATCTCAGATAGCCCTGGGGAGCATGGGGGATTATACAGAGAGCAGAGTGAAGCAGGGATTGCTTCAGAAATGTGAAGGCACCTTGGAAGCTAAGCAGGGTCGGGCCTGGTTAGGGTCAGTAATTGGATGTGGGAAACGTGAAGGATTGATAGCAAACCAGCATTCTCCTTGTTCCTTGCCTGCCTTCCCACTATGCACGTGACCCTCACCCTATCTCAGGCCTTTGTCCAGTTCTCACCACCTCCACCGCCATGTCCCCAGCCTCAGCCTGGATCCTTGTGTTCACTTAATGTTCCCTGCCTCTGCTCTCCCTTCCAGGACTCTGTCCATGCAGCAGCCAGAATTACCTGAAAAATCAGTCCAATCACCTCCCTCTCCTGTTGAAACCCTTCAATGGTTTTTTTCAGTACTGAGAATAAAATCTAGACCCCCTTATCATGGCCTGAAAGCCCCCAAGTACCCCCACAAGGGCTGAGCTCCCCTGTTTCACTGCCGCCACTCCTCTTGACATCTCAGCTTCAGCAATCTTGACTTTATTCCTGTTTCTCCAATAGGTGAAGCAGGCTCCCACCGCGGCGCCTTAGCGCATGCTATCCACACCTATCTGGAAGGCTCTTCACATGACAGGCTCCTCCTCAGGCTCAGCTCTTCCTCAGATCTCACCTCCTCAGAGAGGCTCCTCTTGGCTCCAAGAAGGGCCCCTCTCATTCCCTGACAAAGCCTTCTTTTCCTTTGCTAGCTTCCCCACCTGCAATTATGTTATTAGTTTATTTGTGAGGAGCATCAGGTCTGTGAGGGTGGGGACTAGTCTGTCTCATTCACTGCTCAGTTCCTAGAGCGGAGCCTGGTGCATCGGTCATGGGTGCTCAGTAAAAGCCCCTGGATGGATAACAGGGCAGATGGACACATGGGACCTCTGTTCTCTAAGACCCCCTCAAGCTCGGGGTCATGCTCAGAACCACTCAGGGTCCCACGGCATGTGGGGCTTGTTGCATTTATAGCTGCCGTGTCCTGCCACCTCTTGCTGGCCTTTCCCTCCTGGTCAGCTTCTGGATTTGAAGGCCTCTCCTGGCAAGAAATGATAGGAGTTGATGGCACAGCCTCTCCCGGGCAGGGGCCACTTCCACGGGGGATGCTGAGGTCCAGCACAAAGGCTACAGTCACACTGAGGGGTTTTGCCATGCTCACTGTCTGGAGCAGGGAATAGTTTTGGGGGACTCATTTCTGGAAGGTGTTTCCCCTCCTAAGCTGTTCTATCAGGGGCTCAGGGCCACTGGTCTGTCCATCCCCTCTGAGCTGTGCCTGTGGGGCTGGGAGTAGGTGATGAAGGAAGGGAGGTTACCCAGGGGAAGTAGAATCTCACACTGGGCTCCAGGTACTGGCCTTGGGGTCTGTGTGGCCTGATAGCTGTCTGGGTATTGGGTATAAGCCAGGATCTGGGTTCTTTCAGATCTGTTTTTTTTTTTTTAATTAAACTATAGTTGATTTACAATGTTGCATTGGTTTATTTTTTGCAGCATTGTGATTCAGTTATGCACATAGATATTCTTTTTCATCATAGGTTACTACAAGTTAGTGAGTACAGCTCCCTGTGCTCTGCAGCAGGACCTTGTTTATCTGTTCTGTATGTAGTAGTTTGTATCTGTTCATCCCACACCCAATTTATCACTTCCCTCTGCTTTCCCCCGGTAATCATAAGTTTGTTTTCTGTGTTTGTGAGTCTCTTTCTGTTTTGTAAAGATGTTCATTTGCATCTGGGTTTCCATTCTTATCTTCCACCTGGGAATGCTCTGGTGGGCTCAGGAGCCCGCCGATTCTGGCCTCAGTCTCCACATGTGTGAAATGGGGATGATGACTTAGGAAGGGGAAGGGGGAGGGAGAGAGAGGAGCAACTGGAGGTGCTCAAGCTGCAGACCCACTTACCCCTGTACCCCTGCAGCAGGTGGTGAGTGGTGCCTATTTACAAGGATGTAGCCGCCAACTGTGTCACGTTGGCCTCTGAGGAAGCAGGAATTAGAACCCTCCTGGTGAGCCAGGGCTGAAGGGGCTTTGAAGTTCTGTGTTGTTGATGATGGAGTCCTCATCAGGAGCATCCTGGGGACCACAGCTTGGGACTCCAGCTGTGTCAGGCTGCTTAGCTCTTGGAACTTGGTTAAGAGGAGGACAGAATGGGTCTCTGATGAGTATCAGCACCCACTGAGCAGTGCTGGTGAGTGCTCCAGGGGAGCTTCTAGATGGCGGGGTGTAGCCGGACAGGGACTGTGTGCCAGCTCTGCTCCAGCCTTGCCTCTGGGGCATTCTTTAGGAAGCCCTCCCTGGCTGCTCTGTTCCCTGAGGGGGCTCGGACTTTCTCTTTGCGACCATGCCATCCTGCCCATCTCCCCACATGTCTTAGGGATCACCTGTGGGGTCTGGGAGCACAGGTACCATTTTTTATGCATCTCAGGACTCCCAGCAATGCAGGGCCAGAGCAAGTGTTTGAGTGGCTGTGTGACTGTACCTGTGGCATGTACACGTGTGGGCCTGCAAACACACAGGAGTGTTGCCTGTGTGCCCTAGTGAGCTCCCAGGCATAACACCTGCAGATGGGCTGAGACCCTGGTGGTGGGAGGGTCCAAGGATCATCTGCTTAAGAGAGCCCCTTCCTGTCAGGACCCCACTTCTGTGACAAGGAGGCAGAGCTATGGTGCCCTGAGTGATGTGGAGAGTTTCTGCCTCACATGTCTGAGAGGAAGCTGTTGTCCCCATGTGTGCTTGTGGGACTGCTAAGTTGGACCACCTGAGAATACCACCCCCCAGCCTCACATCAGGGAATCCTGCCGAGGGCCTGAAGTCACTCTCCATGTTAGTTATGTTAGTCATGTGGGTGTCAGGAACACCTGTACCGGCCTAAGCAAATAGGGATATTTATCAGGCCATATAATGGAAAAGGCCTCAGGCTGTGTAACTTCAGGCGTGGCTGGATCCAGGGGCCCAAATGGTATCCTTGGGACATTGCCTCCTTTTCCTCACCCTGTCCCTGCCTACCTGGGGGTGGGCCTCCCTCCCAGCCAGCCTTACCCATTCAGAGCCCCCAGGCTGTTGCAGGCTCATGTCTAATCAGCCCAGCCCCCTGGGCCTGCCCCACGGGAAGAGGGAGACTGTTTAACAAGAGCCTCCCAAGTGTCCCAGGATTGCTGCTCATGGGCCCGGCATGGAGACAGTCTACTCCCAGACCAGTCCTGGTGCCAGGGGAGTGGGATGCCAGTCCCTGAGCTGAGAGTGCAAGGGGCAGAATGGATGTGGGCGGTGTCATCTGAAGAAGAGAAAGGAGGCTGGGTCCACCCAACATGAGCTTGCCCTCCGCCTCCTCTTTGCTGCCCCCTGGAGGTGAGAGCAGCCGCGCTGCATGGGGCTTCTCTGCCCACCGGGTGCTCTGGGGGTCGGGATTGGACTGGAGGCTGTGCGGCCACACTGGTGATGAAACCTTTCTGCACAGTGGATTCCAGACCTCAGACTTCGAGGACTTGAAAGCTCTCTGGGGGCAGGCAGCATTAGGAGGGAAAGAGGCAGGCTTTGAGCTCTGTTCTGTGCTCATGGGGGCAGGTAGGAGACCAGATGGGGGCTGGGCAGTGCGGGAAGGCTTTTGGGGGGAGAGACACTTGCACTGGCCCAAAGGTCATGAGGCTTTGAGTATAAGATATGAGTGTTTCAGGCTCATAGGAAAGATTGAGCTGAGCTGGGCAGTGAGGGAAGGGTGGGGACCAGCCTGGTGGGGCAGGGGCTGGGAGGGGTAAAGAAGGGAGAGGATGCTGGGTCTGAGCCCCTCCCCCCAGGTGTCCTGAGGGTCCCTGTGGATGTGATGTGACCGGGACCTCTCTTCACACCCTTAAGTCCTGAAGGGAGGACGACCTGATGGCCAGGAGGTGGAGCACACTGCTCTGTGGCCTCCTCCAGGTCCTGGGGTGTCTGTGTCCTTCCCCTCAATGTGTGTGATGTCACCATCTTATTCCCAGGAGGGGGGTGGGTGGTGGGTCTTGGCCTTACACACCGTGCCCCCACTTTTTATGTAGCCACAACCCATAACCTTGGCCCCAGACTCAGTGTTTTCCACTTGGGAAAGTCTTTCCTATCACCACACCCTGTTGTGGGCAGGGCTGTCTGCTTCCTTATGGGATGGCTCATTTGTGGTCACCCCTGAGAGCTCACCTAGGTTCCAAAGGAGGGTGAGAAATCCCAGGTTGGCAGCAAGAGACCTGGCTTTGCCCCATACCCCAGGCCAGCTCTGATCATCCTTCTGTCTGGTGGGGACTCTGCCCCAGGCTACCATGGACCCTGGGGGGCTGGACTGACCATGGCAGAATTAGGGCAGGAGTGAGCTGCCTTATTGACAAGGGGTCCCACATCCTCCTGGGCAGGTTCTGTCCTGCTCTGAATAATTGAATAGAAATCCTCCACACATGAGACAGAGCTCTCTCAGGCTCTGCCTAATCTCATTAAGAAGTCTCCTGACAGTCTCAGTAGGTGGCTGGATGCTCAGAGAGGTTTATCTCTGCCACAGGGTGGTTAGGCCCCAAGAGTGTGGACCTGGGATCAGGCCCCTACCCCACTGCCCTCCAAACACAGGCTTAGGCAGAAGTGGTGCTTCACAGCTCTGCCAGGCACCAACAGTTCTTACTCAGTCAGTTATGTTTTGCTGGGCTTAATTACTTTAAAGTTAATTTTATCTGGAGAAAGCAGGCAGTGGAGGAGAAAGAAATGGGACCCTCCTTAGGGCCATGAGGCTGGGCAGGGCTGATGAGATAGGTTTCCAGCTGGGCCAAGGCCACTCTTGGGGAGAGCTCTGGGAGGCTGCCCATCCTTCCTGCTGGGTGTGGCAGGGACAGACAAGTGGGCTAAGAGTATGAGCTGTGCTACAGGAGAGCGTAGCCAGCCCAGGGGCCCTGGGCGCACAGATGGGGTGCCTAATCTAGTTTGGGAGCAACCATGGGAGGCATTCTGGAAGAAGTGACTCCTGAGCTGGGTCTTTAGGTGGGTATTCAGAGGCTTGATCAGACTAACGTTCAAGATGTTTGATGAGACCCTAGGTATTGATGTGCTGTTGCATCAAATGACAAAATGTCAAGTTGTCTGTCTATTTTGAGGTGTTAGCAGCAATGACGTTCAATGCTTAGATTGGTTAATCCATTTGGGGGTGAAGAAGGATGATATTTTAATTACATCATTTCTTCTTCACTTATCAGCTGGTTTAATTTTGTAAAGAGACACTTCCCTTCATCTACTGTTGGGTCACCCATTGAACCAGTTCATAGAGGAAAGGCAGGTTAGATGCTTCTTTGTTTTCATTCACTTATCCATTATCAAAACAATGAATTGCTACCCTGTCATCTTGCAAAGATGATGTATTTTAAAAACCAAAGTGAAGTCAAGGATTAAAACCTATTTGACAGATTACAATGCACTGCAGTTATTGTATTTGCTGCTGTTCAACCTGTCTGATCTTGTCACCAGTTAGAACCCCTTCAGGTTAGATCTTAAGTCCTTTTGATGTGATCCTTGTAGTCTGAAAGCTTCCTTGACATCTGGTTTGGCAAAATGTTTCAAGCTTATCTTGTATGCTTCCTGCCCAGGACTAGAATCAGTAATTTCTCCAAGAAACCTTAGTTTCTTTTAGTGGGAAATAATATTGAATACTAAATATTTGACACTGGTATCCCCCCTGCTTCTGGCTTGATCATTGTTTCTAGGTCTTTTCCCTAGGAAGTGCTAGATATTACATATTTGAGAAAATTCTCTGTTGTTTATACAGATGCATCCGATTCAAATTGAGAACTGTGAGATTTTTACTTAACCTCTTCTGGGACATCTGTTTCTCCTTTCTTCCTCACTGGCAAATGTGATTCTCAAAGGCACAGGGAATAATTGAATTAGAATATCCAACTAGTCATTTGTTTCACCTCAATTGATGCACACTCAAGTTCAGATGAATAATATCCATAATACCGTGTAAGACTTCAATGAGAGAAATTGAAGACAACAGGAATAAATGAAAAGATATTCCATCCACATGGATTGAAAAAGTTAATATTGTTAAAATGTCCATATACCCAAAGTCTCCAGATGTACTGCAATCTTTAATATAATCCAATGGCATTCTTCACAGAAATAGGACAATCCTAAAAATTGTATGGAAACACAAGAGACACCCAATAGCAAAAGCAACCTTGAGAAGGAAGAACAAAGCTGGAGGCATCACATTCCCTCATGTCAAACTATTATTAAAAAGCTATAGTGATCAAAACAGGATGGCATTGGCATAGACAAAAACCCACAAGTGAATGGAACCAAATACAGAGCTCAGGAATAAACCTATGCATGTATCATCAGTTACTTCAGTCAATTTACAACAAATGGCTAAGAATATACAATGGGGAAAGGATAATCTCTTCAGTAAATGCTGATGGGAATGCTGGACAGCCAGAAGCAAAAGAAGGAAACTGAGTCACCATCTCACACCATCCACAAAAATTAACTTAAAATGGATTAAAGCCTTAAATGTAAGATCTGAAAATATAAAACTTCTAGAAATAAAAAAGGCAGTCAGCTTCTTCATGTCAGCTTTGGTGATTTTTTTTTTTTTTGATCTGCCTCCAGAGCAAAGGAAACAAAAGCAAAAATAAACAAGTCAGATCACATGAACCTCAAAAGCTGCACAACAAAGGAAACCATCAATAAATAAAAAAGTTCCCTCTGAATGGGAGAAAGTATTTGAAAATCATAACTGACATGTGGATAATATCCAAAACATGTGAGAAATCATATAAATCAATAGGAAACAAAAAATAAACAAGTTCTATGATTATAAAATGCATAGAAGATCTAAATAAATAATTTTTAAGAAAGATATACAGGTGGCCAATAGGTACAAGAACAGAAGCTCAGTGTCACTAATCATCAAGGAGGTGCTAATGAAAACCACAATGAGATATCACCTCACACTGAATACAATGGCTATTATCAAGGGAAAAAAAAGCCTAAGACATTACAAATATTGGAGAGAATATTGAGAGTAGGGAACCCTTGTGCATTATTGTTGGGAATGTAAATGGGTGCAGTCACTATGGATACAGAATGGAGTTTTCTCAACAAATTCAAAACAGTACTACCATACAACACTGCTACCCACTTCTGGTATGTATCCAAAGAAAAGGAAAACACTTAACTTTTTTTAAAAAATTGAAGTACAGTCAGTTAACGTTGGGTCAATTGCTGGTGTACTGCTCAATGTCATGGTCATGCATATAAGGAAAATACTTGAAAAGATATATGCACCCATATGCTCACTGCAGCATTATTTACAACACCTAAGATGTCAAAACTACCCGTGTTCAATGACAGATGAGTGGATAAAGAAATGGTGATACAGGTGTACAACTGGATTATTCAGCCAAATAAAAGAATGAAATCTTGCCATGTGACAATATGGAAGGACCTCAAGAGCATTATGCTCAATGAAATAACTCAGAGAAAGGCAAATACTGGAGGATTTCACTTATATGTGGAATTAAGAAAGAGATCCAAGCTCATAGATATAGAGAACAGATTGGTTGTTCCAGAGGCAGGAGGTGAGTGCAGAGAAATGGGTGAAGGTGAAGAGAAACTTAACTTCAGTTTTAATACAAATGAGGCATGGAAATGTAAGAAGCAGCATGGTGGCCATACTTAATAATATTATATTGCATATTTGAAACTTGCTAAGAGAGTTGACCTTCAAAATTCTCACCAGAAAAAAAAATTATTTATGTGTCTATGGTGATGGAAGTTCATCTAGACTTCAAATAGGGAAGAACAAACCTGACTCCATGTTGATCTGTTTCTTGTATTTTAAGCTTTGTATTCTATTGGTTTTGCTACAAAGTAATCACTAAAAGAATGTTGTCTCTAGCCTGAAATGTACAGGAGAGCCTATTCTCGAGGCTCTTATCCCTTAAAGAAGAACACCTTTCCATTCATATAGAAATAAAAAGTTGCAAAACACAGAAGAACATTGGTCTTGTGGAGATTTATAGGAACACTGTGACCAGATCAACAGCAGCAAAGAAAGGATTCAGGTTCCAGGAGGTTTGCACCAACCAACCACAACCACTCCCCTTTTAGTATAAAGAAACCTGAATTTGAACTCGGGTAAGGTTTTTGGGGACACCAGTCAGCTATTATCTCCATCTGCTGGCTTTCTGAATAAAGTCACTATTCCTTGTCCCAGCAACTCCTCTCTTGGTTTATTGGCCTGTTAAGTGGCAAACAGTAACAGCTTGGACTCATCAACTGACTTGGGGTGACTATTTCACAATATGTACAAGTATGGAATGATTATGTTACTCATTTGAAACTGACCTAATGTGTGCCAATCATACCTCAAAAAGAAAAAGAAAAGCTACAGTATCCAAAGATAAATATAATATAGAACCAGCTGTGACTTCTGAAAAGTTAAAACTTTAGTTGCATCTGTCAGTTCTCTCCTCCCCCTTCCCTCTCTTTTGATTGTACCATTTCTACATTCTCAGAACATAAAGCCATTAGGAGACAGGCTGGGACCTGGGACCCTTTACCTGAGTGCACATGTTGATTTTGTGGCAGAAAAGCCCAGTGACACCATGTCTGCTATGGGGCCAGGTACTGTCTGTCCTCTGTCTAGGATGTGTATTTCTGTATTTCAATTATTCTGTATGATTTTTTTTAAAATGAGGTAATTTTATAAGGCACCACTCTAGGGTGGAAACAGTTGACCTTTTTTCTTTTTTCTCTAGTTTCCTACAAAAGCTCTATATAATGCCAGATTTTGGAACCATCCAGACTCAGAAATACTACCTGGGCCACTGGTAGTAAACCTCAGAGTGTCACAGTAAATGAAATATACTTTACAGTTTCATGTTTGTGTAACGAATTATAAATTAATCATGTTGTTATCTTCATTCATAATTTGAAAGTTTCTGGCTTTTCTAATAGTTTATTTGTGAATTCCTCACTGAAATTTAGTGGCTTAATTTTATTTATTGGAAAAGTAGAGATTGTGGACAGAATAACAGAAATCCTGCTATTACTAGGTTATAAATGAAAGCCTCAAAAAATATTAGACTACTTTACTCCTGACCCACACTTTGTGGAAATGCAGTATTATGTATTTCATGTTTGTATTAAGAGCTATATTATAAATTACATTAATCTTAAAGTTGCTTTGTGTGATTAGATCTCTTCTAAATCAAATAATACTAAGATTTTTGTTGACTAGATCTGTTTTTTACATTTCTAAATATATAATTTATATTCAGTTTTAGATAGGTCAGGAAGACTTAATGTAAAGTTTCTTTCAAAGGAAAGACACATTGGGAAGAAAGCCAGGTCTTTTCAGCTTTGCTTAATTAAAGCGTTTCTTTTGTTAGACTAAAGCTTCTTTATGCAGCAGGAACCAGGTTGCCCTTTATTGGGAGTGTGGCTACATGTTTTTCTGTTTTTTTTTGTTTTTTTTTTTTTAAGAAATACAATAAAAAGGAAAAATAAAAATTAAAGGAATATAAAGAAAAAGAAAAAGTAGATTGGTTTATAAATAAGGCTCTCAGTGCTCTGTGCTCCCTCTAGTTGTAGTCCTAAATAATTATTTGTGTATATATATACTGTCATGGTGGCCACATGACGGGTATCCAAGCTGCTAACGCTGCAGTGTAAAGTTTAAAACTGGTGAATCTGAAACCCTAAAAGTAACAAAGGATTTTTATTCAGAATAGATAAGAAAATATAGAGAACAATATGAACAAGATAAGAAACTTTGCTGGAAAATAAGGAAGGAATATTTGACAGGGGGGCTCACAGTAGAAGAAATACAGTTAACTGATAAATACATGAAAACAGGCTCATTTTCAAAACAGAAAAATACAAAGCATAGCAGTAAGATACCAATTTTTACCATCAGGCAAAAATTTAGACACACCCACACCCTCTTCATGCAATGGTGCTTGTTACAACTTTTGTGGTAAATTAATTCAATATATTGATCTATAGTTGAAATACATGTACACTTTGGTTTATCTGCCTCACCCTTGAGCCTCTATATGGTAGAAATAACAATACCAGTATGTATTTTATTGAACTAGCAAATGATCGACTCCTGGAAATAATGGATTTTCTCTGAAATAAGCCAGTGGTTAAAAAAAAAATTCTTCAGTTTAAGACTTTCCTGATACCAATTTAAATAAGTTTAGGTTAACAGAAAAAGACATTTAGTGTGTTATAAAAATACTGTGGGGTTTTAGCTTAGTGGTAGAGCACATGTTTAGCATGCATGAGGTCCTGGGTTCAATCCCCAGTGCCTCCATTGAAAAATAAATTAAAAGTAAATAAACAAACAAACCTAATTACACAACCCCCCAAAATACTATGGGCTGGTTGCATGCAGTATTTTTTTAATAAAATCTCTACAGTTGTTGCTTCAGAATTCTTGTTGTGCATCAATAAGCATTAATGGTGCTTCTGATTTTCAGACTGGACATTTAGCTATGGACACGTTACTGTCTCCTACTTCAAAATGAGCAGGAGACTTGTTAAAGAACTCTGGCTCTTGGGTGGTCTGAGTCATATTGTAAAGGTATGATATATATACATAAAACATTTTAATATATTATTTAAAGCCTGAAGAAAATTCACATACTTCAAAGAATAATTGCATCAGTTTGAAAAGATCTGTTCTTTTTAGTAGCATCTTGAAAATCTTTTAAAGATAAAGCCATTAACACTTTGATATGGGAAAGTTATGGAAATTAAAAAAAATAAATTACAATCTCATATTTTAACATCTCACAGAATAAAACTTAGAATAAATAGTATTCAGAGAAGTTCTAGCATATTCATAGCATGTGTACAGATGGCTTTTATATGTTAGTTAAGGGGATAAGTATTGAAGTGATGAGACATGCTAATGTATATTCATTTCTTTTCTCCTAGTGAAAGATGTGTGGATCATTTAAGTAGAGATGAAGATGAACAGAAACTAGTGGCCTCATTATGGGGAGCAGAGAGATGTTAATGAGTTTAAGAAAGTGTAATAATGGGGGAAATTATTTAATCTTAAATATGACTCTGTGTGTGAGACTGTCATAGTTTTATATTAAACATCCCTAGAGTTTTACGTTTACTAATCCAAGTTGAAATTGTAATGCATTCTTGAGCAACCAAAGTTAAAGAACATGTTAAATGAGCAGTGTAGTTTTTTTAAGTTTGTGGCACCATATGAAATCATGCGTGTCAGTTTGTTCATATTGCCAAACATTATAGTTCTTTCCTTAATGTGGAATCCTGCTTAAATACATTAACTTGTTTGTAGAAAATAATAGTTAAATTCAGTCCAGTTTTTGTTATATTTTTTAATTAATAAGAATTTTCTTGATGTAACTACTTAGTCACATTGTTGTAATCACAACTTATAATAATATCTGGCTTTGAAGAGTACTTCTGAACTGTATTCCATAAGTATATTTGTGGTTTTTTTGACTTTTCTGAATGACTTAACCAAGTTCACAGTAGACTAGAATTTATGCTGCCAGTGAATTTCAAGACACATAGACTGTGTGTTGGCCAGATTGGATTAGCAGGGAATTTTTTTGAAACACCTGTGGGAAAATGATCTATTATGAATGAAAAGTTTCTGGCATAGATGAAATGGAAATTATTTCTTGGTTCTTCTAGAGTGCTTCAAGTACAGTTGATAAACATATAATTTTTAAAAATTCTAGATGAATCTACTTCAAGAACTTTAAATATTAGTTTGTTTATTAAGTTAGTGATTGTTCTTTTCTGATCTTTAAAATGCTTGGTAATTCATTACTGGGAATGTATAGTACAGAATATATTAATTATGAACAAGCAATTATAACAGTGATGTTTTAATTTTGTAGTAAAGCAATAGCTCTATTATTTTCAATTTAGAACACAGGGGTTGCTATTCCCTTAGATGACAAAGGCTGACAATCCTTCTTCATCTTTATGTCTTTTAGAGCACTGCGTGTTGTGCATGAATTAATGAATGAATGTTATGGATTGCCATGAAATTTCAAAAAATTCCCTTTTAGGTAACAGTGCATAATCCAGAGAATCAAAGCTACTTGATAGCGTATAAAGATTCCCAACTCATTGTTTCATCAGCTGAGTAAGTTTTTCTGAAATGTCATGCTTTCTTTGTTTTTTCCTTTCAAACTGATATGCAGTGTTGTGTTTTTAGTGTACAGCATTGTGATTCAGTTATAGATAGATATCAATAGATAGACAGATTGTTTTTCATTATAGGTTATTACAAGCTAGTGAATGTAGTTCCCTGTGCTGTACAGTAGGACCTTGTTGTTTATTGATTTTGTTTATAGTAGTTTGTGTCTGCTAATCCCAAACTCCTAACCTATGACTCCCACTTCCCCTTCCCCTTCGGTAACTATATGTTACCAAAGATAAAAGGGTCTATGTCTGTTAGTTTCTGTGAGTAATTATTGTTTTGTAAATAGGCTCATGACATCTTTTTAGGTTCCCCTTATGAGTGGTATCATTGTATTTGTCTTTCTCCTTCTGGTTTACTTCCCTTAACATGATCATCTCTAGGTCCACCCATGTTGCTGCAGATAGCATTATTTCATCCTCCTCAGTGCATGTAAAGTTTCCAAGTCTGTCTCCAGCCCTGATTCTAGCTCATTATAGCAGCTTCTTCCTAATATCTCTACCCCAGTTCTTGATATCGCTGCCTTGGTTCTCTGGTCTCTAGCCTGTCCAGTACAACCCCAGTACCACAGGGGGTTAACCTTCCACAGATCTCTGCTTTGTAATAATCCAAACTCCAATTCTGTGTGATACCTTATTTCTTTGGATGTATATCCAACATCCTTAGTATAGTATCAAATACCCACTTCAGCCTGACACATTTGTCTGTTTTTTAACCTCTTATTTCAAAGAGTTTCAAACAGAGATAAAAGCAGACAGTAGCATCATAACCCCTGTTGTACACCTCATTCAGCTTGAATAACCAGCAGTCATGGCCAGTCCTGTTTCCATGTATAACCCTATCCATTCCCCCTTCTATATTATTTTGAAGCAAATTACAGATTTCAAAACATTTAATCCATAAATACTTGAGTATATAATCTTTAAAAGAGGACTCTTAAAAATATAACCACAATACCCTTCTCATACCTTATAAATTATTAATTGCTTAATATTATCATATATATAGTCATTATTCAAATTTCCAATAGTCTCAAATTTCTAGGAGTCTCTAGTTACTATTAGATTTGCTTTTAATTTGTAGGCTCCCTTGTCATCTCTTTTTGTCTTATATTTATAAATTATATCACGCTTAGTAGCCTTAAGGCATATTCTGGTTGTTCTGTAACCAAGTTTACCCTCCCTTACCAAAGTATATTCTTGCAAGTTAAAATCTGTTTCTTAGTTTGAAAATGTCTTTTGTGTACTTCATGACCCCTGACACGTGCCTTCTAAAAGGAGGCAGTTAGGAACCTTTGTGATTAGGACCTTTGTATCAGATGTCTTAAAAGAGGCAGTAGAGGTCAGAATTGGATGTTTGTGAAAGACCACTCATCTGGCTTTTCCAAATTTTCAGCAGAACCCTGATTAAAGCAGGGATAGCATATTGAACAATTAAATATTCTCCTGTTGTTCCCACCTCACCTCCCAGCAGATTTATTAGCTCAGTGCTCCTTAAAGCCTGTGAGTTAACAGTAATAGCATGGCAATTCTGGTGAACATCCCCAAACTTCTAAAGAACAAATTATTTCATGTCAGACACAAGGAACTGCTTCTTAACCAAAGAGTATGTTTTAAGGAGCAGGTGGAGAGCAATCAGACATAGTACAGGTTTCTTTAGGGGTTTTGTGTGGTTTATAATACATGAAGACTCAGCTGGCAGAGTCAGGTTACTTCATCTCTCATAGACTTTTTTTAAATCAATGGACTTAAACAGAGTTTTCAGAAATACTAGACCCACTTAAAGATTATATTTCTTTATTATTTTGGGTAGCATCTTGAGAATCCTTCGATATAGATGATACCCTTGTATGACTGCCAGGAGACATGTCAGTTAAATGACCTCATGTTAAACAATATGATGTGGGGGGTTGGGTATAGCTCAGTATAGACCACACACTTAGTGTGCACAAGGTCCTGGGTTCAATCCCCAGTACCTCCATAAAAAACTTGATTTGTTCTAATGTTTATGAAGTATTTAATAGTTATCTATACAGGGTTATTATGCAATATTAATATAAATAGTATTCTTTACCTAAGCTAAGAACTTACATTTGAAATGGAAAAAACATCTAAATGAAATTCAGAAGTGCCCAGTGTTAGCTTTTAAATATTTAACTTGTTTGGGGATGGGTTGTAGTAGGATGTTATGCTGGACGGTTTTGTAAAATGGGGGACAGCTGTGGGTAGTAAAGTGATAAACATCTGCATTGAATTTATAATTTTAAGTTTGCTTACAAAAAATTATAGTATCAAGTTTTCCCAAAATAAAGCAAAATTTTAGCACTTAGTTTGATTACCAGACACATTTGGTTCAGAATTGAATAGGTAATACATTATAAGTTCTTTAGTAGAAAAAATTAATTTGGCAGCATTTATGATAAATTTAAAACAGTAAGGTCCAAGTAGGTAGACATTCTTAATGTATGTGTGTTTAGCATAATAGTCTACATTTTGTTTTCTCTTAAGAGCATCACAACATTGTAAAGAATTAACTAAGCAGTATAACCATGCTGAGAACAGTATTTGCTTACCCAACAGTCAGCCTCTGCCTCACCAGAATATCACCAATCACGTGGGCAGAGCAGTAGAAGACGGCATGAGGGCCGTCCCTGGGGTGCTGCTCAGTTTAACTAATGATAATGGTAGGTCGTATTTTCTACATATATTCTCACTGAAAGATTGTATTACATGTAAAAATAAGTTACTCCTCTTGTTTCTTCTTTTCTTAATGTCATCATTTTAAAATTGCCATCATATAATTCACTTATTCATGTAAAGATTTAACTGCTTTTAGCAGTTGATATTTTAAAAACCAGCCTGGTATCTTGGCTCAGAAATATTATTGTCAACAGTGTATCTCAGTAAAGGAATAGCTATACCTTTTTAATTTTTAATATTTGTGTTGATGCATATTCGTTGTTAGTGTCATAACAATGGTGACAGCCTTTATCCTCTTCCCACTCCCTGTGTCAGAATGGGGCAGCAGCACAGCAGGAGGGCAGGGCGGTGTGACGGGCACAGCGGTGAGCTGTGTGCTTCAGGTGCCGCGGCACCTACCTCAGGGGCAGAGGTCTGGTATTCGAGGGCTGGTGGGTTCAGGTGACTGTTTCAGAAGTGAGTACTTGATCTGTTAAGATGACCAAGACTGCATCTTAGTTTTGGATTTAAGAATCAGTTGCTCAATATATTGTGAGTTTCAATCAATTCCTTATGAATAGAACCTCTTAGAGCGCACAAGAGAGCCATGAAGGGCCATGTGTGAAAATAAAGGGTATAAGAACTAAAAGTGGTGAAGTCATTCTTTGGGAAGACCATTATTTATAATTATAAGTTGGTTATTAACCATTCTGAAGATGATAGCACACTGATTAGTTTTCTAGCTGTCAATAAAAGTTGTATATTCACTTGTTTTAATTCTCACCTGTGGTAACAGGCATATTTTACCTTTTGTAGGGTTTAGGTCTACTGGTCAATCTAGTTGAGTATAATGCTTGGGATTGGCACTGTCTTGTCAACATAGAAACATCATGTCTTTTTGATTCTTCCTTCTGTAGGGGAGAGGGAGGTGGTAGTTTAAGGGTGGCTGGACAAGTCCCTGCAGTTCAGGCTTTAGTGCAGTAAGCAACAAATTAAAAACAAACTAACACCTTCAGTCTTTACATCTGTCCAGTTTCTTCATCTGTTGTTACCTTGTCTCGCTCCTACCTTCCCTCCCATCCTCTTCCTCTTCCTCTCTCACTGGGTCAGTGAGAGGCATACTCAGTTAGACTGTGTACCCTTACTTATCATTCACTTTGCTGACTGTTTTCAACTACTGTAATCACTCCTTAGGCATTGTTAGCAAAAAACAGAAACAAGGCCTCTTTGTTTATGAGTCAAATGTAGATTATTAACAACAAATTACAAATCAAGTTTTAGCTTTATCCCATCTGGTTCAAGTCCTCCAGCATCACTTACTGGTCTGATCTGTGCCCGGGATGTGTGTACCTAAATATTGGGGCATACCATTCAAAGTATGTATGTCTTTGGAGTAATTTCCTGGCTTAGGAATTGTGTCAGAGTATGTATATTTAAAATTGATGTCCCCAGCTTGCCCCCACCCCTGTCACATACTCCCTCATCAGCTGATTTATACTCCTCTGTAACACTGTATGTGGGTTTTTTGCTTCTTGACAGTGCAGGCTGTTACTGGTTTTCACTTTTGCCAGTATAATACTTTCTGCCAGTTCCTAGCTACCTTTGTCATTTCCTTAAGTGACAGTTTGCACATGTTGAGAAGTGATCATGAACCTTTTCTTTATTACTATTTTTTCCAAAGCCTTTGCTAACCCGTTAATCCTTTTGGCCTTTCTGAAACTAGAAATGCTTGATCTGTGTCTTTAGGTATTAACGTTCAACAACTTCTCATTTTCTTGAGTCAGAAATAGGAGCCTATCATTCCTTTTCAAACATTTGGATCTCAGGACTTATTTATTCTGTATACTTTTACGTGATATAAAGTATACATTATAATAATTATTGGGCATACCAAGTAACTTTTGTTTATGTGTGCTTTATCTATTGATAAATTAGAAGTCAAAACAAAAAAATGGTAAAATTCAGGAACTCAATCTATTAGCCATTGGTGTATAAACATAATCACATGGCATGTAGATTCTGGAAAACTCCCACCATTTAGTTGTGAGAGAATGAAAGGAGTCAGTTGACCTTTTAATATACTTATGAATGGTGTTTTGAGCTCACAGATTCCTGAAAGGATTTGGGGGACCCCTAGGGAACCTGGAACCAATTTTAAGAAATACTGCTTCATATAAAGCTGAAATTTTATTTTGTTGAGGATATTAAATTTTACATACCATGCTTGTATATATTTAGCAAAGTTTTGAGATCTCCTTGGCATGTGGTTTTCATGTAGCTGTCATTAGTAACTTTGGGTTTCCCCAGTCGTATCAGTGAGTATATGAAATGCTTTCTGTACATTCAGCACTGCAGCAGCAAGTGGAAATAAAGGGAGTGAAGGCAGGAGGTTTAGTGGTTCCCTTTTAGAGTTTTTGGTGTGTCCTTCCATTGACAATTGTACTTCCATTGTTAAGTATTCTAGTTGAGGTCCAGTTCTAGGTCTTTCTCTGAGAACTAGCTTTTTACTTTTACTAGTTCTTGTTTATCTCTTAATCCCTTTAAATTCATTTTAAAGAAGCCACATTACTTTCCCCCAATATTATGTTTTATTCAATGTTCTTTCTTCCTTCCAGTTAATTTATCCAGGCTGCTAGGATTTAAAAATTGTTTAATTCTTTTAACTTTTCATTTGTATTTTTTGCTTGAATTTCCTCTCAGTATAATCCAAATTAAGAAAAAATGTTGAGATTCTCATAAACAGAATTCCTGCATCATTAGTAGATGCACTTAATTTACTTGATTGAATTTCAACAGCATTTATACTTTTGTTTTGGCCTTCAGTTGGATGAGGAGCAAGGGCATTTATTGATATCTACACTTGTTTACCAGACAAATGCTTCTTAGGGTTGGTGATGTTTAAAAGCAAATTGAGCCTTAGCTTTGGATATATTCATGCTGGTTGGTGATCTCTATTAATGATCTTCAAAAATCATCTTTATCAGCTATTCCTTGAGTGAGAGAGAACAGCCCATTTGGCAGAAAATAAAACAGATGAGTTGATCAAAGATGCTCCCACCAGTCAACATGATAAGAGTGGAGAGGCAAGAAAGAAGTGGAGAAATACGGTGGGTGTCAAATGAGAAGATAGATGGTACAGAAGAGAAACAGGAGGAAAATGATGAAGAACTTGACCTCAATAAAGGTATGTTTATTTTGATGTATTCAAATTAAATGTGTTCTTTTTCCTCCAAAACATGTTTAACTCATACATTTTTATAAACTTGCTATTTGTATGGCCCCTCTAGTTCAGTGCAAATAAGCTTTGATATTTCAGTGCATGTAGGAGTTCTTCACAGTGAGGAAGAACTCACTAGGAAGTGAGGAAGGTATGTGTCCAATGCAGGCAAGGTCTGCTCTTCTTTCCTGCTTCTCTCTTTACTTATCTGTAAAGAGAAGCAGCTGAATAATAGGACCCCTAAAGGTTTTTATACTTCTGAAATTTGGGGGTTCTTTTATTAGCCTCACTTTGTTAAACTGAGAGGTATTGCCATAAATTACAATAATAGTTCTCAAAATCTTTTGCCCATATTTTTAATTGGGTTGTCTTTTTTTGGTTGAGTTATAAGAATTCTATATGTTCCACAGACTTGACTCTTACCGAGTACATGATTTGCAGATAAATTTTGTGAATTGTCTTCACTTTTTTTATGGTGTCTTTTGAAACACAAAAGCTTTAAGTTTGATGAAGTCCAACTTACCTACTTTTTATTTTGTCACTTGTGATTTTGTTGTTGTATCTAAGAAACTATTTTCTAACCCAAGGCCACTGAGATTTAGTCCTATGTTTTCATCTAAGGGTTTTATGACTCTTATGTTAAGGTCCCTCTTCCATCTGTGTTATTTTTTGTTGGCTTGTGTGGATATCCCATTTTCCTAGCACCATTTATTGATGTTTAGTGGTTTTGAAGGAAATGACTAACAGAGGTATTGATTTCTTGGATGCTTTTGTGTGTCTTTGTGTGCTTTTGTGTTTTAATGTACTGTTACAGTTTTTGGTTTAAATATTTTCAGCTCTTCAGCGTGCTGGCAAACACATGGAGGATTGCATCTTAGCCTCATACACAGCACTACTTCTTGAGTGTCTCTGCCAAGAGAGTCCAGTAAGTATGGACTTTATGTGTCTTAAAAAGATTTCGTTGTGACCGCTTCATATCAGTGCCTAATTAACTTATGACTTTTTCTTATCCCCTTATATTTGGTGAACTTTAGAAGGTACATTTCAAAGTAAGAATATGCTGAGTTTAATGAGAAAACTCCCAGGTTAATGGAGGAATGGATTCACTGTGCCTTTGGTTGAGGTCAAAGAGAGCATCTTCTAAAACCTGTGCCCAACTGGCTTGAGGTGGAAAAGTCCAGCCTTAGTGAGAGCATCAGACTCAGAATTTCTGTCTTTAAACTCTGCTGTACTCTACATGTCATCTTGTCTTTGCTAGCTGTCTTCATGGCCCCGTGCTGACTCTAGCTACGTGTCTTGTCTACTTAACTAATGTCCAGTGGAAGAAGGTGGCCTCTTCCCATATGTTTGTTTGTAAGAGCAATGGTTTCTTTTCCCTAGGACCCCTGCACACCCACTGCAAAAAGTAGCCTTCCCCTCACCTTAGCCAACATTGGCTCACTTGCTTTTGTTTGATCTACCCATTGGCCAGGAAAATGGAATTACTACATGAGATTTAGATCATCGTGATTTAACTATGAGAAGTATGTGAGTGTCTAGACATTCGGGCTGAATCAGCACAGAGGTGGACAGGTTCTGGCTATTGGGATGGTCTCCTTTAAAAAGGGGAACATATGGATATTTTTTAACAGAAAGACCCCATAGAAGAGCCAGGTTTTAAAATAAAAGGGAGGGTTTTTCCCCCTTAGGAGCCGGGGTCATTGAGGATGCAAGAAAGAGTGGAGAGAGGTCTTTTGTATAGTTGGACAGTTAATTTTTCTTTTCTGAGGCTGAAGGATTAGAAGTAAAGACCATGATCTGAAGGGCTTCTATCAACCCACTCACATTTCTTCATTTTTGCCATCGACATTTCTGCATTGTCTTGCTTTCTACTGTTTCCATTTGTCTTAAATCCTGTGTATTTTTCTGAATCCTTCTTGTCCATCTCTTCCATATTTACATTGCAGTCAAGCTCTGATCTAAGTGCACACTCGTCTACTTCTTTGTGGCCCTTGGTGGCACCACTGCTTTCAGGATCAAGACCAGAGTTCTTATCATAGGCCCTACAAGAGCTTTATTCCCCTTCCTGTATGTAATCTCTTCAGCTCAGGCCTTTCCCTTATTTCCTTAAAATCCAGAGATTTTAAGGGCAAATGAGAAGTATATGCCAAGAGAAGGGAAGGAGCAAGAGTCTCCTTCAATAGCCACCCCCCCAAAAAAATGATGGGCATGCTATTTAAACTTAAAGATTTTTCAGTATTGTATTTTGCACACACCCTAGTTTCAGTCATGGTCTTTCTTAAGTAATACTTCTTGAAATTAACTTGAGTTCTTAGATGTGATTTATTTTGGGCCATCTTTCCTATGTTAGTAAATTCCTATCCATCTATATCTCTCTTGTCTCTAAAGATATTATAAGATCCTTAGGTTGTGGGAAGTGTTGTGAATTCATGGAACCTAAGATGTCTTTGTTACCTGGGGGATTATTATGACTAACCCCAGAAAGCTAGCTGATACCACAAAATGTAAAGGAAATTGGTTTGCCCAAGGCTTAAGTGGAAAAGAAACAAAGAAGCAGGTGGTTCTGTGCAGTATGTGCTGCTCTGTGGTGAGGGCAGCCTGCCTAGGGAGCCCAGGAGACTCTGCTGTCATGTCCCATCACCCCCCACACAATGACATCCTGCAGGGCTCAGTCTCCCCTCCACCCTTCCTATCCTTGCTGCTCTCGTGACTCCCCATTCCTGAAGTCCTGCACACCGCCGCCATGGCTGACTGCCTTAAGAGCACATCTGATCATATAACTCCTCTCTCACCAGTCTCTCTTGACTCACCATCATTTAGGGAATGATGACTTGTTACTACTGCAAGACCCCAAACTTAAAACTACATTCCTCAAATTTCAAATCTGTCAGACTCTTGGGGTACTTTCTAAATTGCCCAGATAGGCCACGCTGTTTCCCACCTTGTGCCTACTGCATGCTGCATAGAAGTAAATGCTGTGACTCTTTCCCACCCCTCAGCCACTCACGATGTTGTGTTCTGCAGTGTGGTGACAGAAAAGGGTGGATTTGGCTTATTGAGAGGCTTCCACTCAGAACCTAGGATCTGATCCCTTATCCTGTGTGATGGAAATGCGTTTCTCTACTGAGCAGGCTGCATGGACCCCTCAGCACCCTCTCTCAGCCCCTTCCCTAGAAATTGGTTAAAGACGTTCTTAAATTCAGCTTTCCTTTCCCTCTGCAGTGACCATAGCTATTGCCTTTACAGCATATTCTCCACTCTCCAGTATAGTTTAGAAATACAGACATTTAAAGATTGTCAAATCTCTCAGTATTTTAGCTGCAAGACTTGTTGACTCCGTAGGAGTAAGCTTGTGCTTCACTCCCAGCTGGGGACCTGTGGTGGCTTTTGGTGGGAAGGGTCACTTAGAATATGGGTGATTGATACTGTGCACCTTAGCACATGGTTATGTTAACAATGTTTTTTATTAAATCTTTTCTGAAATTCTATTTATATCATTATTTTGCTGATATGTAATTTCAAAACTACCTTGACAGGAATAAAGAAGAGGGAGAGAGGGGACTGGTTGCATGTTTCCTAAGAGGGGCAACATTGTACTCTTTCCTCTCCTGCCCCATCAACAAAAATCAAGTCAGAAATTTCCCTGTTCCTCCTCCTCTTGTGGCAGTGTATTTTCTTTTGTGTTTTTTATTATAGGTGAGCCTCCTTAGAAGAGCTTTTCCTTTTTTTTTTCTTTATGGACCTTTAAATCATTTTTAAAATATGTTGAAATAGAACAGGTTTTTAGACAGGCCATGTATTTTCCTTGTAACAGATAAGTTTGTATGTAGTCTGGCTGCTTCTTGCTAATTAATGAAGGGAAACATCTTAAGCTTAAGCAAAACTGGATTCCCTACATCAGGCAGTCTAGATAAAAACACAGTTGTTAAGAGAGAAATGGAAATGGAAACAAATTCTGTAAATCTAAGTGCTTACGAACCTTTTAAAGTGAGAAATGGAGGATAGATTGAAGGAGAACTCTGAAAATGTGCTTGAAAACAGGGTCCATGAGGGGAAGCTGAGCTCTGAGAAGAAAGACACCTCCCTTGGCATCATGGCACTGTAGAGGACCAAGCCAGCCTCCAAGATTTCTTCCTGTAGAGCTGTGATCGCAGCCCTTGATTCTGAAAAGTCTGCTTCCGACTCCTCCAAAGAACCGTGACCAATTCCCGGGAGTCCTCTCCATTACCAAAAGAAGTAAACAACAGCCCTAGAGCCATTGAAAAATCTCCTGAATCCCAGAGTCTCATCGATGGGATGAAAAAAGCATCCCTCAAGCAGCCAGGTGTTCCCCGGAGCATCTCCAGTGAGAACAGTAGCAAGGGGTCACCCTCCTCTCCCGCAGGGTCAACACCGGCAGTCCCCAAAGTCCGCATCGAAACCATCAAGATGTCCTCTGGGGAAATCAAGGGGACGGTGATGAGGGTGATGCCCCAAGTTGATCTCGATGCTGGAAAAAAGCCTTCCAAGCAAATGGGGTCCATGGTGGCATCCATGATGCCACTTCTTTCATCTCCAGCCTTGGCCACCATCCTTTCCTCCCACCCAGGGCTCCTCTGCAGTTGCTGGTCTTCAACGCTGTTGCCCCTGTCAAGCTCACCCTCAGACAGGTCATGATCAAGACTGTGGTGACCACCTTCCTCCCGGTGCCGGCCATGAAGATGGCTGGCTTGCAGCTCGTTAATTTGAAGCTCGTCAACAACACCACAGTCAAAGCCATGGTCATATCTGCTGCCTCCATTCAGAGCACCAGCAGCGCCATCATTAAAGCCACCGACGCGATCCAGCAACAAACCGCTGTTTGCGGCTTCCTAACCAGTGCAGCTATGCCTCCCACTAGAGAATCCATCAGCCTGGCCAACGCCAAACTTATGCCAAAGACTGTGCACCTCACCAACCTTAACCTTCAGCCTAAGGGTGCCCAGGCCACCTCCGAGCTCTGCCAAGTGCTCACTCAACCTCAGCAGCAAATAATTAACATCACAGCCTCATAGCCACCCAAAAAGATGTCACAGGTCCAGGTGGTGTCCTCCCTGCAGAGTTCTGTGGTGGCAGCTTTCAACAAGGTGCTGCGCAGCATCAACCCAGCCCCAGTTTACATCCCCAGCCTCAGTCCTCCTGCCAACATGAGCATCATGTTATGGACCCATGGGTACAAGTGCTTGGAGTGTGGGGACTCCTTTGCCCTGGAAAAGAGCCTGACCCAACACTAGGACAGATGCAGCATGCGCACCGAAGTAATGTGCAACCACTATGGTAAGAACCTTGTCTTTTACAACAAGCACAGCCTCCTGTCTCATGCCTGCGGGCACAAGGGGGTGGTGATGCAGGGCTTCCACTTGATTTTGAAGCCGATCTCAGCTGATCAAATTATTGTTTCTCTGTCACGTAATACTCCTGCTTCATCTTCTGCTCTCCCAAGCTCCATGGGAGCTGACACCCACACTGTAACATAAATTCAGTCTGGCATAACTGGGACGGTCATGTCAGCCCCTTCGAGCACACCCATCATTCCAGCTATGCCCCTGGATGAAGACCCATCCAAGCTCTGGAGGCATAGTCTGGAATGTTTGGAGTGTGAAGAAGTTTTCCAGGGTGAGACATCGCTGGCTGCCCACGTCCAGCAGGCTGCAGATACAAATGGACAAAAGACTTGCACTGTCTGCCAGATGTGGCTTCCTAACTAGTGCAGCTATGCCTCCCACTAGAGAATCCATCAGCACAAATCTCCCTACACCCACCCTGAGTGCGAGGCCATCTGCAGGTTGGTGCACTTCCACACCCACGTCACCAAGAACTGTCTACACTACACACGGAGAGTTGGCTTTTGATGTTTGCATTGCAATGTTGTGTACCCTGACGTGGCCCCGCTGAAGTCTCACATGCAAGTGTGAAGTCTTTTACAAGTGTCTTATCTGTCCTCTGGCATTTAAGTCCTCCCCAAGTACACATTCCCATGCCTACAGACAGCATTCTGGCATCAAGATCAGAGAGCCAAAAATAACATATAAGTGTTCCATGTGTGACACTGTATTCACACTGCAAAGCCTGCTGTATCACCACTGTGACCAACACAGTGAAAACTAGAAGGTGTCTGTTTCCAAGTGTCTGGACTGTTCTCTTTTATATGCACAGAAGCAACTCATGATTGACCATATCAAGTCTACACATGGACACTGAAAATCATCAAAGGGCCTCCAAACTTCGGTATAGACTTGCCTTTGAGCATTAGGCCTACAACTCAAAATTCAGCAAATCAAAACAAAGACACCAGATCCATGAATGCGAAAGAGAAACTGGGAAAGAAATCCCCATCACCTGTGAAAAAGTCAGTGGAACTGAAGAAAGTGACCAGTCCTGGGTGGATGTGTTGGGAGTGTGACTGCCTGTTCGTGCAGAGATTTTTACATTTCCCACATGAGGAAGGAGCACAGGAAGCAAATGAAGAAACCCCTCTGCCGCCAGTGTGACAGATCTTTCAGCTCATCCGTCAGCATCTGCCAGCACAACCGGGTCAAACACAGGCATCAGGAAAGCTTACACCTGCTCGCACTGTGCAGACTCCAGGGATACCTTCACTAAATGGCTGATGCTGGAGAAACACATCCAACTCATGCACAGTATTAAGGATCCTGACTTGAAAGAAATGACAGAAGTCACCAATGAGGAGGAAACAAAGAAGATGCCAAGTTTCCCAGCCCCAAGTGGAAGTTGGAAGAACCCATTCTAGAGTTCAGGCCTGCCAGAGGAGCCATCACCCAACACGTGAAGAAGCTGAAGATAAAATGTTTTCAAGGTCCGCAGGTGCTCATGTGCAGCTTCACCTTGGAGACCCTGCTGCGGTTCCACGAGCACATCCCGCAGTGCAAGTCAGATGGCTCCTCACACCAGTGCCAGGAGTGCGGCCTTGGCTACACGTCGCACGTCTCCCTATCCCAGCACCTCTTCATCGTCCACAAACTCAAGGAATGACAGCCTATGGCCAAGCAGAACGAGGTCCAGGGGAACAAGCCTGGACCTGAGGACAAGCCAGCCACTGCCCAGTGTAGGACTGAACGTGCAAAGTGTGAGCCAAGACCTTTGAGATGGAAGCTGCCTTAAATGCGCACACATGGACCCATGGATGGCATGGCCTTCATCACATCCAAAAGAGTGAGCTTGGCCAAGAAATAGCCCCGCACCTCTGCTGAGAGAATCCTTGTCCACATTGGAAGAAAAAAGACATTTTTGTTACAAAAAGTTTGCAGTAAAATAAAGTTAACAGTTTAGTCTAGGCTGTTGCAATATATCCTCTCTCCATGTCCTCCTCTACCTCGTCTGTATATCCTCGATGAGTATTAAAACAGTATTTGTGTTGAAAAGAGTTTGTGTATATTTAAATGAATAAATTTTTATACTCTTTGCTATGTTTGTATCAGTATTTAGTGAAAAATGTTTTGAAGTGTGGTTTTGGCGTTTTTTGTTTTGTTGTTTTCTTTTTTTTGGTTCTTTTTTCAATTTGGGTTAGGTTTTTCTTTTTTGCACTGTTCCTTTAAAACAGAGTTCTTAATAATGGGCAGTTCCTGAATTCCAATAAACCATTTTGTATGTCACAGATTTGAATGGGTTAACTAATCACAGGCTACGATAATACTTTTTTTAGTGTTTTCAATTTTTAGATTTAACTACCTAAATTGTAGGTGACTGTAGGTCTCCAAAACATTAGGGACTTTTAAATGTCTTAGCACTGTCCTCAGCGTGCCTGCCCCACCCACAGGCACCCATCCTGTGGTCACACTCCAGCATGTGGTGTCCTCTCCAGGCCAAGCCAAGCAGTGTTGGAAGCAGCCTTGCAGATGTCTCAGGTCCCAGTGAGGGATGAAAACTTGGGCCAGAAATCTAGTAAGGAACTCAGATTTCCTTAATTCCATCTCAGAACAGGGAAGAAGGGTATCCTAATGGGAAAAAACTGGGGGTGGTGGTGATGGTGATGGTGGTTTTTCTGGGCAGATTTGCAAGGCTGGCTTATAAAAGAGCACAGCAGATAAAGTGATGAAAGGGCTGGACTCCTGTAAAAGTTATAATATGTAGTTAGACCAGCAGATGTATATAGTCAAGTTTTTGTCATGTTAATTTATTAACTATTACAAAGACACAACTGAAAATATCAAGTATTTCTCTGGCTCTTGACAGGAAGAAAAAGAATCACAGTTGACTTAACCCTTTGCTGTCTAGAGAGTTGGCATTTCCTGTTCTGGGTTCTACTGCCAAATGTTCAGGTGCTGCACAGCTCCAGCCACCGACTTGTCAATGCAGTAGCCAGCGTGTCGCAATTGGCCATGCAATTCAGCACTGGTCCACCTGGGTTTTAGTTCAGACATTTCAGTAAGTGTCTTTAATATTGGTGGTTCTGCTTTCTTAGTGCAGCCAAGGGTACTCCTCTGTCCCTTCCAAATGTTTATAGTTCTCTGGGAGTTATACTTTTTGGTTTTATTGTTCTGTGTTATCTTTTGCATTTTGCATTTTGTATCTTGTATTTATCCTTTAACATGTTTTGTACTTTTTTTTTTTTAAGAAAAGAAATCTTTTTGTGTGTATATAGATATCCTTGCATGATATACTGTAGTCAACATTTGGTTCTTCAAAATGTCTTGCTGCTGCCAGATGCACTAACCACACCCACCATCACTGTATTAAACATATTTCACATATATATAAATGTGGGACATTTGAAAACAAAAGATCCATAAACAATAAATGCTGTAGAGGGTGTGGAGAAAAGAGAACCCTCCTACACTGCTGGTGGGAATGCAGTTTGGTGCAGCCACTGTGGAAAACAGTATGGAGATTCCTCAAAGGACTAAAACTAGACTTACTGTATGACCCAGCAATCCCACTCCTGGACATATATCCAGAAGGAACCATAATTCAAAAGAGCACCTGCACCCCAATATTCATAGCAGCACTATTTACAATAGCCAAGACTTGGAAACAACCTCTGTGTCCATTGACAGATGACTGGATAAAGAAGTTGTGGTATATTTATACAATGGAATACTACTCAGCTATAAAAACAATAAAATAATGCCATTTGGAGCAATTTGGATGGACTTTGAGATTGTCATTCTAAGTGAAGTAAATCAGAAAGAGGAGAGATATACGATAGAATTTATATGTCAAAACTAAAAAAAGAAAAAAAAACTTATATACAAAACAGAAATAGACTCACAGACATAGAGAAACCTATGGTTACCAGGTGTAGAAGGGGGTGGGAAGGGATAAATAGAGTTCAAGATTTGCAGATACTAAGTACTATATATAAACTAGATAAACAACAAGTTCACACTGTGTAGCACAGGGAACTGTATTCAATATCTTGTAGTAACTTATGGTGAAAAAGAATATGAAAGTGAATATACGTACATCATGTATGACTGAAGCATTTTGCTTTACTGTGAAGGACAATTGAAGACTTTCTCACAGAGGAGGGAAGGCTGAGGACAATGAGTGCAAACAGCAGTCCAGGCAGCAGGACCAAATCAGGGCAGAGCACATGACAGAACGACATCTTCAGATGCCAAGCGACACATCACAGGAGCATCCGTATATTTTTCCTTCTGAGCCATCACTCAGGAGTAAAAGCAAAATGAGACCATTTCCAGATCAAAGAGACTGAGAGAGTTTGCCACTGTCAGGTTGTCACTGAGAGTGAGGAAGGATGGATTTAAGGAAGAAGTGAATGTATCCAAGAAGAAATGAGTGGAGAGTGAGGCATGGAGGCGGGAAATGGGTGAGTGCAGGTCTGTCTGACAGTCATGACTGTGTAAGTCAACAGTCAGAGGTTAGTAATAACACTTACCATGACTAATGACAAGGCATAAACCTCTGTGGTTCAGTGTTGTGCCCTGGCCATCACCGGCCACCCTACCAGGGCTCAGGAAGGCTGAGCTGAGGTTGGAAGGGCAGAAAAATACTTATATACTAGTCATTTATATCTATATACCTAAGAAGAATTGTACACCATAAACAAGTGCAAATTATTCCTGAAATGCAAGAAGGCTTCAACGTAAGAAAATACATCAGTGTAATGCACTACATTAACAGTGTGAATAGAAAAAACCAGGATCATCCAAATTAATGCAGAGAAAGAAATTGATAAATTCACCACTATCTTCTGAATTTCATGTAAACATGAGAAATTTAAGGGGTAACATTCATACACTTTTTTAACATAACTAGCACAACTGGATAACAGCAGTTTTCAGAAGTATCACACTATTCTATACTGCATTATAACACGATGTAACTTCATTCTGTTCCTCCTGCTGTGTGTCAGGTCTCTTAGAGCATTATGAAAGAAAGGGTAAAATTTAGCAGGGATGCTCATTGCAAAGAAAAATGGAACACATTTGTTTTACGCCATTGAGTTTAACATTCAAGGGAAACCCACCATTACAACAGTGATGCAGAGCTGTGTTTCTCCATGTGGTTACTGATCTGTAAATTCAGTCCCATCATGAAACTGTAGGTCCATAGGATCTAATATTCTGATATTGGATCCCTAAGGGAATTAGAGGTGTCCCCTGAGAACTAGAGTGGAGGGCTACACAGTAAGGCAGTCAAAGGGGCTGAAGTGAGAACAGAAGTGAGAGCAGGTGGTGAGATGTGACCTTGGAGACACCTGGGATCAGGTGGGTCTTGGCTGAGGGGCACTATGAGAAGACCATCAGGTGTAACAGGCCTGGCAGGTGAGAAAGGTGACTACTTATGATGACCTGTCAGGACAGCTCCAGGAGAGTCCCCGTTTCAAATACATTTGCAAACTTGTCATATCTTCCCTCCCAAATGTATTCATTCAGCAACATGAGCATGTCTTCTTGGCCGAGTGCTGGGCTAGGAACCTGTAATATACTCAAAACCAAGGTGTAGACTCTGCTCCCAGGTGGCTGAGCATTCATTATAATACAATACAAGGAAGGCTGTTGTATGCAGAGTAGCAGGTTTAAAACCATAACCTGTCCCTCTCCCACAGTTCCTATAATCACTGTTGTTTATTCTGACCCTTTAGGATACACAGGATTTTAGCAAAGCTCCCCAGGGGAAAGCAGATCCAGTGCTCTGGGGATAGGAGACAGCGTGGATCCACCTTGGCTGTTCTAGGCAGATCTTTCCCTTTAAGTGGCTCCCACTGAGACCCACTGCCCCTTTCAGTTGTCTCCTAGGGATTCAGAGACAATCCCACTGTCCTGTGAGCAGACCACTTGCACCCAAAGATCTACATCACACACACAAAGGGCAACATTATTTAAAATATCTTTAGAACATTACACTGCTTGTCAAAGTGTTTTACTTAGATATTTACAGATGGTTGAAGGGAGAGAGGAAGGGACAGAGGTGGACACAGATGGGGGCTGGACACAGAATTATACATGTCAGTGTGCCACAAGGGACAACTTCCACTCAGTGGCTCACCTTATAGTTGTGAATTATAGTGTATTTACATTAGATTCCAAATGAGATTGAAGAAGAAAAGCAAATCTATATGCCTTAAAGAAATCCTGAGTTTATAAAACATGTTCTGATGAAGGCTAAATTGAATGGAGCAGAGTGTTTGTCATAAGCAGCTACACACCCCTCCTTCTGGTGGCCATGTGAGGAATGGCATGCATCCTGCTGGCTCCATGGATGTCAGACAAACAGGCAACATTCACACACACACATCAGTCTTGCTGTTGGGAGAAACCAGATTCCGTAAGATCAAAGTCTTCAGTTTGCCTTCTAGTTGAAGTCCTTTTCTTGTTCATAACTCTACTGGGCACTTCCCAAGGGCAGGGTCTCAGGGAGATTTGATGGAGTCCCTGAGCTGGGCCCTGGGTCCATGGTCCACAGCAGAGAACAGAGAGGAGGTCAATGTCTCACAGGAGACATTGGAGACAAGGAGAGAGTGGGAACCTGCTGGGGTCACTTGTCCATATCCCAACCCTGTGTGTCTGGTGCAGAGAAGTTAATATATCCAAAGACACATATGGCCCTTTGCTGTTTATATTAACAATAAAATGTAAAAGCAGATTAGAAACGTATCACACAGCATATTTGTCTCATTTCATCTAAAATGATGTAGAACTTGAAAAAATGGCATGACCTTATATTAGCAGTCACATTTGCACTTAACTTGAGTTATTATCATATCCATTGAAAGCTTTAGAAAATGTGAAATTCAAAGCTGCATAATGTACCTTCTGGTCCTTTGCCCTTAAAGAAGCTGCTTCTGTTGTTCCTGCTGCCAGCTTCTTCCACAGCCATGTCTTTTTCATGTCTGATACTGGAGCCCAATCCTGTCATCCACAGGCGGCTTCTAAATCTAGGATCACTCTCTGACTTTTCTGAGCATGATCCCTGTCCATTTTGCTAGGATACAGGTGCTTTCCACCATGTCTTCTCTCCTTCTGTGGATTCAGAGCTTCTCCCAGGCCAGGAAGCTCCTCAATCAGTTCTCAGTCTGCTCTCTGCTCAGTGCTTGACATACAGTAAATACTCAATCAAGATCTGGAAATAATTAATCTGAATAAGTTATGCAGTATTTCTGATGTCATCCTAAAATGAGAATTAAATCCCAGAAATGAATCAGGATGTCTTGAAGCAAAAGGACCAGTGTGTTGTTTGCAAGGTTTGCAAACCAGGAACACAAAGCTTTTACCTGTATTTGACAGTATGAACTCAGAGGGTTGACGGGCTGAAGGATTTCTAAAAGCAAAACCACAGAATGTATAGGTGGGTGACTTGTAAGGGGATTGGATGGCCCTTGCAGCCAGACTACAGGTCCTCACAGCTGAACTGTAAGCTTTCCATGACTGGCTGACATCAGAGCATCTCCTGAGGGGTTTTACCAGGTGGGACCCTTAGCAGAATCAGAAGTCTCAGAGGTTTTGTTTGTGGTTTTCTAAGAACTTGGGAGTGTGTTACTTAACCCCTGGTCTGTCATAAGCTACACAGCATCTCAAGCTTCCAAAACCTCCAAGTGGCCCAGGGCTGTCTGGGCTTCTGTACTGAAGGCATTTTCTAGAGTTGAATTTGGTTTTGCCTTCAGACTTGGATGTGATCATTTCTGCCCAAGTCCTACCAACTGACACTGAGCCTGTGCTCCAAAGCATCAGGGTAGCGCTTCAGCCCAGGCAGCCCTTCCCCTGAGTCCTCTGATCTCTCCTTTGTCTGCTCCCAGTTTAATCAGGGGCTTCTGTCTCTCCTCATCCAGGAAAAGCTCAGCATGTTCTCCCTGTGAGGACCTATGTTCTGTGATTGGGGGCAGCCGTCTTCAGGCAGAGAGTAGAGACGTCGCTGACCGTGGCCTCACTCAGTTATCTCAAACCATGGGAATCCCTGACTTTACGCTGTTGGACATCATTGGCCCTCACCCCCTATTTGTGGTTTTAGGGGAAAGGCAGATCTCCATCCCCTGCAGAAGCTGAAGGCAAGGATGACAGTCCTGGGGCTTGGACCAGGGGTGGGGCAGTGGGTCACTGCTGGAGGAGACTGAGGAATGGGTGGGCCTGTGAGCACCTCCCAGGACCTCTGGCCTGAGGTTAGGACCTCCCTGCAGCTTCTCCGGCATCTGATATGTTTTGGGAAGACTCTGCTCATCTGAGCTCGAGTGGGTGCCCCTGTTGCAAATCAAAATTCCCATGAAGGGAACATATCCAGGACCCTGCCTTAACGTGATGTCCTGCCTTTTTTTATTTTTTAAAAGATTAAAAAATGATAATCAGTGTCCACATACATTAGTCAGCCAGGCACAACAGGCCACAAGTAACATGTTATCACCTCTAAGATAACATGTTAGGTTATTTTAGAAATGTAAATTCACAGGCACATCAGGAACAGTGAGTGTCCTGGCACTGAAGGGGAGGGGAGACAGCAGAGACTGACTGATACTTACAGCACGGTCCTTTGCTCTGGCTCTGGAGCTGTCTCAGGCAGGAGAGGTGTAGCTGGCTCTCTGTCCAGAAGTGTTTCCCCAGCAGGTTTGGAGCTTGTGCTGTAGCTCCAAGAAGGGAAACTCTCATCAGTATGACTGCTTTCCCACGTCTCTCCCAAAGAAAGGGGAAACATCACTGCGAATCAGTAAACTCTTAGTCCAAGATTCCACCCCCAGGAAGTCTTCCCAGACTGCAATCCAGGGGATGAGTGTTCTGAGCATCCTCATTGCTCCTGTGCCAGTTCCAGCTTCAGGAGGCTCTGCTCTGTGTGGTCCAGTGCCTTCCCCTCCTCACTCACCCCATCACCCACCTGCATCCTCCCCACCATCACTCTCTGCCTCTGGGAGCTCCATTGCTCCAGCTGTGCCAGGAGAAAGTGGGCCTGATGCTCCATGTCTGAGCCAGGCATGCCCACCTCTAAATACATTAGTACGGTCTTTAGGCAGGGAAATTCTGGAGGCTAGTGGAGATCCTCTGGGTACTGGAGCAGCCAGGTGCCCAGGATGGAGGCATGGCTCTGGGGGTAGTTGGGGGGGCACTAGAGTCAGAGGCTTGGCCTTTCCTTCCAGGCTGGGCTCCCAGGGTAGCCCAGCAGGGACCTGGGCCTCTTTGCCTTTGGCTCCTGCCCATCCAGAGACTGGCTCTGCTCCATGTCCCATCTCGGCTGGCAGTCTGGGCAGAGGTGGGCTTGGACACAGAGGAGGGGCTGCTACAAGCCTTCAGAAAGGACAGCCCTTTGTCAGTGGTGTGACCACCTCTTCCCCTCTTCAGGGATGCCTGTCACACTTCTCTGTCCCTCTGCTTGCCCCTCCCCACTGCATGGCAACTCTGTGAGGACAGGCAGGCTGTCTGCTCTGGGCACTGCCATCTCAGGAACACAGGAGCTGGTCTATGAGTGTCTGACCCAGGAGGGAACAGACAGGCTGTGTCTGCCACCCAGGCTTCCTGCGGGATCCCTAACACCTCAGATATTAGCTTCTGCACCTGCCTGCTGCCTAACCTGCCAGGGACCCTGCCTGGGTGTCCTCCTGCCTCTTCCACTCTCCTTCCATAGGATGCCACAGCTGTCCCCTGAGGCTCACTGTGTCCCCTGAGCACCAGCTAAGTCCCCACCATTGAGGCTCCACCAGATGCTGAGCAGGATGCTCTCCACCGCTTGTGTGCTGGGTCCCAGGAAGTGGGTGGGGGCATGGCTGGGATGGAGAGGAGATGGCTGTGGGTTCTCGTAGGGGCTGACTCTGGCCTCTGCCCACCTGTATGCCCCTCACAGCACCACAGTGTGGACGATAGCCCTCAGGATCTCCTTTCCTCTTTGCCAGGAGATGCTCTTAGACTTCTGCTCTCAAGCCAGAATCAGAGGATGTGTGAGATCCAGGGTTATGCCCACCCCCACCCATCCACACAGCCCACAGCTCCACATAGTCTTTGGGGAAGGGAGTCCCTCCCTCTTCATTCAGGGACTCACTGTTTCAGCTGGTGCAGGGGTCCACTGTCATCATAAGTGTAAGGGAGGATGCATCCGTACCTAGAGGAGGCCAGGAAGGTGTCACATGGACTGTACTGAGAACACTACGTGGATGTGATGTCTAGTGTGACAGCGTGACTCCCGGGAAAATGGAAGTCCTGGAATGCAAGGCTGTTTTCTGCTTAATGCATTACATGATGGTTGTTCCTAGAGAAGCACCTGTCTCTAGGGGCCCTTACTATATCACACACATCTGAGTGGGCCTGGGACCCCACTTCTCCCTCCTGCAGACCCTACTCTCACTCTCCTAGGACAGGGACAGCTAATGGCATCACAAATCCCCTTTTAAATGGGAAAAATTTCCACCCAAGGACAAAATCCCAGTTACCCAGGAGGCAGAGGCTTCCACATGGGCAGGAGGACAGTGACCAGTTAGCACAACCACAGCCCCTCCAGCTGACCTTTCCAGGGGCCAGATTCCTAGAAAGCACTTTCCATGAAGGTTTCCCTCTGTTCCTACCCGCCTAGGGCCTGATCCTCCCTTGACCACAGTGTGCAGAGGAGCAAATTTAGGCTCAGAGAGGTAGAGGGACAATCCCACATGTCACTGCAATTAGGTGTCTGTCACCAATGTCCCATGAGGACAGAGTGCTCACCTTTGGAACAGAAGGTCCAGCACCTGCTGGGTGGTGGCCAAAGCTCTATAGGTGCCCAGGAATGTGTGCAGGTAGGAGGGGTGGCCTCCCAGGGCAGCAGGCACTAGGTTTGCTACCAGCTTCTCCAGCTTATGTTGCTGAAGGCTTGATGCCATGCAGGTCTCATTGCTTCTTTCTACTGATGCATCTTCCCCCTGGGGTGGAAAGAGGAGAGACCTGAGTCAGAGGCAGCACTGGGGACCACCAGGGGGGTTCCAGCTGTTGCTCAGACCAAATCCCCAAGCCTCAGTTTCTTGTGCCTGAGGTGGAAGAGGGGAGCCCTGAGCAGATTCACGGTTCTTAGCATCATCAGTACAAGGAGCAGTGGGCGATGATTAAATGCAGTAGTGTCTATGATCATTGTCTCAGCACAGCACTGGCAGCACCTCCTTGCATGAACTACATCATCCCTGTGACTGCTGTCACAACATCCCATTCTAGAGATGAGAAGACAGAGGCTGATTCCAGGGTGGGGGGGGGATCAGGATTTTCAGGCCAACATGGACATGTGAGGATTGAGGAAAACCAGGAAAATCTGTAGAAAAATGCAGAAACATCCTTGACTTAACATGAACTGAGATTCTGTCAAAGTCTCTTGGAGAAATTCTGACTCATATGTGGCCACTGACTTTGTATCTGGCTAGGGCAGGGCCTGGGCTGTGAGGGCGGGTGGGAGAGATGAGGAATCAGATTCCTTTGCCAGCAGCTCTCTAAGAGGAAGCCCAGAGGAGGAGCAGGGCAGGGCAGGTATCCAGGTTTTCATATATGTGGAGTCTCCTTCCTCACACTCACCCTGAGCCTGTCCTGGGCTCTGTTGGTGTCGTGGAGCACCTATCCCTCCTGCAGGGAGATGGAGTAGGGGGCTCCATGAACCAGGTCCTGTCCCATCTTCTGTGTGGAGTCCTGCAAACACAGTGCTCAGCGGACAGGCAGAGACCTCAGAGCCCTGTCTGGCTCTCTCGGCTGGTTCTCAGACCCATAAGAGATCTCCACTCCAGACACACACGCCACCCTCTGCATGGACCTCCATCAGGGAAAAAAATCTGACAACCTGAGGGCCTTGGGTTCCCATTGGCACAGATTAGAGGCCCCTCAGGAGTCCTCTTTCCCCCCTGCCAGGCCTGTCCTCAGGTATGGCCATGACAGGACCACTAGGTTCAACAACCAGTTCCTGCCCAGAGGGGACAACTCCCCTCAAGTCCCCCTTCTCCCACATGGAGATGAGGGGAAGTGGGCATGCCTGGGGGCTCCTAGAGGAGGCTGGTCCTAGACTGGCTTATTCCAGGCCACCCCTTGTTACCTTAAGTGATCTCATAACAGACAAGAGGCATCTGGGTTGAGGGTTCATCCAATGCCTACAGCCACTGAACAAGCTCTCACTCCAGGGCTTCCTGACAGAGAAGCCCCAGGATATCAGGACACAGAAGGAAAACATGTTTCTTCCTCAACTGCCTCCAGCCAAGTGAGCTGGCTCAGGGGCCATCACTAGAATGTGGGTGCCTGGTAACCAGGTTCCATTTCTATTGGGATCTGTTGACAAGGAAGTGATGTCACTTCCTGGGGTCCACTTCTTGGAACCCCCTCCTCAGACAACACCTCCAGACAGCCCTCTGGGCTGCTGCCTGCTCACCCCCTTCTCCACGCAGACCCACCTCTTCCGCAGTGACAGCAGCCCCGCCCTCTCCACGGCTCCCGGGGAGGCTCTGTGTGCAGCTGTGAGGGGACGCCCTGGCTTCCAGACTCAGTTCCTCCTCCTTACCTGTTCTCCATCCTGGATAAGTCCTGGTGTCTGTCCAGGCCTGTCTATCTCCCCACTAGCACAGTGAGAATGCAATCAAAATGTCAAGTGCCAGGATAAAGTCCACTGCAAAAACACCACAAATAATAGCTTCACTTATGAGTACAGAGATTATCAGTGTTCTAAATGCTTCATCTTTTTTCAGCACAGCCTTGGATGCAAGCAATTGCAATGCAGAAAATACATATTTACCTCTTGCTTCTACACGACTCTTGCTGGTGGTAAAACAAATACACATTTTGGTGAATGTTTGCATAAAGGAGCAAAAATGTTTATTCCAAGCTGAAACTAAGCATGAATGATTCTATGGAAGATGTTGGATGTTCTGCCCAAATTCTGCATAGTGCTTGCTGTTAAAATAGCTTTGTTGCTGAGTCCAAACTCATTCTGCTCACCTTAGGACAGGCCAATAAATCTGGAGATGAGGTACTGGGGCAAAGAATAGCAACTTTATTCACAAAGCCAGCAGAGAGGATGGCAGACCAATGTTTTAGAGAACCATCCTGCTTTAGTCAGAATACAGGCTCCTTTTATACAAAAAGCAAGGGAAGGGGTGTGATTGGTTGTTGCAAACTTCTTGCTGCAGGCACTCTTTGTTCTTGCAGCCATCCAGGTGGGCCAGGTCAAGGTGTCCCTGGAAACTTCCAACAAAAAAAGTTTTTCTCTGTTTTGCAACTTGCCATCTCCACAACAGTGCCGAAGGGCTAACATCCTTAAAGGTCAGAGATCTGAGACTAGGCTCTCCTGTGTATTTCAGGCTAAAGGCAACATTGTTTCACAAAAGGTGCAGAGCTAGCAAGACTGAGCCTAGAAAGCAGGGCACAGTGGTTAAAATTAAACGAACAGATCCAATAAAAAGTCAGATTGGTTCTCCTCTATTACAGCTTCTGTTGTCCTTTCTATTAATGTTGAAGTAATTGTCATGAAGTTGTTTTCTGACTTCAGTATTTACACTGTTTGAATTGAGCGATTGAAAGATTTTTGTGACTTTTGTTGGCATTCAGTATTTTTCATTTCTCTTGCATTCAGAAACTCATTGGTGCTCTCTAACAAACACAGCTGGAAGAGTTCTCAGTTAATTTAAAGCAGGGAACTAATATTTTAATTTTCAAGGAAAGGCCCCAAATTCTTGTTTACTTTTTGAATAATCCATTGAATGAAGCCAGTTTGCTTATTTCTTATTTATCATTTTCAATATCTCTTTAGCAATAGAACTATGGAAATTGAAAGAAGAGCAAAAAGTGTTACTGAAATATTCCATTGTTTAATGGAACTTGGTGAAATCTCCCTGTCAGACTGTTCTTAAAAGGGAAAACATTAGTTATGAATAGGAAAATAAATTCTGACTTGTGGATAATCATTATTGTATCTGCCATGACTCTATTTTGAAGTGAGTTTCATCTCTTGAAGAATTTGAGTGTTATACATGGATGTTACTAGTTGCTCTTCTAACAAAGAGACAAGTGGAATTATCATGTGTAGTTTTAAAAAGGAAAGAAATAGCTGACCTAAAAGTTCTCTTTTTGTCAGTGGACATGTTAGGAAGTCATTAATCAAGAGATCCAACATAATCCTGAAGAATGGAAAAGGCAAGTTTTGCCATGAATGATGTATCAGGTGTTTCAACAAATCAATTTGTAGAGCAGTTCCCAGAGTTGTTAACTTTATGCCATTATACTTGTTCATAAGGCTAAAGTTGTGTGTTTTCTCATTAATGAATGTCCAACGGACAAAGAACAAGTGAGATGTGACCATTGCAGAAGATATGTGACAAAGTAAATTGAACAATGGCAAAGTACTCTCTCTGGAAGAAATTCTATAACTGAATTCCACAAAACAAAGAACTGTTAAGCAGAACCAACAGTTCAGGGAAATATAACTAATGAAAGAGATATGTAATTTAAATGCTTGTAATTTATTTCAGATGAACAACAAATAAAAGTATGTCTCACGGCTTGAGCATTACTTGCTAAACCTGGCAATTCTACCCAGTGTGCTGGAAGTCGCAGACCCCTTTCTAACTGAGCTGGCTGGAGGGCTTTAGGGAAATGCACCGCGGGCTTTCTGGCCCAGGACGAGGCAGTCGCTCTGGGCCTTCTGCGCATGTGCGCCGCCCCCACTTCCCCTCCCCCCACTCGCCCGTGTGTTCCAGTTCCCTGGTCGCGAGGAGACGGCGCCCGAGACTCTGGCGCCTGAAGGCGCGGGGGGGGGGGGGGGGGGGGGGAAGGCTGGGAAGCGGCTGTTGAGCGCCGGAGGGTTGGGCGCGTGGAGCAGGGGCCTTCGCGCGAGAGGGGTGAGTGAGAAACGGCTTTGTCCTCTGACCTCGGTGTGAATCCGGCTCCGTTTTCACGCACCTGAGGAGACCCGGCGCGTCCCAGCGCTTGTTACCGGGCGAGGCGGAGTTTCCTCATCTCCGGGATGAAGCGCGGTCCGAGGCGCCGGTGCGGCCGCGCGCGGACTCCGGCTTTCCGGCGCTCGGTATACACGCACTTCTCATCTCAGCAGAGAAACGCCTTCTTTTCTCCTCGGGATCTCGCTCCATCCTCCCAACCACCTGCGGTCAGTGTCGCGGCCCTTTTTAACAGTGAAATAGGCTCAGAGAGGCGATAGGAATCCGAAGTGGCGACCGGCGCAGGGGCAGGAGGAAGGAGAGATTCCATACCTCATCCTCGGCCCAGCATGAAACCTGAGCATGAGTCAGTCGCAGCAGTTAGCAGCTCCGTGGCCCTAACCTAACCCCTTTAGGAAATCATTTTGAAGTCAATGCGGCATTGGATTTGGGGAGTTCTTGTTTCTAAAGAACTTGTGAGCCTGGCACATAAACGGACGCGTCCAGGTCCCTCTGACCGCCCCCGCCCCAGCGTTGCCTGTGTTCTCAGTAGCGCCAGTTTGCTTTTACAGGTGGTCCTGCTTGTAACTCAAGCTGACAGGAAGATCCCGGAGCTTGAGATTTTGGGTGAATATTCCAGCTGGCTTGGGTCCAGCTTTTGTGTAACAAAGCAGCTTTTGTGATGTAAGGGGGTTCCAGGAGCAGGAATCCCTGATAGGACAACAGTAGGTCTGAGACTTCAGTACAGATCCAGAGCCCTAGTGGAAGGGGCTCTTATTGCTCAGCCAGAAGCAACGTGGGTCCTCTTGCCAGGACCACTGTCATATCCAGACTGTCACAGACTGGGTGACGGTGGAAGCTTTGGGCCAACTTTCAGAGGAGGTGTAAGCTGTGGCTGGGATAGGAGGGCAAGACAAAAGGAACAGAAGATACTGCTTCTTGGGGAGTTATGAAAGCATCGTGTGGAAGGAAGAGCTTACCAGCCACAGGGGAGGGAATTGCCTACTTCATCCCTTCATTCTTCACTGCACTCTTTCTGGACTCTAAGCTGCTCCCCCACTACACCACAACTAGAGATATGCTGATGCCCTGTAGTGATGTTAGAGAATCAGAGATGGTACGGCAAGACAGGTCTTTAATACCTGGACTTCAGACAGGACTGTTTCTGCTTTAATTGAAAGACGGTGTTGGGATAGTGTGGGCAGGAAGTGGGTCTAAAATATTAAGTGGTTACAGTCATATATTTTATTATGGCAGAATCAGGAGCAGACATTGAGTCTCTTGATAGTTCAGGCAGGTTTTCTATACTTTGACAACAGATAAATCAAAACCAAATTTTTTGTTTGTTTGCTTGTTTTTGTTTTTGTCAAAAGATACTTTTGAGAACCTGAAACCATAACTTGTTAAGAGGATTTTTTTTTCCTTCCAAAAGAGACCAGCCCTTTAAAACACCCCATCCCTTTTTTTTCAGAATCTTGTTGGGATTCTCTGTTTTGTGATGAAGATTACACATTTTTGTTCACTGTTTTTGCTCAGCATCAGTTTTAAGGAAAGCATTATATTCCATTACTTGGTTTTTCCTAATTGGCTGAATTAGTTTAATGTGTTTACATTTTTCTGGGTTACAGCATACATTGTTCATAAATTAGCAGGAAACAAATGTTTTTACATTTGAAAACTAATGTGACCAGGCACTGCATAGTCATACAGAGTCATGCATGGACACAGAGTGTCCCTTTCTGCCCCTTCTCAAGTTGTCTCCCTTTCTGAGGTGTTTGCCAGCTACTGTGTGGAGCTTGTTGGGCAGGTGATGTCTCTCATGACCTTTCCCTCTTTCTCAGCTGTACCCTTACAGTTCTGCACTCTCTTCCAGGACCAGCAGAAAATGATCACATCCAAGGTGAGTTGTTTAATTTATGCACAGTTTTGCTTAACGGAGACTATCTGAGGTTTATAAAATGCACATTCATATGAAATAGTAGAAATGAATAAGTTAACATCAGGAAAAATAGCAGAAGTCAGCAAATCACAGTCCATGGGCCACTTGCAGCATGCTGCTTGTTTTTCCAGGGCCCACAAACTTTAGAATTTTTAGATGACTGAGTAACAAGTAAATCAAGAGTAATATTCTGTGATATGAAAATTTTATGAAATTCTATTCTCAGTGTCTGTAACATTTTACTGGAACACAGTCACACTCATTCATTTGCAGCTGTGGCTGCTTAAATTTGTGTACATTACAAGGGTGGAGTTGAGTGGTTGTGAAATAGATTGGCTCACAAACCTAAGATATTTACTGTGTGGACATTTACTGAATATGTTTGCTCACCTCTAATACAGAGTAGCAGATCAACAGTAGGACAAAGACGCCATGTAGGTAAATGTGAATCTTGTGATCTTACTGACTTGTGAAACTAGGATGTAAAAAGTTTTTTGAGAGGCTTTGTTAGGTGGGATTGTGAACCTTCCAGTGACAGCCTTAACATTACCTAAAGAAGTGGTAAAAATAAAGTGAATGATTCTTATCCAATCCAGGGGATAAGTTAAGAGATGTCAAAAGAACATATGTGATAAATACTTCAAATGAATTGAGTCAGTATTAGGACTCATGATTGTTCAGAGAAGGGACAGGTCTGAGTAGACCAGGGCAACCTAGGGTGGTTAGTAGGATGAAGCTTTGTGACATTTAGAGGCAGAATCTAAATCTTTGTTGAGTCCTCTTATTTAATTGTGATAGAATACACGTGACATGAAATTCACAGTTCAACCATTAAAAAGTGTAGAATTCAGTGACATTTTGTACATTCAAAATGTGCAACCATAGCCACCATCTACTTCTAGAATCTCTTCATCACACCAAAAGGAAACTGTGTGCCCTTAACAAGCAGTACGTAAGCTAACTAACAGTTACTCTCGTTTACCCCAGCCCCTAGCAACCACAAATCTGTTTCCTGTTCATGGATTTCCCTATTCTGGGTAGCCCATATACATGGAATCATGTAGCCTTTTGTTTGTGGCTTCTTTCACTTATTGTGTTTTCAAGATCCATCCATATTGTAGCTTATATCACTTCTTCATCCCTTTTATGACAATAAATATTCCATTGTATGTATATATGTATATATATATATGTATATATACATGTAATTGGGCACTTGTGATTCCATTTTTGGTTATTTAGAATAGTGCTGTTGTGAGCGTTCTTGTACAAATTTTTGTTTGAAGATCTATTTTCAGTTTTTTCCTAGGAGTGAAATGGATGGGTCATGTATGTGATAATTCTGTGTTTAACTTATTTTGAAACTGTCAAACTGTTCCACAGCAAGGTCCCTTGCAAGTCATATGAATTTTATGTTAGCTTTTCTATTTCCACACAAAAGGCCATTGAAATTTTGATAAGGATTACATCGTATCTGTAGACCACTTTGGGGAATATTGCCATTTTAAGAATAGTAAATCTTAGAATCCATGAACATGGGGTGTTTTTCCATTAACTTAGGTTTTTAATTTCTTTCAGCAATGTTCTGTAGTTTTTAGTGTACAGATCTTACACATCCTTACTTAAATTTATTCTTAAGTATTATTTTAGATGCTATTGTAAGTGGAATTGTTTTCCTAACTTCCTTTTTGATTGCTTATTGATAGTGTGTAGAAATACAAAGGATTTTTTAGTGTTGATCTTGTATCTTACAACTTTGCTGAATTTATTCACTAGTTCTAATAGTTTGTAGATTCTTTAGGATTTTCTATATATGTCATCATGTGATCTGAAGATAGATAATTGTAATTCTTCCTTTCCAATTTGAATGCCATTTATTTATTTACCTACCTACCCACCTACATACCTATCTACTGTGCTATTTGCTCTGGCTAGAATTTCTAGTACAGTGTTGAATATATAAGTGTCTAAAGCAGGCATCCTTGTTTTTCTTTTCTTTTTTTTTAATCATCTTAGTCTTCTTAAGTGTGCAGTTCAGAAGTGTTAAGTTTATTTACACTGCTGTGCAACCAACCTCCAAAGCATTTTCATCTTGCAAAATTGAAAATGTGTACCCATTAAACAGAAACTCCTGTCAACTGAAATAAATATGCAGCCTAAAAGTTAAGGGTTATGTTTTATTTGGCAGAAGGACTTGAGCCAGGATGACAGCCTCCCAGATCGCTCTGAGGGACCACTCCAAAGAGGTAGGGGAGGAGCTAGGATATATAGGAGCTTTACAACAAAGACCAGGTGGTTGGAACAATAAAAGATTACTTGTTATCTAAAGAAAACCAGGCATCTCAAGTTCAAGAATTTAGTGTTTTTCTATGTATGGGAGGAACAAACATTTGGGTTCATTGAATTCATTCCTTTGACAAGCATCTAGCTATCTAGGGCCAGTGTCCTGTCCTTTCTTATTCTGAGTCCACTCAGAGGGCACCATTGTGAGTGGCTTCAGAGGCTGGGCTGCAGGCCTGTCCTCACTGGGGGGTGGTGGCAGCCGCTGATGGCTTAGTTTCAGCATTCTTTGTTTACTGATATGTTTGCACTATTTTCACTCACATTGCAGTATTTTTATTCACACTCCCCACTCCCGTCTGCCTCCTATTCAACTTTCTGTGAGTTTGGCTACTCTTGATACTTCATGTATATATAAGTGAAATCATATAGGACTTGTCTTTTTGTGACTGGCTTATTTTACTTAAGGTAATGTGTTCAGGGTTCACCCATGTTGTACAATGTTTTAGAATTTTCTTCATTTTTTAAGGTTGAATGTTATTCTGTTGTGTATATATATCACATTTTGTTTATTCATTCATCTGTTGATGGATATTTGGTTTGCTTCTGCCTTTTGGCTATTGTGCATGATGCTTCTATGAACATGGGTGTACAAATATCTGTTTGAGACTCTGCTTTCAATTCTTTTGGATAAATACCAAGAAATGATATTGCTGGATCACACGGTAATTATATTTTAAATTTTTTGAGGAACCATCATACTGTTCTCCATAGCATCTATACCATTTTATATTCCCACGAACAGTGCACAAGTGTTCCAATTTCTGTACATCCTCACCAACACTTGTTATTTTCTGCTTTTTTTTGATAGCAGCTATCGTAATGGGTGTAAAGTAGTATCTGATTGTGCTTTTGATTTGCATTTCCCTAATGATTAGTGATGTTGAGCATATTTTTATAAGCTTGTTGGCCATTTGTATATTTTCTTTGGAGAAACGTCTGTTTAAGTCCTTTGCTCATTTTTAAATAATTTTTTTCTTTCTTTCTTTTTTTTTTTTTTTTTTTGTTATTGAGTTGTAGGAGTTCTCAGGGAGCCCCCAGACAGGTCAAAACACAATTCTTTGAAAAACAAGTTGCATATAGCTGTATCTTGTTTTAGTGTGCCTTGCAGATACTGCATTTTTTATACATTGAATGTTTGTGGCATCCTTGCATCAAACAAATCTATTTGTGCCATTTTTCCAGAAGTACTTACTCACTTCTTGGTAATTCTTATAACACTTCAAACATTTTCATTATTATTATATTTGTTATGGTGATCTGTGATCAGTGACCTTTGATGTTACCATTGCCAAATTATTGTGACTCATTAGAAGCTCAGAAGATGGCTAGCATTTTTTAGCAATAAAGTATTTTTAAATTAAAGTATGTACATTTTAAAAGATGTAACACTATTGCACACTTACTGTACTACAATATAGTGTAAAAATAACTTTTATATGCACTGGGAAACCAAAAAATCACATTACTGAATTTAGTGCATTGGTCTGGAACTTGAACCTGAAATATATACAAGGTGTGCCTGTATTGACCACTCTGGCAGCAGGAAGCCAAACCAGGAATGCCTTGGTTATTCCAGGTGTTTTGTTAGATTGCAGAGTTCCGAAAAACTTGATTCTGAGAGTTTTTTCTAGTTTAATCATTGCTTTACAAGAGGTATGGAATTCTAGGTTTCCCTACTCTATTATTTTACCTAAAGATTTCCACATCAGTTTTATTTTAATTTTCTAAGACTTACTTTTTTATTGAAGTATAGTTGATTTGCAACATTGTGTTAGTTTCTGGTATCTAGCAAAGTGATTCAGTTATACACACATACATACACATACTCTTTCATATTATTTTCCATTATGTATTATTACAGAATATTGAGTATAGTTCACTATGCTATACATTAAGGCATTGTTGTTTATCTGTTTTATGTATAGTAGTTTGTATCTGCTAATCCTAGAGTCCTAATTTACCCTCCCCCATCCTCTTTCCCCTTTGGTAACTGTAAGATTGTTTTTTATGTCTGAGAGTCTGTTTCTGTTTTGTAAATAAGTTCTTTTGTGTCATATTTTAGATTCCATATGTAAATGATATCATAAGGAATTTGTCTTTCTCTTTTTGACTTGCTTCACTTAATATGATAATCTCTAGATCCATCCATGTTGCCGCAAATGGCATGATTCCACTCTTTTATGGCTGAGTAATATTCCATTGTGTATGTATACCACTTCTTGATCCATTCATTGGCTAATGAACATTTAGGTTGCTTCCATGTCTTAGCTATTGTAAATAGTGCTGCTATGAACACTGGGGTGCATGTATCTTTTTAAATTATAGTTTTCTCTAGATATATGTTGAGGAGTGGGATTTCTGGATCATATGGAACTCTGTTTTTAGTTACTTAAGGAACCTCCATTTTGTTTTCCATTGTGCTGCACCAATTTACATTCCTGCCAACAGTGTAGGAGGGTTCCCTTTTCTCCACATTCTCTTCAGCATTTGTTTTTTGTGTTTTTTTTAATGATGGCCATTCTGACCATTGTGAAGTAGTACCCCATGGTGGTTTGCTTTACATTTCTTTAATAATTAATGATGTTGAGCATCTTTTCATGTGCCTATTGGCCATCTGTATGTCTTATTTGGAGAAATGTCTGTTTAGGTCTTCTGCCCACTTTTTGATTTGGTTGGATTTTTTTGTTATGTTTGAGTTGTATGAGCTATTTATATATTTTGGAAATTAATCCCTTGTCAGTCTCATTGTTTGCAAATATTTTCTCCAATTCCATAGGATGTATTTTCATATTGTTTATGGTTTCCTTTACTGAGCAAAAGCTTATAGGTATGATTAGCTTCCATTTGTTTATTTTTGCTTTTATTTCTATTACCTTGGGAGACTGACCTAAGAAAACGTTGGTACAGCTTATGTCAGAAAATGATGTGCCTGCTTTCTCTTCTAGGAGTTTTATGTCATCATGTCTTATGTTTAAGTCTTCAATCCATTTAGACTTCATTTTTGTATATGGTGTGAGGGACTATTCTAACTTCATTTATTTGCATGCATCTGTCTAGCTTTTGCAATACCACTTGCTGAAGAGACTGTCTTTTCTCCATTGTATATTCTGGCCTCCTTTGTCAAGATTAATTGACCATAGGTGTGTGGGTTTATATACTCATGCCAGTACCATGCTGTTTTGATTACTGTAGATTTGTCACATTATCATAAGTCTGGGAGTGTTATGCCTCCACCTTTGTTCTTTTTCTTCACAGTTGCTTTGGTAATTCAGGATCTTTTAGGGTTCTGTATACATTTTAGGGTTATTTGTTCTAGTTCTGGGGAAAATGTCTTGGGTAACTTTTTAAATATCACATTAAATCTGTACATTGCTTTAGGTCTTTCACCTCCTTGGTGAGGTTTATTACTAAATATTTCACTTATTCTTGGTGTGATTTTAAAAACATTTTTTTAACTTTCCCTTTCTGATATTTCATTGTTAATGTAAAGAAATGCAACTGATTTCTGTATGTTAATCTTATATCTGCTACCTTGCTGAATTCATCTACTAGTTGTAGTAGTTTCTGTGTGGCATCATTCATGTTTTCTACATATAGTATCATATCATCTTCATATAATGATAATTTTGCCTCTTCTCTCAATGTGGATCCCTTTTATTTATTTATTTATTTTTTGTCTGATTGCTGTGACTAGGACTTCCCGATACTATATTGAATAGAAGCGGTGAGAGTGGGCATCCTTGTCTTGTTCCAGATTTTAGTGGAAAGGCTTTCAAGTTTTCACTGTTGAATGTTATGTTGACTGTGGGCTTATCATAAATAGGTTTTTTTTATGTTGAGATATATTCCCTCTATACCCACTTTGGTAAGAGTTCTTATCATAAGTGGATGTTGAATTTTATCAAATGCATTTTCTGCATCTTGAGATGATTATGTGATTTTTGTCCTTTCTTTATTTGGTATGGTGTATCAAGGTGATTGATTTGCATATGTGGAACTGTTCTTGTGTCCCTGGGATGAATCCAACTTGTGTGATCTTTTTTTATGTGTAATTGCATTCTGTTTGCTAATATTTTGTTAAAATTCTTGTATCACTGTTCATCAATGATATTGGCCTATAATTTTCTTTTTTAGTAATGTCTAGGTCTGTTTTTGGTATCAGGGTGATGGTGGTTTCATAGAATGAGATTTGGAGTATTCTCTCTTCAATCTTTGGGAAGAATATGAGAAGGATTGGTTTAATTTCTTCTTTGTATGTTTAGTGAAATTCCCCAGTGAAGCCATCTGGTCCTGGACTTTTGTTTGCAGGGAAGCTTTTTGTTTTTCTTTCTTAATTACTGATTCTATTTCACTTTTGGTGATTGATCTGCTCAGATTATCTGATTGTTCCTGTTCAGTTTGGTGGGCTTTGTGTTTCTAGAAACTTCCATTTCTTCTAGGTTTTCCAATTGTTGACATATAATTGTTCATAGTATTCTCTTGTGGTTTTTGTTTTTGTTTTTGTTTGTATTTCTGTGGTACTGGTTGTTATTTTTCTTCTTTTATTCCTTATTTTGTGTATTTAGGTTCTCTCTCTTTTCTTCTTGGTGAACCTGGCCAGAGGTTTGTTGATTTTGTTTACCCTTCCAAAGAACCAGCTTTTGGATTTAAAACATTTTTTCCTACTGTTTTTAAAATGTCTATTTTATATATTTTTTCCTCTGATTTTTATTGTTTCCTTCATCCTGCTGACTTTAGATTTTGTTTCATCTTTTTCTAGTTTTTTTAATTGGTAGGTTACATTGTTTGATATTTCTCTTATTTTTTGAGAAAGGCCTGTGTCACTCTGAACTTCCCTCTTAGGATTATTTTAGCTGCATCCCATAGATTTTGTGTGGTTGTGTTTTTATTGTCAAATGTCTCAAGATATTTTTAAATTTTCTCTTTGATTTCATTATTGACCCACAGGTTTTTTAGTAGCACGTTGTTTAGTCTCCATGCAGTAAGTTTTTTTCTCATTTCTCCTGCAGTAGTTGATTTCTATTTTTATGTCATTGTGGTCAGAAAAGATGCTTGAAATAATTTCTATCCTCTTAAATTTGTTGAGGCTTTTGTTTCATATTACATAATCAATCCTTATAAATGTTCCATGTGCATTTGAATAGAATGCATATTCTCGTATTTTGGGGGATATAATGTTCTGATAATATCAGGTAGGTCTAATTGTTCTATTATATCATTGAGAATTTCTCTTTGATTTTCTGTCTGGAAGATCTGTCCATTGATGTGAGTGGGTGTTAAAGTCTCCTACTCTTACTGTAATCCCATTAGTTTCTCCCTTTATGTTTATGTGTATATATATATGTGTGTATGTATATATATATATACATACACACACACGCATTCATACGCACACACACTCCCTTTATGTCTATTAGGACTTAGGTGCTCCTGTATTGCAAGCACATATGTTAATGAGTATAAAAACCTCTTGTTGTATTGTTCCTTTTATCATTACATAGTGTCCTTTATTCTTTCTTTATGGTCTTTATTTTAAAGTCTATTTTGTCTGATATGAGTATTGATACCCCCACTTTCTTGTCATTTCTTTTTGCATGAAACATCATTTTACATCCTTTGACTTTCAATCTGTATGTGTCCTTTGCCCTAAAGTGGACCTCTTATAGGTAGCATATTGTAGGCTTTTGTTTTATTATCCAGTATACAAGTCTGTGTCTTTTGCTTGGAACATTTAATCCATTCAGTTTTTCATTTTTCTTTTTTCTTTCTTTTTTTTTTTTTTTTTTTGAGTTATAGTCAATTTATGATATTGTGTCAGTTTCCAGTGTGGAGCACAATTTTTCAGTTATACATGAACATACATATATTCTTTGTCACATTCTTTTTCACCATGAGCTACCACAAGATCTTGTGTATATTTCCCTGTGCTATACAGTATAATCTTGTTTATCTGTTCTTCATATGTCTGTCAGTATCTACAAATTTTTAACTCCCAGTCTGTCCCTTCCCACCCCTCTCCTCCTGGCAACCACAATTTTGTTTTCTATCACTATGAGTTTGTTTATGTTTTGTATTAATGTTCATTTGTGTTTTCCTTTAGTCCATTGACTTTTAAATTATTGATAGATATGTATTTATTGCCATTTTAAACTTTGTTTTCTGATTGATTTTGTATTTCTTCTTTGTTCTTTTTTGTTTTTCATATTGTATTTTTTTTAACATTTTTTATTGATTTATAATCATTTTACAATTTTGTGTCAAATTCGTGTTCAGCACAATTTTTCAGTCATTCATGGACATATACACACTCATTGTCACATTTTTTTCTCTGTGAGTTATCATAACATTTTGTGTATATTTCCCTGTGCTATACAGTGTAATCTTGTTTATCTATTCTACAATTTTGAAATCCAAGTCTATCCCTTCCCACTGTCCACCCCCCTGATAACCACAAGTCTGTATTCTCTGTCTGTGAGTCTATTTCTGTCCTGTATTTATGCTTTGTTTTTGTTTGTTTGTTTTTGTTTTTGTTTTTTAGATTCCACATATGAGCGATCTCATATGGTATTTTTCTTTCTCTTTCTGGCTTACTTCACTTAGAATGACATTCTCTAGGAGCATCCATGTTGCTGCAAATGGCATTATGTTGTCGGTTTTTATGGCTGAGTAGTATTCATACTGTGTTCTTGATGGTTTTCTTTTGTATTATGCTGTTGTTCTGTTCTTTTTGCTTTTTCTGACTCTATTGTATGTTTTTCATTTGTGGTTACCCTGTTTTTCAAGTATGTTAACCCATTACTTTATATATTTCCTTTAGACTGGTAGCCATATGGGCTCAAACACATTCTAAAAAAAAAAAATCTACACCTTCTTACTCTCCTCCCCCACATTTTATGATTTTGATGTCCTCTTTTGCATCTTCATATTTCTTTTTGCCATTCACTGTAGTTATCACATTTCCAGTTGTGATTTTTTTTCTTTTCTATGAATTCCTGCTTCTTTTGTATTTAGAGAAGGACTTTCACTATTTCTTTTAGGATAGTTATAGTGTTCCTGTATTGTTTTAGTTTTTACTTGTCTGAGAAAGTTTTTGTCTCTCCCTCTATTCTAAATGATAATCTTGCTGGGTAGAGTATCGTAGGTTGCAGGTGTTTTTCCTTCGGGACTTTGAATGTATTTTGCTGCTCCTTTCTGGTCTGCAATGTTTCTGTAGAGAAATTAACTGGTAGCCTTATGGGGATTCCCTTGTAATTAACTCTTTGTTTTTCTCTTGCTACCTTTAGAATCTTCTCTTTAACTTTGGCCATTTTAATTACAATTTGTTTTATTGTAGGTCTCTTTGGGCTCATGTTTTATGAGATCCTCAGTGCTTCCTGTACCTGGATATCTGTTTCCTTCTTTAGGTTTGCGAAGTATTCAGCCATAGTTTCTTCAGATAAATTTTTTATCTCCTTTTCTCTTTCTTCTCTTTCTGGGATCCCTATTATGCTTAGATTGGGATGTTTTATATTATCCCATAGGTCTGGTATATTGCTTTCACTGTTTTTTTTTTCATTTGTCTTTCTGTCTGCTGTACCAATTGGGTGATTTCTGTTATTCTATCTTCCAAATCACTTTTTCATTCAAACTGCATTATCCAGTTTGCTGTTTGTTGCCTTTAGCCAGTTTTTGTCTCAGCAAATGAGTTTTCTAAATTAATTGGCTCCTCTTTATAATTTCTAGTTCCTTGTTAAAATGATCTGCATTCCCATCAGTAGACTTTCTTAATTCCATCAGTGGTTTCATTACCTCCTTTTTGAACTCACGTTCTGGTAGTCTGGAGAGGTCTGTTACGTTGTTTATTCTTTCAGTAGAATCCTCTAGTTTCTTTAGTTGGTAGTGGTTCCTCTACTTTTTCATTTTACTTACATTTCTCTGACTCTATGAATTTAGGTGAAACAGTTATCTGCTACAGTCTTGAAGGGCTTTTTTAAGTGGGAGTGTCCCTGTGTAGCCTCTGTGAGTCTAATATTTTTGGTGTGAGGGTTGGTTTTAGTATGGCTGCCTCCCATATGCTTCCTCAGTGTGTGCTGGTCGTTATTCCCTTGGTATGGGGTGTGATTTTTGCTGTGGTTCCCAGAGCCTGCACTGGGTGTTGGGTGGGGTCTCCTTTTTGCTCTGTGGTTGTCACAGCTCTGTTGAGGGCAGGTCTACTTCCTAGTTGTTGGGTTGGATGCCCCTAGATTGGACACAGAACTGTAGTGTGTGTAGGCGGGCCTGGAGTGCTCCCGCTGGGAGAGGAGCTACTTAGTGTTCCTCTGCAGTAGCTGTCCCCTAGGAAGAGTGCTCTGTGGTGTCACCAGTCACCTGGTGTGTGGCTCAGAAAGTACACTGTTTTGGGCACTGCCCTTGGCCCACTGCAACCATGGGAATTCAGGCCCTCAGCCTGGGTGTCCCTTAGGTGTTGTGATTCCAAAATCACTGGCACAGATCTGCTGGTGCAGAACTGCTGAGCTGAGGCCCAGGCCCGCTGGAGTCATGCACCTGGACCTGCTGTGGGTGCTGCTGGGTCAGCCCAGACCCCAACCTCACGTTTGCATGCACAAGGTCACGGAGCCTACAGCCAGACCTCCCCTGGCCAGGGAAGCACCAGCTCTGCTCAGCTGTCCTGCAGGCACTGAGTTTACAGAATGCCTGTGGTTGTATACATCTGGGGGTTGCCCAGCCCCTGTGATGCTCAGATTTCAGCCCTGCTTCTGAGGTTGCACAGCCTCTGGGGATCGGCTTGGATTTGAGCACAGCCTCCCACTGGTGCTGGCATGCTTATAGGAGGGTAGGTGGAGCCTCCCCTACTGTGAGTGCTCTGTGAGTGAGGCTCCTGTGGCCCCACCCTGCCCCTTTCTTTGATCATGCATGTCAACACTGGGGGTTCCATGATGAACCCAACTTTCTTCCTGTGCATGCCCCTGATTGTGGCTCAGAACAGGCTCTAGCCCTTTCAGGCTGTCCCTGCACAGCCAACCCTAGTCCTCTCCCCAGATCTGACCTCTGAAGCCTGAGTTTCAGCACCCAGCCTCTGCAGGCACATGGAGATACGCCCCTTGGGCTGGGGAATGCAGCGAGGTGGCACGGACCCTCTGTGCCAGTCTCTTTCCCTTCTGCCTGCTGCACACTGACTGCTGCCCTCTCCTCTGAGCCTGTGAAGCTCCCTTTCTGTCCTGGTGGATCTCCATGCTGGTGAAGGGGTTGCCCAGGGTGAGGAAACATCTCCTCCCTCACAGCTCCCACCCAGGGGTGCAGGTCCCAATCTGATTCCACTCTTTTCCCCTTCATTCTACCTTGTTATGTGGTAATCCTTGGAATTTTGGTCTTATGAGAGCTTCTACCAGCATTCAGCAGGTATTCTGTGAGAATTGTTCCACATGTAGATTTATTTTTGATGTATTTGTAGGAGAAAATGAGCTCCATGTCCTTCTATTCTGTCATTTTGATCTGACCTCTCCTCTATTTCCAGTTTTATTGAAATATGGTTGACCTACAACCATAAAGTCCAAGTGTACAACATAACTTGACTTACATATATCATGAAACAGATATCACAAAAAGTTTGGTTAATGTCCATCATCTCATATACATACCAAAAAAATGTTTTTCCTTGTGATGTAACTCTTAGGATTTACTCAAACTTTCATATATACCACACTTTGTGTGACCTGTAATCATCATGTTGTACATTAAACCCCCAGTACCCATTTAATTTATAACTGGAATTTTGTAAATATTTTTTGTTTATCTATTTATTATTGAAGTATAGTTAGTTTACAATGCTGTGTCAACTTCTGGGGTACAGCATAATGTTTCAGTTATGCATATACATACATATATTCATTTTCATATTTTTCATTATAGGTTGCTATATGATATTGAGTATATTTCCCTGTGCTGTATAAAAGGAACTTATTATTTATCTATTTTATACAAAGTAGTTAGGATCTGCAAATCTCTGAGCTCCCAATTTATCCCTTCTGGCCTCCTTTCCCCCTGCTATCCGTAAGTTTGTTTTCTATGTCTGTGAGTCTGTTTCTGTTTTGTAAATAAGTTCATTTGTCTGTGTGTGTGTGTGTGTGTGTGTGTGTGTGTTTAGATTCCACATGTGAGTGATATCGTGGTATTTTTTTTTTCTCTTTCTGACTTACTTCACTTAGAATGATGAAGGACCTAAAGAATAGTCATTCTAAGGGAAGTTTGTAAATTTTGACCACCTTCATCCAGTTTCTGCTCACCACCCCTTAGTTCTCCACTCCCAGCCACTGGTAACCACTAATCTGATCTCTTTGCCTATGAGTTTGGTGGGTTTGTTTGTTTGTTTGTTATGTGTTTATTTAGATTCCACATATAAGTAAAATCATACAATATCTTGTGTCTGACATCACACTTATCATAATACATTCAAGGTCCATCCATATTGTTATAAATAGAAATTTCTTCTTTTATTGCTGAGTAATAGTCTCTCTATATATATTTTATATTCTATATATATCCTATGTATATTTTATTCATAGGAGATTATACCTCTTAATATTCCTTACCTCTATGATGCCCCTCCCCCTTTCTTGTCCTACTGGTAACTGTTAGTTTGTTCTCTATATTTGTGTTTCTTTTTTCTTATATTCACTAGCTTTTTTAAATATATTCTACAAATAAGTGGTATCATACAACATTTGTCTTTCTCTATCTGACTTATTTCACTTAGTATAATACCCTCCAAGACCATCCATATTATTACAAATGGCAAAACTTTCACTCTTTTTTATGGCTGAGTAGTATTCCATTATGTGTATATATACCACATTTCTTTATCCATTCATCTGTCATGGACACTTAGATTGCATCCATATCTTGGCTATTGTAAATAATGCTGCTGTGTTCATTGAGTGCATATATTTTATTCAATTAGTGTTTTAATTTTTTTTTTTTTTTGGATATATACCCAGGAGTGAAATTGCTGGGTCATATTTTCAAATTTTTTGAGAAACTGTTTTCCACAGTAGCTACACCAGTTTACATTCCTACCGACTGTGTATGAGGGTTCCCTTTTCTCCACATGCTCTCCAACATTTGATATTTATTTTCTCTGATAATAGCCAGTCTGATAGCCGTGAGGTGATATATCATTTCTCTGATGCTGAACAATGCTGAACATGTTTTCACACATGTACTGGCCATACACATATCTTCCTTGGAAATATGTCTATTCAGGTATTCTGCCAATAGTTTTTTTTTTTTAGGAGTTTTCTCTTGCTCTTTCATTTGAGATACATTCTTCTGTCTTCTCATTTTGCTTAGTTTTCTCTCTCTAGGAAATAAGTGAAACAGTTACTGTTGCTGTCTTGAAGGGGCTTCCTTATGTGGAAGCATCCCCATACAGTCAGCATGTAACTAGTGGATTTGGAGGGATAGCTGGATCTGACTTGAACACAAGTTATGCCTTTCCTTAGGGTTTGCTGGCAGCTGTCACCTTGCTAGTAGGTGTTACTGGAGATGGAGAGACTACAGCTGGATCCACGTTTGAACTCAGGCTTCCAATCTGCTCAGTGGCTGTCTCTGCCCTCTTAGGAGTGGACATGAGTCACATATTGCTGGACTAGGAGCCCTGAAGGTCAGGCCCAAGCTGGCTCCATGTATGTGCTCTCCCCGCTTCCAGCACTGGTACCTTTGCTCCAGAGGGGAGCAGCACTGGAGCGAGGTTGGGCATTTGGCTTGAACTGGGGCACAGGACATTGTGGTCCTACCGGAGCAGAGATCTGGCCTGCTTCTATTGTAAGCCTGGGTGAGCAGCAGCATTGCATGCCCCGACCTTGCTCAAATGCTGCTTTGGGTCTGAGCTTCCTTTTTCCCTCACAGCTTGGCTCTTCCCTTGGCTTCTGTCACACTTGCCCTGGTACAGAATTGCACCACAGGGCACATAGGGCCTGTGTGGACTTCCAGCGTGGGTCTGGGCACCAGCTGTGTACATTTGACTTCAGCTGGAGATCAGAGGTGTTTCTCATGTGCTTACTGTGTAAGCACCAGTAACGGATGCCCCTGCTCTTCTCAGGTGCCAAGCTGGGTTACACACACCCGGGACCTCATCCCAGTGTGGAGCTGCTTCATGAAACAAGTGGGGCTCCAACGTTCACTGGGCTCAGGCTTGGATGCCTGCTGCAGCAGTCACAGGAAACCAGGCAGCCTCCTGTGCAGTTTTCAGTCTGTGTGCTTAGCCTTGCTTCAGGAGCAAGCAGGCATGTGAATGCTCCTCACTGGTGAAGTTCACAGCCCTCCTGTTGAACTTACTGGCCCTCCAATTGGCCAAGGGGCTCACCTTCCCTGTATTAGACCCCATGCTAGGGCACCAAATATGTGGCTTGACCACTCACTGCCTGAGGAGGATCTCCCCTGTGTAATCTCCCTTTTCATCTGTGTCCTCTCTCAGGGGCACAGGTCTCAACCTAATCACTTCTCTTCCCTTCCTACCATATTCTGTGTGGATCTTCCTTACAACCTTGGTGGTACAGGAGTCTTTCTGCCAGTCTCCAGTTAGTTTTAAGTGCGAACTGTTCCACATGTGGATGTAGCTTTGATGTGTTTGTGAGGGGAGGTGAGTTCTGCGTTGTTCTGTACTATCTTCATCTCCTTCCTCTGTCAAGTGAATACTTTGCCCGTTAAGTTAAATCTTGTATTACTTATTTATAAAGTCCTATAATATACATGTACGTGGAGACATTCTCAAAATAACTCAGATACTTGGGTGCAATATTCAGGTATTACAAAGTTACAAAGCAAGCAGCAATAAAGACATTACCAAGAAGTTACTATTGAATCCAGAGGATCTTCAGCGGCTCAGGATAAGATGGATTATTTTTCACATGGGCGTTAGAATTATTTTTCATCTTTAAATTCTCTAGTTTTCTCAGAAATACCATGTATTGGTAAAGTATAAGAACTCAACTGTTCAACTAATTTTATCACAAAATGTCTGAACTTTTAATGAATTTTTTCAATTCAATTCAATTATTCATTCATCAACTACTTACAAGAATCTACTAGGTGTCCTTTGCTATATACTGTAGTACTGTAGGTTCTAAGAAAAATGAACTGTGGGCGCTTACAAAGGAGCCACTCTCAGTGGGGTGGGAGTGGGAGATGGGGACACTGATAGAATATTGTAAAAGTCTTATAAGTGAGATGCACACAAAATTCTGGTTCATATTCTTTTTCTTTAAAACTTGCAGCTGTTTTATTGATCACTTTATCACACTTCCCTGTAGTGGAAATATATGAATAAACTGAGATTTAAGGGTTGTTTAAAAATTTTCCTGTCATGATAAAACTTATTATTCCAAGTAATCAAAACAAATATAATTCAACTATTTATGAATAAGTATTAAACACAAAAGTAAAGTTTTATTGGAAATATGTCTTACAGAGATTGAGTTGCATGGATTTTTTGGAAACTAGTGTATTTTATTAGTGGATGAGAATTACCGCAAGGAAAAATAGTTTAGCATTAATTCTACTCCAAGGTCAATTCCATGGATGTAAGCACTGAGAAAATTTGTTTGCATAAATAAGTAGATGTGAGTGAATGGAGTTTTGTTATAGTAATGCCTCTCAATTTTTGGAATTGCTCCTGAATAATATGCCACCGAAGAGCTGTCAGAGAAAAAATACTTTTAATGATCTATCAGCTGATAACTCTGATTAGGTTCTCTTTCAATTTAATTGAAATCCAGTATAGTCATCCCTTGGTATCTGCACGATCCCCTCCAAGGATACCAAAAGTGACTGATGCTCCTGGGTGTCTCTCTATATTCGTGGGTTCCGCATCCTCAGATATGGGCGACTATAACTGAAAACCCCTTGACTTGTAAAAGGATATGTTCTCACTCACCAGTTAGTTGTTGCTTTCTTTGATGTACTTGAGGGGTTTGCACCATGAGGGGATTGCACCTCCATAAGATTTTCCATGTTCTTTATGAGTATGTTTTTGGTAAAGAACATGTAACTAGACTTGTTAATCCTATTATGAAATGCTCCACCTTTATATTGAGTATTTAACCTGATTTCATTTTGTTGTGGTTACACATTTAAATTTATAGCAGCTTGACTTTAACATCCTGCAGAAAACTGCTCCTTTACAGCTTGTCCCCAATTCTTGATGTCACAAAATTACATCTTTATACATTGTGTGCTCTAAACTACAAAAATTATTATTTTAAATGTCTTATTCTCTAAATTCTGTAGAAAAAAAGATTTGGAATTACAAATCATAGTTACATTAATAAAAACTTTTATTCTAAATTTTTAAAAATGTATAACTCACATCATGTAGAAAATAGAAAGTACAGTTATAAATAATTGTCATAGTAATACTACTTCTTTAATTGCCTATGTATTTCCTTTTATTGGATCTTTATTCATATGGTTTCAAGTTAATGTTTAGCATCCTTTCATTTTACCTTGCAGGACTTCCTTGAGCATTTCTTGCAGGGCAGGTCTAGTGGGCATTCACTCCCTCAACTTTGGTTTATCTGGGAATGTCTTGGTTTCTTGGCTATTTAAAGAGCAGTTTTGCCAGATTTGTATTCATGGTTGACAGGTTTTTTTCATTTAGCTCTTTGAGTATATTGACCCACTGCCTTCTGACCACCAAAGTTTCTGATGAGAAGTCTGAAGATAATCTTAATTGAGGATCCCTTGTATGTGATGAGTCACTTCCTCTTGCTGCTTTCAAGATTCACTTTGTCTTTTGAAAGTTTGATTGTAAGGTGTCTTGATATGAGTCTCTTTGATTTTATCTTAAAACGTGGAGTTTGTCAAACTTCATGGATGTTTATATTCATGTCTTTCATTAAATTTGGGAACTTCAATTGAAACATTATTTCTTTGAATATTCTTCGAATATTTCTGTGACTTTCTTTGAATGTTTTCTGTGCCCCTTTTTCTCTTTCTCTCTTCTTGCTCTGGGACTCCCACATGCATGTTTTGCTGTGATTGATGGTGTTTCTTAGGTCCCTTAGCCTCTGTTCAGTTTTCTTCAATCTTTGTACTTTTCCATTCCTTAGCCTTGATAATTTCCATTGTCCTGTCATCAAGTTCACTGATTCTTTTTTCCATCAGCTCAAATCAGCTTTTGAATATCCATATGAATTTTTCATCTCAGTTAATGTACTTTGAAGCTGCATAATTTCTTTCTGGTTTCTTTTTAGATTTTCTATCTCACTGGTTTCCATTTTGTTCATGTATCATGGTCTTGATTTTCTCCACATCTTTCTTGAGTTCTTTCAGCATCAGTAAAACAGTTGTGTTAAAGCCTTTGTCTGATATATCCACCATTAAGTCTTCTGTAGTTGATTCTTTTCATGTTTTTCTTTTGCATGGGCTATACTTTTCTGTTCCTTTGTATCCTTTGTGATTTTTTGGTTGTACACTGGTAAACACTGGTAATAATATGGTAACTCTAGAAAAAAAAAAGATTTTCCCCCTTTGCAGGGTTTGCTGTTCTTTCTTTTTTGTTATTTTTGTTTTATTATTGATATAGGTTCTCTGTGCAAAGAATCAGCCTGATGTGTAAACTTAATGTCTTCTAAGTCTTTTCTGGGCCCTTCCTTGGGTAAGCACAGTCACTGTTTAATTTTCCCAATATTTGCAATTGCTTTTTAATTTCCTGATTGTTAATCTGGTTCTGAATGGGGGAAATGCAAAAAATAAAAATAAAAAATAAAATAAAGGGGGAAAACCAAAAAATGAAGGGGCTTGTGACACTGTGGGGAAGTGCATCAGTGGCTTTCTGCTTCTTTACACCTCTGTGATCAGAAGTATCAATCAGCACTCAGAGCACAGATCCCCAGTATTTGTGGGACTTTGTTCTTTTTACCCACTCTAGCTCTTGTAAGGAGCTGCTACTCTGCTATGGGCTAAAATTCATTGAAATTAGCCAAAAACACTGTGCAAGCCTTCTCCTGGAAGTTGCAAGCCTTCAATGGACCACACAGTTCCAAAATCTTACATTTGGACAGATTCTGCCAGTGCTGTTGTTGTCTGTGTGGGTATATCTGTGTGGTGCTCCTACCCCACCATCTTCCCAGAATTCTCTCACATTCCTTTTTATAGCCAAATAATATTCCATTGTATGTAAATACTACATTTGTTTATCCATTCATTGATGAATGCATCTGTTGATGGACATTTGGAATTTTTCTACCTTTTGGTTATTTTGAATAGTGCTGCTATGAATATGTGTATATATGTAGTTCCTGAGTGTGTGTACACACACACACACAGACATGTATGATTATGGAATTTCATACATCATGTCAAATACGACAGTTTTATGTTTAATTTTTTGAGGAACAGTCAAACTGTTTTCTATAGTGTCTTAAACCATTTTTTCATTTCCACCAGAAACATATGCTGGTTTCAGATTCTCTGATTCTGGCCAAAACCTGTTATCCATTTTTTAATTGTAGTCATACTAGCATGGGCTAAGTGGTTTTGATTTGCATTTCCCTAATGACTTGTGACGTTGAGCATCTTTCTATATTTGAACATTAAAAAAAATAATTTGGAGAAATGTCCATTCAAGTTCTTTGCACGTATTTATTTGGTCCTTTTTGTTGATTTGTCAGAGTTCAGTGTATATTCTGGATATCAGAACTATATTAGATACATGATTTGGAAATATTTTCACCAATTCTGGAAATTGATTTTTCTTTCTTGATAAGATCTTTTGATGCACACAGTTTTAAATTTAGATGAAGTCTGATTTATCTGTTTTTACTTTTATTGTTTATGCTCTTGCTGTCATATTTAAGAATACATTGCCAAATCTTATGTTTTCTTCTTAAGAATTTTGTAGCTTTAGCTCATATTTAGGTTCATTTTGAGTTAATTTTTGAATATGGTGTTGAGGTAGTTGTCCAACATCATTCTTTCCCTGTGTTATACACTTGTCCCAGGACCAGACTGTTCTTTCCCCATTGAAAGGACTTGGCCCATTGTTGAAAATCATTTGTCCATAGTGCATGCGTTTATTTCTGGACTCTGTATTGTTCCATTAGTCTTCATGTTTATTCTTATGCCAGTACCACACTGTTTTCAGTACTGTAGCTTTGTAGTACTTTTTGAAATCAAACTCCTAATTTGTTCATTTGCTTTCTTTAAGATTGTTTGGACTATTTAGGACTGCTTTCAATTCCATAATTTTGAGTGTCAGCTTTTCCATTTTTGCAGAAAAGGCTGTTGGAATTTTAATAGGGATTGCATTGAATCTTCAGATCATTCTTGGTAGTATTACCACTTTAACAATATAAAGTCTTCTAATTCATGAGAATGGACTATCTTTCTATTTATTTAGGTCTTTAATTTCTTTCAGAAATTTTTTGTAGATTTGCATATCCTTGGTTAAATTTATTATTAGATATTTTACTCTACTGGATGGTTATTGTAAATAGAATTATTTTTTTAATTTACTTTTTGTGTTGTTCATCGCTGGTATAGGGAAAAAAAAAAAAAAAGCCTGATTTGTTGCGTGTTGATTTTGCACTCTACAACTATGGTGAAATTCATGTATTAGCTCTTGCTTATTTTGTGGGTCTGTGTGTGTATGTGTGTGTGTGATTTTCTCTATATAGGATAATATATGCAGATAGAGATAGTTTTACTTCTGCCTTTCTAATATGAGTGTCTTTTATTTTTCCTAGTTGCTCTGGCTAGAACTTTCAGGACAACAGTGAACAGCAGTGGTGTGAATGGGTGTCCTTGTTCTGTTCCTCATCATGAGGAAGCTTTCAGTCTTTCACCAGTAAGTATGTTTTTTTGGCTTTTTTTACATGCCCTTTATCATGTGGAGGAAGTTTGCCTCTGTTCTTTATTTTCTTCGTGTTTTTATCATCAAATGATATTGTTGTTGTTTTTTTTTTCCTGCATCAATTGAGATGATCATGTGGTATTTTTTCATTTGTTTTACTGGGGTGGTGCTTTACAGTGATTGATTTTTATTATGTTAACCATCATTCTATTCCTGGGATAAATCCCACTTCATCTTGGAGTATAATCCTTTTAATATGCTGCTGAATTCAGTTTCCTAGTATTCTGCTGAGGATTTTTGCATTTGTATTCTTAATGAATATTGGTCTATGGTTGCCTTTGCTTATGAAGTTTTTATCTGGCTTTGGTATCAAGACAATGCTGACCTCATAGAGTGAGTTAGGAAGTAGTTTCAACTTTTCTATTTTTTGGAAGAGTTTGAGAAGGATTGGTAATTCTTCAATCATTCGTTAGAATTCACCAGTGAAGCCATCTAGTCCTTGACCCTTCTTTGTTGTGCTGTCTTTCGTTACTGATTCTGTTTACTTGTTACATGTCTGTTGAGATTTTATATTTCTTCTTAAGCCGGTGTTGGTAATTTGTGTTTTTCTAAGAATTTGCTCATTTCATCTAGTTATCTAATTTATTTGGTGTACAGTTGTTCATAGCATTCTCTTTAAATGATTTCTTCCTTTAATGTCCTCACTTTCATTTCTGATTTAGTTCCTTGTGTCTTCTTTCTTTTTCTAAGTCAACATAGCTAAAGACTACTTACTGTTGTTTTATTCAAGGAATTAACTTTGGGATTGACTGTTTTTCTCTCTGATTTTTATTCTCTCTTCATTTGTTTTTTCTCTAATATTGATTATTTCCTTCATTTTTTTGGTTTGGGTTTCATTTGCTCCTCTTTTTCTAATTTCTGAAGATGTAAAGTTATGCTATTGATTTGAGATCATTCTTATTTCTTAAAATAGGCATTTACTACTATAAATCTCCCTATATGTATGTCTTTGGCTGCATCCCATAAGTTGAGATATTTTGTGTTTTCTTTTTCATTTGTTTCTTAGTGTTTTCTAATTTTTCTTGTGAATTCTTCTTTGACCCATTGATTAAGAGTGTATTGTTTAATAGCCACGTATTTTTAAATTTTCCAGTTTTCACTTTGTTACAGATTATTGCTTTATTCTGTTATGGGCAAAGTACTTATTATGATTTCAGTCTTTTTAACTGTATTGATGCTTTTTTGTTATCAAACTTATGGTCTATCCTGTACAGTGCTTCTTTTGCCCTTGGGAAGAACATATATTCTGCTAATGGTTGGTAGGGTATTCTACATACTTTTCTTATGTCTGTCTGTTTTATAATGTTGTTCAAGTACTCTGTTTTCTTACTGATCTTATCTAGACATTCTATTTATTGACTAAAGTGGTGTAGTGAAATCTCAACCTGTTGTCATAGATCCACTTCCTTCTCCCATCTAGTCTGTGAATATTTGCTACATATATTTTGGTTCTCTATTCTTTAGTACATACATGTTTTTGATTGATTGATTTTCTTCATGAATTAATCATTTTCAAAATATATAATGTCCTTTGTGTCTTAATAGTGTATTCTGATATTAATATAGAGATCCAGCACTCTTTAGGTTTCTATTTGCATGGATATCTTTTTCCATCCTTTTGCTTTGAACGTACTATGCCTTTGGATCTAGACTGATTCTCTTGTAGACAGCATATAGTTGGATCATGCTGTTGTTGTTTTAGTCTGCCAATCTCTGCCTTTTAATTCGTGAATTTAATCCATCTCTGTTTAAAATAATTATTTATTAGGGAGGACATATGCAACTGTGTTCAATTTTTTGTCTTGTACCATTTTTGTCCCTAATTTTGTCAGTTACTGCTTTCCTTTGTTTTTACTTGATTTGTTTGTAGTGTACTGACTTAATTTCCTTGTCATTCTTTCTTGTGTATGTAATTTAAATATTTTCTTAGTGGCTACCATGGAGATTATTAACATATGATATTTATAACAATCTAGTTTAAATTGACAGCAATGTGGCATTGAGAGCATGCAAAAATTCTGCTCTTCTACTGCTCTCTCTACCCTTACCATGTTGTTGCTTTCCCAAATTGCACTTTATAAATTTTGTGTCTAATAACATATAATTATTTCTTATGCATTTGTCTTTTAAATCATGTAAGGGAAAAAAATGGAGTTGCAACCTCAAATGCAATAATACTGGCTTCTATATTTACTTACATAGTTATCTTTACTGGAAATCTTTATTTTATGGCTTTGAGTCAATTAACTGTCTCATATCCTTTCATCTCAACCTGGGGATCTCCCTTTAGCATTTCTTGCAGGGTAGGGCTCGTGGTAATGAATTCCTTTGGTTTATGCTTATCTGGAAATACTGTCATTTTAAAGGACATTTTTCATTGATACAGAATTTTCAGTTGACAGGTATTTATTTCCCTTTAGCACTTTGAATATATCATCCCAATATCTTCTGGCCTCCAAGGTTTCTGCTCAGAAATCTGCTGCTAATCTTACTTAGGATCCCTTGCATTTGATGAGTTATTTTTCTCTTACTTCTTTAAAGATTTTTTCCTTTGTGAGTTTGACTGTAATGTGTCTTGGTGAATGTATTTTAAGTTTATCCTACTTGACATTCTTTGAGTTTCTTGGGTGTGTAGATTCATGTTTTCCTTGAAATTTGGGTGGTTTGGGGCCATTATTTGTGCAGTTATTCTTTTCTCTCCTCTCTCTCTCATTCTCCTGCAACTCCATAGTGTTTGTGTTGGTCTGCTTGATCATGCCCCATAGATCATTTAGGTCATGTTTACTTTTCTTCATTCATTTTTTGATCTGCTCCTCAGACTTGATAATTTCAATTTTTCTATTTTAAAGTTAGATGATTCTTTTATGCACTCTCAAATCTTGTTAAACTCCTTTAGTGAATTTTTCATTTCAGTTACAGAATTTCTATTTGGTTCTTTGTTTTAATTTCTCTTTATTGGTACTCATTTTTCACTTATAAATTGTTTTCCTGGTTGCATTCATTTCTTTGTTTTGTAGTTTCTTTTTGCTTTTTGAGTATATTTAATACAGTTGATTTTAAGTCTTTGTTTAGAAAGTTCAGTGTTTGGTCTTCCTCAGGGACACTTCTGTCAATCATATTTTTCTATTGATTGGGCCATATTTTCCTATTTCTTTGTATGACTTGTGATTATGTTGTTGTTGTTGTTGAAACTGGACATTTACATATTATAATGTGATTGTATATTGTATAATATAATTTTAGAAATTTCTTTCTTGCTTTTCTCCAAGTTTGGCTGTTCTTGATTGTTGAAGGCTTCAGTTATCCGTATGACTTTTCCAAACTGCCTTTTTTTCCCCCAAAGTCTATATTTCTTGTCATGTGTGGTCATGGAATTCTCTGTTCCTTTAGCTTGTGTTCAGTTAGTGTTTTGTCAGACTTTCCCTTGTAGATTGGGATAAAACAAAAACTAAAAAATCTTCCCAAACCTCCATCTTTCATACTCTTTGGAAATTGGCTGTGTGCTGGGTTATTCTTCAGGACTTAGCATGTCCATGTTCAACTGCCCCAGCCTTCACATCCTGCTTGGAGTGTTGTAGAGAACAGCTAGAGGTGGAAGCTTAGGGTCTCTGAGGTCTTTTCTGGGCATTCATTCTGTCCTGGGTATGTGTATGGCTTTCTAAATTCCCTCATGTACACAAGTGGTTTTGATTATCTTAATTTCCCAAAGATACTCTCTAAACTTCTCCCCCAGGCTTCAGGTGATCTACTATGTCTCTACTGTAATCTTTTCCCCAGGTAAGTATGAGTTTTTCTTATTTTTCAGCAGTGCAGAAAACCCCTGCTTTACTGCCTGGACTGAGGATTTTTTTTTGTTTTATGTTTTTTTTCTCTTTTTCCCCATAATTAATTTTTTTATATAGGTGATTTACAGTATTATTTTAGTTTCAGGAATACAAAATAATTTGATATTTGTATATATTGAAAAAGGATAAACATGATATGATTTTTTGTAAGTATTTACTCCTTTTCCCTATATTGCATGTTTTATAGAAATCATTTTACTAGTTTGCTTACATGTTGAATGTTACTAATTTTTTCATTTATTTCACTCTTCTGTATTTATTCCAAGTTTCCTTTTGACTTGATAGCATGGATGCCATTAGATAGGTGCCCTAAATGGGCTTCCAGATGACTGTTACCATCAACAGCCATTGAGAAAAGGATAATACATTTGCAAATAAGTAAGGGTAGATTGTATTTCAAGTTACTATTTGTCTTTTCTTGAATCAGTAGGAAAAGATATGGCACAAATAAACCTTTGATGCCAGACAGAACTGAATTTGAATGCTGACTAGTGCACTTTACCAGGTGTGTGTAACCATGGACTAGTTACTTAATTTCTCTATTTTTTCCATTTTTAATAATCAAGTCCTAATAATTTAGACTTGACTATAAATATGCAGGTTATTTTGTTGTCCCAGTATTAAAGGTAATTTTGAGAATAGCAGTTCCTGAGCTGTAGAAAGTTGTAATTTAAGAACGGCCTGTGTGAGGCCCTTCAGGTGCCACCCCTTTATTAGATCAAATAATTCCAACAGTTTTAGAGTTAGATTTCACTTTTACATCATTTTAGAGCTGATGACTGCTAGTGAATAAAGTTTTATGTATAGAAGGTACACAGAATGATTTATTCAAGGGAACATTATTAAGTGAGTGAGATATTTTACCTGAGTTTGAGTTCACTGCAAGAAATGACAGTAGACTTCTCATTTTTTCTTTTTTGTCAATTTTTTCATCTCATTTGCCTACTTGAGAACTTGTCTTTATAGCTTTAGATTGTCAGTTGAATGGTGGAGCAGTGCCACTACTCATATTTCAGGGCATCACAGTCTCTGAGTCCTGAGCATGTGGCAGTGTCCATGGGCATGATGGAGGGATGCTTAAGGTGCATGTACTTCCTTGGGAAGTTAACAGTCTTATGCTACCTGTTCAGTAAACCACAGAACCACTTCCTTTCCATTTATGACCCCAATAAGTGTCTTCTCTGGCTTTACCAGAAACTAGTTAATGCTGGTCTCTTATATTCTCAGTGATTTCTTATGTCATATGTTTCTCTCTCTTGGATTCTGCTGTTTCAATAGATTGAATTCTGAAATATTTTATACAGTGTGTTCAGGGATTTATGGTTTTTAGTTTTATGATCTACTTCTTTTTCTTTTCTGTATGAATGGCTATTTGGCTGCTTGTATAGTTCTGGGTGAAAAAATAGTTATAGTCCTCAGAAAATTGTAAGCATCTCTCTTTCCATTTCCTTCTATTACTGATTTTTGCTGAAGATGAATCAGGAGTCAGTTTGAGTCTCATTTCTTTGTGGCCAGTCACTGCTTACTTACTTTCATAGGCTTTAAAGATTTTTAGTTGTATTTCAGAAATGTCATCAGATTGAGCTACACATTTTTACTTTCTTCCCATAAATGTCTTTGTATTTACAAGTGTTAAAATGTGTTCTTTAAATCTGAAGATTCATGTATCTCTTCAGGTAGATGTTCTGTTGTTTCTTCTTTTGTTTCCTCTATTCTATGTGATCTGTTTTGGAATTTGTTTTAGAGTGATGTTTACCTCCTGGATTCATCCATATTTTATAAACTCTTCAATGGTTCTTTGATTTTCATTTTTATGAGAGGTTTATATAATTTTCTATTCGCTATCCAATTTGTTTTCTAGTAGCCTTTTGGCAGCATTTATCTTATGTTTCCACAATGAAGTAAATGTGACTATTTCATTTCCAAGTATTCTCTTTTATCTCTCTCGTGGATTCTTGTAACAGTATTTTTAAATCTATTTTGTCCAAGTATTGCTACTCCAGCTTTCTTTTGGTTTCCATTTGCATAGAATATTCTTTTCCATCCCCTTACTTTCAGCCTGTTTGTGTCTCTAGCTCTGAAGTAGGTCTCTTAAAGAAAGCATATATATGGGTCTTTTTTTTTCTTTTTAATTAATACTAGACTTTTTTTTTTTAGAGCAGTTTCAGGTTCACAGCAGAATTGAGTATAATATACAGAGTTCACACATAGCCCTCCCCACCCACACATGTATACTCCCCTTTCCTCAATCTCACTCATCATGTGGCATATTTGGTGCAATCAATGAACCAACATGGACACACTATTATCAACCAAAGTCCATAGTCTACAGTAGAGTTCACTGTAGATGTTGTACATTCTATGGTTTTCAACAGATGCATAATGACATGTAGCCAACACTATAGTATCAAGCAGAATAATTTCATTGTCCTAACAATCCCTTGTGCTCCATCTATTCGTTCCTCCCTCCCTCCATCTCCCCAGACCCCTGGAAACTGTGATCTTTTTATTGATCCTATACCTGTGCCTTTTCCAGAGTGTCATTTGGTTGGAATCATACAGTTTATAGCCTTTTCAGACTGACTTCTTTCATTTAGTAATATGTCTTTTAATTTTCTTCCATGTCTTTCATGGCTTGATAGCTCATTTCTTTTCTTTTTTTTTATTACACATATTTTGTAATTTACATATCTGAACTGTTCATTGTTTCTAAGAATGTTTAGAGTTTTAGCTTACATAGTTATCAAAGGAATAAAGCCAACCACAAAATAAGAATTAATGCAAAAAATACATACACCCTGCTATTAACAGCAACATTATTTATAATTGCCAAGATATGGAAGCATTCTAGGTCATCAATAGTTGAATAGATAATGAAGATGCAGCATATATATCTGTAATGGAATACAGCTCACCCATAACAAAGACGGGTATTTTTGCCATTTGTGGCCCTTCATTCACTCTTTTTTTTTTTTTTTTCACTTCAAAAGCCAGAATTTTATAACTGGCATAAACATTTCCATTACGTCAAAATACCTAGAAATAAACTTAACCACAGAGGTTACCTATAGTCCAAAACTCAAAATGACACAAAGAAATGGAAAGATTTCTTGTGCTCTTGGATTGGAAGAATCAACACTACCAAAATTGACCACACTACACAAAGCAATCCACAGATCCAGCACAACCTCTGTCAGAACACTCAATGACACTCCTCACATAACTAGAACAAACAATTGCAAAATTTATAAGGAACCACAAAAGATATGGTTCTCCTTTTTCTATCCATTCAGCCAGTCTGTATCTTCTGGTTGCAGCATTTAATCTATTTACATTGTATGTTCTTATTGCCATTTTAATTGCTTTGGTTTTATTTTGTAGGTCTTTTTTTTTTTTTTTTTCCTCTTCTTATTCTGTTTTCTTCTGGTTGATGACTAGAAAAAATCCTTTAACATTTGTTGTAAAGCTGGTTTTGTGGTGCTGAATTCTTTTAGCTTTTTTTTTTTATCTGTGAAGCTTTTGATTTCTCAATCAAATCTGAATGAGAGCCTTGCTGAATAGAGTATTCTTGGTTGTAAGTTTCCCCCTTGCATCACTTGAAATATATTGTGCTGCTCCCTTCTGGCCTGTAGAGTTTCTGCTGAAAAATCAGCTTATAACCTTATAGGAGTTCCCTTGTATTTTATTTTTTGCTTTTTTGTCGCTGATTTTAATATGTTTGCCTTATCCTTAATTTTTATCACTTTGATTGCTGTGTGCCTTGGTGTGTTCCTCTTTGGGCTGATTCTGGGTGTTACTGTCTGTGCTTCCTGGATTTGGGTGACTGTTAGCTTTCCCAAGTTAGGGAAGTTTTTGGTTATTATATCTCCAAAATTTTTCCGAGGTCCTTTCTTAATCTCTTCTCTTTCTGGGACCCCTATAATGTGAACATTAATGCACTTCATGTTGTCGCAGAGTTCCCTTAAACTATCTTCACTTCTTTTCATTCTTTTTCCTTTTTTCTGTTCTGCAGTAGTGATTTCCACTAATCTGTCTTCTAGCTCACAGATCCTTTCTTCTGCCTCATTTAGTCTATTCTTGTTTCCTTCTAGTGTGTTATTCATTTCAGTAATTTTATTTTTCAACTCTGTTTGGGTATTCTTTATATTTTCTGACTCTTTGCTAAAATATTCCCTAGTGCATCTGTACTCCTTCTGAGTCTCTGAACATCTTCACCATCATTAGTCTAAACTGTTTCTTGGATAGGTTGCCTATCTACTCATCACTAACTTCTGGAATTTTATCTTGTGTCTTGGCCTGGAAGATATTTCTCTGCCACCTCATACTTTCCATCTTTCTATTTGTATCTTTAGGTAGATTAGTTATGTTTCTCAGCCTTGGAGAAGTGGCCCTCTGTGGGAGACATCCTGTATGTCCCAGCAGTACACTCCTCTCTTGTCATCCAAGGCCCAGAGTCCAGCTGGTCCCACAGCAGAGTCTGGCCTGTGTTTGTAGACTCCTTCCACAGGCTTTGGCATTGCTGCTTTCTTATTTCTGGTGCCTGCTCCCTGTTGGATGAGGCTGAACTAGAGGCTTATGCAGGTTTCTTGGCAGGAGGAGTCAGTGCCTGCCCACTGATGGGTGAAGCTTGGTCCTGGACCTCTGATGGTTAGGGCCCTGTTTAGGGGCATGTCTAGAGGTGTTTATGGCTCAGGAAGTCTGCTGATGGGTGGGTCTATGTCTTGGTACTGATGTCCCTATCAAGATGACAGCCTCCAGGAAAGCTCATGTAGATGAACACTCCCAGAATGTCCACCACCAGCTTTTATGTCCCCTGGATGAGCCACAGCCATCCCCTAACTCTCCAGGAGACCTTCCAAAACCAGCAGGCAGGTCTGGCCCATGTTCCTATGAAATCACTGCCTCTGCCATTGGATCTAGCACACATGAGATTCTGTGTGTGTTTCCCAAGAGAATGAAGTCTCTGTTTCCCCCCACTACATGGGGATCCTGAAGTTAAGTCCTGCTGGCCTTCAAAACCAGATGTCCTGGGGTCTTCTCTCAATGCCAGAATCCTGGGCTATGGAGTGTAATGTGGGGCTCAGAATGCACACTCCCGTAGGGGGACCTCTGCCACTTAATTATTCTTCAGCGTGTGGGTTGCCCACTCAGTGGGTATGGGGCCCTGATTATACCGCAAGCAAGGCCCCTCCTGCTGTCCCTCTGTGGTTCCCTTTTTATATTTCCAGTTGAAGAAGATCTTTTTTTCCTAGTTTCCAATCTTTTTTTTTTTTTTTTAATGATAGTTTACCAGTCTGTTGTGGTTTTGTTGTAGTCATGAGGAGAGGCAAGCTTATGGTCCTACTATTCCACCATCTTGACTCCTCTCTCTGATGGATTCTTATAGCCAACTGTTCTCACTTTATGTAGAAGCAATATTCCCCTGAACATATTTGAGTATTCTATTTAGAATATTTCAAGACTTTCCCTTATTTTTGAACTTCCCCCCTAACTCTTCAGTCATTCTGTTCATTCTGGTGGCTTACTTTTAATACTTTGGTTTTCTCTTCTTGTTTGACAAATCATCATTTGACTCTCATGTTTTTCTCTTAAGATTTAGTTTGATTAGCACAGGTGACTTGGTAGGTAAGGGTGCAGATTTGGATGTATTTTACCACAGACTCTCACCAGAAGTTTCTATAGGTGAATGGGTATGGGATGGATATGGGATGACTCTTCCTTCAGGCCAGGCAGAAAGGAGGCAGCCAAGGGAACAGGAGGTCCCCCTTCAGTTCTTGAAAGGGAGAGTGGTGTGTCCTGAAATTAGAGCATCAAGATCTGTTTCATTAAATAGTGGCTTTAAAAGAAATGCATGCTGCTATGGAGGAGTCAAGTGTGAGGAGCTGCATTCTTAGCTGGCTTCACTTTGGGCAGAAACTTCTGTGTTGTCCATATACAGTCATCTGTCCGTGTCTGCAGGAGGTAGGCTTCAGGACCTCCGATGGACAACAAAATCTGCATACACTCAATTTCCTTACATAAAATGATGTAGTATTTGCATAAAACCTACTCACATCTTCCTGTGTGTTTTATCTTTTAATTTTTTTATATGGCACTGTATACATTTAAGATGTACAACATAATAATTTGACTTACTTCATGAAATGATTACCACAAGAGACATAATGAATGTTCATCATCTCCTATAGATACAACATTAAAGAAATAGAAAAAATTGTTTCCCTTGTGCTAAGAACTGTAAGGATTTACTACTCTTAACGATGATCATTTATAACATACAGCAATGTTAATTATCTCTATCATTTTGTACATTACATCCCTAGTACTTATCTTATAACTGAAAGTATCTTTTGTTTACCTTCATCTATTTCTCTCTCCTCCTGCCTCGATACCCCACCTCTGGTAGCCACAAATCTGATCTCTTTTTCTATGAGTTTGTTTGCTTGTCTTGGGAATGTAATTTACCTATAGAACTAAGTTCGTTACTGGTACACAACATGATGATTCTGTATACACTTCAAAATGATCACCATGATAAGTCTAGTTATAATGTTACTCTACAAAGTTATTATATAATTACTGACTATATTCCCTACACTGTACATTTTATACTTGTGACTCATTTATCTTGTAAACTGAAAGTTTCTGCCTGTTTAATATCCCTCACCTATTTCACATGCAATATAATGTGTATGTGCAGTCAGACTGTAATAATTCTACCTAATAAAACTGAAAAAGGGAAAGAAAAGTCCCTCACCTGTTTCTCTCCTTACCCCACCTCCCTCCCCTCTGGCACCCACCTGTTTGTTCTCTGAGTGACTTTGTTTCTGTTTGGTTATATTTGTTCATTTGTTTTAATTTTCAGATTCCACATATAAGTGCAATCATACAGTATTTGTCTTTGATTTACTTCACTTAGCATAGTACTTTCTAGGTCCATCCAGTGTTGTCACAAATGACAAGATTTCATTATTTTTTATGGCTGAGGAATATTCCATTATGTGTGTGTGTGTAATCATATATATTATATATATATATGTATATATATCTCATATCTTCTTTAAACAGTCATCTGTTGCTGGACACTTACGTTGCTTCCATATCTTAGCTATTGTAGATAATGTTGCTTTCAACACAGGGGTACAAATATCTTTTCAAATTAGTATTTTCATTTTCTTCAGATAAACAGCCAAAAGTAGAATTGTTGGGTTGTATGATAGTTCTAGTTTTAATATTTTGAGAAGTATTGATAATGTTTTCCATATTGGCTGCACTAATTTACATTCCTAATAATAGCGCATGATGGTTACCTTGTCTCCACATCCTTGCCAACACTTGTTATTTGTTGTCTTTTTGATGATAGTCATCTGACAAGTGTGAAGTGATATCTCATTGTGGTTTTGATTTTTATTTCCCTGATGATTAATGATCTTGAGCATCTTTTCATGTGCCTATTGGCCATCTGTATGTCTTTGGATGTCTTTGGAACAATGTCTGTTCAGTCCCTTGCCCATTTTTAATTGTTGTTTTTTCATTAATGTCAAGTTATTTGAGTTTTTTGTGTATTTTAGATATTAACCCCTTGTTCGATGTATCTTTTGCTAATATCTTCTCCCATTCAGTAGGCAGCCTTTTTATTTTGTTCATAATTTTCTTCAATGTGCAAAAGCTTTTTAGTTTGATGGAGTCCCAATTGTTAATTTTTGCTTTTGTTTCCCTTGCTCAAGCAGACATATGCAAAACATATTGCTAAGACTCATGTCAGATAGTGCACTGCCTGTGTTTTTTGGGAGAAGTTTAATGGTTTCAGGTCTTTCGTTTAGGTCTTTGATCCATTTGAGTTTATTTTCCTATGTGGTATGAGAAAGTAGTCTGGTTTGATTCTTTTGCAAGTGACTATCCGGCTCTGCCAGCAACATTTATTGAAGAAGCTGTATTTCCCCCATTGTATATTCATGCCTTCTTTATGGTAGACCCTCCCATATAATTTATAGTCTCTAGATTACTCTGATACCTCACACAATATAAATACTATGTAAATAGTTGTAAATACAGTGTAAATTCTACATAAGTAATTGCTGGTGTGTGGCAAATTCGGTTTTGCTTTTGGAACTTTCTGGAATTTTTTCCCCAAATATTTTCAATCCACAGTTGGTTGAATCTATGGATGCGGAACCTGGACATATGAAGGGCTGACTGTATATAGATTTATTACTTTTTAATGTGTCCCAGCTTTAGAGAATGGCTGCTCATCAGCCTTAGTCTTCACTGACTGCTGGATCTCCACAGAGTAGGGGCCCACCAAGGTGCCCTGGCAGTCGGTTATTTCATCAGTGGGTCACCCATCCGACTACCTGTGCTGACTCCCACCTGGTTTGAAGGCTTAGAGCTTGGTGGTCTCTGGCTGTGGCTGGAAGCCACCGCTTCTGCTTACCTGTGTTTCTATAAATTGTAGGCACCGTGCCTCCAGTTTTGTCTGATGCTATTTGCTGGTATTATCCAGAAGTTACATGAAATTGCCTTTTTTTAGTGTATTCTCTTATTTGCACATTTGTTTGTTTAATTGTTTCTTCTACTTCTATTATTGGAGGCATCAGAGGCAGATGTGTGTTTTAACTCCAGTATCTTTAATTGGAAATGTCAGATACTTGTGAAATTGTGCTTACTATTTCCACTAGTCTCTGTCATCTGGTAATGCTCTCACATTTCAGAAAATTTCTTCTCAGCCTTCATAGCCTAGTTTTCTTTTTTTCTTCCAGCCACTCAAATATTGCTGTTCCCTCAAGTTCTGTGCTGCTTTCTCTTTCCTCAATCTGTCTCATTGCCATTTTCACCCACATCCTTATTTTCATAGTAGACCCCTCTCCTGAACTCCAGAATCCTCTGTCTCACCTTTAAGTGAATATTTCCACTTCTATGTTCTGAAGACATTTGGAGCCCTGTATGTAAGTCTAGTATCTGTTTCATTGTCACTGCTCTTCCTTCTGTTTCTCCAGACTTGACAAGTTTCCAGAACCTCCAGGGCAGATCATGCAGACCCTCTGGGAATAAACTCTTCCTCCCTCCCTTTGCTCAGCAATTTCCCTGTTTAGCATCTTCAGTGCTGCCCCCCTTAATTTAGTCAATCCAGCTACACTGTACTCTGGGATCATTGCTTCCTCACTGACAATTAGTTTGTATAACTGGGACAGAGATGTGTATTCCCATTGCATGATTGGCTTCCTGCTGTTCACAGCAGAGACCTGCATTGAGTGGAGGTGGGGGAAGGGAGGGAGGCAAGGCCCCAAGGGAGTGTGTAAGATGCTTCTGCACACATCATCTGTTGCCATTCCTTTAGGGCATGAGAAGAAAATATTAGCTTGTTCATTTACATTTTTATCGGAAAAATAACACAATTAAGCTCTCTTCAAATGTGAATTGACAGCATTGTATTTAATTTATAGATAAATATAAATAAAACTGATGATTGCTCAAGAATTTTAGGGATTTAGGTGAGTGATTAAATATTTGGAGATCACTAACAGGATTTAAGTCAAATAGATTAGCTTATTTCCTCCCAGAATCTCTTCCCCCTGCCATGGCAGCCTTTATTTTATCACAGGTTCAGACCTGCTCTCCTGTCCTGTTGTGCAGTCCATTGTCTAGCCACATTTTTTCAAGTCTTTTTAACTTTCATTGATATTCTGCCATATATTTGTAAAGAAATTGCTATTTATATTTAATCACTGAAAGTTTTATCTGCTCAGTCAAACCCAAGGTGCTAACACTCACACGAACTTGCACAGAACCCTTTTATGATCTGTGTCTGCATCATATGTATTTGTAGTATGGGTCCTTTAAGTCCTATGTTAGGTATGTCTTTATATGTTTCATTATAAGAGTAAGTTCTTCCAAAGAAGGAAGAGTTTATTATTCAACTTGGAATTCTCATAATCTAGGGCAGATCTGGGCACATGAGGGCATGCAGATATTTTTTCATTTAGTAGTAAATTAATTAACCAGTGGTATTTCTGCTGATTTCTTTTTCACTCACAAAGTGTAACAAAACAAGCTATATAGTAGAGGTCCTTTGTAACATTTCTGGTCAATTTTCAGTAGTAAAAATGGTAAAAATTAGTATTTAAACACTTTTTTTCCCCACATCACCTAATTTGGACCATTTCAGATTGAGTAGAAATACGTTTTTCTAGAGATCCTTGTCATTCAGGGATGTACCTGTGGGCTTCACCCAGGCGGAATGGTAGCACCTGGATCCTGCTTAGAGGACCCTGTACAGGGATGTGATGCTGGAGAACTACAGCCACCTCCTCCCAGTGGATGGGTAGCACTTGCTTCCCATGTATACCCCCCATTTACATGTCCTTTCTTATTTACTTGTGGAATTTTTGTAAATATAATGATATTTAGGTTGGGGATTCAGAGGTAAAGGATAATTTATCCCTTTTGGGTACCAGAAAGAATGTGTTGTCCTCTGTCCCATAACAGGATTAAGTGAGCTTTTTTTTTAATTGGACACTCTTTGAGGTATACTGTCCTCCTCCTTCAAAGGCCCCACAACTCATCCAATTTGTCTCATCATGCAGTGCTCATTTACAGGGTATTGCATCCCTAAACCAGAAGTGATCCTCAAGCTGGAGCAAGGAGAGGAGCCATGGATATTAGGGGAAGAATCATCAAGCCGGAGTGTCCCAGGTGAGTTAGTGTGAGTCTGAGCCAGATGAAGTTGAGGAGGAAATTAGTTCACAAAGAGTTAGTTCAGAGATTACGGCCATTGAAATGGTCTTCAGGAGTCACTTTTTAGTGGCTCTTGAACTTTGGAAGTAGCTTGTTGACATGACTCAAATACCCAGTGTCACTGAATCACCCAGTATCTCCTATTGTCACTCTCATACCCAAATGGTTTCCTTTTTTTAAAAAATGGTATAAACTATATAGAGTTAAATACACAGTGTTTAAGTGTTCAAGTAAATACAATTTTGTATGTGTACAGACCCATATTTCCATTATGAAGGTTAACATATGGAACATTTTTTAGCACCCCAGGAGGCTCCCTGGTGTCCTCTTACCAGTAATTAAGTAACATCTCTCCCTTCTATTATCATAGATCAAGTTTGCCTGATTTTAACTTCAGATAACTAGTCATACAGTATGCACTGTATGTGCATTTGCATTGTATATACTTACACACATACACACTGTATACATGTGTATATATACTACAAACACACATATACATATAGAATCTACCTTCTTTGGATCAGCACTGTGTTTGTGAGATACATGTGTATTGTGTATATGAGTAGTATATTGCTTTCTATTGCTGTGTAATGTTCCATTGTGACTATTCCAGAGTTTATCTGTCCATTTTATTATTGAAACACATTTAGGGTATATATTTGAAACATACTTGTTTTAAATATATTTATTTTGACCTTTGGGGCTTTTGAAAAATGGTGCTATAAATTGTTTCAGTTGAAGTACAGTTGATTTTCAATATTATATTTGTTTCAGGTGCTCTATTTAAAGTTATTACACGATAATGCCTATAATTCCCTGTGCTATACAATATATCCTTGTTGCTCATCTATTTTATACATTGTAGTTTCTATTTGTTAAACCAGACCCTGAATTTGTTCCTCTCCAGTTCCGTCTCCCATTTAGTAGCCGTGTTTGTTTTCTGTATCTGTGAGTCTGTTTCTGTTTTGCATATATATTCATTTGTATAATTTTTTAGGTTCCACATATAATTGATATATAGTATTTGTCTTTCTCTGACTCATTTCACTAGAGCATAATGTTCTCTAGTTCCATCCACATTGCTGCAAAAGACAGATTTTATTATTTTTTATGACTGAGTAATGTTCCATTGTGTATGTGTGTGTGTGTACATAAGTACATACACACACACACCTCCCACATGTTCTTTATCTGGTCATCTGTCGATGGGCACTTGTGTTGTTTCCATGTCTTGGCCATTGTAAATAATGCTGCTGTGAACATTGGGGTGCATGTATTTCTTCAAATTAGTGTTTTTGTTTTCTTTGGATATATACTCAGGAGTATTATCTGCAAATGGACAGTTATACCAATAACCCTTCAATTTGGACACCTCTTACTCTGTGTGCATGTGTCTATGATTGCTGTGATTAGGGCTTCCAATACTGTGTTAACAAGTGCCGATAGTGGGCATCCCTGTCTTGTTCCTGGATTTAATGGGAAAGCTTTCAGCTTTTCACCATTGAGTATGATGTTGGCTGTGAGTTTGTCATAAATGGCCTTTATTATGTTGAGCTATGCTCCCTCTATACCCACGTTAATGAGAGTTTCTATCATGAATGAATATTGAATTTGATCAAATGTTTTCATCTGCATGTATTGAGATGAACATGGAACTTATTCCCTTCCATTCATTAATGTGGTGTGTCACATTGATTGATTTGCACATAATGATCCATCCTTGCATCTCTCAAATAAATTTACCCGCTTGATCATGGTGTATGATCCTTTTTATACACTTTTGTATTCACTTTGCTAATATTTTGTTGAGGATTTTTCCATCTATATTCATCAGAAATATTGGCCTATAATTTTCTTATTTCATAGTGTCTTTGCCTGATTTTGGTATCAGGGTACTTTTTACCTGTGGAATGAATTTGGGCATGTTCTGTTCTCTTCAACTTTCAGAATAGTGTGAGAAGGGAGGTATTATTTCTTCTTTATGTGTTTGGTAGAATTTCCCTGTGAAGCCATCCGGTCTTGGACCTTTGTTTGTTGGGAGATTTTTTTATTACAAAACAACCATTGTACATTTTTTATTTGTAGTTACCATAGCCTTAAGGTACTAGCTCAGAAGCCCTGAGAGTTGGGTCAGAGCTGGTTCCATTCCTCAGAAGGAAGCAGTACAGGAGCAGGAGAGGCTGGACTGTGCACCCTCTGTACTAGCCCTGGCACATGTCAGTGTTCCAGGACACTCCCGGTCTGCCGTCCCTGACAGCACCAGTAATGCCCCCCATCCCATTCAGTGTACTGTCAGGTCTAGTCCAGTTCTGTCCCCCATTTGTGCACTCCCCTCAGCAGCAGCCTAGTGAGGAGCTGTGCCATGAAGCAAAAGGGGCAGGAGCGGGTACTTTGTGTAGTCTGGGGGGCAGTCCAGGGAAACCAGCCAGAGTTCTGGCAGTCTCAGTCTGCTTCCTCCACCTTCTTTTTTGAGCAGGCAAGCATGTGTGACATGCTCTTCATGAGTGGAGTGCCGAGTTTCTCACAGTGCCCTCTCCAGTCCCACCGATGTTCATACCAGCCAAGGGGCCTTGTCTTCCTGGTGTTGGGCCCCAAGGCTGGGGGGCCCGGTATGTGGTTTGAACTCACTCCCTGGGGAGGATCTCTGAGCCTGTGTAATATCCCTCCTACTGGTGCAGGTCTCGACCTGATCCCTTCCTTCCCAGCTCCCTGTGGGTCCTGTTTACAGCCTTAGTTGTGTAAGGGTCTTTCTGCGGGTCTCCAGATTGTCTTCAGTGAGAATTGCTCCAAATATAGATGTATTTTTGATGTGTTCATGGAAGGAGATGAACTCAGCATTTTCCTCTGCTGCCACTTTGATTTCCTTTTCCATAAATATTCTTCATGTGTCTTGCAGGATGTTATTTTTGTTAGATGTATAACCAGAAATAAACTTTCTGAGTATAGAGTAGTTACATATTTAGCTTTAGTAATATTTAATTTAAATAGTTTTCCAAAACGTTTTTACTAAATTATAGTGCCACCATCCTTGTGTGAGAGTTCCAATTGCATTACATCTTTGTTAGCACTTGGTATTGTCAGTCTAATTAATTTTAGCCATTCTAGTCATTGTGGTGTGTTACCTCATGAAGTTTTAATTTCCATTTCTCTGATGACTAATTATGTTGAACATTCTTTCATATGTTTGTTGCCTATTTGGATATCTCCTTTACTGAAGTGATTATACAGGCCATTTACTTTTATTATATTATTGGGATAATGGTCTTACTGATTTATAGTTGTTTAAAAATATCTTCTGAGTATGAGTCTTTTGTCGGTGGTATGCATTGAAAAATACCTTTTTTGAACTATGTCTTATCACTTTCTTAATGATATCTTCTGATGAACAGAAACATATTAAAAAGACTATCCTTTCTTCCACTGAATTGCAGTTTTATATTTATCAGGCAATCATATATGTATGATTATGTTCCTGGGCTTTCTGTTCTGTTCCATTGGCTGATCCATCCATCTTTAGGACAGCACTACACTTATACTATTATAATATTATAACTTAGTAATAAGTCTTGCTATCTGGCAGCATTAGCCTTGTAGGTTTGCTGTTTTCCTCAAGACTGCTTGGCTGTTCTACAGCATGAATACAGAATGTTGCCAGGAATATCTTTAATCTAAAGAATATATTAAAATAATATCTATGTTTTTAGACATTCTGGACAATTCTGTGCTACTATAGGTCTTCTGCATTTTCATTAAATTTTAGAATCAGCTCATTTCCACAAATACACACACGCACACACACACGCACACAGGCACACCCTGTTAGGACTTTTTTTTTTTTTTTTTTTTTTGAGATTGTATTGCTTATTTTGAGGAGAACTGACATCTCAACAGTGTTGCATTTTCCAGTCCATGACCCTGGTACCTTTACTTAGGTCTTTAATTTCTCCTGGTTCTGTGGTTTTCAGTTTAGCAGTTTTGCCAATTTTTCATTAAGTACGTTCCTGAGTATTTTATACTGTTTTCACTTTTTTCTTTGTGCTGTCTGTACTATTTATTCTCTAATTGTTTAATGCTAATATATAGGAAAACAGTTGACGTTTGCACATTTCCCTTGTATCCCGCAGCCTCCCTGATTCACTTATTCTGGTAGTTGTGATGTAGATTTATGAAAATTTTCTGTGTAAACCATTTTGTCATCTGTGAATAAAGACAAGTTTACTTCTTCCTTCATAATCTTTATGCTATTTTTCTTTTCCTTGTGTTTTGTACTGGCTCAGAATACCAGTAAAGTGTATAAAAGTAGTGAGAGTGAAAATCTTGGTCTTGTTTCTGACCTCAGAGAGAAACCACTCAGTAAGTTACCATTAATTTTTGTGTTAACTGAAGGATTTCTGTAAATTCCCTTTATTTCTTGAGGAAGTTCTCTTCCATTCCTTGTTTGCTAAGACTTTCTTTAAAATTATGAATAAATATTGAATTTGGCCAAATGCTTTCATTGCATGTAGTGAGATAATCACATAACTTTCCTTATTTATTCTGTGATTATGGTGTATAGTCTTAGTTGATTTTCAGTTGTTAAACCAATCTGATATTTCTCAAATACATCATCTTTGATCATAATGTATTGTTTTTATAATTACTGAATTTGATTTTTCTGTGTGTATCCATAGAGAGGTTATCCTGTAATTTTCCTTGTTGTAATCTTCCATATTTGAGGTTGAAGACTGTACTACTTTCATTTTCATAAGATGTTGAACATTGTTTCATATTTTTCAATTCTGTCCATGATTTTATAGAAGATTTTATTATTTTAATATTTGGAAGATGTTACCAATGAAGCCATTTGGGCCTGAAGTTATCTCTTTGTAGAGATATAAAGTTTCAGGCTGTTATGTTTTTAATATTTATCTTTCTTAATATTATCATAAATACAACAGATGTAGTTTCTGGAACACTACAGACAAATTATTATTTATTAAAGCCAAGTAATAACAGTGTGGTTCTGACATACCTTAATACCTTACACTTGGTATGATGAGGTATTCTACACATACATGCAAAGTTAATGTTGCAGGAGAAGAACGGTGATAAAATGAATCTGGCCATGTTTCTATGGAAGAGAGAGGGGTAGCTCTCCCCCATCCTCTTTTCAAAGAAGAGATAAAAACCTTTCTTCCCTTGGAGGATCCTGAGTTCTCTCTCTAAACTTTTGGTATATAAATAAATTTCTTCATGGAGGAAAAAAGCCCATTGTTTTCAGCTTTGCACCAAGGATGTCACCAGTATCAGGATGAAATATTGAATTTTCAGAAACTTCAAAACTGGTCTATATACTGCCTCCTCCAAAAACACATCATTTTTGTCCTCATTGTAACCAGTTAGTAGCCCGGAGACCATCCCATTCTGAAGACAGCAGTGTTCAATAATATGACTACCATGCTGAGGTGTGTGTACCAAGAAGGAGGTGAGGACAGTAGAATCAGGCTCATTCTTTCTCATTTTTGAAAAGTCAGCAGTGGTTAGATGTCCTCCAGAGGGGGGTTTAAATCCAGATTTGATACACTGTCCCAGAAATGAGTGTCCCTCCCCACTACCTTGTGCCTTCCACAGGAATCATAAACTAAGTATTTGGGAAGCCTCTGTAATCTTGGTTGTACAGGCTACTAGAACAAGCTTTTCACATGGGAACCAGTGACCCAGACAGTTTTTTGCCAGGATCCACAGTGTTTCCATTGCTTATAGCACCACATGGGTGTTTTTCAACATTGTCAGAGTTCTGTCATTGAGCAGGATGACCGCACCTGCTTGCACTTTGGCAAAGCTGAAGGCCAGAGCAGAGAAGGCAGTTAGAGAAAGCCTCTGTGACTCCAGGCATTAGATGTTTAGCTTGCTGGCCTGCAAGGCTTTACTTGCAGAGTTTTCTTTTTGAAAGTCTTTTTCACGTTGTAAGCTGTAGATCCCAAATTGAAACACTGAAGAGTGGGTACAAGCAGCCTAGAGACCCATTATCAGCCCCTGATGGGTCAGACATCAGATTTTAACTCATTAACTCATTTTAACACATTTGCTCTTTAGCAAACAGCGTTACTTTTCCAAAAGGCATCTCCTAAAGTGTATCTCCATCTCGAGACTGCCCTGCTCATGCTGTCTCCTTTGTATACCACCTTCCCTCAGGTAAAAATAATTTCTAAGCCTTTTAAAGCCCCCATAAGCAAAACTTATCCATCATGGGAGCCTGTTCTCTCCAGGAGTGTAAGATTCTAGATACGGATGCTAAGCTTTCACCACAAACACTTCTTTCCCTGATTGGGAGGACCGTCTCTAGGAACTATGCCAAGTTGATTTATACCGTATATTCTGATGTAGTAGCTAAAAAATAACACAAAGCTGTTGTTAAAAATTACCTCTTTGAGTGATGTCAGCATCGTGGCAGTGTGAGATACTCATTTTCTATACGCCATTCAACCTATAAGCAGTAAAACATCTGTAACTCAACACATCGCCTGTCTGCCCAACACACCAGGACACCAGAGAGTTCCATATGCTTACACATCTAAAGGTGGCTGGCCTGGAACACATGGAGGTGGTGGGACCTGAGAACAGCCAAGAGTGGATGACAGTGGATGAAAATGAGCAGTTTATTGGGGACAAAGGTGTGGACTTGCCCAGAAGAAAAATATATTTATTCTAGATTTGTAAAATGGTGGCTTGATTCTGATCTGAATCCAGATGTAATGATAATGTTTGTCTCAGTGATACATTTTTTAAAAAATATGTATTATCGGTTCTTAGGACTTTGAATGCAAAGAAGCAGAATTTTGTAGATAGTAGAGGAGTAAAAAACAGTCATCCATAACCAAAAATCTTATAATAAAGGTAAATGAAACTTTTGGAACCAGGTTTAGAATTTTATTCCTTAAGGTTTTGTTTTCATGGTATATAGAAAGAAATGTTGAAGCATGTATATGAAAGCAGGATTGAATACTGATATTAAATCAGGTGAGGTTTGGGTGAAAGCCAGAAAGGATTGAAACAGGGTTTGATGGTCAGGAGAGGTCCACTGCTGAACAATGCTGATGAAATAAAGGGAAAACACCAGAACTAGGGTGGAGCTGTTAAGTCCAATCCTGTGGCAAGAATGGCTTGTCCATTGCTTGATTTTTCTCTTTTTAACATATTTTTCTTCCTCATGAATCAGAGCTAGAAATAGAATTAAAGCTTGTAGATTAGTATTGTTCCTTTGTGAATTAGACCTTTTAGAATATTAATTCATTATTTTTTTCTGTAAAATGCTAATTATACTTTTTTATTTTTTAACATTTTTATTGACTTATAATCAGTTTACAATGTTGTATCAAATTCCAGTGAAGAGCACAGTTTTTCAGTTACACATGAACATATATTTATTCCTTGTCACAATTTTTTCTCTGTGAGCTACCATAAGATCTTGTATATATTTCCCTGTGCTGTACACTATAATCTTGTTATCTAGTCAACATTTTGAAATCCCAGTCTATCCCTTCCCAACCCCTGCCCCCTTGGCAACCACAAGTTTGTATTCTATGTCTCTGAGTCTGTTTCTGTTTTGTATTTATGTTTTGTTTGTTTGTTTGTTTAGATTCCACATATGAGCAGTCTCATATGGTATTTTTCTTTCTCTTTCTGGCTTGCTTCACTTAGAATGACATTCTCCAGGAGCATCCACATTGCTGCCAATGGCATTATGTTGTCGGTTTTTATGGTTGAATAGTATTCCATTGTATAAATACACCACATCTTCTTTATCCAGTCATCTGTTGATGGACATTTAGGTTGTTTCCATGTCTTGGCTATTGTAAATAGTGCTTCTATGAATACTGGGGTGCAGGTGTCATTCTGAAGTAGGGTTCCTTCTGGATATATGCCCAAGAGTGGGATTTTTGGGTCATATGGTAAGTCTATTCCTAGTCTTTTGAGGAATCTCCACACTGTTTTCCACAGTGGCTGCACAAACTGCATTCCCACCAGCAGTGTAGGATGGCCCCTTTTTCTCCACAGCCCCAAGCATGATTTATTATTGCCAGGTACAATAGGAAAGAAGATGTGAGTGGATGTGTATACGCAGTTGTCATATTCTAGGCATGAAGAGTTACCGATCTAAACTGATGAAGTCCCCAAAACGAATGCTATTTCCTCTAAATATACTTGTCAGCTTATCTTCCTTATCACTCTATTTATATTACAGGATTAATTTAGAGCAGTAGAAACTATTCAAGGAAGAAGTTTGATGAGTTAAACAAAGGTAGAAAATGGCGCCATGATGACAAACATGAAAGAATTCATTCTGAAGAGAAACCTTAAGAATGTAATAAAAATGGGAATGGCCTCTTTCTTAATGAAGACTCTGTTCAGCATCAGAAAATTCAAATTTTGGAGCAACCTTTTGAATACAATGAATGTAGGAAAGCTTTCCATGAAAATTCACTCTTTGTTATACATAAGAAAGCTTAACATAGGAGAGAACACCTGTCAATACACTGAATGTGGAAAAAAGTTCTGAGACATGCCATCTCTTATTGCTCATCAAAGAACACATCCAGAAGATAATCACTATGAATTTAATAAATGTGGAGAGAACTTCTCTGAGAAATCCATTCTCTTTGAACACAGTGTTCACCTTTTGAACCAGAAGTCAAACCTCATTCCAAATCACAGAACCAACTCAACTGACAACATAATTAAGTATAATGAATATGGAAATGCTTTCAGTGAAAATCTAGTCTAGGTGTGCAACAGAGCATACGCGTAAGAGAAAAACCTTATGCGTGCCATGAATGTGGAAAAACTTTCAACCAGAAGCCAGCCCACAAAAGATGTAAGAGAACCCATGCAGGGGGAAAATCCTGTGAAAGTGATAATTGTGGGAAAACTTTCTTCAAGAATTCAGACCTCATTAAACATCAGAGAATTCATACAGTGGAGAAACCTTAGAAATGGCAGGAATGCAGGAAATCCTTCAGTGAAAAGTCAACTTTCACCCAGCATTTTAGAACACAGGAGAGAAACCATATGAATGCCCTGAATGTGGGAAACCCTTCTCAGTTAAGTCGGTCCTTACTGTACATCAGAAAATGCACACAAGGGAGAAGACTTATGAATGCTATGAATGTGGGAAAGCCTTTCTCAGAAGGTCAGACCTCATTAAACATCAGTGAACTCACACAGGGGAGAAGCCTTAGAAATGTAATGAATGTGGGAAGTCCTCCTCTGAGACGTCAACTCTCACTAAACATTTGCAAACTCACACAGGTGAGAAGCCCTATGAATGTATTGACTGTGGAAGTTTTTTGCGCTACTTCTTGGGTTTCACAGAACATCAGAGGATACACACGGGAGAGAAACCATTTGGCTGTCATGAATGTGGGGAAAACTTTCATCAGAAGTCAGCCCTAGTTGTTCATGAGAGAACTCACATAAGAGAGAAACCATATGAATGTGGGAAATCATTGTGTGTGAAGTCAAAACTCATTGCACATCAGAGAACACACACAGAGGAGAAACCCTTGGAATGTAATGTTTGTGGGAAATCCTTCTGTGTGAAGTCAAAACTCACTGTACATCAGAGAACACACCTGGGGAGAAACTCTATAAATATGATAAATGAGGGAATTCACATTGGGTGAGGTCCAGAGTTTGTAGAACACAGAACACAGAGTGGAGAGGAAATCTATTAATATAATGATTTTGAGAACACCTTTGGTCTAAAATGAGTTCTCACAATACAGAGCAGAGAACTTCTGGGGGGGGGAGAAAATAATATGAAGAGGTTCTGAACACAGGAAAATTTTCTAGTAGAATTTGGACCCTGCAGTGTATGACACAGCTGAGTGGGGATAATCCATTGTTGAGTGAATACAGGGCACCTTTTGCCCAAAGCCACACCTTACTAAACATCAGAGAAACCACATAGGGTAGAAACCTCTATCAGCATTTGCAGAGAAGACTTTACCCACAGGCTGGAGAAGATGCACAAGCTATAGGAAATTATAGGAGAACATTTACTATGAGGTGATATTTTATTGGCCTTGTGTGAAATTCTTGATGTGGCATCTCAGTGGGCATGAGGTAGTAGTTTGTAGAAAAAGTGAGTGGAAGCTTTTAAGTTAAACCTAAGTTTATCATACATCAGAGATGTTCAATTGAAGTGTCTAGCAATTTAGGAAATGTGGGGAATGTCTTCAGTTTAGCACTTTACTTTGTTAAAATACAATCTGGCCCATTGCCCGGTGTGCTGTTCCTTTCAGTTTGAGGTAGTAGATGTGAACTGGAGCCAGTGGTTGTAAGCAGTGCAAAGGTTTATTGCTCCGGCATATGTGAAACAAGGGAAGATTTTTGCAGGGAGACCTACCTGCAAGAAGACTTTCTGATGTCCAGGTGGAGAGAGAGATCCTGGTCTTGGTGACATACATAGGACAGGAGCCTGCCAGCAGGATTTTTAAAATACTTCTGGGGCAGACTAATTTTGAGTGGCCTGTCCTGAAGTGGTGGGTCAAGGGGGCAAGGTGGGTTGCCTTGAGTGCAACTTACTAGTTGTAGCAGAAGTGGGTGAGTATAGAACATGGGTGGTTTCTGCCCTACCAGTGTTTTAATGGTTTGGCCAACTGTCATCCTTCTGTGAGTGGCTAACTGCAAGCAACTTTATTTCCCAACTCACTTAATACTTCTCGTGTGTGATACATACAGTGATTTTTTAGAAAGCAAAACATTCACCTACAAATGTATACGTTGGCAGGTACGGAGCTTTAAAAGGCACAGATAGATTAAACAACTAGGTGGGTCACTGTCGCTTTCAGCAGAGCAGTGCACTCAGTAAGGACAACGAGAAAAACAGTTCACAAAAAGCACCTATTTAAATGCAACCTGTTGTTGCAAAAGCAAGGAGGGCTAGTATGGTAAAATCCAGGAGGGGAGTGAAAGACGGAAAGCAAATGGGGAAATGTGGCTGTTTTACCTGGGAGCACTTGTCAGTTCTGGCTACAGGGAGGAACCTGGCTATTGAGCTTGGCTCAGGCAGAGGGCTATAGCTTGGTGGCAGGGGAGCGGAGCTGTAGGGTGCAGGGAGACCAGAAACCAGAGACTGGCAGAACTTTGGCAGTCAAGGCTTGAGTGAACATTTTTGAAACATAGGAGACTTCAAACACATGGCCAGTTTCTCAAAATTTTTAGAAGACTGACACAGGGCAGGAGTCTGGAAACCTAAGCTGTTTTTTGTTTTTTCATCACTGAGGGAAACGTGAATAGAATTCAGGAACTGCCAGCAGGATGGGCCCTCGGTGAGCACAGCATGCTCTCAGTGAGTGCAGGGTCGTACCAAAGGATGGCTGTCCTTTACCAAACCTGCAAACAATTTGCCACTCATTTCAAAAATCTCCCAGAAAGAAAACTCAGGAACAGATGACTTCACTCCAGCTATTCCAAATATTTAAAGAAATAGTAGCAAGCTTTTATAAGCTTTTCCAGAGAAAGGATGATGGGGGTTTTCCTGTTCATTGATAGCAAAACCTGTAAGATATTTCAGGAAAGTAAAGGTACATTATGAATTTAGATGCAAAATCCTGGAATTTAAAAAAAAAAAAACATCCAACAATATCATCGCAGAACATATCTTGACTAAACGATGTTTATTAGAGGAATGAAAGAATGGATTTAATATTTAAAACTCAATTGATTTGGTTTCCCAATCCCCTTACTCTCGGATTCCGCTTTCTCCCTTGCATTTGCACATTTCTCTCCTGCTTGCCTGTCCTAGAGTGGGAGTCAGAACGGCCCTGACCTAGGGGATGAGAAAGGTGTTGAGGTGAGGTGCCCCCTTGCAGCAGAAGTGCTGAGGGCACATGGAAGAGATGATCAGCATGGCTGAGATGCTGGTAATACTGGGCAGATAAGTAAGTGTACTGAGGGTGGCAAAAGCCAGGTTTCTCACTGTTGGAGACGGTATCTGTAAACACGGAAGGGGGTAGCTAGAAAACCACCTAAAGTGTTGGATTGGAATGTAATTCAGATTTTAAATACACAAATAGTTATCGTAGTGCTTGCGGGTGTGTGTTTTGGATCTGTGTGCTGAGAGGACCTAAACAGAATGACACCCCACCAGCGTTGAGCACACCAGGTGCCAGGTTGTTAATTTTAAGTACTGTCTTCCCACCAATGAAAGACCAGGTCTGTGAAGTGATGGCTTATTGAAAGTCAGAGATGGCGAGAAATACAAGACGATCCTGAATCATCTTATCTATTAGACAATAAAATGTCAAAGAATTACAGAGACATGTTAAAAGGACAAAAGAACCATCTAGTACAGCTTCCACTGGCCAAATTTGAGACAATTGAAACTTCAAAACAAAATGAACAGCATCATAATAAAGGAGACTTAAAATGGGAATCCATTAATTTGTACTGATACAAATCTGTGAATACACGAAGGAAATCTTTATACAAGGCCAACTAATAAATGTAGGAGGAACAATGGCGATAGAAATATCACAGTGTGATAACTGTCATACTGGTGGCTGATTCAGTAAGTAATTGACAATGCAGGCTAGAGTTTGTGGGTAGAGGTTTGATGGACAGGATATTGGCATACTCTCCAAATAGTTCCCCCCAAAGAATAATCAGCTACAAAGGTGAAAACAGTGACTTTATGAGAAACCTGGCAGACAGCAGCATAATCAGATGATCAAAGTTCACTTCACCAGCAGTAGGGCAAGTCAGTGTGTCGTACCCCTGATGAGATGCACTGAGAAGAGCCAGGGTCACTCGTGCTGTATTCCTGCTGAGGACGCGTGGCCAGAGTGTGCTCACGAGGAAACGTTAGATAAACCCCCTTGAAAGGTTCTTTTACAAAATTGAAAGTGTATGTTTAAATTGGCAAGGACAAAAGGAAAAGGCTTCCAGATTGGAGGAGGTTGAAGATACTTAACAAGAAAACAAAAAGGAAAACCAGAGCAGTTGGCATAATTCAGAGTGTACGGATTGAATGATAGTGTCTGTTTCCTGACTTGGTTCAGTAGGTGAGTGTTTTTGTTAGGGGAAGTGGAGTCTCACGTCTGCAGGTTATTTTCAGATGCTTTAGCGAAAGGGGAATGCATGTGAGTGTGTGTAGAGGTAAGAGTGCGAGCAGGTGTGCAAGGGACGTGGAGGAGATGCAGTGCGTGCGCAGTTGGGGAAATCTGAGGTTTTTGTACACTGCTTGTGACTTAAAGTTTGAAGTCATTTCAAAGTAAATCTGTAAGCATTAAAGTTAACTGATGTAGCCTAACACACTAGTAGGAAAAGACAAGTGAAGCCATGTTAGTATCAGTAGATGCAGAAAATATATTTGAAAAATATATTTACACACCTTCATGATTGAAAAAAAAAAACAAACTAGGAATGAAAGGAAGTTTCATTAAAAACAACACTAACAAAATAAAAATCATACTCAGCAGATAAATACTGGACTATCTCTTCCTTATGTGAATAATGAGACCAAGAAGGCTTGTCACCACTACTTTTATTCAACATTGGACTGAAAGCTCTAGTTTGGTCAGGTCAGTAAGGCCAAAAAGATTAAAAAAAAAAATAAAAGAGGCATAAAAACTGTTAAGATTGAAGTAAAACTCATTATTTTCAGGTGTTATCATTGTATTCATAAGAGTCAAAAAAGTTTATGGAAGAGTTATTAGAAATAAGTGAATTTAGCAAACCGACTATATAAAAATCATATTTTTGTGTATAACCAACAAATAGAAAAATTAAGTGATACCAGGACAATTGTATCCTTCTGGGTAGGGTAGCATGGGCCAGACTTATCCCCCTGCCTGACAAAATTGGGTAAAAGGAAACGAAGAATTATTTTCACGTCACTGGATGTCAGGCAATAAAGGGCAGTGATCCTTGGAGATGATGGGTAGGTTCGCCGCATTGTGATGGTTACACAGGTGTATTTGTTCAATTTTACCAAGTCGTACAATTGAAATATGTGCATTTAAAACACTGTTACATTGCTGTTAAATTTATAACAGCCCTAAAACAGTTCTAGAAATCCAAAAACTGCATCCAAAAATCGAGAAGTTAAAAGACAAAAAGGACTTTTGATGACTTTGAAGGCTGAATTCTCCCCCAGATTGGTTGATTGAGTGCTTCCCTGATCACCATCCAACAGCTGGTTTTGTTGTTAGAAATTAGCAAGTCTGAATTGAAAATGTGTATGCAGATTCCGTGGCCGATCACAGCTAAGGAGATCTGAAAATAGCAAAGTCAGTCTACAGGGCGTAGACCGCTAGATGACAAGGCTGTTACAGGCACACCTCAGAGTCGCTGTGGGCTTGGTTTGGGACCACTGCAATAAAGTAAATATCGCAGTAAAGTGAGTCACAAATGTTTTGGTTTTCCAGTCATATAAAAGTTATACATTGTAGCCTATAAAGTGTGCCATAGTCTTATGTCTAGAAAAAGTGTACTTGCCGTAATAAAAAATACTCTTAAAAAATGCTAACCATCATACGAGCCTTCAGCAACTTGCAATCTTTTTGTAATGGTAACATCAAGGAACACTGATCACAGGTTATCGTAACAAGTTAAATAGTAATGAAAAGTATGAAATGCTGGGAGAATTACCAGAGTGTGACACACACACATGAAGGGAGCAAATGTTGTTTTTTCCCAGACCCCATCCCCAACCTGAACCCCTAGACCCACAGCCCTCCCACTCCCCATCAGTCTTGTCCTCAGGAAGTCCCACCCCTTTCCTTGAGGTGGTTTGATGCAATTTAACAATTTCTCTAATTCTGGGCCCTGTGGCAACTGCTTCGTTCCTGACAGCCTACTATATTTGCAAAATCCATGAGAGCCACATTTAGTAGGCAAAGTTCCCAGGAACAAAAAGGAACAGGAAAGATGGAGCTGAACTCCATTTGGTGAGGCCAGCCCCGGGGGAGAGTGAGGCCTTGCGGCTGGGTGAGGAGGACCCAGGAATGGGGGTGGGTCAGGGAGACCCAAGGCTCTTCTCTGCCACTGGTTGGAGCTCATCTCATTGAGGTCTTCCAGCTAAAATCTGCAGGCACAAGATCCCGCATCTGGCCGGACAAGGGCAGCTCACCCAGGCCCGCCCACATCCAGCGACCCCGCTCTGGGCACCGGGCCCATATCAGTGGGGGGGGGATGCCCCGCTACACAGGGCCTGCCTGGGTGTGGCTGCCCCATGGGTCAGGGCAGTGACAGACACGGGTAGGGGATTGCTCTCCATACAGCTTATTAAGATGGACCCAGAGCCTGACCTGGTCCCACTATGGAATGTGGATGGTGGGGCTACTGGCCCATCTTGAGCACCACGATGAACGGTCAGCCCCTTACCTCCCATCCCAAACCGTGTGGTCCCAACCTCCTGCCCTGGACAGGGCTGTGGGGAAAAAACACTGCTCTCGAGAATACTTGGGTGTAAAAAACACCAGAAGCCCCTCCTGACCCCTGTCCTCGGCATGTGGCAAGGACTGGGCCACCCCCTCCAGCAGAGTGCTCACAGGCCTGGCTGGTAGTCTTGGAGACTCTAGCCAGCTGCTCCTTCCCTGCCGATGCTCAGGCTGGTGAGAAGTCCTGCAGTGATGTTAGAGCAGCCACATAGCTAGATATGAGCAGAGAAAGGGAGACACAGAGCAATGGCAGGAGTTGGGCAGAAAGGAGGGCCACAGGCCAGATGCAGGAAACCTTGTGTCATATAAGCACCAGGGGTCCCTGGGCAGAGAAAGAAAAGCAGGAACCTCTGGGCTGATAAGTGGTCATGCCTTTGGGGGTGAGAAGTGGCTCTGAGGTCAATAAAGAAAGGTGAGGAAAGTAGGAATTTCCAGTGTCTGAATGTAACTTTTTGCTTATTTTCCCCACATTTCAATAAAATTAGCCTTGCTGATAAGAAGTACCCATCATGCACCGACCCCGTGACACTTCCCATCCAGACTAAACAAGGACAAACATCCCTCCTCCCTTTGGAAGGTGGAGCTGGGATGAAAATCAGGCAATTGAACCTAGACCGTTCTCTCCCTAATGAATATCCTGCCCATTCATCTTTGCACCCCATGTAACCAACTTGCCAAAGAAACCCAGGGCAGCCCCTCACCTGAGCCTGCCCGCTCTCGCCTTGAGAGCGTACTACCCATCCTTTAATAAATCCTCACTTTACTTTTTTAACCACCGTGTCTTGTCTCTGAATTCTTTCTGGGATGGGACGAGAGCCTGGAACACTGGTTGCATCTACCGGCAACAGAATCATGCAGTACTTTTCCTTTCGTGTCTGGCATACAGCGCCCCGCCCGTCAGCCGTGCTCACCCATGTGCAGCCCCTGGATGCTGTTTGGTCTTTTCTCCCCACCTTCCCTTCTGCCGGGGACGCTGGCCTCCCTCTGCTCTACCCGCCTAATTCCCTTCCTGTGTTTGAAAGTTCAGCTCCTGCCACCTACTCCAGGAAACCCCCCAGGTTGAGGGGCTCACCCCTCTGCACCTCTGCTGTTCTCTCTGCAATGGCTGGTTCTCTGTCTTTCTGTCTAAGTGACTGCACACTCCTTCAGGGCAGGAACCAGGACTCATTACTCATGTTTGTGTCCCTGTGTTGACCTGGTCAGAGCTCGTATCTCCGCTGATGTCTCCCATTTTCTGCATCCCAGGTCCTCCCTCTCGAGCTTTACGCCCACACATCTACCTGCCTAGTAGATACGTTCATGCAGTTGGCCTCCAGCAGTGGTTCTGGGGCCCCAGGTTCACATCACAACCACCTGGAGCTACCATGATGCCTGCGGGTGACAACTGCTGTGTCTCTTCTCAACTCTGTGTGGAGCAAATTCAGACGAGTGGCTAGAAGTCAGCCCCGTGGTGGGATGCTTCCCACCACTGAATTGGCAGATACTAAAATCAGGACTCCTCCCCTCTCCCCAGGAATGAGTTGTTAAACACTGACCATCACACCCTTCCTGGGAGGGCCTGACGGTTTGTCAACACCCAGATTGCTGGGTCCACCCACCCACAGGGTTCCTGACTTAGGAGGTCAGGGGTAGGGCCTGAGAAATTGCATTTAAAAAGTTCCCAGTGACGCAAGGCAGCTGGACTCAGAGTCAGAGGCCTACAGACCCTTTAGCATCATGTCCAAAAGGAAAGTCATCATCCTTCCATCAAGCCTGCTCTTTCTCTGTGTTGTGTGTGGGCAATGGCAGCACCTTCCACCCAGTTTCCTCAGCCAGAAATCTGAGGATTGTCTCCTCAACTTCTGGGCTAAGTGGTCACCAGATCCTGTCACCTCTCTTCCATCAGCCCCCTCTGATCCTTCCCCTTCTCCCTGATCTCAGGGCCTGGGCCCAGCCTCATTCACTCTCCCTCCCTCCCTCCTGTCTGTTCTTGTGCCAGCCTCCCAGGGAGGCACCCAGCTCCCCTCCTCACCTGTTCTGGTCCACTCTCCTTGTCACCTGGCGGCCTGGTCCTTATGAGCTGAGACATCCATCCCATCATAGGATTCCAGCATGAAAGGGGTCCTGGCTCCCGATTCATTCTCTTCATGAGTCCTTCGGTCTGGAGGTCCCCTCCCTTCATCATCCTTCAGCCCCCACCCCCATCAGGGCTGGGCAGCTGTATTTCCTCTGGGATCGCTGCACCCTCTCCGTCCCCATGGCCTATTGAAGAACATTGATTGACAGCGTTGCATTCGTTCCTGCTGTACAGCGTGGTGATTCAGTTATACATGTATATACATTCTGCTTCATAGTCTTGTCATTATAGGTTATTAATACTTACTGGATACAGTTCCCTGTACTATAAAGTGGTCCTTGTTGTTTATCTAGTGTGTGCATGGTCATGTGCACCTGCTGACCCCACCCTCCTCATTTAACCCTCCTCACCACCACTTTCCATCCTGGGAACCGTAGTTTGTTTTCTGTGTCTGTGAGTCTGTTTCTGTTTTATAAATAAGTTGACGTGTATCATTTTTTTAGATTCCACATACCAGTGATATATTTGTCTTTCTTTGACTTACCTCACTTAGTATGATAAATGCCATGTCCATCCATGTTACTGGGAATGACATTATTTCATTCTTTTTATGGCTGAGTAGTATTTTATTGTGTGCATACATGACATCTTCCTTATCCATCATCTGTCAATGGGCATTTAGGTTGCTTCCGTGTCTTGGCTGTTGTAAATAGTGCTGCTGTGAACATTGGGGTGTATGTCTGGGAAAACTAAAGATTGTCATACTAAGTGAAGTAAGTCAGAGAGACAAAGATAAATACTACATGATGTAACTAATACGAGGAATCTAAACAAATTGCAAAACTGATACCATGTTATAATGAAGCCACTGGGAGAAACTGCTTCTCAGGGGTTACAAGCAAGCTGAGATACTCCAGCTGAGTACAAATCCTCTTGTTCCTGGTGATCTCGCCTCTGTTTCTACTGGGATTGGGCCTGGATAAAATCTGACCACCAGCCTCAGTCTTGGGGAGAGGCATTTAAAGACAGAAACATAAAGGAAGCATCACATGAGATTGTCAAGTCTGTCTGGAGTCAGCAGCCCATCATCTGCCCATCTGTCCCTGGGCCACTTCACGTCCAGCCAGAGAAACCCAGCCTGCCAGACTGTCACCGGGGAAGTGGACCATTTCCCTGCCCCCAGCACTGTGGTACTGAGAGTGGACATTGGAGACACACTGTCTTTGATCCCAGTTCCAGCCCTGCTACCTGTATGGACTTGAGTCACAGTGCTCTGACCTCCTAGCCAGGGCCTCAGCCCCTCTCATTGGGTTTGCTCTGGAAATTAGAAACCCTCAGACCTCAGGATGCTCTTGCCCATCCCTCTCATGTGGGCGCAGTTTTCCGCTGGCCACACAGAGTGTGAGCACTGGCTTAGACACACACACATACAAAGACACACACATAGACCCCCGTGCACGGTGACATTGAATACGGATTATGGGGTGGGATCAGAAGAGGAACAGACATTGAGGAGGAAGTAAGAGGAAGAATAAAGGGGTAGAAGGCAGCACCTACATATGACAGCACTCCCCCATTTTTCCAGGTCTTATTCTGCATATGCCTGAGGACATCCCTGGAAGAATCTGCTAGAATCATTCTCACTGTGCAGGTGGGGAGACAGACAGACCTGGACAGACACCAGGACTTATCCAGGATGGAGAACAGGTAAGACTGAGGAGCTGAGTCTGGAAGCCAGGGCGTCTCCTCACAGCTGCACACTGAGCCTCCCCGGGAGCCGTGGAGAGGGCGGGGCTGCTGTCACTGCGGAAGAGGTGGGTCTGCGTGGAGAAGGGGGTGAGCAGGCAGCAGCCCACAGGGCTGTGTGTGGAGGTGTTGTCTGTGGAGGGGGTTCCAGGAAGTGGACCCCAGGAAGTGACATCACTTCCTTGACCACAGACCCCAACAGAAGTGGAACCTGGTTACCAGGCACCCACATTCTAGAGATGGCCCCAAACCAGCTCACTTGGCTGGAGACAGTTGAGGAAGAAACATATTTTCCTTCTGTGTCCCGATCTCCCAGGGCTTCTCCATCAGGAAGCCCTGGAGTGAGAGCTTGTTCAGTGGCTGTAGGCATTGGATGAACCCTCAACCCAGATGCCTCTGGTCTGTTATGAGGAGGTCACCTAAGGTAACACGGGGTGGCCTGGAACAAGCCAGTCTGGGACCAGCCTCCTCTGAGAGCCCTCCCTGGGCAGGCTCGCTTCCCCTCATCTCCACGTGGGGGAAGGGGGACTTGAGGGGAGGTGGTCCCTCTGGGCAGTAACGGGTGATTGAACATGTGGTAACCCGGTGGTCCTGTCATGGCCACACCCGAGGACAGGGCTGGCAGGGGGGAAAGAGGACTCCTGAGGGGCATCTTATCTGTGCCAGTGGGAATCCAAGGCCCTCAGGTTGTCAGACTCTTTGTCCCTGATGGAGGTCCGTGCAGAGAGCGGTGTGAGTGTGTCTGGACTGGAGATGCCCTGTGGGTCTGAGAACCAGCCTAGAGAGCCAGACAGGGCTCTGAGGTTTCTGCCTGGCCGCTGGGCACTGTGTTTGCAGGACCCACACAAGAGCTGGGACAAGACCTGGTCCATGGGATCCCACACTCCATCTCCCTGGAGGAGAGGCTGGCGCCCCATGACACCAGCAAATCCCACGACAGGCACAAGTTGAGTGCCAGCGAAGAGACGCCATACCCAGGAAGCCCTGAGTCCAGTACTGTCCCGCTCCTCCCCTGGGCTCCCTCTTAGAGACCTGCTGGGAAAGGAATCTCATTCCTCATCTCCCCCACCTGTCCTCACAGCCCAGGCCCTGCCTTGGTCAGATACAAAGTCAGTGGACACATATGAGTCAGAATCTCAGAAAGAGACTTTGACAGAATCTCAGTTCATGTTAAGTCAACGGTGTTTCTGCATTTTTCTACAGACTATCCTGTTTTCCCTCCATCCCACATGTCCACATTGGCCTGAAAAACCTCATCCCTCCCACCAAGGGATGATCCTCTGTCTTCTCATCTCTGGAATGGGATATTGTGGCAGCAGTCACAGGGATGATGTAGTTCATGCAGGGAGGTGCTGTCACTGTGGTGCTGACACAATGATCTGAGACACTAATGCATTTAATCATCACCTCCGCCTCATGTACTGGTGATTCTGAGTACCTTGAATCTGCTCAGGGCTCCCCTATTCCAGCTCTTGGCACAATAACTTAAGGCTTGAGGATTTGGTCTGAGCACCAGCCCAAACCCCCATGGTGGTCCCCAGTATTGCCTCTGACTCAGGTCTCTATGAAGAGTCCAGCAACGCAGGCTGGAGAAGCTGGTGGCAAACCTGATGCCTGCCATCCTGTGTGGCAACCGCTCCTAACTGTACACATACCTGGGCAACTATAGAGGTTTCACCACTGCCCAGCAGGTGCTGGACCTTCTGTTTCAAAGGTGAGCACTCTGATGACATGGAACATTGGTGACTGGGCCAAATAATTGTACCTCCTGTGTGGGTCCTGCAAACACAGTGCCCAGCGGCCAGGCAGAAACCTCAGAGCCCTGTCTGGCTCTCTAGGCTGGTTCTCAGACCCACAGGGCATCTCCAGTCCAGACACACTCACACCGCTCTCTGCACGGACCTCCATCAGGGACAAAGAGTCTGACAACCTGAGGGCCTTGGATTCCCACTGGCACAGATAAGATGCCCCTCAGGAGTCCTCTTTCCCCCCTGCCAGCCCTGTCCTCGGGTGTGGCCATGACAGGACCACCGGGTTACCACATGTTCAATCACCCGTTACTGCCCAGAGGGACCACCTCCCCTCAAGTCCCCCTTCCCCCACGTGGAGATGAGGGGAAGCGAGCCTGCCCAGGGAGGGCTCTCAGAGGAGGCTGGTCCCAGACTGGCTTGTTCCAGGCCACCCCGTGTTACCTTAGGTGACCTCCTCATAACAGACCAGAGGCATCTGGGTTGAGGGTTCATCCAATGCCTACAGCCACTGAACAAGCTCTCACTCCAGGGCTTCCTGATGGAGAAGCCCTGGGAGATCGGGACACAGAAGGAAAATATGTTTCTTCCTCAACTGTCTCCAGCCAAGTGAGCTGGTTTGGGGCCATCTCTAGAATGTGGGTGCCTGGTAACCAGGTTCCACTTCTGTTGGGGTCTGTGGTCAAGGAAGTGATGTCACTTCCTGGGGTCCACTTCCTGGAACCCCCTCCACAGACAACACCTCCACACACAGCCCTGTGGGCTGCTGCCTGCTCACCCCCTTCTCCACGCAGACCCACCTCTTCCGCAGTGACAGCAGCCCCGCCCTCTCCACGGCTCCCGGGGAGGCTCAGTGTGCAGCTGTGAGGAGACGCCCTGGCTTCCAGACTCAGCTCCTCAGTCTTACCTGTTCTCCATCCTGGATAAGTCCTGGTGTCTGTCCAGGTCTGTCTGTCTCCCCACCTGCACAGTGAGAATGATTCTAGCAGATTCTTCCAGGGATGTCCTCAGGCATATGCAGAATAAGACCTGGAAAAATGGGGGAGTGCTGTCATATGTAGGTGCTGCCTTCTACCCCTTTATTCTTCCTCTTACTTCCTCCTCAATGTCTGTTCCTCTTCTGATCCCACCCCATAATCCGTATTCAATGTCACCGTGCACGGGGGTCTATGTGTGTGTCTTTGTATGTGTGTGTGTCTAAGCCAGTGCTCACACTCTGTGTGGCCAGCGGAAAACTGCGCCCACATGAGAGGGATGGGCAAGAGCATCCTGAGGTCTGAGGGTTTCTAATTTCCAGAGCAAACCCAATGAGAGGGGCTGAGGCCCTGGCTAGGAGGTCAGAGCACTGTGACTCAAGTCCATACAGGTAGCAGGGCTGGAACTGGGATCAAAGACAGTGTGTCTCCAATGTCCACTCTCAGTACCACAGTGCTGGGGGCAGGGAAATGGTCCACTTCCCCGGTGACAGTCTGGCAGGCTGGGTTTCTCTGGCTGGACGTGAAGTGGCCCAGGGACAGATGGGCAGATGATGGGCTGCTGACTCCAGACAGACTTGACAATCTCATGTGATGCTTCCTTTATGTTTCTGTCTTTAAATGCCTCTCCCCAAGACTGAGGCTGGTGGTCAGATTTTATCCAGGCCCAATCCCAGTAGAAACAGAGGCGAGATCACCAGGAACAAGAGGATTTGTACTCAGCTGGAGTATCTCAGCTTGCTTGTAACCCCTGAGAAGCAGTTTCTCCCAGTGGCTTCATTATAACATGGTATCAGTTTTGCAATTTGTTTAGATTCCTCGTATTAGTTACATCATGTAGTATTTATCTTTGTCTCTCTGACTTACTTCACTTAGTATGACAATCTTTAGTTTTCCCAGACATACACCCCAATGTTCACAGCAGCACTATTTACAACAGCCAAGACACGGAAGCAACCTAAATGCCCATTGACAGATGATGGATAAGGAAGATGTCATGTATGCACACAATAAAATACTACTCAGCCATAAAAAGAATGAAATAATGTCATTCCCAGTAACATGGATGGACATGGCATTTATCATACTAAGTGAGGTAAGTCAAAGAAAGACAAATATATCACTGGTATGTGGAATCTAAAAAAATGATACACGTCAACTTATTTATAAAACAGAAACAGACTCACAGACACAGAAAACAAACTACGGTTCCCAGGATGGAAAGTGGTGGTGAGGAGGGTTAAATGAGGAGGGTGGGGTCAGCAGGTGCACATGACCATGCACACACTAGATAAACAACAAGGACCACTTTATAGTACAGGGAACTGTATCCAGTAAGTATTAATAACCTATAATGACAAGACTATGAAGCAGAATGTATATACATGTATAACTGAATCACCACGCTGTACAGCAGGAACGAATGCAACGCTGTCAATCAATGTTCTTCAATAGGCCATGGGGACGGAGAGGGTGCAGCGATCCCAGAGGAAATACAGCTGCCCAGCCCTGATGGGGGTGGGGGCTGAAGGATGATGAAGGGAGGGGACCTCCAGACCGAAGGACTCATGAAGAGAATGAATCGGGAGCCAGGACCCCTTTCATGCTGGAATCCTATGATGGGATGGATGTCTCAGCTCATAAGGACCAGGCCGCCAGGTGACAAGGAGAGTGGACCAGAACAGGTGAGGAGGGGAGCTGGATGCCTCCCTGGGAGGCTGGCACAAGAACAGACAGGAGGGAGGGAGGGAGAGTGAATGAGGCTGGGCCCAGGCCCTGAGATCAGGGAGAAGGGGAAGGATCAGAGGGGGCTGATGGAAGAGAGGTGACAGGATCTGGTGACCACTTAGCCCAGAAGTTGAGGAGACAATCCTCAGATTTCTGGCTGAGGAAACTGGGTGGAAGGTGCTGCCATTGCCCACACACAACACAGAGAAAGAGCAGGCTTGATGGAAGGATGATGACTTTCCTTTTGGACATGATGCTAAAGGGTCTGTAGGCCTCTGACTCTGAGTCCAGCTGCCTTGCGTCACTGGGAACTTTTTAAATGCAATTTCTCAGGCCCTACCCCTGACCTCCTAAGTCAGGAACCCTGTGGGTGGGTGGACCCAGCAATCTGGGTGTTGACAAACCGTCAGGCCCTCCCAGGAAGGGTGTGATGGTCAGTGTTTAACAACTCATTCCTGGGGAGAGGGGAGGAGTCCTGATTTTAGTATCTGCCAATTCAGTGGTGGGAAGCATCCCACCACGGGGCTGACTTCTAGCCACTCGTCTGAATTTGCTCCACACAGAGTTGAGAAGAGACACAGCAGTTGTCACCCGCAGGCATCATGGTAGCTCCAGGTGGTTGTGATGTGAACCTGGGGCCCCAGAACCACTGCTGGAGGCCAACTGCATGAACGTATCTACTAGGCAGGTAGATGTGTGGGCGTAAAGCTCGAGAGGGAGGACCTGGGATGCAGAAAATGGGAGACATCAGCGGAGATACGAGCTCTGACCAGGTCAACACAGGGACACAAACATGAGTAATGAGTCCTGGTTCCTGCCCTGAAGGAGTGTGCAGTCACTTAGACAGAAAGACAGAGAACCAGCCATTGCAGAGAGAACAGCAGAGGTGCAGAGGGGTGAGCCCCTCAACCTGGGGGGTTTCCTGGAGTAGGTGGCAGGAGCTGAACTTTCAAACACAGGAAGGGAATTAGGCGGGTAGAGCAGAGGGAGGCCAGCGTCCCCGGCAGAAGGGAAGGTGGGGAGAAAAGACCAAACAGCATCCAGGGGCTGCACATGGGTGAGCACGGCTGACGGGCGGGGCGCTGTATGCCAGACACGAAAGGAAAAGTACTGCATGATTCTGTTGCCGGTAGATGCAACCAGTGTTCCAGGCTCTCGTCCCATCCCAGAAAGAATTCAGAGACAAGACACGGTGGTTAAAAAAGTAAAGTGAGGATTTATTAAAGGATGGGTAGTACGCTCTCAAGGCGAGAGCGGGCAGGCTCAGGTGAGGGGCTGCCCTGGGTTTCTTTGGCAAGTTGGTTACATGGGGTGCAAAGATGAATGGGCAGGATATTCATTAGGGAGAGAACGGTCTAGGTTCAATTGCCTGATTTTCATCCCAGCTCCACCTTCCAAAGGGAGGAGGGATGTTTGTCCTTGTTTAGTCTGGATGGGAAGTGTCACGGGGTCGGTGCATGATGGGTACTTCTTATCAGCAAGGCTAATTTTATTGAAATGTGGGGAAAATAAGCAAAAAGTTACATTCAGACACTGGAAATTCCTACTTTCCTCACCTTTCTTTATTGACCTCAGAGCCACTTCTCACCCCCAAAGGCATGACCACTTATCAGCCCAGAGGTTCCTGCTTTTCTTTCTCTGCCCAGGGACCCCTGGTGCTTATATGACACAAGGTTTCCTGCATCTGGCCTGTGGCCCTCCTTTCTGCCCAACTCCTGCCATTGCTCTGTGTCTCCCTTTCTCTGCTCATATCTAGCTATGTGGCTGCTCTAACATCACTGCAGGACTTCTCACCAGCCTGAGCATCGGCAGGGAAGGAGCAGCTGGCTAGAGTCTCCAAGACTACCAGCCAGGCCTGTGAGCACTCTGCTGGAGGGGGTGGCCCAGTCCTTGCCACATGCCGAGGACAGGGGTCAGGAGGGGCTTCTGGTGTTTTTTACACCCAAGTATTCTCGAGAGCAGTGTTTTTTCCCCACAGCCCTGTCCAGGGCAGGAGGTTGGGACCACACGGTTTGGGATGGGAGGTAAGGGGCTGACCGTTCATCGTGGTGCTCAAGATGGGCCAGTAGCCCCACCATCCACATTCCATAGTGGGACCAGGTCAGGCTCTGGGTCCATCTTAATAAGCTGTATGGAGAGCAATCCCCTACCCGTGTCTGTCACTGCCCTGACCCATGGGGCAGCCACACCCAGGCAGGCCCTGTGTAGCGGGGCATCCCCCCCCCACTGATATGGGCCCGGTGCCCAGAGCGGGGTCGCTGGATGTGGGCGGGCCTGGGTGAGCTGCCCTTGTCCGGCCAGATGCGGGATCTTGTGCCTGCAGATTTTAGCTGGAAGACCTCAATGAGATGAGCTCCAACCAGTGGCAGAGAAGAGCCTTGGGTCTCCCTGACCCACCCCCATTCCTGGGTCCTCCTCACCCAGCCGCAAGGCCTCACTCTCCCCCGGGGCTGGCCTCACCAAATGGAGTTCAGCTCCATCTTTCCTGTTCCTTTTTGTTCCTGGGAACTTTGCCTACTAAATGTGGCTCTCATGGATTTTGCAAATATAGTAGGCTGTCAGGAACGAAGCAGTTGCCACAGGGCCCAGAATTAGAGAAATTGTTAAATTGCATCAAACCACCTCAAGGAAAGGGGTGGGACTTCCTGAGGACAAGACTGATGGGGAGTGGGAGGGCTGTGGGTCTAGGGGTTCAGGTTGGGGATGGGGTCTGGGAAAAAACAACATTTGCTCCCTTCATGTGTGTGTGTCACACTCTGGTAATTCTCCCAGCATTTCATACTTTTCATTACTATTTAACTTGTTACGATAACCTGTGATCAGTGTTCCTTGATGTTACCATTACAAAAAGATTGCAAGTTGCTGAAGGCTCGTATGATGGTTAGCATTTTTTAAGAGTATTTTTTATTACGGCAAGTACACTTTTTCTAGACATAAGACTATGGCACACTTTATAGGCTACAATGTATAACTTTTATATGACTGGAAAACCAAAACATTTGTGACTCACTTTACTGCGATATTTACTTTATTGCAGTGGTCCCAAACCAAGCCCACAGCGACTCTGAGGTGTGCCTGTAACAGCCTTGTCATCTAGCGGTCTACGCCCTGTAGACTGACTTTGCTATTTTCAGATCTCCTTAGCTGTGATCGGCCACGGAATCTGCATACACATTTTCAATTCAGACTTGCTAATTTCTAACAACAAAACCAGCTGTTGGATGGTGATCAGGGAAGCACTCAATCAACCAATCTGGGGGAGAATTCAGCCTTCAAAGTCATCAAAAGTCCTTTTTGTCTTTTAACTTCTCGATTTTTGGATGCAGTTTTTGGATTTCTAGAACTGTTTTAGGGCTGTTATAAATTTAACAGCAATGTAACAGTGTTTTAAATGCACATATTTCAATTGTACGACTTGGTAAAATTGAACAAATACACCTGTGTAACCATCACAATGCGGCGAACCTACCCATCATCTCCAAGGATCACTGCCCTTTATTGCCTGACATCCAGTGACGTGAAAATAATTCTTCGTTTCCTTTTACCCAATTTTGTCAGGCAGGGGGATAAGTCTGGCCCATGCTACCCTACCCAGAAGGATACAATTGTCCTGGTATCACTTAATTTTTCTATTTGTTGGTTATACACAAAAATATGATTTTTATATAGTCGGTTTGCTAAATTCACTTATTTCTAATAACTCTTCCATAAACTTTTTTGACTCTTATGAATACAATGATAACACCTGAAAATAATGAGTTTTACTTCAATCTTAACAGTTTTTATGCCTCTTTTATTTTTTTTTTTAATCTTTTTGGCCTTACTGACCTGACCAAACTAGAGCTTTCAGTCCAATGTTGAATAAAAGTAGTGGTGACAAGCCTTCTTGGTCTCATTATTCACATAAGGAAGAGATAGTCCAGTATTTATCTGCTGAGTATGATTTTTATTTTGTTAGTGTTGTTTTTAATGAAACTTCCTTTCATTCCTAGTTTGTTTTTTTTTTTCAATCATGAAGGTGTGTAAATATATTTTTCAAATATATTTTCTGCATCTACTGATACTAACATGGCTTCACTTGTCTTTTCCTACTAGTGTGTTAGGCTACATCAGTTAACTTTAATGCTTACAGATTTACTTTGAAATGACTTCAAACTTTAAGTCACAAGCAGTGTACAAAAACCTCAGATTTCCCCAACTGCGCACGCACTGCATCTCCTCCACGTCCCTTGCACACCTGCTCGCACTCTTACCTCTACACACACTCACATGCATTCCCCTTTCGCTAAAGCATCTGAAAATAACCTGCAGACGTGAGACTCCACTTCCCCTAACAAAAACACTCACCTACTGAACCAAGTCAGGAAACAGACACTATCATTCAATCCGTACACTCTGAATTATGCCAACTGCTCTGGTTTTCCTTTTTGTTTTCTTGTTAAGTATCTTCAACCTCCTCCAATCTGGAAGCCTTTTCCTTTTGTCCTTGCCAATTTAAACATACACTTTCAATTTTGTAAAAGAACCTTTCAAGGGGGTTTATCTAACGTTTCCTCGTGAGCACACTCTGGCCACGCGTCCTCAGCAGGAATACAGCACGAGTGACCCTGGCTCTTCTCAGTGCATCTCATCAGGGGTACGACACACTGACTTGCCCTACTGCTGGTGAAGTGAACTTTGATCATCTGATTATGCTGCTGTCTGCCAGGTTTCTCATAAAGTCACTGTTTTCACCTTTGTAGCTGATTATTCTTTGGGGGGAACTATTTGGAGAGTATGCCAATATCCTGTCCATCAAACCTCTACCCACAAACTCTAGCCTGCATTGTCAATTACTTACTGAATCAGCCACCAGTATGACAGTTATCACACTGTGATATTTCTATCGCCATTGTTCCTCCTACATTTATTAGTTGGCCTTGTATAAAGATTTCCTTCGTGTATTCACAGATTTGTATCAGTACAAATTAATGGATTCCCATTTTAAGTCTCCTTTATTATGATGCTGTTCATTTTGTTTTGAAGTTTCAATTGTCTCAAATTTGGCCAGTGGAAGCTGTACTAGATGGTTCTTTTGTCCTTTTAACATGTCTCTGTAATTCTTTGACATTTTATTGTCTAATAGATAAGATGATTCAGGATCGTCTTGTATTTCTCGCCATCTCTGACTTTCAATAAGCCATCACTTCACAGACCTGGTCTTTCATTGGTGGGAAGACAGTACTTAAAATTAACAACCTGGCACCTGGTGTGCTCAACGCTGGTGGGGTGTCATTCTGTTTAGGTCCTCTCAGCACACAGATCCAAAACACACACCCGCAAGCACTACGATAACTATTTGTGTATTTAAAATCTGAATTACATTCCAATCCAACACTTTAGGTGGTTTTCTAGCTACCCCCTTCCGTGTTTACAGATACCGTCTCCAACAGTGAGAAACCTGGCTTTTGCCACCCTCAGTACACTTACTTATCTGCCCAGTATTACCAGCATCTCAGCCATGCTGATCATCTCTTCCATGTGCCCTCAGCACTTCTGCTGCAAGGGGGCACCTCACCTCAACACCTTTCTCATCCCCTAGGTCAGGGCCGTTCTGACTCCCACTCTAGGACAGGCAAGCAGGAGAGAAATGTGCAAATGCAAGGGAGAAAGCGGAATCCGAGAGTAAGGGGATTGGGAAACCAAATCAATTGAGTTTTAAATATTAAATCCATTCTTTCATTCCTCTAATAAACATCGTTTAGTCAAGATATGTTCTGCGATGATATTGTTGGATGTTTTTTTTTTTTAAATTCCAGGATTTTGCATCTAAATTCATAATGTACCTTTACTTTCCTGAAATATCTTACAGGTTTTGCTATCAATGAACAGGAAAACCCCCATCATCCTTTCTCTGGAAAAGCTTATAAAAGCTTGCTACTATTTCTTTAAATATTTGGAATAGCTGGAGTGAAGTCATCTGTTCCTGAGTTTTCTTTCTGGGAGATTTTTGAAATGAGTGGCAAATTGTTTGCAGGTTTGGTAAAGGACAGCCATCCTTTGGTACGACCCTGCACTCACTGAGAGCATGCTGTGCTCACCGAGGGCCCATCCTGCTGGCAGTTCCTGAATTCTATTCACGTTTCCCTCAGTGATGAAAAAACAAAAAACAGCTTAGGTTTCCAGACTCCTGCCCTGTGTCAGTCTTCTAAAAATTTTGAGAAACTGGCCATGTGTTTGAAGTCTCCTATGTTTCAAAAATGTTCACTCAAGCCTTGACTGCCAAAGTTCTGCCAGTCTCTGGTTTCTGGTCTCCCTGCACCCTACAGCTCCGCTCCCCTGCCACCAAGCTATAGCCCTCTGCCTGAGCCAAGCTCAATAGCCAGGTTCCTCCCTGTAGCCAGAACTGACAAGTGCTCCCAGGTAAAACAGCCACATTTCCCCATTTGCTTTCCGTCTTTCACTCCCCTCCTGGATTTTACCATACTAGCCCTCCTTGCTTTTGCAACAACAGGTTGCATTTAAATAGGTGCTTTTTGTGAACTGCTTTTCTCGTTGTCCTTACTGAGTGCACTGCTCTGCTGAAAGCGACAGTGACCCACCTAGTTGTTTAATCTATCTGTGCCTTTTAAAGCTCCGTACCTGCCAACGTATACATTTGTAGGTGAATGTTTTGCTTTCTAAAAAATCACTGTATGTATCACACACGAGAAGTATTAAGTGAGTTGGGAAATAAAGTTGCTTGCAGTTAGCCACTCACAGAAGGATGACAGTTGGCCAAACCATTAAAACACTGGTAGGGCAGAAACCACCCATGTTCTATACTCACCCACTTCTGCTACAACTAGTAAGTTGCACTCAAGGCAACCCACCTTGCCCCCTTGACCCACCACTTCAGGACAGGCCACTCAAAATTAGTCTGCCCCAGAAGTATTTTAAAAATCCTGCTGGCAGGCTCCTGTCCTATGTATGTCACCAAGACCAGGATCTCTCTCTCCACCTGGACATCAGAAAGTCTTCTTGCAGGTAGGTCTCCCTGCAAAAATCTTCCCTTGTTTCACATATGCCGGAGCAATAAACCTTTGCACTGCTTACAACCACTGGCTCCAGTTCACATCTACTACCTCAAACTGAAAGGAACAGCACACCGGGCAATGGGCCAGATTGTATTTTAACAAAGTAAAGTGCTAAACTGAAGACATTCCCCACATTTCCTAAATTGCTAGACACTTCAATTGAACATCTCTGATGTATGATAAACTTAGGTTTAACTTAAAAGCTTCCACTCACTTTTTCTACAAACTACTACCTCATGCCCACTGAGATGCCACATCAAGAATTTCACACAAGGCCAATAAAATATCACCTCATAGTAAATGTTCTCCTATAATTTCCTATAGCTTGTGCATCTTCTCCAGCCTGTGGGTAAAGTCTTCTCTGCAAATGCTGATAGAGGTTTCTACCCTATGTGGTTTCTCTGATGTTTAGTAAGGTGTGGCTTTGGGCAAAAGGTGCCCTGTATTCACTCAACAATGGATTATCCCCACTCAGCTGTGTCATACACTGCAGGGTCCAAATTCTACTAGAAAATTTTCCTGTGTTCAGAACCTCTTCATATTATTTTCTCCCCCCCCAGAAGTTCTCTGCTCTGTATTGTGAGAACTCATTTTAGACCAAAGGTGTTCTCAAAATCATTATATTAATAGATTTCCTCTCCACTCTGTGTTCTGTGTTCTACAAACTCTGGACCTCACCCAATGTGAATTCCCTCATTTATCATATTTATAGAGTTTCTCCCCAGGTGTGTTCTCTGATGTACAGTGAGTTTTGACTTCACACAGAAGGATTTCCCACAAACATTACATTCCAAGGGTTTCTCCTCTGTGTGTGTTCTCTGATGTGCAATGAGTTTTGACTTCACACACAATGATTTCCCACATTCATATGGTTTCTCTCTTATGTGAGTTCTCTCATGAACAACTAGGGCTGACTTCTGATGAAAGTTTTCCCCACATTCATGACAGCCAAATGGTTTCTCTCCCGTGTGTATCCTCTGATGTTCTGTGAAACCCAAGAAGTAGCGCAAAAAACTTCCACAGTCAATACATTCATAGGGCTTCTCACCTGTGTGAGTTTGCAAATGTTTAGTGAGAGTTGACGTCTCAGAGGAGGACTTCCCACATTCATTACATTTCTAAGGCTTCTCCCCTGTGTGAGTTCACTGATGTTTAATGAGGTCTGACCTTCTGAGAAAGGCTTTCCCACATTCATAGCATTCATAAGTCTTCTCCCTTGTGTGCATTTTCTGATGTACAGTAAGGACCGACTTAACTGAGAAGGGTTTCCCACATTCAGGGCATTCATATGGTTTCTCTCCTGTGTTCTAAAATGCTGGGTGAAAGTTGACTTTTCACTGAAGGATTTCCTGCATTCCTGCCATTTCTAAGGTTTCTCCACTGTATGAATTCTCTGATGTTTAATGAGGTCTGAATTCTTGAAGAAAGTTTTCCCACAATTATCACTTTCACAGGATTTTCCCCCTGCATGGGTTCTCTTACATCTTTTGTGGGCTGGCTTCTGGTTGAAAGTTTTTCCACATTCATGGCACGCATAAGGTTTTTCTCTTACGCGTATGCTCTGTTGCACACCTAGACTAGATTTTCACTGAAAGCATTTCCATATTCATTATACTTAATTATGTTGTCAGTTGAGTTGGTTCTGTGATTTGGAATGAGGTTTGACTTCTGGTTCAAAAGGTGAACACTGTGTTCAAAGAGAATGGATTTCTCAGAGAAGTTCTCTCCACATTTATTAAATTCATAGTGATTATCTTCTGGATGTGTTCTTTGATGAGCAATAAGAGATGGCATGTCTCAGAACTTTTTTCCACATTCAGTGTATTGACAGGTGTTCTCTCCTATGTTAAGCTTTCTTATGTATAACAAAGAGTGAATTTTCATGGAAAGCTTTCCTACATTCATTGTATTCAAAAGGTTGCTCCAAAATTTGAATTTTCTGATGCTGAACAGAGTCTTCATTAAGAAAGAGGCCATTCCCATTTTTATTACATTCTTAAGGTTTCTCTTCAGAATGAATTCTTTCATGTTTGTCATCATGGCGCCATTTTCTACCTTTGTTTAACTCATCAAACTTCTTCCTTGAATAGTTTCTACTGCTCTAAATTAATCCTGTAATATAAATAGAGTGATAAGGAAGATAAGCTGACAAGTATATTTAGAGGAAATAGCATTCGTTTTGGGGACTTCATCAGTTTAGATCGGTAACTCTTCATGCCTAGAATATGACAACTGCGTATACACATCCACTCACATCTTCTTTCCTATTGTACCTGGCAATAATAAATCATGCTTGGGGCTGTGGAGAAAAAGGGGCCATCCTACACTGCTGGTGGGAATGCAGTTTGTGCAGCCACTGTGGAAAACAGTGTGGAGATTCCTCAAAAGACTAGGAATAGACTTACCATATGACCCAAAAATCCCACTCTTGGGCATATATCCAGAAGGAACCCTACTTCAGAATGACACCTGCACCCCAGTATTCATAGAAGCACTATTTACAATAGCCAAGACATGGAAACAACCTAAATGTCCATCAACAGATGACTGGATAAAGAAGATGTGGTGTATTTATACAATGGAATACTATTCAACCATAAAAACCGACAACATAATGCCATTGGCAGCAATGTGGATGCTCCTGGAGAATGTCATTCTAAGTGAAGCAAGCCAGAAAGAGAAAGAAAAATACCATATGAGACTGCTCATATGTGGAATCTAAACAAACAAACAAACAAAACATAAATACAAAACAGAAACAGACTCAGAGACATAGAATACAAACTTGTGGTTGCCAAGGGGGCAGGGGTTGGGAAGGGATAGACTGGGATTTCAAAATGTTGACTAGATAACAAGATTATAGTGTACAGCACAGGGAAATATATACAAGATCTTATGGTAGCTCACAGAGAAAAAATTGTGACAAGGAATAAATATATGTTCATGTGTAACTGAAAAACTGTGCTCTTCACTGGAATTTGATACAACATTGTAAACTGATTATAAGTCAATAAAAATGTTAAAAAATAAAAAAGTATAATTAGCATTTTACAGAAAAAAATAATGAATTAATATTCTAAAAGGTCTAATTCACAAAGGAACAATACTAATCTACAAGCTTTAATTCTATTTCTAGCTCTGATTCATGAGGAAGAAAAATATGTTAAAAAGAGAAAAATCAAGCAATGGACAAGCCATTCTTGCCACAGGATTGGACTTAACAGCTCCACCCTAGTTCTGGTGTTTTCCCTTTATTTCATCAGCATTGTTCAGCAGTGGACCTCTCCTGACCATCAAACCCTGTTTCAATCCTTTCTGGCTTTCACCCAAACCTCACCTGATTTAATATCAGTATTCAATCCTGCTTTCATATACATGCTTCAACATTTCTTTCTATATACCATGAAAACAAAACCTTAAGGAATAAAATTCTAAACCTGGTTCCAAAAGTTTCATTTACCTTTATTATAAGATTTTTGGTTATGGATGACTGTTTTTTACTCCTCTACTATCTACAAAATTCTGCTTCTTTGCATTCAAAGTCCTAAGAACCGATAATACATATTTTTTAAAAAATGTATCACTGAGACAAACATTATCATTACATCTGGATTCAGATCAGAATCAAGCCACCATTTTACAAATCTAGAATAAATATATTTTTCTTCTGGGCAAGTCCACACCTTTGTCCCCAATAAACTGCTCATTTTCATCCACTGTCATCCACTCTTGGCTGTTCTCAGGTCCCACCTCCTCTATGTGTTCCAGGCCAGCCACCTTTAGATGTGTAAGCATATGGAACTCTCTGGTGTCCTGGTGTGTTGGGCAGACAGGCGATGTGTTGAGTTACAGATGTTTTACTGCTTATAGGTTGAATGGCGTATAGAAAATGAGTATCTCACACTGCCACGATGCTGACATCACTCAAAGAGGTAATTTTTAACAACAGCTTTGTGTTATTTTTTAGCTACTACATCAGAATATACGGTATAAATCAACTTGGCATAGTTCCTAGAGACGGTCCTCCCAATCAGGGAAAGAAGTGTTTGTGGTGAAAGCTTAGCATCCGTATCTAGAATCTTACACTCCTGGAGAGAACAGGCTCCCATGATGGATAAGTTTTGCTTATGGGGGCTTTAAAAGGCTTAGAAATTATTTTTACCTGAGGGAAGGTGGTATACAAAGGAGACAGCATGAGCAGGGCAGTCTCGAGATGGAGATACACTTTAGGAGATGCCTTTTGGAAAAGTAACGCTGTTTGCTAAAGAGCAAATGTGTTAAAATGAGTTAATGAGTTAAAATCTGATGTCTGACCCATCAGGGGCTGATAATGGGTCTCTAGGCTGCTTGTACCCACTCTTCAGTGTTTCAATTTGGGATCTACAGCTTACAACGTGAAAAAGACTTTCAAAAAGAAAACTCTGCAAGTAAAGCCTTGCAGGCCAGCAAGCTAAACATCTAATGCCTGGAGTCACAGAGGCTTTCTCTAACTGCCTTCTCTGCTCTGGCCTTCAGCTTTGCCAAAGTGCAAGCAGGTGCGGTCATCCTGCTCAATGACAGAACTCTGACAATGTTGAAAAACACCCATGTGGTGCTATAAGCAATGGAAACACTGTGGATCCTGGCAAAAAACTGTCTGGGTCACTGGTTCCCATGTGAAAAGCTTGTTCTAGTAGCCTGTACAACCAAGATTACAGAGGCTTCCCAAATACTTAGTTTATGATTCCTGTGGAAGGCACAAGGTAGTGGGGAGGGACACTCATTTCTGGGACAGTGTATCAAATCTGGATTTAAACCCCCCTCTGGAGGACATCTAACCACTGCTGACTTTTCAAAAATGAGAAAGAATGAGCCTGATTCTACTGTCCTCACCTCCTTCTTGGTACACACACCTCAGCATGGTAGTCATATTATTGAACACTGCTGTCTTCAGAATGGGATGGTCTCCGGGCTACTAACTGGTTACAATGAGGACAAAAATGATGTGTTTTTGGAGGAGGCAGTATATAGACCAGTTTTGAAGTTTCTGAAAATTCAATATTTCATCCTGATACTGGTGACATCCTTGGTGCAAAGCTGAAAACAATGGGCTTTTTTCCTCCATGAAGAAATTTATTTATATACCAAAAGTTTAGAGAGAGAACTCAGGATCCTCCAAGGGAAGAAAGGTTTTTATCTCTTCTTTGAAAAGAGGATGGGGGAGAGCTACCCCTCTCTCTTCCATAGAAACATGGCCAGATTCATTTTATCACCGTTCTTCTCCTGCAACATTAACTTTGCATGTATGTGTAGAATACCTCATCATACCAAGTGTAAGGTATTAAGGTATGTCAGAACCACACTGTTATTACTTGGCTTTAATAAATAATAATTTGTCTGTAGTGTTCCAGAAACTACATCTGTTGTATTTATGATAATATTAAGAAAGATAAATATTAAAAACATAACAGCCTGAAACTTTATATCTCTACAAAGAGATAACTTCAGGCCCAAATGGCTTCATTGGTAACATCTTCCAAATATTAAAATAATAAAATCTTCTATAAAATCATGGACAGAATTGAAAAATATGAAACAATGTTCAACATCTTATGAAAATGAAAGTAGTACAGTCTTCAACCTCAAATATGGAAGATTACAACAAGGAAAATTACAGGATAACCTCTCTATGGATACACACAGAAAAATCAAATTCAGTAATTATAAAAACAATACATTATGATCAAAGATGATGTATTTGAGAAATATCAGATTGGTTTAACAACTGAAAATCAACTAAGACTATACACCATAATCACAGAATAAATAAGGAAAGTTATGTGATTATCTCACTACATGCAATGAAAGCATTTGGCCAAATTCAATATTTATTCATAATTTTAAAGAAAGTCTTAGCAAACAAGGAATGGAAGAGAACTTCCTCAAGAAATAAAGGGAATTTACAGAAATCCTTCAGTTAACACAAAAATTAATGGTAACTTACTGAGTGGTTTCTCTCTGAGGTCAGAAACAAGACCAAGATTTTCACTCTCACTACTTTTATACACTTTACTGGTATTCTGAGCCAGTACAAAACACAAGGAAAAGAAAAATAGCATAAAGATTATGAAGGAAGAAGTAAACTTGTCTTTATTCACAGATGACAAAATGGTTTACACAGAAAATTTTCATAAATCTACATCACAACTACCAGAATAAGTGAATCAGGGAGGCTGCGGGATACAAGGGAAATGTGCAAACGTCAACTGTTTTCCTATATATTAGCATTAAACAATTAGAGAATAAATAGTACAGACAGCACAAAGAAAAAAGTGAAAACAGTATAAAATACTCAGGAACGTACTTAATGAAAAATTGGCAAAACTGCTAAACTGAAAACCACAGAACCAGGAGAAATTAAAGACCTAAGTAAAGGTACCAGGGTCATGGACTGGAAAATGCAACACTGTTGAGATGTCAGTTCTCCTCAAAATAAGCAATACAATCTCAAAAAAAAAAAAAAAAAAAAAAAGTCCTAACAGGGTGTGCCTGTGTGCGTGTGTGTGTGCGTGTGTGTATTTGTGGAAATGAGCTGATTCTAAAATTTAATGAAAATGCAGAAGACCTATAGTAGCACAGAATTGTCCAGAATGTCTAAAAACATAGATATCATTATAATATATTCTGTAGATGAAAGATAATCCTGGCAGCAGTCTGTATTCATGCTGTAGAACAGCCAAGCAGTCTTGAGGAAAACAGCAAACCTACAAGGCTAATGCTGCCAGATAGCAAGACTTATTATTAAGTTATAATATTATAAGTGTAGTGTTGTCCTAAAGATGGATAGATCAGCCAATGGAACAGAACAGAAAGCCCAGGAACATAATCATACATATATGATTGCCTGATAATTGACAAAGACAAAACTGCAATTCAGTAGAAGAAAGGATAGTCTTTTTAATGTTTCTGTTCATCAGAAGATATTAAGAAAATGGCAAGACATTTCAAAAATGTATTTTTCAATACATACTATTGACAAAAGATTCATTCTTGGAATACATTTTTAAATACTATAAATCAATAGAAAAAGACCAATAACCCAATAATATAATAAAAATAGAGGACCTGAATATTCACCTCACTAAAGGAGATACCCAAATAGAAAACAAACATAAGGAAAGATGTTCAAAATCATTAATCATCACAGAAATGGAAATTAAAATTTCATCAGGTAACACACCACAATGACTAGAATGGCTAAAATTAATTAGACTGACAATACTAAGCGCTAACAGGATGTGATGCAACTGGAACTCTCACACATGGATAGTGGCAGTATAATTGAGTACAAATATTTTGGAAAACTGTTTAAATTAAATATTACTAAAGCTAAACATGTAACTACTCTATACTCAGAAAGTTTATTTCTGGTTATACATCTAACAAAAATAACATCCTGCAAGACACATGAAGAATACTTATGGAAAAGTAAATCAAAGTGGCAGCAGAGGAAAATGCTGAGTTCATCTCCTTCCATGAACACATCAAAAATACATCTATATTTGGAGCAATTCTCACTGAAGACAATCTGGAGACCCACAGAAAGACCCTTACACAACTAAGGCTGTAAACAGGACCCACAGGGAGCTGGGAAGGAAGGGATCAGGTCGAGACCTGCACCACTAGGAGGGATATTACACAGGCTCAGAGATCCTCCCCAAGGAGTGAGTTCAAACCACATACCGGGCCCCCCAGCCCTGGGGCCCAACACCAGGAAGACAAGGCCCCTTGGCTGGTATGAACATCGGTGGGACTGGAGAGGGCACTGTGAGAAACTCGGCACTCCACTCATGAAGGGCATGTCACACATGCTTGCCTGCTCAAAAAAGAAGGTGGAGGAAGCAGACTGAGACTGCCAGAACTCTGGCTGGTTTCCCTGGACTGCCCCCCAGACTACACAAAGTACCCGCTCCTGCCCCTTTTGCTTCATGGCACAGCTCCTCACTAGGCTGCTGCTGAGGGGAGTGCACAAATGGGGGACAGAACTGGACTAGACCTGACAGTACATTGAATGGGATGGGGGGCATTACTGGTGCTGTCAGGGATGGCAGACCGGGAGTGTCCTGGAACACTGACATGTGCCAGGGCTAGTACAGAGGGTGCACAGTCCAGCCTCTCCTGCTCCTGTACTGCTTCCTTCTGAGGAATGGAACCAGCTCTGACCCAGCTCTCAGGGCTTCTGAGCTAGTACCTTAAGGCTATGGTAACTACAAATAAAAAATGTACAATGGTTGTTTTGTAATAAAAAAATCTCCCAACAAACAAAGGTCCAAGACCGGATGGCTTCACAGGGAAATTCTACCAAACACATAAAGAAGAAATAATACCTCCCTTCTCACACTATTCTGAAAGTTGAAGAGAACAGAACATGCCCAAATTCATTCCACAGGTAAAAAGTACCCTGATACCAAAATCAGGCAAAGACACTATGAAATAAGAAAATTATAGGCCAATATTTCTGATGAATATAGATGGAAAAATCCTCAACAAAATATTAGCAAAGTGAATACAAAAGTATACAAAAAGGATCATAATGTGCAAATCAATCAATGTGACACACCACATTAATGAATGGAAGGAAAAAATCACATGATCATCTCAGATGCAGATGAAAGCATTTGATGAAATTCAATATTCATTCATGATAGAAACTCTCATTAAAGTGGGTATAGAGGGAGCATAGCTCAACATAATAAAGGCCATTTATGACAAACTCACAGCCAACATCATACTCAATGGTGAAAAGCTGAAAGCTTTCCCATTAAATCCAGGAACAAGACAGGGATGCCCACTATCGCCACTTGTTAACACAGTATTGGAAGCCCTAATCACAGCAATCATAGACACATGCACACAGAGTAAGAGGTGTCCAAATTGGAGGGTTAGTGGTTTAACTGTCCCTGTTTGCAGATAATACTCCTGAGTATATATCCAAAGGAAACAAAAACACTAATTTGAAGAAATACATGCACCCCAATGTTCACAGCAGCATTATTTATAATGGCCAAGACATGGAAACAACACAAGTGCCCACTGACAGATGACCAGATAAAGACATGAGGAGGTACGTACACACACACACACACACACACACACACACACACACACACACACACACACACACACACACACACACACACAGTGGAACATTACTCAGTCATAAAAAATAATTAAATCTGTCTTTTGCAGCAATGTGGATAGACCTAGAAAACATTATGCTCTAGTGAAATGAGTCAGAGCAAGACAAATACTATATATCAATTATACGTGGAAACTAAAAAATTTTACAAATGAATGTATATGCAAAACAGAAACAGACTCACAGATACAGAAAACAAACATGGTTACTAAAGGGGAGATGGAAGTGGAGAGGGACAAATTCGGGGTCTGGTTTATCAAATAGAAACTACAATGTATAAAATAGATGAGCAACAAGGATATATTGTATAGCACAGGGAATTATAGGCATTATCTTGTAGTAACTTTAAATGGAGCACCTGAAACAAATAAAATATTGTAAATCAGCTATACTTCAATTACAACAATTTATAACACCCTTTTTCAAATGCCCCAAATTTCAAAATAAATCTATCTATAACAAGTATGTTTCAAATATGTACCCTAAATGTGTTTCAATAATAAAATGGACAGATAAATTCTGGAACAGTCACAATGGAACACTACACAGCAACACAAAGCAATAAACTACTAATATATATAATACACATGTATCTCACAAACACAGTGCTGATCCAAAGAAGCTAGATTCTACATATATGTTTGTGTATTTGTAGTATATATACACATGTATAGTGTGTACGCATGTATATACACAGAGCAAATACACATACAGTGCGTACTGTATGACTAGTTATCTGAAGTTAAAATCAGGCAAACTTGATCTATGATAATAGAAGGGAGAGATGTTACTTACTTACTGGTAAGAGGACACCAGGGAGCCTCCTGGGGTGCTAAAAAATGTTCCATATATAAACCTTCATAATGGAAATATGGGTCTGTACACATACAAAATTGTATTTACTTGAACACTTAAACACTGTATTTAACTCTATATAATTTACACCTTTTAAAAAAAAAAAAAGGAAACCATTTGGGTATGAGAGTGACAAAAGGAGACACTGGATGATTTAGTGACACTGGGTTTGGGTCATGTCAGCAAGCTACTTCCAAAGTTCAAGAGCCACTAAAAAGTGACTCCTGAAGACCATTTCAATGGCCGTAATCTCTGAACTAACTCTTTGTGATCTAATTTCCTCCTCAACTTCATCTGGCTCAGACTCACACTAACTCACCTGGGACACTCCGGCTTGATGATTCTTCCCCTAATATCCATGGCTCCTCTCCTTGCTCCAGCTTGAGGATCACTTCTGGTTTAGGGATGCAATACCCTGTAAATGAGCACTGCATGATGAGACAAATTGGATGAGTTGCGGGGCCTTTGAAGGAGGAGGACAGTATGCCTCAAAGAGTGTCCAATTAAAAAAAAGCTCACTTAATCCTTTTATGGGACAGAGGACAACATATTCTTCCTGGTACCAAAAAGGGATAAATTATCCTTTACCTCTAAATCCCCAACCTAAATATTATTATATTCTACAAAAATTCCACAAGTAAGTAAGAAAGGACATGTAAATGGGGGGACTACATGGGAAGCAAGTGCTACCCACCCACTGGGAGGAGGTGGCTGTAGTTCTTCAGCATCACGTCCCTGTGCAGGGTCCTCTAAGCAGGGCCAGGTGCTGCCATTCTGCCTGGGTGAAGCCCACAGCCACATCCCTGAATGACAAGGATCCCTAGAAAAATGTGCTTCTACTCAATCTGAAATGGCCCAAATCAGGTGATGTGGGAAAAAGAATAACTGTTTAAGTACAAATTTTTACCATTTTTACTATTGAAAATTGACCAGAAATGTTATAAAGGACCTCTAATATATAGCTTGTTTTGTGCTACACTTTGTGAGTGAAAAAGAAATCAGCAGAAATAACACTGGTGAATTAATTTACTACTAAATGGAAAAATATCTGCATGCCCTCATGCGCCCAGATCTGCTCTAGATTTTGAGAATTCCAAGTTGAATAGTAAACTCTTCCTGGTCTGAAAGAACTTACTCTTATAATGAAACATATAAAGACATACCTAACATAGGACTTACAAGATCCATACTACAAATACATACAATGCTGACAGAGATCATAAAGGGGTTCTGTGCAAGTTCGTGTGAGTGTTAACACCTTGGATTTGACTGAGCAGATAAAACTTTCAGTGATTAAATATAAATAGCAGTTTCTCTATAAATAGATGGCAGAACATCAATGAAAGTTAAAAAGACTTGAAAAAATGTGGCTAGACAATGGACTGCAAAACAGGACAGGAGAGCAAGTCTGAACCTGTGATAAAATAAAGGCTACAGAGGCAGGGAGAAGAGATTCTGGGGAGGAAATAAGCTAATCTATTTGACTTAAATCCTGTTAGTGATCTCCAAATATTTAATCACTCACCTAAATCCCTAAAATTCTTGAGCAATCATCAGTTTTATTTATATTTATCTATAAATTAAATACAATGCTGTCAATTCACATTTGAAGAGAGCTTAATTGTGTTATTTTTCCGATAAAAATGTAAATGAACAAGCTAATATTTTCTTCTCATGCCCTAAAGGAATGGCAACAGATGATGTGTGCAGAAGCATCTTACACACTCCCTTGGGGCCTTGCCTCCCTCCCTTCCCCCACCTCCACTCAATGCAGGTCTCTGCTGTGAACAGCAGGAAGCCAATCATGCAATGGGAATACACATCTCTGTCCCAGTTATACAAACTAATTGTCAGTGAGGAAGCAATGATCCCAGAGTACAGTGTAGCTGGATTGACTAAATTAAGGGGGGCAGCACTGAAGATGCTAAACAGGGAAATTGCTGAGCAAAGGGAGGGAGGAAGAGTTTATTCCCAGAGGGTCTGCATGATCTGCCCTGGAGGTTCTGGAAACTTGTCAAGTCTGGAGAAACAGAAGGAAGAGCAGTGACAATGAAACAGATACTAGACTTACATACAGGGCTCCAAATGTCTTCAGAACATAGAAGTGGAAATATTCACTTAAAGGTGAGACAGAGGATTCTGGAGTTCAGGAGAGGGGTCTACTATGAAAATAAGGATGTGGGTGAAAATGGCAATGAGACAGATTGAGGAAAGAGAAAGCAGCACAGAACTTGAGGGAACAGCAATATTTGAGTGGCTGGAAGAAAAAAAGAAAACTAGGCTATGAAGGCTGAGAAGAAATTTTCTGAAATGTGAGAGCATAACCAGATGACAGACAATAGTGGAAAATAATAAGCACAATTTCACAAATATCTGACATTTCCAATTAAAGATACTGGAGTTAAAACACACATCTGCCTCTGATGCCTCCAATAATAGAAGTAGAAGAAACAATTAAACAAACAAATGTGCAAATAAGAGAATACACTAAAAAAAGGCAATTTCATGTAACTTCTGGATAATACCAGCAAATAGCATCAGACAAAGCTAGAGGCACGGTGCCTACAATTTATAGAAACACAGGTAGGCAGAAGCGGTGGCTTCCAACCACAGCCAGAGACCACCAAGCTCTAAGCCTTCAAACCAGGTGGGAGTCAGCACAGGTAGTCAGATGGGTGACCCACTGACGAAAAAACCGACTGCCAGGGCCCCTTGGTGGCCCACTACTCTGTGGAGATCCAGCAATCAGTGAAGACTAAGGCTGATGAGCAGCCATTCTCTAAATCTGGGACACATTAAAAAATAATAAATCTACATACAGTCAGCCCTTCATATGTCCAGGTTCCGCATCCATAGATTCAACCAACTGTGGATTGAAAATATTTGGGGAAAAAATTCCAGAAAGTTCCAAAAGCAAAACCGAATTTGCCACACACCAGCAATTACTTATGTAGAATTTACACTGTATTTACAACTATTTACATAGTATTTATATTGTGTGAGGTATCAGAGTAATCTAGAGACTATAAATTATATGGGAGGGTCTACCATAAAGAAGGCATGAATATACAATGGGGGAAATACAGCTTCTTCAATAAATGTTGCTGGCAGAGCTGGATAGTCACTTGCAAAAGAATCAAACCAGACTACTTTCTCATACCGCATAGGAAAATAAACTCAAACGGATCAAAGACCTAAACGAAAGACCTGAAACCATTAAACTTCTCCCAAAAAACACAGGCAGTGCACTGTCTGACATGAGTCTTAGCAATATGTTTTGCATATGTCTGCTTGAGCAAGGGAAACAAAAGCAAAAATTAACAATTGGGACTCCATCAAACTAAAAAGCTTTTGCACATTGAAGAAAATTATGAACAAAATAAAAAGGCTGCCTACTGAATGGGAGAAGATATTAGCAAAAGATACATCGAACAAGGGGTTAATATCTAAAATACACAAAAAACTCAAATAACTTGACATTAATGAAAAAACAACAATTAAAAATGGGCAACGGACTGAACAGACATTGTTCCAAAGACATACAGGTGGCCAATAGGCACATGAAAAGATGCTCAAGATCATTAATCATCAGGGAAATAAAAATCAAAACCACAATGAGATATCACCTCACACTTGTCAGATGACTATCATCAAAAAGACAACAAATAACAAGTGTTGGCAAAGATGTGGAGACAAGGGAACCTTCATGCACTACTGGTGGGAATGTAAATTAGTGCAACCAATAAATATGGAAAACAGTATGAATACTCAAAATATTAAAAGTAAAACTACCATACAACCCAACAATTCTACTTTTGGCTGTTTATCTGAAGAAAATGAAAATACTAATTTGAAAAGAAATTTGTACCCCTGTGTTCAATGCAACATTATTCACAATAGCTAAGATATAGAAGCAACTTAAGTGTCCATCAACAGATGACTGGATAAAGAAGATATGATATATATATATATATGCATAAATACACACACACACAATGGAATATTCCTCAACCATAGAAAAGAATGAAATCTTGCCATTTGCAACAACACTGGATGGACCTAGAAAGTATTATGCTAAGTGAAATAAATCAAAGACATATACTATATGATTGCACTTATATGTGGAATCTGAAAATTAAAACAAATGAACAAATGAACTGACAAAATTAGGGACAAAAATGTTATAAGACAAAAAATTGAACACAGTTGCATATGTCCTCCCTAATAAATAATTATTTTAAATAGAGATAGATTAAATTCATGAATTAAAAGGCAGAGATTGGCAGACTAAAACAACAACAACAGCATGATCCAACTATATGCTGTCTACAATAGAATCAGTCTAGATCCAAAGGCATAGTGTGTTCAAAGCAAAAGGATGGAAAAAGATATCCATGCAAATAGAAACCTAAAGAGTGCTGGATCTCTGTATTAATATCAGAATACACTATTAAGACACAAAGGACATTATATATTTTTAAAATGATTAATTCATGAAGAAAATCAATCAATCAAAAACATGTATGGACTAAAGAAGAGAGAACCAAACTATATGTAGCAAATATTGACAGACTAGATGGGAGAAGGAAGTGGTTCTATGACAACAGGTTGAGATTTCACTACACCACTTTAGTTAATAAATAGAATGTCTAGATAAGATCAGTAAGAAAACAGAGTATTTGAACAACATTATAAAACAGACAGACATAAGAAAAGTATGTAGAATACCCCACCAACCATTAGCAGAATATATGTTCTTCCCAAGGGCAGAAGAAGCACTGTACAGGATAGACCATAAATTTGATAACAAAAAAGTATCAATACAAACATAACCAAACAGAAACAAAGTCACACAGAGAACAAACAGGTGGGTGCCAGAGGGGAGGGAGGTGGGGTAAGGAGAGAAACAGGTGAGGGACTTTTCTTTCCCTTTTTATTAGGTAGAATTATTACAGTCTGACTGCACATACACATTATATTGCATGTGAAATAGGTGAGGGATATTAAAGAGGCAAAAACTTTCAGTTTACAAGATAAATGAGTCTCAGGTACAAAATATAAGGTGTAGGGAATATAGTCAGTATTTATATAATATCTTTGTAGAGTAACATTATAACTAGACTTATCATGGTGATCATTTTGAAATGTATACAGAATCATCATGTTGTATACCAGGAACTAACTTAGTTCTACAGGTAAATTATATTCCCAAAACAAGCAAACAAACTCATAGAAAAAGAGATGAGATTTGTGGCTACCAGAGGTGGGGTAGGGAGGCAGGAGAAGAGGGAAATAGATGAAGGTAAACAAATGGTACAAACTTTCAGTTATAAGGTAAGTACTAGGGATGTAATATACAACATGATAGAGATAACTAACATTGCTCTATGTTATAAATGATAATTGTTAAGAGTTAAATCCTTACAAGGGAGACTTTTTTTTCTATTTCTTTAATGTTCTATGTATATGAGATGATGAATATTAATTATGTATATTGTGGCAGTCATTTCATGATAAGTCAAATCATTATGTTGTATATCTTAAATGTATACAGTGCCATATGTCAATTTTACCTCAATAAAACTGAAAAAAAATTAAAAAATAAAAATACATAGGAAGATGTGAGTAGGTTTTATGCAATTACTACATCATTTTATGTAAGGAAATTGAGTGTCTGCAGATTTTGGTATCCATGGGCGGTCCCGGAGCCAACCTCCTGCAGATACCAACAGATGACTATATATGGACAACACAGACAGTTCTGCCCAAAGTGAAGCTAACTAAGAATGCAGCTCCTCACACTTCAATCCTCCATAACAGCGTGTAGCTTCTTTCAAAGCAATTACTTAATGAAACAGATCTTAGTGCTCTAATTTCAGGATATACCATTCTCCATTTCAAGAACTGAAGGGGGACCTCCTGCTTGCTTGCCTGCCTCCTTTCTGCCTGGGCTGAAGGAGAGTCCTCATATGTCAATCCCCTACCCACTCACCTACAGAACCTTCTGGTTAGAGCCTGTGGTAAGATACATCCATACCTGCATCCTTACCTACCAAGTCACCTGTGCTAAACTAGTTTTCAAAGAAAAACAGGAGAGAAAAATGATGACATATCAAACAAGAAGGGAAAACCAAAGCATTAAAAGTAAGCCACCAGAATGAACAGAATGACTAAAGAGAAAGGGGGGGAAGTACAAAAATAAGGGAAAATTTTGAAATAGTCTAAATAGAATACTCAAATATGTTCAGGGGAATATTGCTTCTACATAAAGTGAGAAGAGTTGGCTATAAGAATCCATCAGAGAGGAGTCAAGATGGCACAGTAGTGGGACCACGAGCTCGCCTCTCCTCATGACTACAACAAAACCACAACTGACTGGTAAACAACCATTTAAAATAAAAAGATTGGAACCTAGCAAAACAGATCATCTTCAACTGGAAACATAAAGAGGGAACCGCAGAGGGACAGCAGGAGGGGCATGCTTGTGGTATAATTGGGGCCCCATACTCACTGAGTGGGCAACCCACACGCTGAAGAATAAGTAGCAGAGGCCCCCCTGCAGGAGTGAGCAGTCTGAGCCCCACATTACACTCCACAGCCCAGGGTTCTGGCATTGGGAGAAGACCCCAGGACATCTGGTTTTGAAGGCCAGCAGGACTTAACTTCAGGATCCCCATGGGAGTGGGGGGAAACAGAGAATTCACTCTCTTGGGAAACACACACAGAATCTCACGTGTGCCAGGTCCAAGGGCAAAGGCAGTGATTTCATAGGAACCTGGGCCAGACCTGCCTGCTGGTTTTGGAAGGTCTCCTGGAGAGTTAGGGGATGGCTGTGGCTCACCCAGGGGACATAAAAGCTGGTAGTGGACATTCTGGGAGTGTTCATCTACATGAGCTTTCCTGGAGGCTGTCATCTTGATATGGCCATCAGCACCAAGACATAGACCCACCCATCAGCAGTCTTCCAGAGCCATAAACATCTCTAGACATGTGCCTAAACAGGGTTCTAACCATCAGAGGTCCAGGACCAACCTTCACCCAGCAGTGGCCAGGCACTGACTCCTCCTGCCAAGAAACCAGCATAAGCCTCTAGTTCAGCCTCATCCAACAGGGAGCAGGCACTGAAAATAAGAAAGCAGCAATGCCAAAGACTGTGGAAGGAGTCCACAAACACAGGCCAGACTCTGCCATGGGACCAGCTGGACTCTGGGCCTTGGGTGACAAGACAGGAGTGTACTGCTGGGACACACAGGATGACTCCCACAGAGGGCCACTTCTCCAAGGCTGAGAAACATAACTAATCTACCTAAAGATACAAATAGAAAGATGGAAAGTATGAGGTGGCAGAGAAATATCTTCTAGGTCAAGACAGAAGATAAACCTCCAGAAGAAGAACTAAGTGATGAGTAGATAGGCAAACTATCCAAGGAGTTTAGACTAATGATGGTGAAGATGTTCCGAGGCTCAGAAGAAGTACAGATGCACTGGGGAGGTTTCAGCAAAGAGTCAGAAAATATAAAGAATGCCCAAACAGAGTTGAAAAATAAAATTACTGAAATGAGTAACATACTAGTAGGAAACAAGAATAGACTAAATGAGGCAGAAGAACGGATCCATGAGCTAGAAGACAGATTAGTGGAAATCACTACTGCAGAACAGAAAAAAGGAAAAAGAATGAAAAGAAGTGAAGATAGTTTAAGGGAACTCTGCGACAACATGAAGTGCATTAATGTTCACATTATAGGGGTCCCAGAAAGAGAAGAGAGAGGAAGAACCTCAGAAAAATTTTGGAGAGATAACCACCAAAAACTTTCCTAACTTGGGAAATTTAAGTCACCCACGTCTAGGAAGCACAGGGAGTTCCACAAAGAATCAGCTCAAAGGGGAACACACCAAGGCACATAGTCATCAAACTGATAAAAGTTAAGGATAAGGAGAACATATTAAAATCAGGAACAAAAAAGCAAAAAATAACATATAAGGGAACTCCTATAAGGTTATCAGCTGATTTTTCAGCAGAAACTCTACAGGCCAGAAGGGAGCAGCACGATATATTTCAAGTGATGCAAGGGGAAACTTAAAACCAAGAATACGCTATTCAGCAAGGCTCTCATTCAGATTTGATTGAGAAATCAAAAGCTTCACAGATAAACAAAAGCTAAAAGAAATCAGCACCACAAAACCAGCTTTACAACAAATGTTAAATTTCTCTAGTCATCAACCACAAGAAAACAGAATAAGAAGAGGATGGCAATAAGAACATACAATGTAAATAGATTAAATGCTGAAACCAAAGATATAGACTGGCTGAATGGATAGAAAAATGAGACCCATATCTTTTGTGGTTCCTTATAAATTTTGCAATTGTTTGTTCTAGTTATGTGAGGAGTGTTGCTGAGTATTTTGAGAGCAGTTGTGCTGGATCTGTGGGTTGCTTTGGGTAGTGTGGCCAATTTTGATAGTGTTGATTCTTCCAATCCAAGAGCACAAAAATCTTTCCATTTCTTTGTATCATTTTGAGTTTTGGAGTATAGGTAACCCCTGTGGTTAAGTTTATTTCTAGGTATTTTGATGTAATGGAAATGTTTATGCCAGTTATAAAATTCTGGTTTTTGAAGTGAAAAAAAAACAAAAAAAGAGTGAATTAAGGGCCAAAAACAGCAAAAAATATCATTGATTCTTATGGGTGAGCTGTATTCCATTACATATATATATGCTGCATCTTCATTAGCTATTCAACTATTGATGTGCACTTAGGATGCTTCCTTATCTTGGCAATCATAAATAATGTTGCTGTTAATAGCAGGATGTATGTATCTTTTTGCATTAATTCTTATTTTGTGTTTGGCTTTATTCCTTTGATAACTATGTAAGCCAAAACTCTAAACATTCTTAGAAACAATGAACAATACATATATGTAAATTAAAAAACATATGTGCAGTAAAAAAAAAAGAAAGAAAGAAATGAGCTATCAAGCCATGAAAGACATGGAAGAAAATTAAAAGACATATTACTAAATGAAAGAAGTCAGTCTCAAAAGGCTATAAACTGTACGATTCCAACCAAATGACACTCTGGAAAAGGCACAGATACAGGAACAAAAAAAAAAAAGATTGTGGTTTCCAGGGGTTTGGAGAGATAGAAGGAGAAAAGAATGAATAGATGGACCACAGGGGATTTCTAGGGCAATGAAATTATTCTGTATGATACTATAGTGGTGGCTACATGTCATGATGCATTTGTCAAATCCTATAGAATGTACAGCATCTAGAGTGAACCCTACTGTAAACTATGGACTTTGGTTGATAATAGTGTGTCCATGTTGGTTGATCGATTGCACCAAATATGCCACATGATGAGGGAGGTTGAGGGAAGGGGAGTATATATGTGTGGGTGGGGAGGGCTATGTGCGAACTCTGTATATTCTGCTCAATTCTGCTGTGAACCTGAAACTGCTCTAGAAAATAAAGTCTATCATTAATTAAAAAAAATACATGACCCATATATACACTTTCTATAAGAGACCCACTTCAGAGCTAGAGACACATGCAGGCTGAAAGTAATGGGATGGAAAAGAATATTCTATGCAAATGGAAACCAAAAGAAAGCTGGAGTAGCAATACTTGGACAAATTAGACGTTAAAATAAAGAGTGTTACAAGAATCCATGAGAGAGAAAAATGAGAGCACTTGAAAATTAAATCATCACATTTTCTTAATTGTGGAAACATAAGATAAATGCTGTCAAAAGGCTACTAGAAAACAAATAGGATAGCGAATACAAAATTATATAAACCTCTCATAAAAATGAAAATCAAAGAACTATTGAAGAGTTTATAAAATATGGATGAATCCAGGAGGTAAACACTACTCTAAAAGAAATTCCAGGACAGACCACGTAGAATAGAGGAAACAAAAGAAGAAACAACAGAACATCTGCCTGAAGAGACACATGAATCTTCAGATTTAAAGAACACATTTTAACACTTGTAAATACAAAGACATTTATGGGAAGAAAGTAAAAATGTGTAGCTCAATCTGATGACATTTCTGAAATACAACTAAAAATCTTTAAAGCCTATGAAAGTAAATAAGCAATGACTGGCCACAAAGAAATGAGACTCAGACTGACACCTGATTCATCCTCAGTAAAAATCAGTAATAGAAGGAAATGGAAAGAGAGATGCTTACAATTTTCTGATGACTATAACTATTTTTTCACCCAGAACTATACAAGCAGCCAAACAGGCATTCATACAACAAAGAAAAAGAAGTGGATCATAAAACTAAAAACCATAAATCCCTGAACACACTGTATAAAATATTCCAGAATTCAATCTGTTGAAACAGCAGAATCCAAGAGAGAGAAACATATGACATAAGAAATCACTGAGAATATAAGAGACCAGCATTAACTAGTTTCTGGTAAAGCCAGAGAAGACACTTATTGGGGTCATAAATGGAAAGGAAGTGGTTCTGTGGTTTACTGAACAGGTAGCATAAGACTGTTAACTTCCTGAGGAAGTACATGTACCTTAAGCATCCCTCCATAATGATCATGCACACTCCCACATGCTCAGGACTCAGAGACTGTGATGCCCTGAAATATGAGTAGTGGCATTGCTCCGCCAATCAGCTGAAAATCTAAAGCTATAAAGACAAGTTCTCAAGTAGGCAAATGAGATGAAAAAAATGACAAAAAAGAAAAAATGACAAGTCTACTGTCATTTCTTGCAGTGAACTCAAACTCAGGTAAAATATCTCACCCACTTACAATGTTCCCTTGAATAAATCATTCCAAGTACATTCTATATATAAAACTTTATTCACTAGTATTCATCAGCTCTATAATGATGTAAAAGTGAAAGCTAACTCCAAAACTGTAGGAATTATATGAGCTAATAAAGGGGTAGCACCTTGAAGGGCCTCACACATGGCCATTCTTAAATTACAGCTTTTCTACAGCTCAAGAACTCCTATTTTCACAAATTACCTTTAATACTGGGACAACAAAATAACCTGCATACTTATAGGCAAGTCTTAATTATTAGTGCTTCATTATTAATTGAAAAAAAAACAGAGAAATTAAGTAACTAGGCTGAGGTTACAAACTGGTAAAGGCAACCAGTTAGCATTCAAATTCAGTTTTGCCTGGCATCAAAGGTTTGTTTGTGCCATACCTTTCTCTACTGATTCAAGAAAAGACAAATAGTAACTTGAAACACAATCTACCTTTACTTCTTTTCAAATGTATCATAGCATCCTCTTCTCAGTGGCTGTGGATTGTACAGTCATCTGGGAGCCCATTTAGGGCACCTATCTTTTGGCATCAGTGCCATCAAGTCAAAAGGAAACTTGGAACAAATACAGAAGAGTGAAAAATTGAAAAAATATTAATATTCAGCATGTAAGCAAACTAGTAAAATGATTTCTATAAAACATGCAATATAGGGGAAAGGAGTAAACACTTGCAAAGAATCATACCTCGTTTATCCTTTTGCAATATATGCAAATATCAAATTATGTTGTATTCCTGAAACTAACATAATACTGTAAATCAACTATACCAAAAAATAATAATAATTTTTAATTATAGGGGAAAAAAAGCCTCAGTCCAGGCAGAAAAGCAGGGGTTTCTGCACTGCTCAAAAATAAGAAAAACTCATAATTACTTGGGCAAAAGATTACAATAGAGACAGAACAGATCACCTGAAGCCTGGGGAAAAAGTTGACAGAGTATCTATCTTCTTTGGGAAATTAAGATAATCAAAATGACTTTTGTACATCAGGGAATTTAGAAAGCCATACACATGCCCAGGACAGAATGAATGCCTAGAAAAGACCTCAGAGACCCTTAGCTTTCACCTCTAGCCAGTCTCTACAACACTGCAAGCAGAATGTGAAGGCTGGGGCAGTTGAACATGGACATGCTGAGTCCTGAAGAATAACACCAGCACACAGCCAATTTCCATAGTGTGAAAGATGGAGGTTTGGGAAGTTTTGTTTTGTTTTGTTTTTTTAGTTTTTGTTTTAATCCTGCCTACAAGGGAAAGTCTGTCAAAACACTAACTGAACACAAGCTAAAAGAACAGAGAATTCAATTACCACACATGACAAGAAATACAGACTTTGTGGGGGAAAAAAAGGCAGTTTGGAAAAGTCATATGGATAACTGAAGCCTTTGACAATCAAGAACAGCAAAACTTGGAGAAAAGCAAGAAAGCAACTTCTAGAATTATATTACACAACATACAATAACAATATAATATGCAAAATGTCCAGTTTCAACAACAACAACAACAAAATCACAAGTCATACAAAGAAATAGGAAAGTACGGCCCAATCAATGGAAAAACATGATTGACAGAAATGCCCCTGAGGAAGATCAAACACTGAACTTTCTAAACAAAGACTTAAAATAAAATCAACTGTATTAAATATATGCAAAAAGAAACTATAAAACAAAGAAATAAATGCAACCAGGAAAACAATTTATAAATGAAAAATTAATATCAATAAAGAGAAAATAAAACAAAGAACCAAATAGAAATTCTGTAACTGAAAATTACCATAAGTGAAATGAAAAATTCACTACAGGAGTTTAATAAGACTTGAGACTGCATAAAAGGATCATCTAACTTAAGATAGGAAAATTGAAATTATCAAGTCTGAAGAGCAGAGCAAAAAGGAATGAAGAAAAGTAAACATGACAGAAATGACCTATGGGGCACCATCAAGCAGACCAACACAAAAACTATGGAGTTGCAGGAGAATGAGAGAGAGAGGAGAGAAAAGAATAACTGCAGAAATAATGGCCCCCAATTCCCCAAATTTCAAGGAAAACAAGAATCTATACACCCAAGAAACTCAAAGAATGTCAAGTAGGATAAACTTAAAATACATTCATCAAGACACATTACAATCAAACACACAAAGGAAAGAATCTTTAAAGCAGCAAGAGAAAAACAGCTCATCAAATGCAAGGGATCCAAATTAAGATTAAAAGCAGATTTCTGAGCAGAAACCTGGGAGGCCAGAAAGCATTGGGTTGATATATTCAAAGTGCTGAAGGGAAAAAAAAATACCTGTCAACTGAACATTCTATACCAACGAAAAATGTCCTTTAAAAATGAGGATATTTCCAGATAAGCATAAGCCAAAGGAGTTCATTACACCAGCCCTACCCTGCAAGAAATGCTAAAGGGAGACCCCCAGGTTGAGATGAAAGGATATAAGACAGTTAACTGACACAAAGCCATAAAATAAAGACTTCCAGTAAAGATAACTATGTAAGTAAATATAGAAACCAATATTATTGCACTTGGGTTTGCAACTCCACTTTTTTCCCCCCTACAAGATTCAAAAGACAAATACATAAAAAATAATTGTATGTTATTAGATACAAAACTGATAAAGGTGCAATTTGGGAAAGCAACAACATGGTGAGGGTAGAGAGAGAAGTAGAGGAGCAGAATTTTTGCATGCTCTCGATGCCACAATGCTATGAATTTAAACTAGATTGTTATAAGTTTCATATGTTAAAAATAATCACCATGGTAGCCACTAAGAAAATATTTAAATTACATACCCAAGAGAGAATGACAAGGAAATTAAGTCAGTACACTACAAACAAATCAAGTAAAAACAAAGGAAAACAGTAACTGACAAAATTAGGGACATAAATGGTATAAGACAAAATATTGAACACAGTTGCATATGTCCTCCCTTACGAATAATTATTTTAAACAGAGATGGATTAAATTCACCAATTAAAAGGCAGAGATTGGCAGACTAAAACAACAACAACAGCATGATCCAACTATATGCTGTCTACAAGAGAATCAGTCTAGATCCAAAGGCATAGTATGTTCAAAGCTAAAGGATGGAAAATGATATCCATGCAAATAGTAACCTAAAGAGTGCTGGATCTCTATATTAATATCAGAAAAAATATATTAAGTCACAAAGGACATTATATATTTTGAAAATGATTAATTCATGAAGAAAATCAATCAATCAAAAACATGTATGGACTTAAGAAGAGAGAACCAAAATATATGTGGCAAATATTGACAGACTAGAAGGGAGAAGGAAGTGGTTCTACGACAATAGGTTGAGATTTCACTACACCACTTCAATCAATGAATAGAATGTCTAGATAAAAGATCAGTAAGAAAAGAGTACTTGAACAACATTATAAAACAGACAGACATAAGAAAAGTATGTAGAATACCCTACCAACCATTAGCAGAATATATGTTCTTCCAATGGCAAAAGAAGCACTGTACAGGATAGACCATAGGTTTGACCACAAACAAGTATCAATACAGTTAAAAAGACCAAAATCATCATAAGCACTTTGCCCATAACAGAATAAAGCTAGAAATCTGTAACAAAGTGAAAACTGGAAATTTTAAAAATATGTGGATATTAAACAATACATTCTTAAACAATCAATGGGTCAAAGAAGAAATCACAAGAAAAATTAGAAAACACTTAGAAACAAAAGAAAAAGAAAACACAAAATAACTCAACTTATAGGATGCAGCCAAAGATATACATATAGGGAGATTTATAGTAGTACATGCCTATATTAAGAAAGAAGAATGATCTCAAATCAATAGCATAACTTTACATCTTCAGAAATTAGAAAAAGAGGAGCAAATGAAACCCAAACCAAAAAAATGAAGGAAATAATCAATATTAGAGCAAAAACAAATGAAGAGAGAATAAAAATCAGAGAGAAAAAGTCAATCCCAAAGTTAATTCCTTTAATAAAACAACATTAGCTAAACTATGTTGACTAAGAAAAAGAAAGAAGACACAAGGAACTAAATCAGAAATGAAAGTGGATACATTACAGGAAGAAATCATTTAAAGAGAATACTATGAACAACTGTACACCAAATAAATTAGATAACTAGATGAAATGGGCAAATTCCTAGAAAAACACAAATTGCCAAAACTGACTCAAGAAGAAATACAAAATGTCAACAGACATGTAACAAGTAAACAGATAGAATCAGTAATGAAAAACAGCACAACAAAGAAAAATCAAGGACTAGATGGCTTCACTGGTGAATTCTAATGAATGATTAAAGAATTACCAATCCTTCTCAAACTCTTCCAAAAAAATAGAAAAGCTAGGAATACTTCCTAACTCACTCTATGAGTTCAGCATTATCTTGATACCAAAGCCAGATAAAAACTTCATAAGCAAAGAAAACCAAAGACTAATATTCCTTAAGAATACAGATGCAAAAATCCTCAACAGAATACTAGGAAACTGAATTCAGCAGCATATTAAGAGGATTATATGCCATGATGAAGTGGGATTTATCCCAGGAATAGAATGATGGTTAACATAATAAAAATCAATCAATGTAACACACCACCCCAGTAAAACAAATGAAAAAATACCGCATGATCATCTCAATTGATGCAGGACAAAAAAATTCAACACCATTTGATGATAAAAACATGAAGAAAATAAACCACACAAGCAAAGTTCGTCAACATGATAAAGGGCAAGTATGAAAAGCCTACAAAAAACATACTTACTGGTGAAAGACTGAAAACTTCCTCATGATGAAGAACAGAACAAGGATGCCCATTTGCAAAACTTCTGTTCACTATTGTACTAAAAGTTCTAGCCATTTAGGCTCCTACCATGTCTTGGCTATTGTAAATAGTGCTGCTATAAACATTGGGGTGCAGGTGTCATCCTGAAGTAGCGTTCCTTCTGGATATATGCCCAGGAGCAGGATTCCTGGGTCATACGGTAAGTCTATTCCTAGTCTTTTGAGGAATCTCCATACTGTTTTCCACAGTGGCTGCACCAAACTGCATGCCCACCAACAGTGTAGGAGGGTTCCCTTTTCTCCACAGCCTCTTAATGTCCATCAACACATGACTGGATAAAGATGTGGTATATTGATACAATGGAATACTATTCAGCCATAAAAACCGACAACATAATGCCATTTGCAGCAACATGGATGTTCCTGGAGAACGTCATTCTAAGTGAAGTAAGCCAGAAAGAGAAAGAAAAATACCATATGAGATCGTCCATATGTGGAATCTAAAAAAAAACAAAAAGAACATAAATACTAAACAGAAACAGACTCATAGACATAGAATACAAACCTGTGGTTGTCAAGGGGGTGGAGGATGAGAAGGGACAGACTGGGATTGAAAAATTTGTAGATACTGACAAAATACTGTAGACGCTGACAGATAAACAAGATTATACTGTATAGCACAGGAAAATATATACAAAATCTTCTGGTAGCTCACAGTGAAAAAAAAGTGACAATGAATATACATATGTTCATGTGTAACTGAAAAGTTGTGCTCTACACTGGAATTTGACACAACATTGTAAAATGACTGTAACTCAATAAAAAATTAAAAATTTAAGTTCTAGCCAGAGTGATTAGGAAAAATAAAATACACTCATATTGGAAAGGCGGAAGTAAAACTGTCTCTATTTGCATATATTATCCTATATAGAGAAAATCACGCGCACACGCACACACACACCACGCACACACACACACACACAAACCCCACAAAATAAGCTACAAGAGCTAATAAATGAATTTCACCATAGTTGCAGAGTGCAAAATCAACACACAACAATCAGTTTTTCCCCTCTATGCCAGCAGTGAACAACACAAAAAGTAAATTTAAATAATGTATTTAAAATACCATCCAGTAGAGTAAAATACCTAAATTTAATCAAGGATATCCAAAACTACAAAAAAATTCTAAAAGAAATGAAAGACCTAAATAAATAGAAAGATATTCCATTCTCATAAATTAGAAGATTTTATATTGTTAAAGTGGTAATACTACCAAGAATGATCTGAAGATTCAATGCAATCCCTATTAAAATACAACAGCCTTTTCTACACAAATGGAAAAGCGGATATTCAAAATTAAGGAACTGCAAGCAGTCCTAAATAGTCCAAACAATCTTAAAAAAACAAAAAGAACAAATTAGGAGGAGTTTGATTTCAAAAAGTACTACAAAGCTACAGTACTCAAAACAGTGTGGTACTGGCATAAGTATAAACATGAAGACTAATGGAAAAATACAGAGTCCAGAAATAAATGCATGCATTATGGACAACTGATTTTCAACAATGGGCCAAGACCTTTCAATGGGGAAAGAACAGTCTGGTCCTGGGACAAGTGCATAACACAGGGAAAGAATGATGTTGGACAACTACCTCAACAGTATATTCAAAAATTAACTCAAAATGAATCTAAATATGAGTTAAAGCCACAAAAGTCTTAGAAGAAAACATAAGATTTGGCAATGTATTCTTAAATATGACAGCAAGAGCATAAACAGTAAAAGTAAAAACAGATAAATTGGACTTCATCTCAAATTAAAACTTGTGTGCATTAAAGGATCTTATCAGAAAGGAAAATAAATTTCCACAATTGGTGAAAATATTCCCAAATCATGTATCTAATATAGGTCGGATATCCAGAATATACACTGAACTCTGACAACTCAACAAAAAGGACCAATTAAAATATGTGCAAAGCACTTGAGAGGACATTGCTCCAAAGTTTGCTGCTGTTTTTTTAATGTTCAAATATAGAAAGCTGTTCAACCTCACAAGTCATTAGGGAAATGGAAATCAAAATCACAATGAGGTACCACTTGGCGCATGCTAGTATGACTACAATTGAAAAATGGAAAACAGGTTTTGGCCAGAATTACAGAATCTGAAACCAGCATACATTTCTGGTGGAAATGAAAAACTCGTTTAAGATGCTACAGAAAATAGTTTTGACTGTTCCTCAAAAAATTAAACATAAAACTGTCATATTTGACATGATGTGTGAAATTCCATATTCATATCTGTGTGTGTATGTATACACACTCAGGAACTACATACACACACATATTCATAGCAGCACTATTCAAAACAACCAAAAGGTAGAAAATATCCAAATTTCCATTAATAGATGAATTCATCAATGAATGGATAAATAAATGTAGTATTTACATACAATGGAATATTATTCAGCTATATAAAGGAATGTGAGAGAATTCTGAAAAAATGGAGAATGAGCACCAGACAGATATACCTACACAAACAACAACTGCACTGGCAGAATCTGTCTGAATGTAGGATTTTGGAACTCTGGGCTCCGTTGAGGCTTGCAATGACCAGGAGAAGGCTTGGGTGGTGTTTTTGGCTTATTTCATTGAATTTAAGCCCATAGCAGAGTAGCAGCTCCTTACAGGAGCTAGAGTGGATAAAAAGGACAAAGTCCTCCAAATACTGGGGATCTGTGTTCTGACGGCTGAGACTTCTGATCAAAGAGGTGCAAAAAAGCAGAATGCCACTGATGCACTTCCCCACAGTGTCACAAGCCCCTTCATTTTTTTGGGCCCCCCCTTTTTTTTCCTTTTCCCTTTTCAGAACCAGATTAACAATTAGGAAATTAAAAAACAATTGCAAATATTGGGAAAATTAAAAAGTGACTGTGCTTACCCAAGGAACAGCCCAGAAAAGACTTAAGAAGACATTAAGTTTACACATCAGGCTGATTCTTCACACAGAGAATCTATATCAATTAAAAAAAATTAACAAAAAAGAAAGAACAGCAAACCCTGCAAAGGGGGAAAATCTTTTTTTTCTAGAGTTATGACATTATTACCAGTGTTTACCAGTGTACAACCAAAAAAATCACAAAAGATACAAAGGAACAGAAAAGTATAGCCCATGCAAAAGAAAAAAATCAAAAGAATCCATCACTACAGAAGACTTAATGGCAGGTATATCAGACAAAGACTTTAACACAACTGTTTTACTGATGCTCAAATAAGTTAAGAAAAATGTGGAGAAAATCAAGAATGATATGTGAACTAAATGGAAATCAGTGAGACAGAAAATCTAAAAAGAAACCAGGAAGAAATTATGCAGCTTCAAAGTACATTAACTGAGATGAAAAGTTCATATGGATATTCAAAAGCTGATTTGAGCTGATGGAAAAAAGAATCAGTGAACTTGATGACAGGACAATGGAAATTATCAAGGCTGAGGAACGGAAAAGTACAAAGATTGAAGAAAACTGAACAGAGGCTAAGGGACCTAAGAAACACCATCAATCACAGCAAAACATGCATGTAGGAGTCCCAGAGCAAGAAGAGAGAAAGAGAAAAAGGGGCACAGAAAACATTCAAAGAAAGTCACAGAAATATTCGAAGAATATTCAAAGAAATAATGTTTCAATTGAAGTTCCCAAATTTAATGAAAGACATGAATATAAACATCCATGAAGTTTGACAAACTCCAAGTTTTAAGATAATCAAAGAGACTCATATCAAGACACCTTACAATCAAACTTTCAAAAGACAAAGTGAATCTTGAAAGCAGCAAGAGGAAGTGACTCATCACATACAAGGGATCCTCAATTAAGATTATCTTCAGACTTCTCATCAGAAACTTTGGTGGTCAGAAGGCGGTGGGTCAATATACTCAAAGAGCTAAATGAAAAAACCTGTCAACCATGAATACAAATCTGACAAAACTGCTCTTTAAATAGCCAAGAAACCAAGACATTCCCAGATAAACCAAAGTTGAGGGAGTGAATGCCCACTAGACCTGCCCTGCAAGAAATGCTCAAGGAAGTCCTGCAAGGTAAAATGAAAGGATGCTAAACATTAACTTGAAACCATATGAATAAAGATCCAATAAAAGGAAATACATAGGCAATTAAAGAAGTAGTATTACTATGACAATTATTTATAACTGTACTTTTTATTTTCTACATAATTTGAGTTATACATTTTTAAAAATTTAGAATAAAAGTTTTTATTAATGTAACTATGATTTGTAATTCCAAATCTTTTTTTCTACAGAATTTAGAGAATAAGACATTTAAAATAATAATTTTTGTATTTTAGAGCACACAATGTATAAAGATGTAATTTTGTGACATCAAGAATTGGGGACAAAGCTGTAAAGGAGCAGTTTTCTGCAGGATGTTGAAGTCAAGCTGCTATAAATTTAAATGTGTAACCACAACAAAATGAAATCAGGTTAAATACTCAATATAAAGGGCGGAGCATTTCATAATAGGATTAACAAGTCTAGTTACATGTTCTTTACCAAAAACATACTTATAAAGACCATGGAAAATCTTATGGAGGTGCAATCCCCTCAAGGTGCAAACCCCTCAAGTACATCAAAGAAAGGAACAACTAACTGGTGAGTGAGAACATATCCTTTTACAAGTCAAGGGGTTTTCAGTTATAGTCGCCCATATCTGAGGATGCAGAACCCACGAATATAGAGAGACACCCAAAGATCACTTTTCGTATCCTTGTATGGGATCGTGCAGATACCAAGGGATGACTATACTGGATTTCAATTAAATTGAAAGAGAACCTAATCAGAGTTATCAGCTGATAGATCATTAAAAGTATTTTTTCTTTGATAGCTCTTCGGTGGCATATTATTCAGGAGCAATTCCAAAAATTGAGAGGCATTACTATAACAAAACTCCATTCACTCACATCTACTTATTTATGCAAACAAATTTTCTCAGTGCTTACATCCATGGAATTGACCTTGAAGTAGAATTAATGCTAAACTATTTTTCCTTGCGGTAATTCTCATCCACTAATAAAATACACTAGTTTCCAAAAAATCCATGCAACTCAATCTCTGTAAGACATATTTCCAATAAAACTTTACTTTTGTGTTTAAGACTTATTCATAAATAGTTGAATTATATTTGTTTTGATTACTTGGAATAATAAGTTTTATCATGACAGGAAAATTTTTAAACAACCCTTAAATCTCAGTTTATTCATATATTTCCACTACAGGGAAGTGTGATAAAGTGATCAATAAAACAGCTGCAAGTTTTAAAGAAAAAGACTATGAACCAGAATTTTGTGTGCACCTCACTTATAAGACTTTTACAATATTCTATCAGTGTCCCCATCTCCCACTCCCACCACACTGAGAGTGGCTCCTTTGTAAGCGCCCACAGTTCATTTTTCTTAGAACCTACAGTATATAGCAAAGGACACCTAGCAGATTCTTATAAGTAGTTGATGAATGAATAATTGAATTGAATTGAAAAAATTCATTAAAAGTTCAGACATTTTGTGATAAACTGTTGAACAGTTGAGTTCTTATACTTTACCAATACATGGTATTTCTGAGAAAACTAGAGAATTTAAAGATGAAAAATAATTCTAACGCCCATGTGAAAAATAATCCATCTTATCCTGAGCCACTGAAGATTCTCTGGATTCAATAATAACTTCTTGGTGATGTCTTTATTACTGCTTGCTTTGTAACTTTGTAATACCTGAATATTGCACCCAAGTCTCTGAGTTATTTTGAGAATGTCTCCACGTACATGTATATTATAGGACTTTATAAATAAGTAATACAAGATTTAACTTAACGGGCAAAGTATTCACTTGACAGAGGAAGGAGATGAAGATAGTACAGAACAACGCAGAACTCACCTCCCCTCACAAACACATCAAAGCTACATCCACAAGTGGAACAATTCGCACTTAAAACTAACTGGAGACTGGCAGAAAGACTCCTGTACCACCGAGGCTGCAAGAAAGATCCACACAGAATATGGCAAGAAGGGAAGAGAAGTGATCAGGTTGAGACCTGTGCCCCTGAGAGAGGACACAGATGAAAAGGGAGATTACACAGGGGAGATCCTCCTCAGGCAGTGAGTGGTCAAGCCACATATTTGGTGCCCTAGCATGGGGTCTGATACAGGGAAGGTGAGCCCCTTGGCCAATTGGAGGGCCAGTAAGTTCAACAGGAGGGCTGTGAACTTCACCAGTGAGGAGCATTCACATGCCTGCTTGCTCCTGAAGCAAGGCTAAGCACACGGGCTGCCTGGTTTCCTGTGACTGCTGCAGCAGGCATCCAAAACAGAGCCCAGTGAACGTTGGAGCCCCACCTGCTTCATGAAGCAGCTCCACACTGGGATGAGGTCCCAGGTGTGTGTAACCCAGCTTGGCACCTGAGAAGAGCAGGGGCATCCGTTACTGGTGCTTACACAGTAAGCACATGAGGAGCACCTCTGATCTCCAGCTGAAGTCAAATGAACACAGCTGGTGCCCAGACCCATGCTGGGAGCCCACACAGGCCCTATGTGCCCTGTGGTGCAATTCTGTACCAGGGCAAGTGTGACAGAAGCCAAGGGAAGAGCCAAGCTGTGAGGGAAAAAGGAAACTCAGACTCAAAACAGCATCTGAGCAAGGTCAGGGCATGCATTGCTGCTGCTTACCCAGGCTTACTACAGAAGCAGTCCAGATCTCTGCCCTGGCAGGACCCCCATGGCCTGTACCCCATTTCAAGCCAAATGCCCAACCTCGCTCCAGTGCTGCTCCCCTCTAGAGCAAAGGTACCAGTGCTGGAAGCGGGGAGAGCACATACATGAAGCCAGCTTGGACCTGACCTTCAGGGCTCCTAGTCCAGCAATCTGTGACTCACATCCACTCATAAGAAGGCAGAGACAGCCACTAAGCAGAGTGGAAGCCCGAGTTCAAACCTGGATCCAACTGTAGTCTCTCCATTCCAGTAACACCTACTACCAAGGTGACAGCTGCCAGCACACCCTAAGGAAAGGCATAACGTGTGTTCAAGTCAGATCAACTGGGTACATGATGACTGTATGGGGATGCTTCCACATAAGGAAGCCCCTTCAAGACAGCAACAGTAACTGTTTCACTTATCTCCTAGAGAGAGAAAACTAAGCAAAATTAGAAGACAGAAGAATATGTCCAAATGAATGAGCAAGAGAAACCCCTAAAAAATAACTATGGGCAGAAGACCTGAATAGACATGTTTCCAAAGAAAACATATGTATGGCCATCATCAGACAAATGAGATATGACCTCACACCTATCAGAATGGCTATTATCAAAGAGAATAAATATTAAATGTTGGAAAGCATGTGGAGAAAAGGGAACCCTCGTATACCGTTGGTAGGAATGTAAACTGGTGCAGCTAATGTGGAAAACAGTATAGACGATTCTCAAAGAATTTGAAAATATGACCCAGCAATTCCACTCCTGGGTATATATCCAAAAAAAATAATTAAAACCCTAATTCAAAGAATATATGTACTTGATGATCTTAGCAGCATTATTTACAATAGCCAAGATATGGAAGCAACCTAAGTGTCCATTAACAGATGAGTGGATAAAGAAGATGTGGTACATATATACATAAAGGAATACTACTCATCCATTAAAAATAATGAAATTTTGCTATCTGTAATAATATGGATGGTCTTGGAGGGTATTATACTAAGTGAAATAAGTCAGATAGAAAAAGACAAATACTGTATGATATCACTTATTTGTAGAATAAATTAAAAAAAATCTAGTGAATATAAGAAAAAAGAAACACACACAGATATAGAGAACAAACTGTTACCAGTAGGGTAAGGAAGGGGGCAGGGCATTACAGAGGTAGGGAATATTAAGAGGTATAAACTACTATGAATAAAATATATATAGAATATAAAATATATATATAGAGAGAATATTACTCAGCAATAAAAGAAGGAATGTCTGCTATTTATGACAATATGGATGGACCTTGAAGGCATTATAAGTGTGATGTCAGACACAAGATATTATATGATTTCACTTCTATGTGGAATCTAAATAAAAACATAACAAACAAAAAACTCAACAAACTCATAAGTAAAGAGATCAGATTAGTGGTTACCATTGGCTGGGAGTGGAGGACTAAGGGGTGGTGAGAGGAAACTGGAGGAAGGTGGTCAAAAGTTACAAAATTCCCTTAGAATGACTATTCTTTAGGTCCTTCACCATTCTAAGCAAAGTAAGCCAGAAAGAGAAACAAAAATACCACGATATCATTCATGTGAAATCTAAACACACACACACACACACAAACACACACACACACACACACACACACACACACACACACACACTTAAAGGGAGAAACTAATGGAATTACAGTAAGATTAGGAGACTTTAACACCCACTCACATCAATGGACATATCTTCCAGACAGAAAATCAAAGAGAAATTCTCAATGATATTATGGAACAATTAGACCTAACTGATATTATCAGAACATTATGTCCTCCAAAACACCAGAATATACATTGTTTTCAAATGCACATGGAACATTTGCTAGGACTAACCACATACTATGAAACAAAAGTCTCAACAAATTTAAGAGGATAGAAATTATTTCAAGCATCTTTTCTGACCACAATGACATAAAAATAGAAATCAACTACAGCAGGAGAAATGAGAAAAAAACTGACTGCATGGAGACTAAACAGCATGCTACTAAAAAACCAATGGGTCAATTTTGAAATCAAAGAGAAAATTTAAAACTATCTTGAGACATCCGACAATGAAAACACAACCACACAAAATCTATGGGATGCAGCTAAAACAATCCTAAGAGGGAAGTTCATAGTGACACGGGCCTTCCTCAAAAAAATAAGAAAAATATCAAACAACCTAAAATACCAACTAAAAAAATTAGAAAAAGCTCAAACAAAATCTAAAGTCAGCAGAATGAAGGAAACAATAAAGATCAGAGGAAAAAAATATATAAAATAGACATTTTTAAAAAAGCAAAAAAAAAAAAATTTTTTTTTTTTAAATCCAAAAGCTGGTTCTTTGGAAGGGTAAACAAAATCAACAAACCTCTGGTCAGGGTCACCAAGAAGAAAGGTGAGAACCCAAATACACAAAATAAGAAATGAAAGAAGAAAAATAACAACCAGTACCACAGAAATACAAAAACAAAAAACAAACAAACAAAAACAAGAGAATACTATGAACAATTATATGTCAACAAGCTGGAAAACCTAGAAGTAATTGAACTTTCTAGAAACACACAGCCCACCAAACTGAACAGGAACAAACAGATAATCTGAACAGACCAATCACCAAAAGTGAAATAGAATCAGTAATTAAAAAAAACAAAAACAAAAAACACCAAAAAACCCCCCAAAAAACTTCCCTGCAAACAAAAGTCCAGGACCAGATGGCTTTACTGGGGAATTCCACTAAACATACAAAGAAGAAATTATACCAATCCTTCTGAAATTCTTCCAAAAGATTGAAGAGAGAATACTCCCAATCTCATTCTATGAAACCACCATCACCCTGATGCCAAAACCAGACACAGACATTACCAAAAAAGAAAATTATAAGCCAATATCACTGATGAACAGAGATACAAGAATTCTTAACAAAGTATTAGCAAACAGAATGCAGCTACACATAAAAAAGATCACACAACTTGGATTCATCCCAGGGACACAAGGATGGTTCAACATATGCAAATCAATCACCTTGATACACCATATCAAATAAAGAACAAAAATCACATAATCATCTCGAGATGCAGAAAATGCATTTGATAAAATTCAACACTCATTTATGATAACAACTCTTACCAAAGTGGATATAGAGGGAATATATTTCAACATAAAAAAACCTATTCATGATAAACCCATAGCCAACATAACATTCAACAGTGAAAACTTGAAAGCCTTTCCACTAAAATCTGGAACAAGACAAGGATGCCCACTCTCACCACTTCTATTCAATATAGTATTGGGAAGTCCTAGGCACAGCAATCAGACAAAAAATAAATAAATAAATAAATAAAAGGGATCCACATTGAAAGAAGAGGCAAAATTATCATTATATGAAGATATGATACTATATGTAGAAAACACGGATGATGCCACGCAGAAACTGTTAGAACTAGTAAATGAATTCAGCAAGGTAGCAGATATAAGATTAATATACAGAAATCAGTTGCATTTCTTTACATTAACAATGATATATCAGAAAGGGAAAGTTAAAAAACAGTTTGTTTTTAAAATCACATCAAAAATAAATAAAATATTTAGTAATAAACCTGACCAAGAAGGTGACAGACCTAAAGCAATCTACAGATTTAATGGGATACCTAAAAAGTTACCCAGGACATTTTTCCCAGAACTAGAACAAATAATCCTACAATGTATACAGAACCCTAAAGGATCCTGAATTAACAAAGCAATTGTGAAGAAAAAGAACAAAGCTGGAGGCATAACACTCACAGACTTAAGATAATGCTACAAAGCTACAGTAATCAAAACAGCATGGTACTGGCATAAAAACAGACATATGGATCAATGGAACAGAATAGAGAGCCAATAAACAAACCCACACACAACAATGGTCAATTAATCTTGACAAAGGAGGCCAGAATATACAATGGAGAAAAGACAGTCTCTTCAGCAAGTGGTGTTGCAAAAGCTAGACAGCTACATGCAAATCAGTGAAGTTAGATTACTCCCTCAGACCAGATACAAAAATGAACTCTAAATGGATTGAAGACTTAAACATAAGACACGATGACATAAAACTCCTAGAAGAGAAATCAGGCACATTTTCTGACATCAGTTGTACCAATGTTTTCTTAGTTCAATCTCCCAAGGTAATAGAAATAAAAGCAAAAATCAACAAATGGGAGCTAATCATACCTATAAGCTTTTGCACAGTAAAGGAAACCATAAGTTAAATGAAAAGACAACATAAGGACTGGGAGGAAATATTTGCAAACAATGAGGCTGACAAGGGATTAATTTCCATAATATATAAGTAGCTCATACAACTCAAACATAACAACAAAAAATACAACCCAATCAAAAAATGGGCAGAAGACCTAAAGACACATTTCTCCAAACAACACATACAGATGGCCAACAGACACATGAAAAGATGCTCAAAATCATTAATTATTAAAGAAATGCAAAGCAAAATCACAATGGCCAGAATGGCCATCATTAAAAAAACACAAATAACAAATGCTGGAGAGAATGTGGAGAAAAGGGAACCCTCCTACACTGTTGGTAGGAATGTAAATTGGTGTAGCACAATGGAAAACAAAATGGAGGTTCCTTTAAAAACTAAAAACAGAGTTCCATATGATCCAGAAATCCCACTCAACATATATCTAGAGAAAACTATAATTTAAGAAGATACATGCACCCCAATGTTCATAGCAGCACTATCTATAATAGCCAAGACATGAAAGCAACCTAAATGTTCATTAGCCAATATATGGATCAAGAAGAAGTGGTATATATACACAATGGAATATTACTCAGCCATAAAAAAGAATGAAATCATGCCATTTGCGGCAACATGGATGGACCTAGAGATTATCATATTAATTGAAGCAAGTCAGAAAGAGAAAGACAAATTCCTTATGATATCACTTACATGTGGAATCTAAAATATGACACAAATGAATTTATTTACAAAACAGAAACAGACTCTCAGACATAGAAAACAAACTTATGGTTACCAAAGGGGAAAGAGGATGGGGAGGGTACATTAGGACTCTAGGATTAGCAGATACAAACTACTATATATAAAACAGATAAACAACAATGCCTTACTGTGTAGCATAATGAACCATACTCAATATCCTGTAATAAAACACAGTGGAAAATAATAATGAAAAAGAGTATGTGTATATATGTATAACTGAATCACTCTGTTATATAAGAGAAACTAAAACAATGTTGCAAATCAACTACACTTCAATAAAAAAAATAAGTTTCAAAAAATGAAAATAAAACTGATGTGGAAATCTTGAGGTAAAATAGTAAAGTAGGGAAACACAGAATTCCATCCCTCCTGTAAAGCAATGTTTAAACTAAAAAAAACTTCTCAGAATCAAGTTTTTCAGAACTCTGCTATCTAACAAAACACCTGCAATAATCAAGGCATTCCTGGTTTGGCTTGCTGGTGACAGAGTGGTCAATACAGGCACACCTCGTAGATATTTCAGGTTCAGTTCCAGATCAATGCACTAAATTCAGTAATGTGAATTTTTTGGTTTTCCAGTGCATATAAAAGTTATTTTTACACTATACTGTAGTCTAATAATTGTGCAAATATTGTTACATCTTTTAAAATGGACATACTTAAGTTAAAAAATACTTCATTGCTAAAAAACAATAACCATCATCTGTGCTTGCAACAAGTCACAATCATTTTGCAATGGTAACATCAAATGTCACTGACCACAGATCACCATAACAAATAAAATAATAATGAAAATATTTGAAGCGTTATGAGAATTACCAAGAAGTAAGCAAATGCTTCTGGAAAAATGGCACAAATAGATTTGTTCAATGTAGGGTTGCCACAAACCTTCAATTTATAAAAAATGCAATATCTGCAAGGCACACTAAAACGAGATACAGCTATACGTGTATCGTCAAAGAATTGCGTTTTGATCTGTCTGGGGGCTCCCTGAGAACTCCTACAACTCAATAACCAAAAAAAAAAAAAAAACCTATTTAAAAATGAGCAAAGGACTTAAGACAATTCTCCAAAGGAACTATACAAATGGCCGACAAGCTTATGAAAATATGCTCCATATCACTAATCATTAGGGAAACACAAATCAAAAGCACAATCAGATACTACTTTACACCCATTACGATAGCTGCTATAAAAAAAATAGAAAATAACAAGTGTTGGTGAGGACATATAGAACTTGGAACACTTGAGCACTGTTGGTGGGAATATAAAATGGTATACATGCTGTGGAGAACAGTATGGTGATTCCTCAAAAACTTAAAAATATAATTACCATGTGATCCAGCAATACCATTTCTTGGTATTTATTCAAAAGAATTGAAAGCAGAGTCTCAAAGAGATACTTGTACACCCATGTTCATAGAAGCATCATGCACAATAGCCAAAAGGCAGAAGCAAACCAAATATCCATCAACAGATGAATGAATAAACAAAATGTGATATATATATACACAACAGAATATCATTCAACCTTAAGAAAGGAAGAAAACTCTGAAACATAGTTCAACATGGATGAACCCTGAAGACATTACAGTAAGTAAAATAAGCCAGTCACAAAAAGACAAGTCCTGTATGATTTCACTCATATATGAAGTATCAAGAGTACTCACACTCACAAAAACAGAAAGTTGAATAGGAGGCAGAGGGGAGTGGGGAGTTTCTGTTTAATGGGTACAGATTTTCAATTTTGCAAGATGAAAATGCTTTGGAGGTTGGTTGCACAACAGTGTAAATAAACTTAACACTTCTGAACTGCACATTGAAGAAGACTGAGATGATTTAAAAAACAAAACAAAACAAACAAAACAAACAAACAAAAAACAAGGATGCCTGCTTTGGCCACTTATATATTCAACACTGCACTAGAAATTCTAGCCAGAGCAAATAGGTCAGTAGGTAGGTATGTAGGTGGGTAGGAAGGTAAATAAATAAATGGCATTCAAACTGGAAAGGAAGAAGTACAATTGTCTCTTATTTGCAGATGACATGATGACATAAATAGAAAATCCTAAAGAATCTACAAACTATTAGAACTAGTGAATAAATTCAGCAAAGTTGTAAGATACAAGATCAACACTAAAAAAACCTTTGTATTTGTACACTATCAATAAGCAATCAAATAGGAAGTTAGGAAAACAATTCCATTTACAACAGCATCTAAAATAATATTTAAGAATAAATTTAAGCAAGGATGTGTAAGGTCTGTACACTAAAAACTACAGAACATTGCTGAAAGAAATTAAAAACCTAAATTAATGGAAAAACACCTCATGTTCATGGATTCTGAGACTTACTATTCTCAAAATGACAATATTCCCAAAAATGGCCTACAGATACAATGCAATCCTTATCAAAATTTCAACAGACTTTTGTGTGGAAATAGAAAAGCTAACATAAAATTCATATGACTTGCAAGGGACCTTGCTGTGGAACAGTTTGGCAGCTTCAAAATAATTTAAACACAGAATTATCACATACATGACCCATCCATTTCACCCCTAGGAAAAAACTGAAAATAGGTCTTCAAACAAAAACTTGTACAAGAACGCTCACAGCAGCACTATTCTCAATAACCGAAAATGGAATCACAAGTGCCCATCAATTACATGTATATATATACATAAATATATATATACATACATACACACAATGGAATATTTATTCAGTCATAAAACAGATGAAGAAGTGATATAGGGTACAACATGGATAGATCTTGAAAACACAATAAGTGAAAGAAGCCATAAACAAAAGGCTACATGATTCCATGTATATGGGCTACCCAGAATAGGGAAATCCATGAACAGGAAACAGATTTGTGGTTGCTAGGGGTTGGGGTAAATGGAGAGTAACTGTTAAGTTATGGTACTGCTTGTTAAGGGCACAGGGTTTCCTTTCGGTGTGATGAAGAGATTCTAGAAGTAGACGGTGGCTATGGTTGCACAATATTGTAAATGTACAAAATGCCACTGAATTCTATACTTTTCAATGGTTGCACTGTGAATTTCATGTCACATGCATTTTACCACAATTAAATAAGAGGGGGATCCCTTATCAGACTCTACAAAGAGTTAGATTCTGCCCAGTCCTCAGGACTGTCACAAAGCCTCATCCTACTAACCACCCTAGGTCGCCCTGGCCTACCAAGACCAGTCCCTTCTCTGAACAATTATAAGTGCTAACACTGACTCAATTCATTTGAATTATTTATCATGTATGTTCTTTTGGCATCTCTTAACTTTTCCCCTGGATTGGATAAGAATCGTTCACCTTATTTCTACCACTTCTTTAGGTAATGTTTAAGGCTGCAACTGGAAGGTTCACAATGTCACCTAATGAAACCTCTCAAAAAACTTTTTATTTCCTAGTTTCACAACTCAGTAAGATCACAAGATTCACATTTACCTACATGGTGTCTTTGTCCTACTATCGATCTGCTACTCTGTACTAGAGGTAAGCAAACATATTCAGTAAATGTCCACACAGAAAATATTTTAAACTTGTGAGCCATACAGTGCCTGCCACAACACTCAAATGTGCCCTTGTACACAAATCTAAAGCAGCCAGAACCATAAATGAATGACCATGACTGTGTCCCAGTAAAATGTTACACATACTGAGACTGGAATTTCATAAAATTTTCACATCACAGAATATTACTATTGATTTGCTTGTTTCTCCATCATCTAAAAATTCTAAAGTTTGTGTGCCATGAAAAAACAGGCAGCATGCTGCACGTGGCCCATAGACTGCCATTTGCTGACTTCTCCTCTCTATTTTTCCTGATGTTAACTTATTCATTTCTACTATTTCATATGAATGTGCATTTTATAAACCTCAGATAGTCACCGTTAAGCAAAACTGTGCATAAATTAAACAACTCACCTTGGATGTGATCATTTTCTGCTGGTCCTGGAAGAGAGTGCAGAACTGTGAGGGTACAGCTGAGAAAGAAGGAAAGGTCATGAGAGACGTCACCTGCCCAACAAGCTCCACACAGTAGCTGGCAAACACCTCAGAAAGGGAGACAACTTGAGAAGGGGCAGAAAGGGACACTCTGTGTCCATGCATGACTCTGTATGACTATGCAGTGCCTGGTCACATTAGTTTTCAAATGTAAAAACATTTGTTTCCTGCTAATTTATGAACAATGTATGCTGTAACCCAGAAAAATGTAAACACATTAAACTAATTCAGCCAATTAGGAAAAACCAAGTAATGGAATATAATGCTTTCCTTAAAACTGATGCTGAGCAAAAACAGTGAACAAAAATGTGTAATCTTCATCACAAAACAGAGAATCCCAACAAGATTCTGAAAAAAAAGGGATGGGGTGTTTTAAAGGGCTGGTCTCTTTTGGAAGGAAAAAAAAATCCTCTTAACAAGTTATGGTTTCAGGTTCTCAAAAGTATCTTTTGACAAAAACAAAAACAAGCAAACAAACAAAAAATTTGGTTTTGATTTATCTGTTGTCAAAGTATAGAAAACCTGCCTGAACTATCAAGAGACTCAATGTCTGCTCCTGATTCTGCCATAATAAAATATATGACTGTAACCACTTAATATTTTAGACCCACTTCCTGCCCACACTATCCCAACACCGTCTTTCAATTAAAGCAGAAACAGTCCTGTCTGAAGTCCAGGTATTAAAGACCTGTCTTGCCGTACCATCTCTGATTCTCTAACATCACTACAGGGCATCAGCATATCTCTAGTTGTGGTGTAGTGGGGGAGCAGCTTAGAGTCCAGAAAGAGTGCAGTGAAGAATGAAGGGATGAAGTAGGCAATTCCCTCCCCTGTGGCTGGTAAGCTCTTCCTTCCACACGATGCTTTCATAACTCCCCAAGAAGCAGTATCTTCTGTTCCTTTTGTCTTGCCCTCCTATCCCAGCCACAGCTTACACCTCCTCTGAAAGTTGGCCCAAAGCTTCCACCGTCACCCAGTCTGTGACAGTCTGGATATGACAGTGGTCCTGGCAAGAGGACCCACGTTGCTTCTGGCTGAGCAATAAGAGCCCCTTCCACTAGGGCTCTGGATCTGTACTGAAGTCTCAGACCTACTGTTGTCCTATCAGGGATTCCTGCTCCTGGAACCCCCTTACATCACAAAAGCTGCTTTGTTACATAAAAGCTGGACCCAAGCCAGCTGGAATATTCACCCAAAATCTCAAGCTCCGGGATCTTCCTGTCAGCTTGAGTTACAAGCAGGACCACCTGTAAAAGCAAACTGGCGCTACTGAGAACACAGGCAACGCTGGGGCGGGGGCGGTCAGAGGGACCTGGACGCGTCCGTTTATGTGCCAGGCTCACAAGTTCTTTAGAAACAAGAACTCCCCAAATCCAATGCCGCATTGACTTCAAAATGATTTCCTAAAGGGGTTAGGTTAGGGCCACGGAGCTGCTAACTGCTGCGACTGACTCATGCTCAGGTTTCATGCTGGGCCGAGGATGAGGTATGGAATCTCTCCTTCCTCCTGCCCCTGCGCCGGTCGCCACTTCGGATTCCTATCGCCTCTCTGAGCCTATTTCACTGTTAAAAAGGGCCGCGACACTGACCGCAGGTGGTTGGGAGGATGGAGCGAGATCCCGAGGAGAAAAGAAGGCGTTTCTCTGCTGAGATGAGAAGTGCGTGTATACCGAGCGCCGGAAAGCCGGAGTCCGCGCGCGGCCGCACCGGCGCCTCGGACCGCGCTTCATCCCGGAGATGAGGAAACTCCGCCTCGCCCGGTAACAAGCGCTGGGACGCGCCGGGTCTCCTCAGGTGCGTGAAAACGGAGCCGGATTCACACCGAGGTCAGAGGACAAAGCCGTTTCTCACTCACCCCTCTCGCGCGAAGGCCCCTGCTCCACGCGCCCAACCCTCCGGCGCTCAACAGCCGCTTCCCAGCCTTCCCCCCCCCCCCGCGCCTTCAGGCGCCAGAGTCTCGGGCGCCGTCTCCTCGCGACCAGGGAACTGGAACACACGGGCGAGTGGGGGGAGGGGAAGTGGGGGCGGCGCACATGCGCAGAAGGCCCAGAGCGACTGCCTCGTCCTGGGCCAGAAAGCCCGCGGTGCATTTCCCTAAAGCCCTCCAGCCAGCTCAGTTAGAAAGGGGTCTGCGACTTCCAGCACACTGGGTAGAATTGCCAGGTTTAGCAAGTAATGCTCAAGCCGTGAGACATACTTTTATTTGTTGTTCATCTGAAATAAATTACAAGCATTTAAATTACATATCTCTTTCATTAGTTATATTTCCCTGAACTGTTGGTTCTGCTTAACAGTTCTTTGTTTTGTGGAATTCAGTTATAGAATTTCTTCCAGAGAGAGTACTTTGCCATTGTTCAATTTACTTTGTCACATATCTTCTGCAATGGTCACATCTCACTTGTTCTTTGTCCGTTGGACATTCATTAATGAGAAAACACACAACTTTAGCCTTATGAACAAGTATAATGGCATAAAGTTAACAACTCTGGGAACTGCTCTACAAATTGATTTGTTGAAACACCTGATACATCATTCATGGCAAAACTTGCCTTTTCCATTCTTCAGGATTATGTTGGATCTCTTGATTAATGACTTCCTAACATGTCCACTGACAAAAAGAGAACTTTTAGGTCAGCTATTTCTTTCCTTTTTAAAACTACACATGATAATTCCACTTGTCTCTTTGTTAGAAGAGCAACTAGTAACATCCATGTATAACACTCAAATTCTTCAAGAGATGAAACTCACTTCAAAATAGAGTCATGGCAGATACAATAATGATTATCCACAAGTCAGAATTTATTTTCCTATTCATAACTAATGTTTTCCCTTTTAAGAACAGTCTGACAGGGAGATTTCACCAAGTTCCATTAAACAATGGAATATTTCAGTAACACTTTTTGCTCTTCTTTCAATTTCCATAGTTCTATCGCTAAAGAGATATTGAAAATGATAAATAAGAAATAAGCAAACTGGCTTCATTCAATGGATTATTCAAAAAGTAAACAAGAATTTGGGGCCTTTCCTTGAAAATTAAAATATTAGTTCCCTGCTTTAAATTAACTGAGAACTCTTCCAGCTGTGTTTGTTAGAGAGCACCAATGAGTTTCTGAATGCAAGAGAAATGAAAAATACTGAATGCCAACAAAAGTCACAAAAATCTTTCAATCGCTCAATTCAAACAGTGTAAATACTGAAGTCAGAAAACAACTTCATGACAGTTACTTCAACATTAATGGAAAGGACAACAGAAACTGTAATCAAGGAAAACAAATCTGACTCTATATTATATCTGTTCCTTTAATTTTAACCACTGTGCCCTGCTTTCTAGGCTCAGTCTTGCCAGCTCTGCACCTTTTGTGAAATAATGTTGCCTTTAGCCTGAAATAGATAGGAGAGCCTATCTCAGGGCTCTGACCTTTAAGGATGTCAGCCCTTCTTCACTTAGGTGGAGATGGCAAGTTGCAAAATAGAGAAAAAACTCTGTTGGAAGTTTACAGGGACATCATGACCTGGCCCACGTGGACAGCTGCAAGAACAAAGAATGCCTGCAGCAAGAAGTTTGCAACAACCAACCACTTGCCCTCCCTTGGTTTTTTGTTTTTTTTTTTTTTGTATAAAAGGAGCCTGTGTTATAACTAGAGCAGGATGGTTCTCTAAGACATTAGTCTGCTATCCTCTGCTGGCTTTCCTAATAAAGTCACTATTCCTTGCCCCAACACTTCATCTCCCAGTTTATTGCCCTGTTGTGAGGTGAACAGAATAAGTTTTGACTCAGCAACAAAGCTATTTGAACAGTAAACATTATGCAGAATATGGGTAGAACAGCCAACATCTGCCATAGAATCATACTTTATTTCGGCTTGGAATAAACATTTTTGTATGTTTATGCAAACATTCACCAAAATTTGTGTTTGTTTTACCAGCAGCAAGAGTCATGTAGAAGCAAGTGGTAAATAATGTATTTTCTGCCATGCAATTGCTTGCATCCAAGGCTATGCTAAAAAAAAAAAAAAGATGAAGCATTTAGAACATTGATAATCTCTGTAATCATAAGTGAAGCTATTATTTGTGGAGTTTTTGCAGTGGACTTTATCCTGGCACTTGACATTTTAATTGCAACTTTGGAATCAGAAAGTAATTCTGGCAGCAGTATGTTCAGTCATTTGAGTTGAAAGACTGATGAAGATATATAGTATGGAGGGTGTTCACAACTTCTGCTGCAACTATTGTATCTCAGTCTGAATTCCTATTAATCAAAAAATTATTTTACCACTTTCTATAGTACTGAGAAAATAATCCGTCTCTTGTGCTTAGCTGTTAGCATATGCTGGTTTATATCTGACTGACTACCATTTTTACAAACTGTACAAAAATCTTCAGAGGGAACTTCTTCTTGTTTAAATGTCCACTTAGAAAATTCATCACAAAGTTTATACTTGTTTGCATTTTGGCATTTAGGATTCAAATACACACGAAAACAGATAGTAGCAACAACTGCAACAGTTGAAATGATTGAATTTGATAATCCCATGCCACGTTAATGTGTCTGTCACTCACAAGTCTGAACTCACAACTAACCACAAACAGGGGTTGAGCCACTGAAAGCACTGTGAATTTGCAAACTAAAAATAAATTGAAGCAATGTTGCCATTTAAGTGGACTGAGACTGCTATCCTTAGAAGGCCTGCTTTAAAGTTGGCCCTTAGCTAGTATCTTAGAACTTTAATTTTGAAAAGGTTTGGAAACCTGGATTTCTGAAAGTGTATTTCACTGCACCTAAACCTCTTTGTGCAAACAAAATTGTTTGCTGTCCTTCAAAGGGTCTGGAATTTTAGTATGTGCCAGGCAAAGGGTGCCTACATGACCAGCCCCCATAAAAACCCTGGTCGCTGAGTCTCTAATGGCTTCTGTAGACAACATGCCACATGTGCTATCAAAATTTGTTTCTGGAGGAATCACACACATTCTATATGACTCCCCTGGGAGAAGACCCTTGGAAGCTTATGCCTAATTTCCTCTGGACATTAACCCATGACCCCTTTCACTTGCTGATTTTGCTAGAATCAATCTTAGTCATAAGTAAGTCCTGTGAAAACTTCTAGTGAATCACTCAACCCAAGGGTAATCTTGGGGACCCTGGATACAGTTGACATCAAAAGTGGGATTAGGTAGAATGATACTGAGTCACTTAAATATGGCTAAATCATTGTTTCATCAAAGAGAAACCAGAGTTGGACAGTAAATCCATAAAAAGAGATTTTAGTCAGGACTATTGCAATAGAGGAAAATAGGGGAAAAGAGATCTCAGTGTAGAACCAGACTCAATACGAAATATAGCATGGGCAAATAGACATGTATAGTCAAGGAGCAGAGTGGAGGTCAGTGGATGGAAAATTACTGAGGAAATATCCGTGTTAAGGGGAACTCTGGCAAAACCAACCTAATAGAAGTCTTTCTAAAGACAGCCCAGGGTTATCAGACATCACCTGACAGATGGTGGAGGATGAGGAACCAATCAGTTATCCAAAGTGATCTGTTATCTAGGATGGGAAGTTCTGGTTACTGACTTAGCTGAGAAAGCTACCCACACATTGGGGATCAGAAATTGGTGTACCTGCCATTTGGTTTCCAATCCTCTGTGCATGACCTTAAAAGCTTACTCTGTTCATACAATTTTAGCCAACTCCAAACTAACAACAATGTCATTGTCCTGGGCTTTCCTTCAATTAGATGCCCAACCTGTTTTCCATCCCAGTTTCTCCTCAATGACTAAGTTAGAGATCCATTTAGGAATCCATTGCCTGGATCAGAATTTGAAAAGGAATTGTTTGAGAAGAAAATTACATCTCTCATTTATACCATCTATCTGAGACCTAGCAGTGACATGGAATTTCTATTAAATGCCTTTTCCAAGAGTCCAGAATGTGTATTTTGAGAAGTACAATGTGTGCCTTGGATCGTATTAGTAATGTCTATAACTTCAAAGGAAAAAAGGAATATCCTGACAAGGCCTTGTATAAATAGAGACATATGATTTTGATTTATATTTTTTATTTACACAGTCATTCCTCAGGATCCACAGGGATTGTTTCCAGGGACTCTCATGGACACCAAAATTCTCAGATGCTCAAGTCCCTTATAGAAACTAGATTAGTATTTGCATATAACCTATACAATCTAAAATCACCTCTAGGTTACTAATAATACCTAATATGATGTAAATACCATGTAAGTAGTCACAAATACAATGCAAATGTTACATAAATAGTTGTCAGCACAACACAAATTCAAGTTTTGCTTTTTGGAAATTTCTTAAATTTTTAAAAATATTTTCAGTTCATAATTGTTTGAATCTGTGGATGTGGAATCCATGGATGTGGATCCCAGGGACACGGAGGGCCTACCATATTTATATTTTGGGTAAGTGTGAGACAAGAGGTTCACAGAGCTCTTTATCCTGAAGGAGTCAACTCTTAGGCAGGCAATGTCCCAATAGTTCTAATAAATGTGGAGATGGGATAATTTTTTGGTAAGTGCATCGTGCATCCAGTGCTGAGTTGACTACCTGAAATTTGGTCAGTTTTGTAGACATTTGTTTACCAGTTGTTAATTGGATAGAGCCAGTAATTTTAATATTATTGGATACTAAGTATAAGGGAAGTTAAGGAATGAAAGTTTGTGTCCCAGAAAATTCATATGTTGAAGACCTAACCCCCAGGGTCGCTGTATTTGGAGTAGGAAGTAACTAAGACTAAATGAGGTCATAAAGGTGGGGTCCAGATCCCATAGGACTATTGGCCTTATAAGAAGAGAGAGCAGAGAGCTCTTTTCTTTCTGTGTCTGCACACCATAAAAAAAGGCATGAGAGGACATGGTGAGACAGTAGCTGTATACAAGACATGAAGAGAGCCCTCACTAGAAACTGCACCCTACCAGACCTTGATCTTGTACTTTCCAGCTCCCAGAACTGTGACAAAATAAATTTCTGCTGTTTAAAATAGTCAGCCTGTATTGTTTTGTTAGGGCAGCCCAAGCAGATGAATTCAGGACCCTAATGGATGGGACTATAGGATGAAGGTTGTAGTAACTGACCATGAGGTATTATTTTTTCCATGTCTAAGAACAGGTAAAATCAGTGTCAAACAGAAAAGTAGTGGAAACAATCATTTCTCTATTAATTAGGTTTGGTATAATAACTTTTGATACACGAATGCCTTATTTTATCTTACTGGGCCACGTTAACTATTTTAACTAGAGGTCCATGGATTTCCATTTTATCAAGCCAGTTTGTAAGTGCCAAAGATTTACTAAAATTTTAATGTTTTATTTATTGTTAGAGCACCTATTCCCAATATGGGATATTTTAAGACAATAAGTACTATGACTATGGAAAATTTAGGTGAGAAAACAGTTAAAGTGAAGTTTACCTATTTTCCCTATGTTTTATATTTAGTTTACACTCCTAAGATTATAGATTGTACAATGTTTAAATTTAGTGGTATCCATAGGTATATTTGTGCCCCAGTATTAATGAAGTCCATGAAGTTTTGTCAGTTGGAACATTTTAGAAAATAATAAAGTTAATTTACAACCTGTGTTAGAGGCACAAAAGCCAATCAACATCTTTTTTTTAATCTTTTTTTTTACAAAAAGTATTTTAGTTTATAAACTTCATATAGAAAGTTTGGACATCCGATTGGGTCAAATTATGGACCATTCTTTTAATATAATTCTGTGTTATATACACATATAATTTATTTACTATATTAATATTAAAATATCATATGTATCATTTATTTCATTATCTTTGATTTTTCTCCCTTATCTAAGGTTTTTCCCTTTTTTTCTGTTTTAAAGCTTTTATTTGCTTGAAGATGTGCTTTTTAGTTTTTTTCTCTGCTGATAAGACAAATGGAAAGAGAGGGAGTGGCCCGGTGGCTCTAGGCAGCAGCTTTTACCTGGTACAGCCCCTCTCTGCATTATAATCAGCTCCTTTCCCCTAACCTTTTAACTCTGAAACAAACTCTTTTAGAGTAGCTTGTATCTTTAAGTGGGTTGTCCCCTGTCTGTCTTTGATCAGACCGCTTTGGGTATTTACCTGAAAACTCCTAGTGATCCTTGGTGGCTTTCACTGTGAGTGATGGCCTCCCTTGGTGGTCAACAGGATGTCTACTTGACCTCAGAAGGTCTGGCATTTACATCCAAGAGCACAGGAGTGGCATCAGCTTTAGATGTCAGGTTTTTTTTTTGTTTTAAGTCTAAGACCTTTTGTATACTTATTAGCAGCAGCACTTAAGATATCTCATGCACATTGATTAGGTATTTTAAATTTTTTATTAACTGGAACACATCCTTGGGAGTTTTGGGGGAGTCACAACCAGATATTCCTTTCCTTTTCTCTTTTTCATTAAACATTGGGTCATTGATTTCCAGGGAGGGCTCTGGGGATGGGCTGTATTATATCTTATATCCTTGGGTCTGGGATCAAACTGTGACAGCAGCAAGGCAGACAGCAGAAGAGGATTTTGCAACAACATAACATTTGTGGGGAGCCATGGTCTCCATGGGATGGGTACCCACAAACTGAGAGCCAGTAGGTCCTTTCAGTGTGAAGATGCTTACTCAGGCAGTCTTCTGCTACCTAATAAGCCAGGCTAGTATGTCTTTTGCATACAAGGAATATAAGGAAGACTATTGGAGCAGCCCCTACCAACACTGTCCTGGAAGGACAACAGATAGGTCTCACTCATCAGGTGAAGGCAAGAGAGTAACTGTTGCTGTCCCTTTAGGTGACCTTTGCTCAGACCTTTGCCAATTATCCTAAAGATCCCTGGAGACCTCATCCAGATTAGGTACATCACAAACATATAGGGACCAACTGGGGACCTCTGTGCTCAGACTACAGCATCCCAAGCTAAGAAGTGTGGATTCAGCTTTTTGAGCTCTGACAATTGAATTGGATAAGCTGAGAAACCCAACAGACACAATACAATGTGGTGGCTGCTAAATCACAAGTGTGTCAACATCCAGCAGTATTTGTGGTCAGCTGGATCCAGTTAGTAAGAGATGTATCATTCCCATCCATCACTGAACCACCCTGCTCACTGCACCAGCTGTTAAGATGCACCTGGGATTTGTTTTAATCAAGTATAGTAAAATGAGACATGGAGACAACTGCCCTTGAAGGAAAACTTTATTATTTGCAATTTACCAAGAGGAAGGGACAAGCCACACCATCCAGGGCCACACAGGGAAGCACCAGGGTTGGCCAAGAGACAGAGACATGAAGGAAAATCATGAATGGTGGTAATAAACTATAGTAACCCTACTATAATATGTAAGGTGAGGAAGTGCCCTACTGGGACCTACTGAGCAGGAAGCAAAACACAGATGTTGGGGTTAATGGTGGAAGGGTTTGTAATATGATTTTTATGTATCTGTGGAAACTCAGGAGTGGTATTTATGTAAACATCTTCAGCCATTAGCTTGGCCCATGATTTGAAGATGCTAAACCATCAATTACACAATATCAAAAACGATTGCCACAGTAATACATCATACTAATAGGATAAACTCAAATTGTTATCTCACTTTAACACATATGATTCTCTCAATAGATATGGGAAAACATTTGAGAAAACCAGCACCCTTTCATGACACAACCCACAACAAACTAGGAATAGAATGAAATTGCCTCAACCTAATAAGGGCCATTTTTGAAAACCCACAGCTAACATCATATTTGATGATTGAAAATGGTACTTGATGATGGAAGATAAAATGCTTTTCCCCTAAGATCAGGAAGAAGACAAGGATGTCCACTATTGGGGAAATATAATTAAAACCGAAATCTTTCAACTTAAAAAACCTCTCCACAAAGGTGGAAGGGAAATAAAACATCATTTCTTAGACCCAAAGTGATACATTGCTTTGTTTTAGCTTGGTGTGCTTGCCCAGCCTGGTGTGAGACTTCCACTCTCTATCATGCCCCTCTTCTTTCAAAAGGCCCGTAGTGACCAAATTGGCTGTCTTTTCCCCAAGGAGCCCAGAGATACTCCATCCAGAGGGCAGAATATTCCATTTCAGTTGCACATAGATCACTCCCCAGTAGGTTTATAGATGAATAGGGAGAAATAAGAACACACATTCCTTAGTAAGAGGACATTATCTCATGGGAATTGTGAAGGAAAAGGAACAAGTAAGGAGACTGGTTCAGAATACCAACAACCTGTAATGATTTCTTGCCAGATGGAAAGTAAGAAATTTCTGAGGAAATTGTAGAATAAGCAGCACCAGTCTTTCTCAGAACAGGCAAAGAGATTAGCCTGAGGAAAAGGTACTGACACATATCGTTTACCAGTTCCCACCACCAGGATTCTCTCAATCTGTCCAATTTTGAGCCATTTGCCAAGTATTTCCTAGATGAAGGTTTTGTTCATCTAGGTTCTCCTGATTCTCTTGTCCCTGAAATCCCTGAATACTCCATAGTCTCTTCCTAGAATCCCTTCCTTTGATCCTTTCATAGGTTGACCAGAGTAGGAATTGCTACTTTTAGTAAAGAATTCTAACTGAGCAGCCAACACAGAAGTCTAATTTGTTCTTTTCTTTTTTGTCTTTCTCTAGATTGTCCCGAAATTAAGTATCTGCTGCTAAGATTTGACTAATAGTCTGTTCTTGCCACCCTAATAGTTTTCCTTAATTTGGATGTGAATAGTTAGCAAAAGAGCCAAAACAAGCAAACAAACAAACAAAAAACCAGAGCATATTTTGGTCTGCCTCCAGGGTAACAGCAGGGAATTCTGAGAAAGCTTCAACAAACCACTGATGGAAATCAATGGGGGACTCACCTGTCTTCTGAGAACACTGTTGTGACATCTCCCAGCTCACCTTTAGTGGAAAGGCTTCAAGTACAGCTCTTAGCAACACTTCTCAATGAGTTCTTAACTCCCCATTTATTCCATAGCTATAGGGGGTGGGGCGGCAGATAGTCAGCTTCCCTTGGCCACCGTATCCCTCTATGTTGTGCTCTTCCAGACCCTAATCTAATGTGATTGCTCTATCAAAGGAGCAAAATCTGCCAATTGCAGAATTCCATGCAGCTGCTGGTTGTTAAATGCTGCGCAGTAATCAGAGTACATTCCCATGCGTACGCTGTAAACTGAAAACACACTGAGATGTACTTCAGTGAAATTCTGGGGCATGGGGAAAAGAAGCCTTTAAATGAGGAACATCAGCTGGTGAGAAGGATGTCTGCATTACCCAGGAGTTCTGGGTAGCCTCTCAATGGCATCAGCTTTGCTGGTGATCCAGTTAGGATGGGCTCGCTTCCTTTACATTAACACAGGAAAAATGTGAGTCACGTGAGCACTTTGGTTTCCCTTTGTGTGTTTACATTAATTAGGGTAATACCTTGTTGATTTGCCTTTTTCCAAGTGCCAAGCACAGCTATTCTCCATCTGTTGCCTTCCTATGCAGACATGCAATTTTATCCAAGCTCTTAATCTTTCTGTGATTCTCTCTTTATCATTTCTGTCTTTCTAGCTACATGGTGTGTGGATAATAGAGGACTCCTGAAAAGATAATCCTGTCTAAGACATTAAGTGGACTCAGCCTAGGCCATGAAGTACATAACTCTGTGCCTTCAAACTGAGCTGGCAATTTATTACCAACTAAAGAAATTGTGCTCTAAAGGGAACCACCCATCTCAAAGATTACCACCTCCCTCTTTCCCTGAGTCAGTTTGAGGCATGGAGAGGTGAGCAGGGAGGGAGGCATTCAGGGGAAGCAGAAGAAGCATGGAGGGCCCAACAGTGAGGAAGAGCAATGGTCTGTGAAAGAGAAAATGCCTTTAATTCTCACATTTTCTCTTCTATTTTTTAAAATATTTCCTTCTGGCTCTCCAAATAATTTTTTTTAACTTTCCTCTTAGAATGATTAGAATGATGTTCATCTCATAAATATAATTAACTGATTTACTGGGATAAAGCCTTTCTAAAACCTTTGCAAATCAAAAGAATTGTCCACTTGTCACTGTAGGACTGGAATCACATGTGCATGCCCATCCCAAGTATGACAGTTTAAAAAAGGACCTTACAGGCAGCATCCCTAGCTTCCTGTATTTTCTAACCATATGGTGACCCTGATGAGATTTTAGAGCCCATAATTATCTGCGCTTACTCAATAGTAAAACCTTGAATTTGGACAGGGTAGTTTGTTTGGCTAGTATACCAAAAGAGCAGAGAATTAGAAGGAAGAAGATTGTTTATAATTTAGGGCCTTTACTTGACTATAGTGTGGCCACAGATTTCCAGCTGATCTGCCCAAGTCAGGAACTGCCAGACTCATCCCATTCTCATCACCAAAACTGTCGGTGATAAAGCTTTGTCCCAACAGAGAAAACCTTTACACAAAAGTAGAAGGCAAAGAAAAGAATTTTTTATTGAATAAGCATTAAACCAGAAAATGATGCACATTACAGGCAATCTGCTAAGAGACTACAAAGACAGAAAGATATCTCACACTTCTATGTGACGAAACAGATACAACTCATTACACACATGTTCTCAAGATAAACAACTAGTCCTCAAGTAAGAAGACTGGAGAGCACCATTTGTTGCATATGGTTTATCCTAAATTCTATTGGTAATTGGGATGACCATCTGTGTTAATTAATTGTACTTATAAAAGGAAAAATAAGCTTCTCGTATCTTTATGACAGGAAGTAATTTTGTAACTTGGAGCGAGGCACCCTTCGAAGTTAGGCTCCCACGCTGCCACAGAAATTAAGTACTATCTCCCACGAAGTGTCCATTTCAAAGAGATGGCTCTGAGGCTCCTTGAAAAAGATATTCTAAGGGTTATAAGCTGCCATGAGGCTTTTAAAAAGAGTCATATTCATCTTAAAGGTGTAGATAAAGAATTTACAGTTATAAGTTTATAAGAGAATATGCTGTAAGGAAAAGAAAGGGGGACATCTTTTCCTTTATTTTTAAGAGAGAATATTAAGTTTCTTATTCTTCATTTATATTTGCCCTTACACCACTCTCACCACTACTAGTTAATTTTGCACTGAAGGTCTCAGGGCTATTAGGTAAGAAAATGGAATAAAAGTCATCCAGATGGGAAATTAAAAGGTAAAGCTACCTCTATATGCAGATGACATGACCTTGTATATAGAAAAGTCTTAGAAACCCACTGAAAAATATCAGAACTAATAAATGAGTTCAGCAAAGTTACAAGATACACGATCAATTTATAAATATCTATTGAACTTGCATACATTAGCAATGAGCAATCCAAAAACAAAATTAAGATAAAAAACTCATTTGCAATAGCATCAAAAAAAATTCTTAGGAATGAATTTAACAAAAGAAAGTGGAAGAGAAAATTTACAGTGAAATTTTCTTACAGTGAAAACTGAAGAACTTGCACAAGATTTGCCTAATGAAAACTTCATTGAAAGATTTTAAAAGCTCTAAATATAAAGTCAAGACTGATGTCTGCAAGATGGCAAAAATAAAGTTGTAGGCTTGTCTCTCCACAGAAACACCAATTTAACAACAACTCATGGATGAAAATAACTTCAAGAGAGCTCCAAAATCCAGATGAGAAGTTACAGCATATTGATGGAGCACAAAAATGAAAAAAGATACACTGAAAAGGGTAAGAGAAAGAGTCACATTATACCTGCCTCACTTCTTCCCCTGGGCTGCACCATGAAATACCAAAAGAGATTCCCTCAGCCTATGGATTCTCCTGTGGAAGAAAGAGAGCAAAGTGAATGCCCAATTTCACTGCAGGTCCCAGCACTGGGCCCATCCACCTGCAGACCCTGACAACTAGGGCTTTCCCTGACAATGCTAGTCTGTAAAGACTGGAAGAGGTGATTTCTTCTTCAAACACCCAGATACTAACACAAGTCTACATGAATAACAAAGAATTAGGTAAACAACTCCACCATAGGAACAAAATAAAGCTCTGGTGACCAACATTAAAGAAAAGGAGATCTATGAACTGCCTGACAGAATTCAAAATAGTCACCTTAAAGAAGCTCAGTTAGCTACAAAAGAACAGACAAACAGCTAAAAGAAATCAGAAAAACAGTATATGAATGGAATCAGAATTTCAACAGAAAGCAACCCCAAAAAGGAACCAAACAAATTCTGGGGCTAAGAATACAAAGACTGAGCTGAACATTTCAATGGAGAGAGCCTCAACAATTGACCCAATCAAGCAGAAGAAAGAATAAGTGAACTCACAGCCAGGTCATTTGAAATTACCCAGAGGAACATAAACAAAAAAAACCAAAAGATGAAAAAGAATGAATAAAGCCTATGGGACTTATGGAATATCAAGAAAAATCAATATTTGCATTATTTGTTGAAAAGACTTGAATGACAAGAGAAAGAGAAAAAGGCAGATATATTTGTATGTCAAAGGGTGGGAAATTAATCTGAAAAAAAATTCACGGAAATTTAACCTTAGTGAAATTTCTAGGGTTCAATGGCGTGGAGCATGTCAAGATACCCCTTCTACACATGCTTAGAGTGTCAGTGGCAGATAGGGATGCTGTTTGGGATCTTTGACTGGCCCATACAGGTGACTCACAGCACAGGTCTTTAGGATTTTTAAGTATGGCCCTACCATCATTTGCAGATAACTGTTCTCCTTTTGAGAAACAGCATGGCCTATAGGGATTAAATGTATAACCATGGGCCACCAAGTTGCATGCAACCTGTGATGGTTAATTTTCTGTATCAACTTGACTATGTCATAGGGTACACAGATATTTGATCAAAAATTATTCTGTGTTTGTCTGTAAGGGTGTTTTTGAATGAGATTAACATTTGAATCAGAGTAAAGCAGATTACTGTCCCTAATATGGGTTTCCCTCATCAGTCAGTTGAGGGCCTGAATAAAACAAAAAGACTAGCCCTCCTAGTAAGAGTAAGAATGATCTCCTCCTGCCTGACCACATGATCTGAGATATCAGTTTTTTCCTGGCTTCAGATTTGGACTGGAATTATAGGATTGGCTCTCCTCAGCTTGCTGATTGCAGTACTTGGAACATCTCAGCTTCTGTAATTGTTAGCTAGTTCCTATAATAAACATATAAGGTCTGTTGGGGTGTGTATATTTATATACACTTATATATCTCCTGTTGTTTCTGTTTCTCTGTAGAACCCTAATACATAGCCTAACTTGCCCATAATGAATTGAGTGTTTCCCAACCCACAAATCCATAAAATTGGTCATGCACAGCAGCACTGAATTATCAAATCAAAGTGGTATATATGAGACTGGGCTCAAGCAGACCCTGAAGGCACAAGTACATTTCATGAAGAAATGGACCAGATGCTAAACATTAAAGCTTTTGCACAGCTAAGGATACCATCAACAAAACAGAAAGACAACCTACAGAATAGCAGAAAATATTTGCAAATGATGTGGCTGACAAGTGCCTACATTTCAAAATATACAAACAGCACATACACCTTAATACCAAAAACAAAACAAAACAAAATAACAACAAAAAAGCAACCCAATCAAAAAATGAGGAGAAGACCTAAATAGACATCTCTTCAAAGAGGACAGACTGATGGCCAATAAGCACATGAAAAGATACTTAACATCACTAAATGTTAGAGAAATGCAAATCAAAACTACAAGATATCATCTCACATTAGTCAGAAATGCCATTAAGTAAAAAGTCCACAAATGATAAACGTTGGAGAGGGTGTGCAGAAAAAGCAACCCTCTTATGCTGTTGGTGGGAATGTAAATTGGTGCAGCCACTGTGGAGGACAGTATGGAGGTTCCTTAGAAAACTAAAAATAGAATTACCATGTGATCCAGCAGTCCCACTCCTGGGCATACACCCAGAGAGAAATATAATTCAAAAAAACATGTGCACCCCAATGTTCACGGCAGAACTGTTTGGAATAGCCAAGACATGGAAACAACCCAAAAGTCCATCAACAGATGATTAGATGAAGAAAGTGTGATATAATGTATGCAATGGAATGCTACTTGGTCATTAAAAAGAATAAAATAATGCCATTTGCAGCAACATGGATGGAACTGGAGATCGTCATTCTACATAAAGTAAGCCAAAAAGAGAAAGAAAAATGCCATATGATATCACGTATATGTGGAATCTAAAAAAAAAGACTCAAATGAACTGCTTATTATTTATAAATTGGATGATTGAATTCTTGAATATGTGTAAGCACATTTGACTGTTCTTTATTATTGGATTACCGCATTCTGTTGATTCTTAATTTGTGGTTGACTTTATTCCTTTGATAACTGTGTAAGTTTAAAGAGCTAAAGCTCTAAACTGTTCCTAGAAACAATGAAGAGTACATATATGTAAATTTTAAAAATATGTGCAGTATATTGCATATATGTATTTACATACAATATATTGTACATGTGCTGCCAAACTTTATCAATTTTACCTAATACAACAAACAAAAAGAAATGGACCAAAAGCCCATGGTCCCCATTCCTGCTACACTACTTTCTCTCTCCCAGCATGCATCTGTGTCCTCATGGGGAGTTGTCTATGACCAGTGGACAGAGAAAGAGAGAACTAGGACCTCGTTTACATATGGTCCTGCAAAATATGTAGGCACTTACCAAAAGTGAGCAACTGCAGCACTGCAGGCCCTTTCTGAAACATTCTTGAGCAAATCATGAAGGGAAATCTTCCTAGTGGTCAGAATTTCAAAAAATGCCCCTGGTTGTTCATTTTGCTTGTGTAAAGAAAAAACTCAGTTTTCCACCAAAGAGTGTCCTTTACTGTCACATAGAACACTCACACAGAACACTTCCGGTCATCAAACTTGTGGAGGTTTTTCCTCGTTGCAAGTAATTCTCTGTGACACCAGATGTGTGTCTTACTATATACCTGGAGATAGTGTCAGGTCACTATATATATATAAAGGCTCATTCCCACAAGATTTCTCCTACCCTACTACAATTAGATGCCAATCACAGGTAATAGGTCCCGAGGTTACACACAACTTCTGTCCAATTTGGCTACAAACTGGAGGTTCCCACAATCCTCAGATTTGATTAATTTCCTAGAGCAGCTCACTGAACTTATGTAAACAGTTAACATTTATCAGCTTATTAAAAGGTATAATAAATAATATAAGTAAGTAGCCAGATGAGGTGATACATAGGGCAAGGTCTGAGACTATCCTGATTTGAGGGTTTTCACCCTCATGGTGTGGATGTGTTCACCAACATGGAAGCTCCCTGAACCCCATCCTTTGGGGATTTTATGGGGTCTTCCTCACATAGACATGATCAATTATGAACTCCATTTCCAGCCCCTTTCTGGAAGATGGGGATTGGGGCTGAAAATTCCAAGCTTCTATTTTATAGAAAAAATTACTGTGGCTTATTTAAAAAACATTTTTTATTAAGTTTTTGGAGGGAGGTAATTAGGTTTATTTATTTATTTTTAGTGGAGGTCAGGACCTCGTGCTTGCTAAGCATGCTCTTTAATGCTGAGCTATATCCTCCCCACTGGAAATTCCAAGCTTCTAATTATGGCTTGGTCTTACTGGTGACCAGGCCCCATCCAGGAGCCATCCAGGGGCCTATTCAGAGTCACCTTAGTAGAAAAGATGCTCCTACTGCTCTTATCACTTAGGAATTTACAAGGGTTTCAGGAGCCCTGTGAAAGGGATGGGGTCAAAAGCAAATATTAGAACAAAAGCTGCTTCTAGTGCTCTTACCACTTAGGAAATTACAAAGGTTTCAGAAGCTCTGTGCCAGGAACCTGGGTCAGAGACGTATATATAATATTCATTCTGTTATCTCACAGCTCGGAAGGAGAAACAACGAGACATGCAATTACACTAATTCATGGGCTGTGGTCCATGGTTTGGCTTGATAGTCAGGGACTTGGCAAAAACATGATTGGAAAACTGATGACAACAAAGTCTAGAGAAAAGCTAGGTGGACAGACTTTTCTGAATGGGCAAAAAAAAAAAAAAGTGAAAATATTTGTGTTCCAGGTAAATGTTCAGCAAGAGGTGACCTCAGCTGAGAAAGATTTTAATAAGTAGACAGTTGATAACATTACCTGTTCTCTGGATGCAGGTCCAACTCTGTTCCCCGGCCACACCTGTCATCAACCAATGGGCTCATGAACAAAGTGGCCGTGGTGGTAGGGATGGAGGTTCCACATGAGCTCAGCAACACAGGCTTCCAATCACCAAGGCCAACGTGGCTATAGCAGCTGCTGAGAGCCCCATGTGCCAGCAGCAGAGACCAGCACTGTCTGCTATGTGTGTATCTCTCTCTCTCTCTCTCTCTCTCTATATATATATATATAGATAGATAGATAGATAGATAGATAGATAGATAGATAGATAGATATAGATGTAGATATAGATATAGATGATACAGATACAGATAGATATAGATATAAAGATATTTATATATAGTATATATAAAGATATCTATATGGCACCATTCTCCAGGGTGATCAGTCAGCTACCCGGTGATTATATCAGACTGCTTCCATCATGGAAGGGGAATGGTATTCTGCACAGCATTGCTTCTGATTAAGGAACACTCTTCACAGCAAATGAAGTGAGGTAATAAGCCCATATTCATGGGGTTCATTAGTCATTCCACTTTTTCTACCATCCTGAAGCAGGTGGCTTGATTGAATGTTTTGAAGATTCAGTTACAGTGCCAGCTGGGTGGCAATACCTTGCATAAACTGAGGCAAGGTTCTCCAGGAGGCTGTATGTGATTGGAATCAGCGTTGGGTATTTGGTGCTATTTCCCCTGCAGCCAGGATTCACAGGCCATGGAATCAAGGGGTGGAGATGAGACTTGCACTACTCACTATTACCCACAATGACTCTGTAACAATTTTTTTTTTTGCTTCCTGTCCCACCAACCTTCTGCTCTGCTGGCCTAGAGATATTAGGTCCAAAGGGAGGATGCAAGCTGGACATAACCCAGAAGTTGATTGAGCATCCTCTGATATGCTCTTTTTCTCCTGCCATGCAGGTCTCTTTATCTCTCATTTCTCTCTGTACAGATTTCCTCAGTTATTTTGGATTTCTAGCCATGGAAAGTCTTGGCTTTCAGTTTTTGTCTATCTAATCACCCACAGAGTGGGCCTTCTGGATGGGTCACAAGGGAAAGAGAACCCAGCAGTCAGCCTCATAGGCATCTGCCTCCTCCCCCAGGGAATGCCAGTCAGTGTCCTGGGTTCAGAGTCCACAAATAAGAGGTCATTTAGTCCATGGCCTGGGTCAAGGCCTATGATGCCAAGGTTAGTCCTCTGGTTGGTAAACAGCAGGACTAAGCAAAACTCAGGTACTTTGGCTAGAGGGTTTGTACTGGATGAACAGTTAAGGTACCTCCTCTGGTCACTTGAAGGGACAGATCCTTTTTTCTTACTCATCAGCATTTGGGCCACAGGCCACCATGAATGTGCCTCTAGATACCCTTGAGGGTCAGAAGAGCATGTGCAATGGCAGGAGGGGAGGAGCAGCAGAGATGGGAAAGGCTGCTACCCTTGTCTGAACAACACCAGCTCATTAGGCAACTGGGCTACCATGCTTAATTCTCCCTGGAGTGGTAGTCTCCTGCCTTTCCTCAAGGAGCCATTCATGTGCCCGGTGGTGCACAACAACCATGGTAGGTAATGGTACCCTGAGCAGCCAGGGATGGTCACCAGGCTACACGCAGCAACTAGAGTTACTCTGGTAGGTGGGGCTCAAGTTCTGAGTAGTTGGGGGACTGTGTTGTCACCACTTTTGCAGGCAGGAGCCTCACAGACCATCTGCTAAACAGATTGACAAGTCACACAGGGACATAGCAAATTAACAATTCTCTTTTAGGGACAAGAGCTTTTAGAGTGGGAAGAGATAGTGACACCCAAAAAAGAACACAGAGCAGAGCAGGCCAAAGTACAAGCCTGCCAGCAACTGGTGGTTGTGTCCCAAGTGGCCCCTGCCATATCACAGAACCAGTTAGCCAAGAGCAATCAAGCCAACACTGACTAGGTGACCGTGGTCAGGCATGGACAAGTCTGTTCATGATTCCAACTGCCTCCTAGTCACTCTGTTGGTGGCAAGATTCCTGCCCTGGGGTAATTAAATAGCTGAGTACCCACCATCTCACACTGGACAGATGAGACCTATGTAAGTTTACTAGTCATACACACTCATAGGTGAGGCTGGAAGGGCACAGGCCATCCAGGGCCACACGGGCACTGCACTCGGGAGCAGAGGGAACATCCAGGGGTTATGGGAAGTGGGCTCTGCATTATCAAGAGGGTGCAGTGACCCCTGGTTCCTGTGGGAGGATGTGAGTGGCTTTTCTGTGTAATTCTGCGGGCTGCTTGGGAAGTGAAACTTGCTACTCAGGGATAAACAAGAACCTCACCTACTTGGTCCTTTTGATAAGGAAGAAGGTTTGTCTGACCACAGGACCTCACCTGTGAAAGAAGAATGCAGATGGAAACTTGCAATTAGGCCAAAAGAACCCCTCTTGGTTTCAGATGTTAAAAGAGTCATTCAGACTGGGCCTTAATTTCAGGCCACTGTTGCTACAATTTAAAGTATTTTGAAGACTATTAAAAACAAACCCAATTTTCATCAGCGGTGTTTATAGTTGCAGCCCAAAAACATATGAGTGACAAACAAAACTTTAGTATAGAAGTAAGATGGGTAAGGAGTTTTAAGATAATTCCAAAAAAGATAAGAAGGCTTAGAAAAGCAGAAGGCTGTAACTGAAAATATGCTTTAGTGATTGTTAATATATGATTTCTGAGACTGCATTCCCAGCCCCTCACCATGGGAAAACTGGTACCTAATGATGTAAGTTTTTAATTGTGAAAATATGTAAAAAAATAACATCCTCACAGACTCATCTATACTGCTATATGTGGCAGATTTGTTTATTTATTTTAACACACTTCATTTTGTAGAGAAGTTTTAGCGTTACAGAAAAAATGAGCAGAAAGCACAGAGTTCCTATACACCCCTTTACCTCTACCTCCCTCCACAGTTTCCCTATTATTAATATCTGCATGAGTGTGCTACATTTGTTACAACTGATGAGCCAATACTGATACATTTTTACTAACTACAATCCATAGTTTACATCAGGGTGGACCTTTTGTGTTTTACACTTTGTAGGTTTTGACAAATGGATAATGACATGAAACCACATCACAGTATCCTACAGTATAGTTTCACTGTCCTAACAATTCTCTGTAATCTGCCTGTTCCTCCCTCCCTCTATCACCCTGAATCCCTGGCAACCACTGATCTTTTTGCTATCTACATAGTTTTGCCTTCATCAGAATATATTACAGCTGGAGTCATACAGAATAAAGCCTTTTCAGGTTGACTTCTTTCATTTAGCAATATGCATCTAGGTGTCTTCTTAGAGGAACTCTTTGTTACTTGAGAGCTCATTTCTTTTTACCACCTGCCTGAGCATCATATCCTGTAACTTTACAATGATTGCTTAGTAGTGTCAGGAGGTTTCTTGTTGTTGATTCTTTGGAAATTTTTATATAGACAATCAATGCTATCTGTGAACAAACACTGTTTCACCTCTTCCTTCCAAATCTGCGTATCTTTTGTTTCCCTTAATTGTCTTACTGCATTAGCTAGGACTTCCAGAAGGTTGCTGAAAAGACATGGTGAGAGAGGATCACCTTACCTTGCTTCTTATCTTATAGGGAAAGCATCTAATTTCTCCTCATTAAGTATGATGTTAGCTGTAGGATGTCTGTAGATGTTCTTTACCAAGTTAAGAAGTTAAGGAAGTTCTTTTATTCCTAGTTTACTAATATTAAAAAAAAAGAATGGATATTAAGATTTTTTTTAACATTTTTTATTGATTTATAATCATTTTACATTGTTGTGTCAAATTCCAGTGTTCAGCACAATTTTTCAGTTATTCATGGACATATACACACTCATTGTCACATTTTTTCTCTGTGAGTTATCATAACATTTTGTGTATATTTCCCTGTGCTATACAGTGTAGTCTATTCTACAATTTTGAAATCCCAGTCTATCCCTTCCCACCCTCCACCCCCCTGGTAACCACAAGTCTGTATTCTCTGTCTGTGAGTCTATTTCTGTTCTTTATTTACGCTTTGTTTTTGTTTGTTTGTTTTTGTTTTTGTTTTTTAGATTCCACATATGAGCGATCTCATATGGTATTTTTCTTTCTATTTCTGGCTTACTTCACTTAGAATGACATTCTCCAGGAGCATCCATGTTGCTGCAAATGGCATTATGTTGTCGGTTTTTATGGCTGAGTAGTATTCCATTGTATAAATATACCACCTCTTCTTTATCCAGTCACCTGTTGATGGACATTTAGGCTGTTTCCATGTTTTGGCTATTGTAAATAGTGCTGCTATGAACATTGGGGTGCAGGTGTCATCCTGAAGTAGATTTCCTTCTGGATACAAGCCCAGGAGTGGGATTCCTGGGTCATATGGTAAGAATCTCCACACTGTTTTCCATAGTGGCTGCACCAAACTGCATTCCCACCAGCAGTGTAGGAGGGTTCCCCTTTCTCCACAGCCTCTCCAGCATTTGTCATTTGTGGATTTTTGAATGACGGCCATTCTGACTGGTGTGAGGTGATACCTCATTGTAGTTTTGATTTGCATTTCTCTGATAATTAGTGATATTGAGCATTTTTTCATGTGCTTTTTGATCATTTGTATGTCTTCCTTGGAGAATTGCTTGTTTAGGTCTTCTGCCCATTTTTGGATTGGGTTGTTTATTTTTTTCTTATTGAGTTGTATGAGCTGCTTATATATTCTGGAGATCAAGCCTTTGTCGGTTTCACTTGCAAAAATTTTCTCCCATTCTGTAGGTTTTCTTCTTGTTTTATTTCTGGTTTCCTTTGCTGTGCAGAAGCTTGTAAGTTTCATTAGGTCCCATTTGTTTATTCTTGCTTTTATTTCTTCTAGGAGAAAATTTTTGAAATGTATGTCAGATAATGTTTTGCCTATGTTTTTCTCTAGGAGGTTTATTGTATCTTGTCTTATGTTTAAGTCTTTAATCCATTTTGAGTTGATTTTTGTATATGGTGTAAGGGAGTGTTCTAGCTTCATTGTTTTACATGCTGCTGTCCAGTTTTCCCAACACCATTTGCTGAAGAGACTGTCTTTATTCCAATGTATATTCTTGCCTCCTTTGTCAAAGATGAGTTGACCAAAAGTTTGTGGGTTCATTTCTGGGCTCTCTTTTCTGTTCCATTGGTCTATATGTCTGTTTTGGTACCAATACCATGCTGTCTTGATGACTCTAGCTCTATAGTATTGTCTGAAGTCTGGGAGAGTTATTCCTCCAGCCTCTTTCTCTCTCTTCAGTAATTCTTTGGCAATTCTAGGTCTTTGATGGTTCAATATGAATTTTATTATGATTTTTTCTAGTTCTGTGAAATATGTCCTGGGTAATTGGGTAGGGATTGCATTAAATCTGGAGATTGCCTTGGGCAGTGTGACCATTTTAACAATATTGATTCTTCCAAACCAAGAGCATGGAATATCTTTCCATTTTTTTTAAAGTCTTCTTTAATTTCCTTCATCAATGGTTTATAGTTTTCTGTGTATAATTCTTTCACCTCCTTGGTTAGATTTATTCCCAGGTATTTTATTACTTTGGGTGCTATTTTAAAGGGGATTGTTTCTTTACTTTCTTCTTCTGTTGACTTATCGTTAGTGTAAAGAAATGCAACTGATTTTTGAACGTTAATTTTGTAACCTGCTACCTTGCTGAATTCTTCAATCAGCTCTAGTAGCTTTTGTGTGGACCTTTTAGGGTTTTCTATATATAGTAACGTGTCATCAGCATATAATGACACCTTTACCTCTTCTTTTCCAATTTGGATCCCTTTTATTTCTTTCTCTTGCCTGACTGCTGTGGCTAGGACTTCCAGGACTATGTTGAATAGGAGTGGTGATAGTGGGCATCCTTGTCTTGTCCCAGATTTTAGTGGGAAGCTTTTGAGTTTTTCACCATTGAGTACTATGCTGGCTGTAGGTTTGTCATATATAGCTTTTATTATGTTGAGATATGTTCCCTCTATACCCACTTTGGCAAGAGTTTTTATCATAAATGGGTGTTGAATTTTATCAAATGCTTTTTCTGCATCGATTGAGATGATCACGTGGTTTTTGTCCTTTCTCTTGTTGATGTGATGCATTACACTGATTGATTTGAGTATGTTGAACCAGCCTTGTGTCCCTGGGATGAACCCCACTTGGTCATGATGTATAATCATTTTTATGTGTTGTTGGATTCTATTTGCTAAAATTTTGGTGAGGATTTTGGCGTCTATGTTCATCAGTGATATTGGCCTATAATTCTTTTTGTAGTGTCTTTGCCTGGTTTTGGTATCAGGGTGATGGTGGCTTCATAGAATGAGTTTGGGAGTATTCCCTCCTTTTCAATCATCTGGAAGAGTTTGAGAAGGACTGGTATGAGTTCTTCTTTGTATGTTTGGTAGAATTCCCCGGTGAAGCCGTCCGGTCTTGGACTTTTATTTGTAGGGAGGTTTTTAATTGCTATTTCTATTTCCTTTCTAGTGATCGGATTGTTCAAGTGTTCAGATTCTTCTTGATTCAGTTTTGGTGGACAGTATGTTTCCAGAAACTTGTCCATCTCCTCTAGGTTAACCAGTTTGGTTCCATATAGTTTTTCATAATATTCTCGTATGATATTCTGTATTTCTATTTTGTTTGTTGTAATTTCTCCATTTTCCTTTCTTATTTTGCTAATTTGTGCTCTCTCTTTTTTCTTCTTTGTGAGTTTGGCTAGAGGTTTGTCGATTTTATTTACTTTTTTAAAAAACCAGCTTTTGGTTTGGTTGATTTTTTCTGTGGTCTTGTTAATCTCTATCATATTTAATTCCTCTCTGATCTTTATTATTTCCTTCCTTCTGCTGCTTTTTGGGGCTTTTTGTTCTTATTTTTCTAATTCATTCAGGTGGTGGGTTAAATTGTTTATTTGAGATTGTTCTTCTTTTTTGAGGAAGGCCTGTATCGCTATAAACTTCCCTCTTAGCACTGCCTTTGCTGTGTCCCATAGGTTTTGAGTGGTTGTGCTTTCATTATCATTTGTCTCAAGGTATTTTTTAATTTCAGCTTTGATTTCCTCATTGATCCATTGTTTTTTCAATAACATATTGTTTAATCTCCATGCTTTCCTTTTTTTCTCCTTTGTTTCTCTGTTGTTGATTTCCAGTTTCATGGCATTGTGGTCAGTAAAGATGCTTGAGATAATTTCTATCTTCTTAAAATTGTTGAGGTTTATTTTGTGCCCAAGTACATGATCGATCCTGGAAAATGTTCCATGTGCACTTGAAAAGAATGTATAGCCTATTTTTTGGGGGTGTAATGCTCTGAAAATATCCACCAAATCTAGTTTTTCTATTGTAGTATTTAATTTCTCTGTTGCCTTGTTTATTTTCTGTCTGGAAGATCTGTCTAGTGATGTTAATGCAGTGTTAAAATCTCCAACTATGATTGTATTCCCATCAATATCCCCCTTTATCTCTGTTAGTAATTCTTGTATATACTTAGGTGCTCCTATATTGGGTGCATATATATTAACGAGTGTAATATCCTCATCTTGGATCACTCCTTTAATCATTATAAAATGTCCGTCTTTATCTTTCTTTATGGCCTTTGTTTTAAAGTCTATTTTGTCTGAAATCAGTACTGCAACACCTGCTTTTTTGGCTTTTCCATTTGCATGGAATGTCCTTTCCATCCTTTCACTCTCAGTCTATATGTGTCCTTCTCCCTAAAGTGGGTCTCTTGTATGCAGCATATTGAAGGTTCTTGCTTTATTATCCAGTCTGCCACTCTGTGTCTTTTGACTGGAGCATTTAGTCCATTAACATTTACAGTAATTAATGATAGATGTGTGTTTATTGCCATTTTGAACTTATCTTTGCAGTTGAATTGGTATATCCTCTTTGTTCCTTTCTTCTTCCTTTTGTGGTTTGGTAATTTTCCTTTGTATTATCATGGATTTTATTTACTTTTTGTGACTCCTTTGTAAATTTTTGGCTTGTGGTTACCCTTTTTTTGTAAATCTATCAACCCATTACTATAACTGTTTTTATTAAACTGATAGTAACATGATCTCAAACCCATCCTACTGTTAAAAAAAATTTAAAAAAGAAAGAAAAAATATTCTATATTTCCCTGCCTCCCTCTCCCACTCTCAGTGATTTGTATGTCTTCTTTTATAATTTCATGTTTACTTTATTTGTAATTCATGAGTTATCACCTTTCCAGTTGTGTGTTTCTCATTTCTGTAGCATCCTGCTGCTTTTCTATTTAGAATAGCCCTTTCAATATTTCTTTTAGCATGGGTTTAGTGTTGTTAAACTCCTGCAGCATTTTTTTTTTTTTTTTGTCTGTGAAACTCTTTATTTCTCCTTCTATCCTCAAGGATAGCCTTGCTGGATAAAGGATCCTAGGCTGCATCTTTTTTTCATTCAGGGCTTTGAATATATCTTGCCACTCCCTTCTGGCCTGTAGTGTTTGTGTAGAGAAATCAGCTGAGAGCCTCATGGGGGTTCCCTTGTAACTTACTCTTTGCTTTTCTCTTGCTGCCTTTAGAATCATTTCTTTATCCTTGACTCTGGCCATCTTGATTATGATATGTCTTGGTGTGGGTCTATTTGGGTTCTTCCTGTTTGGGACCCTCTGAGCTTCCTGTACTTGGATATCTGATTCCTTCTTTAAGTTTGGGAAGTTTTCGGTCATGATTTCTTCAAAAACCTTTTCAATCCCCTTTGATCTTTTTTCTCCTTCTGGGACCCCTATTATGTGAAGATTGGGACACTTTGTATTATCCCATAGGTCCCTTATGCTATTTTCATTATTTTTTATTTGCTTCTCTTGTAGTTCTTCTGAATGGGTGCTTTCTATTGCCCTGTCTTCTAGATCACTAATTCGTTCCTCTGCATTATCTAGTCAGCTTTGCACAGCTATTAGATCATTCCTCATCTCTGTCAATGAGTTTACCCATTCTACTTGGCTCTTCTTTATAGCTTCAATTTCATTTTTGACATATTTTATATCTCTAAACACTATCTCTTTTAATTCCTTCAGCAATTCGATCACTCCTTTTTTGAAATCTTGATCTAGTAGGCTATCGATGTCTATTTTGTTGATCTTTCTTTCAGGGGATTTCTCTTGTTCTTTTAATTGGGAAAGGTTTTTCTGCTTCTTCATCTTGGTCATACCTCTTTGGCACTGTGGTTTATGGAGTATCAGTTGTTTATTTTGGTCCTTAAGGATTTTATCTATCTGATGCCTATTTAGGAATAGAACTTAGGGAAAAAAAATAAGAGAGAGAGAGAAAGAATTTTAAAAGAAGGGAGAAAGAGGGTTTGAAAACAGTGTATAATGAATAATAGAAGAGTGAGTTGAAGCAGAGTATTAATCAGGTTGAGACGTCCTTTTAAAACCTTTACAAAAAAGTGGGGGGGAGATGAATATTTGATACCTGTGTCCAGGTATTTGAAACCTGTGTCTAATCAATAGCAGGACATCAAAACCCAAGAGAAATAGAAATGAATTAAGAAGTAAAGATTAAGAGAGTAATAGAAAATAGAACAGGTAAAAACAGATTTAAAAAAAAGGGGGGGGGTTGTCGGTGTTCTCCTGGAGTCTGTGTGCTTTTAATGCGAAGTCTTTCTGTCTTCATCCTGTTTTGGAAGCTCAGCTTGCTGTTTTCAGAGGCCCTCCGTTGGCGCCCTCTTCTGTGCTGCTCCCAGCACCTGTCGGCAAGCAGATCGCGCCTCCTCCTAACACTGGGTCAGATGCAGCTCTCCTCTGCTGTGGGCGGGCGGGTCGCTGCCCCTCCGGATGCCGCAGTCAGATGTTGCAGACTGGCCAGGTAGGAGGGTGGGTTGTGCCCCCTCCTAGCACCTCAGTCAGGGGCTGTGTTCCTGCCCGAAAGGCGGGGGCCGCTCTCGCTCTACCTGCGCCGCCGGTAGCTCCGCTGCTCTGTGCGGCTGCGCGCTCCGCCCTGGTCGGCGCTCCGCGGGTGGGCTCGGGGAAGACCAAGGGACAGCCTTGTCCCTGCTCCGAGCCAAAACCCAGCTCCGAGCCAAAACCCAGCTCCTTGTTTGTCTTTGTGGAGCAAGTTCTCTGAGGGACCAGGACGGAAGGATCCTATCTGCCCCGGGCTGCAGGCCAGTCTCAGCCTGGCCTTTGAGGCTGCTAAGCCCTTCTGTGCGGATGCAGGTTTTGCCCCCGCCCCCGCCTGAGTGCTAAGCGTGGAGAATATGGCGGCTGTGCCTGAGCCCCGCCTCTCTTCCCCCGAAAACTTTCCGCGGGTTTTCAGAGATGGGGGTGTGCACCCTTCCCCCGAGAGCACATCAACCTTGCTGTTTTATGGAGGGCCCAGGTTGTTCTGCCCTGTGCACCCACAGCCACCGCGCGCAGCCCCTTGCATTCCCCCGGGGCTGCCTCTGTGCAGCCACCGCCGTCCTCCGCCCGGCTTTTGCAGCCTGGCCCTGCCCGCCACTGCCGGCCCGCATCTCAGGCTGGGTGTCGGGGGGACGCTCTGTGCCCATTTAACTTAGTTCTGTTAGTCAAGGGCTGTTCTGTACAGATCCGAGCCTCAGAGGCTCCCCCTCCATCCCGCTGGCCTCTCAGTTGGAGAGGGGAGACCCAGCGAGCGAGCGCCAGTCCTCCTTTGCCGCTCCCTCCCCGCGGGACCCATCCCGCGCTGCTTTGCCTTTTGTTCTTTCTTTTTTCCTTTTCTCCTACCAGATTTTTGGCATCTTTATCTTTTGAAGAGGGCGATGTTCTGTCGGAGTTCCACAGGTGCTCTGGTTGGCTGAGTGGGTCTGTAGATGTGGGTCTTGGTGTATTTGTGGGAGAGGGTGACCTGCGAGCATCCTTCTACTCCACCATCTTCTCTGTCTCCCCCAAGATTTTTTGAAATGCTCTTCTGTATCTATTGTATGATTATATGATATTTCTTATTATGGCTATTGATATGATGGGTTACATTGACTGATTATCAAATGGTAAACCAGCCATGCGTAGCTGGATAATCCCACTTTATCATGGCATATAATTCATTTTATACATTGTTAGATTCAACCTGCTAATATTTTGTTGAGCATTTCTGCATCTATGTTCATGAGAGATATTGGTCTGTAGTTTTTCTTTCTTGTATGTCTTTGCCTGGTTTTGCTATGAAAATAATTTTGGCTTCACAGAATGAGTTAGGAAGTATTCCCTCTCCTTTTACATTCTGTTAGAGACTGCAGAGAATTGGTATCATTTCTTCCTTAACTTGGTAGAATTCACCAGTGACACATGAGGGCCTGATACTTTCTGATTTGGGAGATTAAATATTGATTCAGTTTCTTTAACAAATATATGCCTATTCAGATTTATCCTTCTGGGAGTTTTGGCAGAATTCTTTCTTTTAAGGAATTGGACCATTTCATCTAGGTTATCAAATTGATGACTAGGGGATCCATATTTATGGCTCTCTTTCATTCCTGATATTAGCAGTTTGTGTCTTCTGTTTTTCTTAGTTAACCTGGCTGGAGATTTATCAATGTTCTTGACCTTCTCAAAGAACCAGCTTTTGGTTTTACTGATTTTCTCTATTGGTTTCCTGTTTTCCATTTCACTGATTTCCATTCTAAGTGTCATCATTCTTTTGTTTTATATACTTCAGACACAATGTGCTCTTCTTTTTCCAGTTTCCTAAAAAGGAATCTTAAAAAGGATGTTACCTAAGATCATTAGACTGTGTAATTTTAGATTATTAGCTTAACCTAATTATTTATGTAATCTGATCATGTAATTAGCCTATCACCTTTGCATTGTCAATAAAAGCACCATTCTAGTTCTACTTCATCCCTGCTCCAGCCCCACTCCTCCTTCTCGTAGAGTCAAAAGACATTAAGGGCCAAGATCCCACTCTGGGTACATCAGGCCACTCAATTCACAGTCCAATTTACAGCCCTGAGTGGTCTAGCCTGAAACTTCTTTCCTGGAGCCTGTCTTAGAGAGCAGTTGCTTACAGAGAGTTTGGATCAAATTTAGGCTGAAAGTTAGAATATTCAAATATGTACATTCAAGGCACATCATGGTTTGAAATGAACCATGTGTGAAAAGATAAAAGGGGCAGTGGGACTAGGACTACATATTCCTATGCACAGAATACATCTTATTGAACATCTTTTTATTTTGATTTATGAGTTTTAAAAAGGTTAGACATTAGCTTTGTGGACTTCCTTTTAAACTGTTGCTCCAGGCACTACACACAAAGGGGACTTACCTGATGTTGTAATAGCTGCTAAACTAGGAGCATCTATTTTCTACTCACAATTATATTAAGTTCTGTTTTGTATGAGAAACTTACACAGTTTATATAATGTACATAATCATGTCCTGTGAATTTCAGAGATACCACATGTGTTTATTGCTGTTGCTCTAACTATTCAATTTATCTCTGCTTTTTAAAAGCTTCATATTCAAACAGTTGCCAGGATTAGGGTGGCAGAAAGGCTATGATTATTAACCCATGGGAACTTTTTTTTAAAGCATTTTTTATTGAGTTATAATCATTTTACAATGTTGCATCAAATTCCAGTGAAGAGCACGATTTTTCAGTTATACATGAACATATATATATTCATTGTCACATTTTTTTCTCCATGAGCTACCATAAGATCTTGTATATATTTCCCTGTGCTATACAGTATAACCTTGCTTATCTACTCTACATTTTGAAATCCCAATCTGTCCCTTCCCACCCACCCCACCCCCTTGGCAACCACAAGTTTGTATTCTATGAGTCTGTTTCTGACATGTATGTATGTATGTATGTATTTTAGATTTCACTTATGAGTGATCTCATATGGTATTTTTCTTTCTCTTTCTGGCTTACTTCACTTAGAATGACATTCTCCAGGAACATACTTATTGCTGGAAATGGCATTATGGTGTCAGTTTTTATGGCTGAGTAGTATTCCATTGTATAAATATACCACTTCTTCTTTATCCAGTCATCTGTTGATGGACACTTAGGCTGTTTCCATGTCTTGGCTATTGTAAATAGTCCTGCTATGAACATTGTGGTGCAGGTGTCATTCTGAAGAAGGGTTCCTTCTGGATATAAGCCCAGGAGCAGGAATCCTGGGTCATATGGTAAGTCTATTCCTAGTATTTTGAGGAATTTCTATACTGTCTTTCACAGTGGCTGCACCAAACTGCATTCCCTCCAGCAGTGTAGGAGGGTTCCCTTTTCTCTACAGCCTCTCCAGGATTTGTCATTTGTGGATTTTTGAATGATGGCCATTTTGACTGGTGTGAGGTGATATCTCATTGTAGTTTTGATTTGCATTTATCTGATAATTATTGATATTGAACATTTTTCATGTGCCTATTGATCATTTGTATTTCTTCCTTGGAGAATTGCTTATTTAAGTCTTCTGCCCATTTTTGGATTGGGTTGTTTGTTTCTTTCTTATTAAGTTGTATGAGCTGCTTATAATTCTGGAGATTAAGCCTTTGCCAGTTTCATTTGCAAACAATTTCTCCCATTCCATAGGTTTTTTTTGTTTGTTTTGTTTTGTTTTATTTATGGTTTCCTTTACTATGCAGAGGCTTGTAAGTTTCATTAGGTCTCATTTGTTTATTTTTCTATTTCTAGGGTTTGAGGTAAAAAAAGAAAAACAAGAAACAGAGTGCCTGATATAGCAGGAAAAAGGAGAGGAAACATATTAAAACAGATACATTTGGTTTCCAATATCTGATGAATAACAGCAACTATTAAAATCTGGATCTGTCCATGTATCCTCTAAAAAACTAACAGGATCAATATTAGGAGAGCAAATAAAATTAATGACAACATCCCATGACTTTAGAATAATGAGGAGATACAAAATATTACTAACTTCAAATCATCATTAAATAAGCAAATAAATATTCAAATATAGAAGCTGAGAGCCACATCTATGGAAAGAGTCAGCTGGAGACTGTGGCAAACACATGTAAAAGCAGAGACAGAGAATTTAGAGATGGTTAAACACAAATAATATGACTCCCAGAAAGAAAAAGTCCCACCATGAGTTGGAAAGTACTGAGATGATGTCTCAGTTCTGGGGGATGAGAGCTCAGACTACCGGGAAATCCAAAAGAATGGATTTGTAGTATGTGGGAACTAAGGAAGTAAGAGCTGATCAAAGTGAGGAATAAACATAAAAATAAAGTGATTTAGAATAGTAACTAAATTACAAGGAGCCTGGTGCAGACTGGACCATGTCCCTTCACCAATGCATATATTGAAGCCCTAACCCTGATGTGGCTAAATTTGGAGATAGAGCCTTTAAGGAAATAATTAAGGTTAAATGAGGTCATAAGGGTGGAGCACTAATCCCATGGGAATAACATTCTTATTAGAAGAGGAAGAGAAACCAGATCTCACTTACTCTCCATGTGCACACAGAGAAAAGGCCATGTGAGGAGGCAGTGAAAAGGTGTGGCCTGCAAGCTAAGCAGAGAGGCCTTGGCAGAAATCAACCCTGCTGGCACCTTCACCTTGAACATTCAGTCTCTAGAACTTTGAGAAATTCAAGTTCTGTTGTGTAGCACCCCGTGTGTGGTGTTTTGTCATAGCAGCCCAAGCAGACTAATAGACAGCCCAGAGAGAAAACATACTTGACTAAAAATTTTAATAAACAGCAGTGAAAAAGGGCATTAAAGCAGCAAAAGAGCAACCAAAGATTAAAAGGAAAAAAAAAGAAAAAACTGAAACAAACAAAGTTCTGGATAAAGACAGCAGACTGCAAAATAATATAAGAAATAAAAAATTAAAAATGACTGTAGCATCTAAAGAGAATAATGAAATAAATCTAAAATTAAAAGCCATAATCTAGAAAAATTGTCCAGAAATAAAAGAATTCCTAATCCACATTTTCAAAATGACCACCCTGAACCTGAGAAAACTAACCTGAAACAGTCCTCTTAAATACATACCTTAATAAAGCCACTAGATCTTTAAAAAGAAGAAAAAGCCCTCTGGACAAGAATGAGGATGTTGGAAAAAAAAGGTCAAGTCTCAACAAACAAACAAATGTAGGTTTGGCAACAGACTTTGTCACCAGTAAACAAAGCAAACATAAGTGGAGCAACATTTTCAAGAAAAGGAAGTGTATCAAGGACTGTTACCCATCATGTATTACCCTTTAAGGAGCAAGGCTCTGAGAGGATGTAAACCAATTTAGATATTCACAAACACAGGTAACACTGTTATCATGAAACCTTACAGAAAGGGAGAAATTTCAAGCAACCAAGACTTGACGGGAAAAGCTGGCAGAAAAACTGAGCAGTGAGTACATTCAATTGTAGATCTGAAAACAATGTTATGTGCTCTGGTGAAGTGGAAATAATGTAACAAGCTACAGGAAACAGGAAGGAAAAGACAGGAAATACAAATAAGCTCAGAAACAGCCATAAAACTAATCAGGGTCTAAGGATGTCACTATAAGCAAAAAGTCAATTAGAAGATTAAGGAAAAAAAGGACAACTAAGGCTATTATATCAATATAGAAGTAATACTAAAACAAAAGCATTAGAATTTCCTAATTACAGCCATCCAAAAAGAACAAAGAAAAAAGACCAAATAGAAAAACTTAGTAAATGTGATACTCATTGAATGTAACAATAGGACAAAACTGAAACCTAACATACAAATCATGTCAATAAATATGACTAGGCTTAACCCACTAATTAAATTCGCTTTTGATTTTCAAACTGAGTCATGGACAAAGCATAAATCTCTGCTGTAAAGGGAAAACATACTTAAGCAAAATGGTACAAAAGGGCTAAAAACGAGATGAACAGTATGATTCCAGACAAAATGAAACAAGAAGGAAGCAGAGGGGTAATCTTGTCATCAGAAGGACAAAGAAACACTTACAATGCTAAAATCTATAAATTTGAATGGAGAAATAATAGACCAAACAACCTTCATAAAGCAGAACTCAGAGAAGTAAGGTAAAATAGAAACACACTAATAAGATAAGTATTTCAAGACAAATCAAGGCAAAACATTAGGGGCATCAAACAGAAATATAATAAAAAGTATTATGAATCCATATCTAATTTTATAATATCAAAACTTGTAATAGAAAATATACTTGCATCTCAAGGGTACATGGAACATTCGCAAAAACTGATCCAGATAACACACACAGGTAATAATGCAGTAAAACTAGCAATTAATGGTGAAGAACGAGCTTCCATCTGGACCTGAAAAGCAAACAACTCTCTAGCAAACTGCTCTTTGGTGAGAGGAAAAACACAAGCCAGAGCTGAAGAAGTTCCAAAACAAAAACTAATAAAAATATTACTTATGAGGATGTATGGGATATGTGTACTGGTCAGAAGAAATTCCATAGCATGAGGTGTTTATATCAAGGAAAAAAGAATGAATGAAAGCAAGTGAATTTTTGACTCAAAAACAAACAAACAAACAAACAACCTAGAAAAAGACAATAGGAATGTAAAAGAAAGTAGACAGGACAAAGAAGAAAATAAATTAAAAATAATAAAAACATTTTCTTCATTTTAAATGTCCAGTAATTTTATTAAGATATGTCTTAGGACTGTTCCCAGGTATGTTTCCTCAGGTTCCTGGTGGTCCCTTTGAACATGTGAACACCTTTTATTTCTGCAGTTTCCTTAGATTAGAAGTTAATGAAACAGAAACAGAAAAACAGAACAGGTAAGTCAGAAGGCTGGTTCTTTGAAAAAATTCACAAAAAAGACAAATCACTAGCCAAACTTATCTGCAAGACAAGAGAAATCTCAACTACACAAAATAAGAAATGACAAGGAAGAAGCAATCATGGATACAATGCATGAAAAGATCTTAAAAGATTTTTTTTCAACTTGATACAAATGCATTTGAAAGAGAAGCAAATAATTTCCTAGGAAATACAACTTATCAAAATTTACTCTCATAGAGACAGAAAATATAAACAGAACAACTCTCACACGAGAAAAAGAAAATATCAAACTTGCCTGAGCAGTAAAATGATCACCTCTAAATCTTTCATCTAGGTTCACAGAATTTTAAAACTTTGCCACATATACTTTGTCTTTTCTGTATAAATTCTTCTCGACCATTAACAATTTTCATTCATTACAAACATCATAACCCATTACTCCAAATATGTCAGCATTATATCTCCTAAGAGTAAAGGCATGATCACACTGAAGAAAACTGTACCCTGATAATATACTGTCCACTGTACAATCCATTAAAAAAAAAGCAGTATCTCTGAAAATATCAGAGTGTTTTTCAGCTATATAATTCCCCTCCTTTTACTGGAAAATCCTCCAAAATTGGAGGTATAGCTATCATGAAAGTGGGTTTAATCAAAATTGTTTTCTTTAAAAAAAGTCCACTTACATTTTAGACTTTACTGATATATTGTTCTTTTTTTAACTCTGCATTTCCAAAAATTCATCCACACTGTTGCATATGACTATGTAACATACCATAATTTACATATTGATTCTATTTGATGGATAGTCTGGTTGATTCTAGTTTTTCTGTTATTACGAACAATACAGAGACAGACATTCTTCTCTACACCACTGCTGAGTATCTGGAAGTGTCCCTAAAGCGGTGCTACTGAAAAGTGGGGTTTGCAAATTGCTGCCAGTCAACATAATGCAACAAGTAGATGATACGATAAATACAAAGATTGAGAGCAACCATTTAGAAACTTTCATAGCAATCACAAAAAAGCTTCAGTGAGGTAAAGCTGATGAATTGACTGATTACGGTTCAACTATATAATCTGATAAGCTCTGACATACTAATATACATGAATGGATTTATTTCTGGGGTCTCTACTCTGATCTACTCCTCCTTGTGTCTTTCCTAATGCTAAAACCACACTGTCTTATTTACCATAATTATAGTAAGTCTTGAAATCAGGCAGTGTTATCCCTACAACTTAGCTTTTATTTTGAAAGATTTTAGTTTTACTAGCTCTTTGCATTTATGTATAAAGTTTAGAATCAGATAGGCAATTACTCTATGAAAGTATGCTGGGAATTAAATTGAGATTGTTCTGAGTCTATACATGTTTTAAGAAGAAAAAACATATTAAGTCTATTGGGCACTTTGATACATCAAATTTATCACTTATACATGAACAGGACATGAGAGTATCTCTCTCCATTTATTTAGGTATTGCCTCTACCACTACTGCAAGTTTCTCAGTCACCCAAGGAAGCTGTTGCCAGCCAGGAGGAAGGTCCCATATTTTGGAGTTGAAAGGTTCCTCATAGGATGTTTACTTTTACCTCGACAAATGCAATGGAGGTAGCCAAATTGAGGAAAGCATCAGACCAGCCTCTTACCTAACCACTCAGTCCAGACCCCAGTATCTTTCAACCGGGCCCCAACTAGGACATCTCCACTGAGTGGGCATTTCCCTGGGATCTTCAACCAGCCCCACCTAGGACGTCTCCTCAAGGTAGGTATTGTCCTGGTGTCTTTCAACCACCCACCCACCTAGGATGTCTCATCTAGGTGGGCATTTCCTGGTATCTTTCTACCAGGTCCCACCCAGTATGTCTCCACTGGATGGGTAATTCCCCCCAGCATCTTTCAACTGGAGGGCCAGCTACCTGGATACACTACCAAATCAAACTCAGGATTATAGACAATTATGGGAGATCCAAGAACCAGGAGAGACTCACCCAAATTCATCTGGACTGCTCGAGGAGGTGCATGGGCACAAAGGGCCACTGCTGGTACCAAGGCTTCAGTTTCTCGTACAGTTCAGGGGAAGGAGGGAAGTCTGCTCTGGGGCCCTCCATGGTTGCCAAAACTGTCAACTGAAATAAATAAATAAAAGTTGAGAGTTATGTTTTATTTAGTGGGAGGACTTGAGCTGGGATGATAGCCCCTCACATGGCTCTGAGGGACTGCTTGGAAGAGACAGGGGAGGAGCTAAGATATATATAGGAGCTTTACAACAAAGAACAGGTAGATGAAACAATAAAGGGTTACTTTTTACCTAAAGAAAACCAGGCATCTCAAATTCAAGAATTTAATTCTCACCTATTTATGGGAGGAAGCAAACATTTGGGCTCATTGAATTCATTCCTTTGACAAGCATCTAGCTATCTAGGGCCAGTGTCTTGTCCTTTCTTATTCTGAGTCCCCTCAGAGGGCACCATTGTGAGTGGCTGCAGAGGCTGGGCTGCAGGCCTGTCCTCAGAGGGGGGGTGGCAGCAGCCGTTGATGCCTTGGTTTCAGCATTTTTTGTTTACTGATATGGTTGCAGTATTTTTGTTCACAGCGTTCCCCTTTTGTCCTAAATTAGACCAATATTTTGGGAGGTATTTCATGACGAATTTTGTCCCACGGTGCTAGGAAGGCTCATTCCTAGATCAGGTGAAGAATCTGTTGACATGTCACTTAAAATGCTAGTTTTTGAATCACACCCTGTTGATAGTAAAAATTCTCTGGATCACCTGTTTCATTAGTCTATTATGATCCAGGAGTTGTTTACCCCTTGTTGCTCATTCCCATACCTAGAATCACACTGTTAAAAATTTTTGTATGCAGGGTTATAAATTTTATTTTTTTCCTCAAGATGTTTAGCTATCATCAATCTTGTTGGAGGCCTAGCTACACATTGGGACGTATAAGAGACAACAATCTTATAAAATAGACAGGATATGAGTAATACTGCTAGTAATGTTAATAAAGTTATGAGTAAGGATTTAACAGTCAAGAAGTTACATTTTTGGGTTAAAATTTTGCTTGTTGTTCTGATTGAGCTTGAGCAATCTTATAAGAAAATTCATATTCATGGTCAGGCTCGGAGCAGCTATTATTAACTGTCCAGGTGAGGTCTCCCACCTTGTAATGTCAACAGTGGCCTAAACAGTACAATTTCTGTTTAGAATAAATTTTCTGAGGGCTATCTAGTTAGAACCTTGGAGTAGGGAAACCCACCAAGGTAACACAGAAGTACTAGATATAGGTCATTTACCACAAACCTAACAATCAGATTAGTTTATAATTAAAGATATGAACAATTATCAAAGTAATTGGTATACAGGCCTGGTCTGGTATCTTGGGTCAGCTGTCTACCTCAGATGTCATCTTCTTCTCATCCTGGCCTGGTAGCTTCTTCTCCACTTGAGCATTTTTTGAAGGTGAGCAGTACTCTATAGGCCAGTCCACTGCAGGGGACCTTTCTGACTAGAAACTAGTGCAAAAGTCAGTTTCCTTCAGCTTTGCTGTATATGGTCTAGTTCAGAGTACGTGATAAAGGGTCCTTCCACTCAGGTTGGAGATAATTCTTTAAGTCATGCCTGTTCCAGTATGTATAATCCCCTGGTTGCAGGTGATGGGGCATTGGACCTTCACCCAAGGATAGATTACTGAGCTTCAGAAACAAACCTAGAGTGTCCTTTTAATAATTCAATTAAACTTTGCAGCAATGTAACATAACAGCAAGGAATGACCTGGGAAGTGTCTTAGTAAATATAGACCTCAATTAACAAAAGTAGAATTTAATATCCACTAAAATATAATCTTTTCCTCCCTAAAGTTATGCTCATTTTTATCAAATATAGTCACATCAAGATTAATTTGTTTACAAGTTAATTCTGGTTATTTGAGCATATAGGCTCTTTTAAATTGGATGTGTTGGAACTTTTAATAAGGAGTCTCAGGCTAGAATTTCAATAAGGTTTTCTAAGGCCAGGAAAGCCATGTCAAGGACTTGTCATCGATTTTTGCCTTACAGATTTAGGTAAATTCTTTTCTCTTTAAGGTCCTTAAAATACCTTGAGATTCCTATACCTGTTAGGAGTTGATCTATCTAATTGATCTGATAGAGCCACTGGGGACCTAAGTGTTTCCAATCTCTGGAGAGGTCAGATAGAGGGAAAAGATAACTGTTCCAAGTCTGCTTACAAACGTATAATTTATCAAATTGCTGTGAATCATAATTAGCTTAAGGAAAAGAATTTCTTTCTTCAGATTAAAAGCCAGTAATATCTCAGACAAAATCAAAAATTATAACCATATTCATCAGTTTACTCAATCCCATGTAACCAATACTTTTGTTAACAGTTTTATGAAATAAGAATTTTTGTCAGACCTTTAAAATTTCTTACCCAGTTTAGTTCAGTGCTATTGTTTGAAATTTACTAGAAACCAGTAAATCTCCTTGAAGAGAAAGCATTTTGCAAAATCATCAGAATAAAACAATAACAGTCTATAAATGACCAAAGATTTAAAGGCATGGTTAAACACTGTTGCACAGTAATCGATAAAGAAACCCGGTCACAATAAGCAGAATTATGATGGGTAGCATTTCAGATATGCCAGAATTTTATGGATTCCATATAATTCCTAGAATATCTATATTAATAATATTTTCTCATACAATACAACCTAGGAATATTTATTATCTGTTTGACAATACTTCCCATGATATTTAACATGTCAACTGAAACTTACTTGTTTAAAATCTTTGTTTGGGCTGTTTCAGGGGCCCTCTGTAGCATCCCAAAATTAACAGGAGGTCAAAAGGCTTTAATCAGAATTTAATATTTGGGAAGATTGTTAAAAGCTTTCAAAACACTTGGTTAGATAAAAGTATAGATTACTGTGAAATAGTATTCATTCCTTAACAAGAAAATATTCCAAAGGTAAATGCAGAATAGATCACTTAAGGGGCAAAAGAAGCTTTACAATTTGTTACTGAAGACGGATTAACATTTTAAGAAAACTTTGTCCTATGAACAGAGACAAAACCAAATCTAGGCTTGTACTGGCTTACCTCTAAGATTCAGTTACTTTTACCAAATTTATTCTAAACTTAGCCAATCCCGACCATGTACAAAACTCTTTCCTCAGGGTTCCTCTTCCACAACTTTCTATACTCATATTATTTTGTCCCTTATTTTCTCTTCCATTCAAAAGTAACCAGCTTTAGGAGAAAGTCACTATTTTCCATTAACAAAATATAATTCTATTCCTTGTGTCTTCCTTTACATATTCATCTTACTTTCCCAGGATACTAAGATGTTTCCCTTAAGAGTTAGAGAATATTTCAGGGTGGCACCAACCATTTATTCATATTTCTAAACACCTTTAGTTTATCTGTAAGAGGAGTCAAATGTTAAGTAATTAATATTTCAATCTTATTTAATCTGAAAATGGCATAGCTGTTTAATAAACTCCCATCATTTAACTGAATTTAGCACAATTCTAGAATTTAAAGATACCAAATATTTAGAGAGGTTACCTTAAGCATACATGACTAAAAATATATTTTTAAAGAATTTACCCCAAAGCTCTCACCTCATTGCATTTAATTTACTTAGAAGTTTATCACACCGCATTACAGTTATTTTTTTGACAAATCTACAACAAATGTAACAGGATCTTATTTGAGTTTCATTAAACCTAGGTACAGTAGAGGTATTATATTAATTAGAACACACTTAAACAAAAATTAATACCAAGTATTACATTCATATTGAATATTTTCCAGTTCATGTAAACCTGAAAGACAGTTTGGTCAGTTTTTATTTTAGAAATATTTAATTGGTAAGCTCTTATTTTTAAGTCAAATAAGTAGAGCTCTTTTATTTTGATTATTTTGGTTAGCTGAATGAACGATTCTCAACATGTTAGATTCTGGGAACTGAATGTGTGTGGAAGCCGTCCTACATCTATTTGTTGGGAACACAGAGTATCTGTGTTAGGGTACTGCTCTACCTATATATATGAGGGAAGGCACTCACTCCAACTCGGTTTTCCATTGCAAAATGCCTTTACCTTGAACCCGGCTCTAGAAAACATGCTGAGAAATCAGGGTAAGTGTTTCTAGGTGCAATCTTAACATTTAGGTTAGCTGAATGAACGTTTGTCCGCATGTTCCATTTGGGGAGCTGAATGTGTGGGGAAGATGTCCTTCATCTACTTTGTTGGGAACACTGAGTTTCTGTGTTGGAGGGACTGTCTTAACTATATATATAAGTGGAGGCAATCACACAAACTCGGTTTTCCAAAACAAACTGCCTTTACCTTTAAACCGCCTCTGGGAAACGTACTGAGAAATCAGCGTAATTGTATGTTAAAGTACCAAAGCCCTTTAGGCTAGCTGAATGAACACTTCTCGACTTGCTCCATTCTGGGATCTGAATGTGTATGGAAGCCGTCCTTCACCTACCTCTTTGGGAAAACAGTTTCGGTATTAGGTGGACTGCCGTACCTATAATTATAAGGGGAATCACTCGCTCCATCTCGGTTTTCCAGTGCAAACTGCCTTTACCTTGAAACCAGCTTTAGTAAACTTGCAGCGAAATCAGGGTACTTGTGTGTAATATAACCATGCAATTTATGTTAGTTAAATGAACTCTTCTCCACTTGTTCCCCTCTGGAAACAATGTGTGTGGAATCCATCCTTCACCAACCTTGTTGGGGACACAGAGTTTCTGTGATAGGGCACTGACATATCTATATATATAGGGGAGGCACTCGCTGCAACATGGTTTTCCAGTGCAAATCGCCTTTTCTTGGAAACCAGCTCTAGGAAACATGCTGAGAAATCAGAGAAAGTGTTTCTAGATGTCCCCCTGCCCTTTATGCTGGATGAAAGAACACCTCTCCACATGCTCACTTCTGAGATCTGAATGTGTGTGGAAGCCGTCCTTCACCTAGCTTGTTGGGAACCCAGAGTTTCTGTCCTAGGGGAATTATGCTACTTACATATGTATGGGGAAGCACTCGCTCCAACTCGGTTTTCCAGCACAACCTGCTATTACTTGCAAAACCGGATTTAGGAAACATGCTGAGAAATCAGAGTAAGTGTTTCTAGATGTCCCTGTGCCCTTTACGCTGATGAATGAACACCTCTCCACGTGCTCACTTCTGAGATCTGAATGTGTGTGGAAACCATCCTTCACCTAGCTTGTTGGGAACACAGAATTCCTGTTCTAGGGGATCTATGATACTTACATATCTATTGGGAAGCACTTGATCCAACACCATTCTACAGTACAAACTGCTTTTACTTGGAAACCGGTTAGGAAACATGCTGAGAAATCAGAGTAAGTGTTTCTAGATGTCCTCCTGTCCTTTATGCTGGATGAATGAACACTTCTCCACAAGCTCACTTCTGAGATAGGATTGTGTGTGGAAGCCATCCTTCAACTAGCTTGTTGTGAACCCAGAGTTTTCCTACTAGGGCTACTGCGCTTCTTACATATCTATGTGGAGTCTCTAGCTTCAAGTGGGTTTTGCAGTGCAAATCGCCTTTACATTTAAACTGGCTCTAAGGAACATGCTGAGTAATCAGAGTAAGTGTGTCCAGACGTCATCCTGCCCTTTACGCTGGATTAATGAATGCCTCTCCACATGCTTACTTCTAAGATCTGGATTTGTGATGAATCCTTCCTTCTCCTAGCTTCTTGGGAACACGGAGATTCTGACCTAGGGGAACTACCAGCCCTACATATCTATGGGGAGACACTTGCTCCAACTCTGTTTTCCAACACAAAGTGCATTTACTTGGAAACCGGCTTTAGGGCATGCTGAGAAATCAGAGTAAGTGTTTCTAGTACAAACCACTTCCTTTATGCTAGATGGATGAAAGTCTCTCCACTTGCTAAATTTTGAGAGCTGAATGTGTGTGGAAGCCGTCCATCCCCTAGCTTGTTGCAAACCCAGAGTTTCTAGCCTAGGGGAACTACGCTACTTATATATCTATGGGGATGCACTCGTTCCAAGCTGGTTTTCCACTGCAGACAGCTTTTACTTGGAAACAGGTTTTAGGTAACATGATGAGGTATCAGAGCAAGTGTTTCTAGATGTCCGTGTGCCTTTTATGCTGGATTAATGAACACCTCTTTAGATGCTCAATTCTGAGCTCTGAATGTGTGTTGAAGCCATCCTTCAAAAAACTTGCTGTGAACCCAGAGTTTCTGGCCTAAAGGAACTACGCTACTTACATATCTAAGGGGAGGCACATGCTCCTACCCAGTTTTCCATTGCATACAGTTTTACTTGGAAACTGGCTTTAAGAAACATGCTGAAATATCAGGGTAAGTGTTTCTAGATGTCCTTCTGCCTTTTATGCTAGATGAACGAACGCCTCTCCACATGCTCAATTCTGAGAGCTGAATGATATGGAAGCCATCCATCACCTAGCTTGTTGGGAACAGAGAGTTTCCTTGAGAGGGGAACTATGTTACATACATACCTATGGGGAGGCACTAGGTCTAACTCAGATTTACATTGAAAACAGTAAGAAATTTGAAACTGGCTGTAGGAAATATACTGAGAAATCAGAGTAAGTGTTTCTAGTACTACCCATTCCGTTTAAGCTAGATGAATGAATGTCTCTTCACGTGCTCAATTCTGAGAGCTGAATGTGTCTGGAAGCCATCCTTCACCTAGCTTATTGGGAACACAGAGTTTCCTTGAGAGGGGAACTACGCTACATACATATCTATGGGGAGGCACTAGCTCCAACACGGTTTTACAGTGAAAACAGCATGAACTTGAAGCCCATCACTAGGAAACATACTGAAAAATCAGAGTAAGTGTTTCTAGTACTACCCATTTCCTTTATGCTAGATGAACGGACGGCTCTCCACATGCTCAATTCTGAGAGCTGAATGTGTTGGAAGCCGTCCATCACCTAGCTTGTTGGGAAAACACAGTTTCTTTGATAGGGGAAAAATGCTACATACATATCTATCAGGAGGCACAAGCTCCAACTCGGTTTTACAGTGAAAATAGCATGAAGCTGAAAACCGGCAACAGGAAACATACTGAGAAATCAGAGTAAGTGTTCCTATAACCCATTGCCTTTATGCTTGATGAACAAACGCATCTCCACATGCTCATTATGAGAGCTGAATGTATGTGGAAGCCGTCCATCACCAAGCTTTTTGGGAACACAGAGTTTCTGCTTGAGGGGAACTATGCTACTTACATATCTTAGAGGAGGCACTCGCTCCAACTCTGTTTGCCAGTGCAAACTGTCTGTACTTGTAAACTGGCTCTTGGAAGCATGATGAAAATTCACAGCAAGTGTTTCTAGACATCCCCAAGCCCTTCCTGCTAGGGAAAGGAATGACTCTTCACTTGTTCTATTCTCAGAACTAAAGGTGTTGGGAAGCCATCCTTCACCTAACTTATTGGGAGCACAGTTTCTGCTTGAGGGGAACTATGCTTCTTACATATCTATGGGGGTGCACTCGCTCCAACTCAGAATTCCAGCGCATGCTGCCTTTCCTTGCAAAAAGGTGCTGGATAACCAAGTTGGAGCGAGTGCCTCCCCATAGATATGTAAATAGCTTAGTTCCCCTCAAGCAGAAACTCTGTGTTCCGAACAACGTAGGTGAAGGACCTCTTCCACACACATTAAGATCTGATAAAGGAACAAGGAGAGAGGCATTGCTGCATCTAGCATCAAGGGCTTAGGGACATCTAGAAACACTGACTGTAATCTCTCAGCATGCTTCCTAGAGCCGGTTTGCAAGGAAAGGCAATTTGCACTGGAAAGCTGATTTGGAGCGAGTGCTTCGCCACAGATATGTAAGTAGCATAGTTCCCCTTAAGCAGAAACTGTGTTCCAGGTTTTACAGGGACCATGATCTGACCCACATGGACAGCTGCAGAGGATTCCAAGAACAAAGAAATTCTACACCAAGAAGTTTGCAACAACCAACCACAGCCCTTGCCCTTTTCATTAAATAAAGAGCCTGAAGTCTGACTTGGGGAAGATGGTTCTCCAGGACATTAGTCTGCCATTATCTTGGTCTGCAGCTGTCTATGTGGATCAGGTCATAGTGCCTCTGTAAAACCTCTAACAAGACATAATTTATTTTCTATTCTGCAACTTGTTGTCTTTATATCAGCTCAAATATGTTAATATCCTTAAAGATCAGAGCATTGAAAATAGGCTCTCCTGTATATTTCAGGTAAAGGCAACATTATTTTACAAAATGTGCAGAGCTAGGAAGACTAAGCCTAGAAAAGAGGGCACAAGATTAAAGCCAAAAGAACAGATCTAATATGGAGTCATATTTATTCTTTTCTAATATAGTGTATTCTATTTTTATATTTTATGTTTATAAGAATAAAGTTTAGCCTTTTCCCATTTTAAATTGTGAAATTAAGGTGCATTAGGTGCATTCACAATGCTGTGAGACCAACACCACTGGTTTCAGACTATTGCCTTCCTCAAAGTAAAAGCTTGTATCCAAAGCACACCCCAAGTCCTCCCTCCCCCAGCCTGTTACACGCCCTAATTCTCCTTCTCTTTCTGTGTCTTTACCTATCCTGGAGGTTCCCTATCAATGAAATCATATAAATGGTGGCCTTTTTGTTTTTTTTTTTTTTTTTTTGTCTGCCCATATATCTTAAGCAGGGATGGGTAAATTTTTTTGTTTTTATGTGAATTAGCATTTTTGTATTTTGAGAGGAAAATCCAGATGGATTAAAGATGAGATGTACTAAACAAAGCCCTTTTAGTAACTCTGTGCATAATCTCATGGTAGGCACTGCTGTTCTAAGTGCAAAAACAGAGCTAGAAGGGAGATGCTTAGCTCTTCCTGTGGCAAAATAAAACCAAACAAAACCAGAAAACAAAGGCCAAGAAAGACAGCTGGAAAGACAAACCACAAAATGGAAAAAGCGTTCCTCATGACCCAAGGTCAGAGAAAGGCTTCACATCCCTGTGGTACATAAACCTCTTGAAATCTAGTGTTCTGAAAAGAAACAAAACACACACACAGTCAGTTCCAATGAGAGGCAGTGCAGGTGGCCAGTGTGTGTCAGGTGAGGACACAGGCAGACAGACACACTGTGGAGACAGCATTGGCCACCATCACACTGGCAGGTCTATAGCCTGGTGACAGCCAGCTCTGGTGACAATGTGAGGAGGCAGAGGACCCAGCAGATTGCCTGGAAGGAAGAGCAAATAGACTCTGCTCTCTGGGAGAACAGGGTACAGGACACATAAAAGTGCCACAGGTGCATCCCTCCCCAGTAGTGCTGATCCTTAGCGCTGATCCCACCAAAGTTCTTACACAACTTTCAAAGGTGATTTTTCTTCAGTAACATGAATTCAAAATAATCAATATGTCATCAAGGCATTTTCAGAAGTGACCTTCCCTGGGCCCTGACAATACACACACATAAATACACACATATACACATAAATATATACACACATACATCCAGGAAAAGAGACAGACAGACTGAAACACAGAGAAGCAGAGGGAGACAGAGAAACAGAGAGAGACAAGACAGAGAGAGAGGCACTGAGAGTCAGACAGAGAAAACGAACACTGGAGTTGGGAAGGAGTGGAACTCACACACATTTTCACAAGTCAGCCTACATGTCAGAAGCTGGTCCCAATGTCCATCCACCCTCCAGGGGAGGGTGTGGGGGTCATACAAGGACGTGTGACCAGAAGGCAAAAAACAGGAAGCCATTGTGGGGCAGCCCACCACAGAGGCCGAGATGGGACACTGGGCCTGTATGTCAACATGACAGAATGACCTAGGAGGTTGTATGCCAGAGCGGATGATGTCAGAGTTGTATTTAATTTCAATCCCACGACCGGGAGCTGGGAAGCAAGCAGCAAGGAAGGTGACTTTCTCCAGACCCCAGGGCAGACCCCGGCCTGTGTGGCATGTGCTCTGTGCTTCACCAGCCCTCTGAGAGGTCCTTCCTTTGCTGAGTCTGTGCATGAGCTCCCTGTGATGCCAGCCCGTGGATGAGACAGGTGCAGTAGCTGTTTCTTGGTCTACAGACAGAATGGTTTCTCTAGGAATCAGGGGCTAGAATGATCCCCACTGTGCCGATGGGGGACTGGGGAGACCCTGAGAGGCACGTGGCTTGTCCAGGGTGACAGCACTGCTGAGTGGGGGGAGCTGGCTATGAACCCAGCTGTGTCCTCAGAGCTGTGGCCCTGGCTGTATCCAGGCTCCCCCAGGGCTATGGGGGCGGGCTGAGTTGGTGTCGCTGTGTGAGGACATGGCATGGGGTGGGAAGTGAGCCATTGGCAGCCCAGAAAGTCCCTTGGGGAGCTTTGTTTAAGGAGGAAGCTTGGGTAAGGGGACCGCAGGAATTGACCTCACTTCCCTGGCAATAGAGCACAACTTGGAACCAAGGTCAGCAGGCACCCGCTTTGTAGAGAAGCCCCTACTCAGCTCACTTGGTTGGAGACAGAGGCATGTTCTGCTGCATCCCAACATCCCGAGGCCAAGGCCTCCGGAAAGCCCGCAGCGAGGGGCTGTACCAACGCTGCCGGTGCTGGGTCAGGTCTCACCACAGGCGCCTCTGGTCTTTTGGCCAGAGAGACCCAAAGGTAACACAGGGAGGCCCAGGGCAGGCCCGGCCAGGCCAGGCCACCACTCAGATCCCACCCAGGTAGCCCCACGGCCCCTTCCTGGCTGGTAGAGGTGAAGCAGTCAAGTTGGGGATGGGTTTCTGCATCAAGCAAGAGCAGGTCAGAGGCCTGGGGGACCGGTCACACCCACAGCCCAGGTCAAAGCTGGCTGGCTGGGATGTGGATAGCCGGGGAAGGGTCCTGCTGCCCGAGGTGGAGCCCATGCTCTCTGGGTATGTCTCTTCCCTCCTGGGTGACTGAGCTGAACAAGGTCTGATCTGGCAGCAGAGGGTTGAGTGGACAGAAGCAGGAGTGTTCCTGGCCGTGCAGGGCTCTGAGACTTCCAGGCCGGGTCAGCTGCTGGTCACTGTCATTGCAGAGCCAGATACCACATATTGAACAGGAGCTGATGGATAAGAACACCCACGCCACCTCCCCAAGTGAAAGGCTCGTGTGCTACTCTTCTGAGGGCCAGCGCAGGCTCCAGGTGGGTCTGGATATGGGGGAGTCCCCACCACGACGACCCAGAAATGAATGGGGCAGGCCTCTGACCCAGGGACCTGCCTGGGGCTGACGGGCAACTCAGCACACCCGGCTCTGACCTGGAGCATAGTGCCCATCTCGCTGCAAGTCAGGTGGAGGACCAGGAGCCCCCGAAGCAGAGCCCGAAGATGAGAAGGGCAGGGCTGGTGCATGTGCGTAAGTGAGGGAGGGGTGAGGGCTGGGCCACACAGGGAGGCGTCCCCAGAGGCTACTGTTGGGACCAGAGCAAAGAATGGCCTCAGACCACCTGTCTGGGAGAATTCAGTCACAGAACACATCTTGTGGGCACTTTCTGGGTGGGAGCTGTCTGGAAAGGTCTAGGAAGATTTGTGTCCTTGAAGAGGAACATGGAAAGGGAGGCAGGTGGGTAAATTTTTCCTCTCTCACAGCATGAGCACTTCCACAGGACTTAAAACTCTCTCCACATCCAACAGCTACGAAGCAGGTAGGGGCAGGGGAAGATGTCAGAGACCAAAAAAAGGACGATCTGGATCCAGCAGGAGACCCCAAGCTCCCTCCTGCCGCTCCTGCAGCTCCTCCTGAACCTGCATCTGCAGCTGGACTGCTGGGCAATGAAGAGCCAATTCAGGCATCACCACCCCCTGGGGCAGAGCGCCCTCTGCACCCACCCACACCTTCTCCAAAATCTTCTCCAAAATCCCACCATCAGTCCCCTCCCCCTCCCCCTTCCCAAACGACGTCCCTTCCGCTGGAGATGTTTTTGTTTGGTTTTTCTTTACTTTGCTTTGTTTGTTTCAGATTTTACTTTTCTTTTTAAAGTTTCCTGTAATAAAATATAGACCTTTTCCCTTTTAAATTGTGCAATTCAGGAGCATTAGGTGCATTCATAATGATGTGCGACCATCACTACCATCTAGTTTCACACTATTTCTTTCCTCAAAGTGAAACCATGGATCCAGAGCGTGCACTCCCCTCCCTCCTCACCCAGCCCCTGACAACCCCAAGTCCTCTTTCTCTCTGCGTGTCTTTACCTCTCCTGGGTGTTCCCTGTCAATGAAACTTTAAAAAAGGTGTTTTTTTTTGTCCCTGCCCACATGTTTTAAGCTGGGGCTGGTGATTTTTTTTGTTTTCACTTGAAACAGCATTTTTATTATTTTAAGGGGATATCCAGGGATATCACATTAAAGATGTGATGTACAAAATGAAGCCCGTTTTAGTAACTCTGTGCATAATCTCAGGGTAGACACTGCTGTTCCCCCTGAGACACCACAGCCAGAAGACATAAGGGAGATGCTTAGCTCTTCCTGTGGCAAAAACAAAACCAAACAAATAAAAAAAATTAGCAAAAGCCCAGAAAAACAGCTGGAAAGACAAACCACAACCTGGAAAAAGCATTCTTCATAACCCAAGGTTGGCGAAGGGTTTCCCACCCCTGTAGTCCAAAAATCTTTCAAACCCAGTGTTCTAAACAGAAATAGAACAGAAATGGGCAGTTCCAATGAGAGGCAATGCAGGTGGCCAGTGTGTGTTAGAGAGGCTTGACCACTCAGGTGAGAACTCAGGCAGACGGAAACACTGCAGAGACAGCACCGGTCACCATCACACTGGCGGGTCTTTAGTCAGGTGACAACCAGCCCTGGCGACAATGTAAGCAGGCAGAGGTTCCAGCAGATCCCCTGGAGGGAAGAGTGAAGGGACGCTCCTCTTCAGGAGAACAGGGTGCAGGACGCATCAAAGGGCCACAGATGCATCTCTTCCCCAGAACTTCTGATCCTTACATTTCATCCCACTAAAATCCTTACACACCTATTCAAAGATGCCTTTTCAAGGGTGTTCATCACAGCACTGGCTGAAACAGTCGGAATTAAGGCAACACTAATGTTGATGGAGAGGGGATGGGGTCCATTCGTTCTGGTTGATGTGAATGAATGAATGCTGTGCAGTTGGAAAAGTGGGTGCCTGGTCTCAATCCAATGTCAAGGGAGGCCTCAGGGTGGAAGTATGCAGACCCACTGTCTGCATCCAGGGTCCCATCTGCACTACCACATATGTGTGAAATCAATATAGTTGTAAATTGATCTGATTGTGAGTGTGTGAGAGGCAGAGATGGAAAGAGACATACTGAGAGACACAGAGACTGAGACCTAAGCAACAAATCATTCATGACAGTCACCTCTGTGGGTGGGAATTACAAATCTCTTCTCTTTTAGGCAATATTTCAATTTTTTGTAATGTGTCTGTATTACTCTACTAATTCTAAAAGGATTAAAATCCTATGTTAATGTGACCCATTCATTATTCATCTATGGAGTAATTAAAGTACACTAATCCTGTTTTTAAAAGAATTTAAAGCCTTTTCAGGACTCAGCTCCATGTCAGCTCCGTGGCAGCAGAGGTTCTCCAGGAGGTCGTGTCTTTTCTGAATCAGCGTCCAATAGAGGTGAGGAAGAAGTATCAAACTTGGGCACTGAAGACTACAATAGATGAGAGATTCTGTTGAGAGAAATTAAGACCTACATTCACAGAAAATAATCCCATATTCATGGAGCAGAAGGCTTCATTCTACTAAGATGACAATAGTCCACAAATAGATCTAAGGATTCAAAGAATGCCTACCCAAATCCCAGGTTCTGTTTTGCAGGAACTGACAATCAATCTAAAATTCACGTGGAAAATCCAGGGGCTCAGAATACATGAGTGAATCTTGAAAAAGAACAAAGTTCGAGGAATGGAAAGTCAGATGGAACCCACGGTTAATACAAAAGCACTTTAAGCTGAAGATACCTGAGATTCAATAGATGTAGAAGAAAACCTGTCATGGAAGCCAATTCTCTCCTCTCCCTTTGCCCTATTAAGTTAGGTTGATAAAAAGCCTTTAACTTTCACCATTTAACATGGTAGTTACTTTTCTGGTTGGCTCCTGCATGTGTATAAATAAACCTTTTCTCTCGTTCGTCTCCTCTTTACTTCTGTGGGCCCTTTGGAAGGGATTCTGAATGATGGGGACCTGCTCTTTTCACACCTTCTTTAGTGACATCTTTTGTCCATGGTGAAGTGCTTAAAAAAAGAAAAGACTCATTGGTTTTGGGTCAGATTTGGAACATATATAAATTTGGAGACCCCCTGGAGGAACAAGGGGGTTCAATACTGCTGGCAGAATTTACTGGTTGTCTTGCCCAAATGCCTAACAAGATGCTATTTGCAAGGATTTTTTTTTTTTTTAAAGATACTTACCCTAAAACAAAAACCCTATCTCAACCTCTTGGATGATCAAATAGAAGAAATTAGAATCATGTCTGGCCTAAGAAAACTTCCTTAACAAAACAGAAGGACAGAATCAGATTCAGAGCAAAAATTAAAATCCATTTATACCATCAACCCTTCCATTCTTTGGACACTTTCCTCATGTAATCTGCCAGATGGCGTCCTGAAGAAGGCCCTTTGCCCGGAACTCGTGCTCATTTTCAGAGCTCGGCCAAGCGGGAAGTTGGTCCCCAGGGCCTGAGAGGGTCTATTTGTGAAATCTCTGCTGAGACCCACCGGACTGAAGGGAACTGTGTGCTCTGAGGGAGAGAGAGCACACTGAGCATCTGTGGAGGCATCTCTGAGATCATCCCAAAGGCACACAGCTCTAACTCTGGACACGGGGATTTTTGATTGGCATCTTATTTTGAAATCTCCTCCTGGATAGAAAGAGGCAGATTGAAGATGTTGCAATTGGATGGGCACGTCGGCCTCTCGAAATTGTCGATGAGGAAGACACGCAATTCTCTGCAGAAATAGGAACACCCATCCCTGCTCTGCTGACTTCATCTACCGAGAAACAGAGATGCGGCTCTAGGGGGAATTCAACACCCACCAACTCTTCTTACCAACGTTAACGTCCCCACTTTATTCTCCTGTCAGGTCTCTGCACAAAAACTGTGACTCAGCCCCAAATATCACATACCCATCACCCTGAACCACTCTGTGTCTGTGTGCAACTTGAGCATTAATGCCTGTGACCGTTACTGTCAAATCGTAGTCCCCCTTTCAGCCTGTCTCCCGCCATCATCCCAGCCCAACCTCGGTGTCTCTCTCCAGGTCAGCAGCACTCTTCCCATTGGCTTCCCATCAGCTTACCTTGCCCTGCTTCCATTGTTTATTCCCTATATGTTACCCACAATGGTCTTATTAAAGTATGAATCAGATCAAGTTGTTCCGCTTTGCAAAATACTCTCGTGATCTTCCATTGTATTCAGAAGGATATCCAGAGTCCCTACCAAGGCCCTGTGTGATCTGGTCCCTCACCCGTCTCTGAAGCCTCTGTTCTCACCGTTCTGCTCCAGCCCATCTTCACCTGCCCAGATGATCCCCACCAGGACAGCTGTGTTTGTAACTCCAAGTCTTGTACTTACACTTCTCCTGGCCTGGGAGGATTTTCTTGTCTGTTACCTACGTGGCTTATTCTTTTGCTTCATTCAGGACATTGTTCAAATTATTTTACCCTCAGAGAGGACTTATCTGACCACATTATTTAAAATAGCACGCACATATTTCCTATTCAATCATTTTCTCTCCTAATATGCTTTATCTTTCTTTGTGGCAATTATTAGTACCTGGCAGTACATCATATATTTATTTGCTTACTTGTTTATTGTCTATTTTTCTTACTATACCTATATTCATGGAAGCCACAAATAACTGTTTTAACCAGTAACTTTCAAACTGCCTTTAAATGAATTCTTTCATAAAATGAGAATTTCAGTGGCTTCCACGGGTTGCTTAGGGGAAAAAAGAGAAAGGATTCAGGTTGAACTAGGTAATTAAGGACCTGGGAGTTGGTTATTTATTTAATACATAGTAGTTTGTATCTGTTAATCCCAAACTCCTAATCTAGCAAAAGACCGAGCTGATTACTATTATTAAAAGACTTTATTTTTTTCTTTTTAAACTTGGGTTGTTTGAGATCTCTTTTCTTCTTTGTTCTTTTTCTTTTTTTTAAAGATTTTTTCTTATTTTTTTTTTACATTGAGGTACTGAGAATTGAACTCAGCATGTACTCTACCCCTTGAACTATACCATCCCCTCCAAAGACAGTTATTTTTATACTTTGACAATACCATATTGAATTAAGATTTTTTGTTCCATTTTCCCTTCATAGAGTTTATAACTGAGGGAGAGAGTCAGAGGAAGCCCTGGGCCATCCCTTCCTTCTCAGCAGGTTACTACACAGCAGAGGAGCTTGGCTGTCACCAGGCCCAGCTCACCTTTCTGCTCTGAGGGCCGACTCAGGCCACTTCTCTAAACAGAGGCGTGTTAGAAGCAGCAGAAAGCCAACTAGCGAGCAGCAATGACAAAACTGACCCACCTGCAGTTGGACATAATCTGCTCTGAAATGAACATCTTAAAACTCTTTTTCCTATTAGTGGATGGTTTTCAAAAATATTCCCAAGGAGATGAATCTCACTCTATTTTTCTGGATTTTTTGGGCCTTCTATGACTTTAACTGCAGGCTTGATTGTCTGCAGAACGTCTTCAGGGAAGCCAGGCAGAACACGTGAACAGATCCTGCAGGCCACGGCTGAGGCCTCTGGTCAAAGCATCCTTGTGCAGAGCCTACGTTCATGGGACCATTTTCATGACTGCTGTAATTAGTTCTCATCCAACTGTCCCACTGAAAATGTTTCTAGATGGAAGGTGGTCTGACACAGTTGAGCAGTGGGGATGTGGGGTGCAGATGGCAGACAGACTGGAAGGAGAGAAGGGAAATGTTTCCTCAGGCTTCAGTTTGGAAGACTTATGATATTTATATGAACATTAAACTAGGTCAGGCTGAAGCGCCGTTTGCTCTAAGATGGGGTGATGTACGCGTATCCCTACAACTTCTAAAAAATATGTTGAAGCTGGACGTGACAGCCTTGGGGACACACAGCTTAGAGTGACACCTTCGTTCCAAGATGCCTATGATCTCAGGCTCACAAAGAGGAAAGGAATACACATATTTTGCCTGTGTAGTTCTATGTGAAATTATTTTGACCCTTGCCGGATGGTGTAAGATCAGAAATCATGTAGTCTTTCTTGCATCGCAAAGACAACAATCCTTGATGAGTCAGCAGACTGTTTCCGATGGCCCAGGGTCTGCGCCAGACATTAGCTGTCTAGACAAATACCACACAGCCCCCTATCCCTCAAGGAGATCACAGTGTATCGTGGAAGAGACAAATTTAAATAGATTTTCAAAACAATGTGGTAAGAGTCACTTGGCATCATGTATATTGTATGTTCAGAGGGGCTCTTGCACTGCCTGGGGAAGGGTTCTAGAAGGTAGGGAAGGTGTCAGAGAGGAAATGCTTTCTGCACTGACATCTGAAGGATTCCAGCAAATCTCTAGACCAGGAGAGTGCGTGCTGGGCACGGGATTCTCGCCAGCTTGCGTGTCTAGTGCAGAGGTCTGGTCGTGTCTAAGAGCACTTTGCACTTAGGGAAGGAAGGTCAGTGAGGTTAAAGGCTGTGAGGAACTAATGGAAGCTGAGGCTGAAAAAAAGCAGCAACTAGCTGATGAGAAGGTGTAACTTTAAATCAGGGAGCGTGGACTTCCTCACATATGCAGCGGGGAATTCTTTGGGGTTTTAAGGAGGAGAGTGACACAAATTTGTCATTAAAAGTGAGCAAAGTGGATTGTTCACTCTAAAGAACAGCACTGGGGATACTAGCAAGGGGTGTGAGTTAATGCAGTGGGGAGCGAGGGGCAGGGACTTAGCTGGGGGACATTAAGGAATAGAATTGTAATACTGACGGGAGTGAGGGAGTGGAAAAGTAAAGGAAAACTCCCAGATATATGGCACGGAAAACAGATGGGATAGTGATGCCATTGTTTGAAGATGTAAACCTAGTTCTGAGCAAGTGTAAATTCAAACATACAGAGCTTGAGATTTTTATGGGCTAATCAAGTGGGAATGTCTACTTTTCAATTACAAGTATATTTCTGGGACTGAAAACATTTGACGGTTAATCAGTGGACAGAGAGCAGTTGAAGCCACAGGAATAAATGCCACCCACTGACAGTTTATCAAAGAGAAGGGAAGGAGGGCACTTCTGGTTCAGAAAATATGGCAGACCAGAAACTTGAAGACCCACTCACTGAAGACACATAAAAACGTAGGACACAATGCCGCCAATCTTTTCTTTTCTTTTCTTTTTTTTTTACAGGCACATTTATTGTGGTATGATTCCTTTACAGTAAATTACACATATTTCACATGTACTATTTGATGAATTTGATAGATGTCTACACCCAGAAAACCATCACCACAATCAAGATATCTATCATTCCCATCACTCCCCAAGAGGGACACTTTTTGAATTCCCGTATTTATCCCTTCCCATCCCCTTCTCTCCCTGGTAACCGTAAGATTTGTTTCTCTATGTCTGTGGGTCTGTTTCTCTTTTGTAGTTAAGTTCATTTATGTCTTTTTTTAGATTCCACATATAAGTGATATTATATGGCATTTTTCACTTTTTCTGGCTTACTTCACTTAGAATGACTATCTTTACGTCCATCCATGTTGCTGCAAATGGCATTATTTTGTTCTTTTTAATAGCTGAGTAGTATTCCTTTGTATAAATATACTACTACTTCTTTATCCAGTCAGCTGTCGATGGACACTTGGGTTGTTGCCATGTCCTGGCTATTATAAATAGTGCTGCTGTGAGCATTGAGGTGCATGTGACTTTTTGAATTAGAGTTTTCTCTTGATATATGCCTGGGAGTGGGAGGGCTGGATCATGAGTTAAGTCCATTTTCAGTTTTTAAAGCAACCTCCACACTGTCCTCTCTAGTGACAATGCAGCCCGTTTTATTAAAGCAGAGCCATGCTCAGAAAGTAACGTGTATTTCTAGGGGCCAGACATGAAGTGCAGTGAGTGTGGCCTGTTGAAGAATCAGAGGGCAGTCTGGCAGGGCTGGAGGAGAGTGACAGGGAGAGTGTGGTACAGGCAGCATTCAGACCATGTGGGGACCTGATAGGCTGGGACAAGGAGCCTGGACTTCCAGTCATCCCTTGGTAACCATGGGGCACTGGTTCCAGGACTCCCCCAGACGTCAACATCCATGGATGCTGACACCTCTTGTATAAAATGGCATAGGACTTGCATGGAACTTATGTGCACCCTCCCATGTACATTTTCTATATATATATACAAACTTTTGTTTTATGGAGTTATAGTCATTTTACAATGTTGCATCAAATTCCAGTGTAGAGCACAGTTTTTCAGTTATACATGAATATTCACGTACATTCGTTGTCATATTCTCTTTTGCTGTGTCCTCCTGTGTACTTTAAGTCATCTCTAGATTATTCATGGTATCTAATACAACATGAATGCTATGTAAGTAGTTGCCAGTGTATGGCAAATTCAAGTGTTGCTTTTTGAAACTTTCTGTTTTTTCCCGAACATTTTCAATCCACAGTTAGTTGAATCTGCTGGATAGGGAGCCTCTAGATATGGAGAACCCCCAAGCTCTTCCTTTCCACCTAAATTTCCACTGCAAGCACTGAAGGGTTCCAAATATAGAAGAGCGCCATCTACCTGCTATAAACGCTGAAGAACTCCTTCAGCGTATGTAGAGCAGGAGAGAAGGTTTAGGGCCAACTAGTGGGAAAGGAGGGCCTGCCTGGAGAGGAAGGAGGAAGGACCGCAGTGGAAGCCAGCTTGTACCCTGACTGGAGCTAGTTGATAGCAGTGAGGGACGCCGAGGAACTGGGGACAAGCCACTTGGGGGGCGATCCTGGCCGCCTAGGTGCAGGGTTCACATAGCTGGGACCCAGTTTGCAAGATCAAAATAACAAGGGAGGAGAGGACCTGCCTCAGCCCCGGGATCCTGACAATGGCCACAGCGCCGTGACCCCAGCTAATGCGGCTCCCCTAGTAAGCCAGAAAAAGGAAACTCTGAGCCAAGATATTGCAAATTCCACCACAGCCACACGGATAACTAGATCTCTAAGCTGACAAAATGTAACCACCAGAAACAGGAATCTTTCCTTTTCTCTTCCTTTGGACCTTTGGACAGGGAGCCACATATCTCTGACGGGAACCACCTTTAATCCGATAGAGACCTCACTTATTCAGGAATAAGCATAGATAAAAAGAGTGGGGTGATGGTTTAAAGTGGAAGTCAAAGCGGAAGCCCAACTGAGAAATGGTGAAAACATGCATGTCATTGAATCCGAGTTATGGCGAAAAGATGGAGGAAGGTTAAGGAAATCTTTATTCACCAGACATGACTAGGCAGTCATAAAAAGACAGCACTTTAAATCAATAAAACATTTTTTGTTGATGAAAAACAATGCCATATTTTAAAACATGGCTTGGGCCATCAATAACACGCTGAGAGTTGTTGAGGAGGAGAACATAAAGCTGCATATAGACATGTAAGGGTTCCAAGTCCACTGCTCAAAAAAACTTAGCTAATCATGTGTCCAGTGATTTGAAAATCCCTATAAGTAAATAACTCAAAAGTGGGAAAGACATGGGATTAAATAGTGGTAGTGAGCAATGAAATCCAAGAAGTTTATACCTATAATTTCATTGTTAATGTAACAAACTGAAAGTAACTGTCTAAGAAATAGTAACTGGAGGACAAACACACACACACACACACACACACACACACAATCTGGAACAGCAGAGAGGTAAAATATGCTAAATTTATCATTATTGAGGAACAGGATCTAATAGATTATTTCATTTTTGAGACTGTTATAGAAATACTGGTCCAATTACATATAAAGTTATGAAATTAGAGATGATTTATAAAAATTTAGAGAGAATTTTCATTAAAAGGCAATATAGCTTCCAAATCATTGAAGAGAAAATTAACAATAAAAAAGTAATCAATCCAGCTAATATGGAGTAACAGAGACAATATATACCATCCTAAAATAAACCACAAATTGGATACAATATATGAAGCAATGATTTTTAAACCACGTGAAAAATATCCTCCACTAAGGACCCTGTCCTGACACCTCCATAATAAGGCTGCTAGGCCTCCTACTGCCATCACCAAGAATGTCCACCAGGAGGCGACATTTCCTTCCTCTGCTCCTACTGCAGAGCCAGTCCTGCGCAGTCCTTTTCCAGGTTTTGGCAGGCAGCTCCCAGAAGTGCTCTTCTGGGCCTTGGTCCCTTTTAGCCACCAGCAAAGGGATAAAGGATGAGTAGTAAGCCTCCTTACTCATCGAAGACCTAGGAAACTATCTGATTTCTGAGCAGCCCTTCACTCATGTCTGCTGTCTGGTACTCCCCGCCCGGCTTCCCGAGTCCCCGGCTTGGGCAGTCTGCACGCTGGCCACAGCCCATCAGAATCTGTTCCCCCGCCAAGAGGCCATGCGTGATCGTGAGCAGGGCTCCAGGACTCTGGAACAGCATGGCTTGGACTGCGTCCTGGCCCTGGGCTCGTGAGCTCCATGCCCTTGGTTGAGTCATTTAACATCTCTAAGCTACAGTTTCCTCATCAGTAAAATGAAGACATAATCAATATGGAAAAAAAAAATCAGAATCTGTTGGGGAATAAATTTCTGGTGATTGAATATTATTTTAATTTTGAATTATACAGCAAAGGACATCACACAATTTTTACTACTTCAGAATTCTAAAGGACAGCTTCTACTGTTAAAACTAATGCATGCACGTACACACAAACACATGTGCAGACACACTGGCTCTGCTTCACATACATCCCCACGCGCACACACACATGGACTCATGTACCACACACAGCACATACCATACAAACAACCACACACGTCCTCAGGCTCAAACACACACATAACATACACACAACCACATACATCCCCAGGCGCGAGCGCACACACACACACACAGTCACAGTCATGTACCACACACATCCCCAGGTGCGCGCGTGCACACACACACATCATACACACCTTTGGCGTTATTCTAAATCAATTTACAATTGAGGGTCTCAGTGTCCATTGTTTTATCCGCTCAGAAGATCCTGACTTCGGAGCGTGAAGCAGGAGCCCCTCCTCTCTGGAGATGGTCTTTGCCACTTACAGTCTCAGCAGAGCCAACATAACTGCTCTGGACCTTTGGAAGTGCAGGGCCAGAACATACCTGGGAGCTCACATCCTATATATCTAAACATTTTAAGTGCAGTAGGTTCTAAAGTCCTGCCTTTACAAATATACATTCATTATAAGGGGGAAGGCCAGGTTCAAATTTAGAATTCCCAGACTCAGGAGAGTCCTGCAAAGAAAGTGAGTGTGTGGGGAGAGCTGATTCCAAGTCTCTGATCACTAGCCTGACCCTTTTCTTCCAAATGCTGGGTCCATCCCTTGTCACAAGGGGCCTTGGATGTGCAAAGGGGGACACTCAGAATTCACGTCTGTGCTCGGCCTATACCCTCCATGCAAACAGCTGCCCTTTGGCCTCTCTATGAGTCCTGGGAATCTGAAATCTGGGGAGAGCCGGTGCATGACCTAGAAATGGGTCAGGGGCTGCAGAGGCAAGGCATTCGGGGTCCTGGGTTTCCAGAGCACGGGATGGAGCCAATGACCGTGTCCCCTTGGCCCTGCTGACTCCACCCCATGGAGGGCGTGGCCAGAGGAAGTGTCAGGGCCAGGGGGACCTTCTGTAGTGCAGGACCCAGGGCAGCGGGCCCCCTTGCCGGGGACTAAGGGCAGAATCCCTAAGGAAAGGCCTGAGGAGACTGTAAGGTATCTTCATTCCCATTAATTAAAAAAACAAAAGCTCACCACAGATGTGAGTGGGAAGGGTTTTGTTATAACAAGGGAGGGCACTTGCCAATTTCTGGCCATAGAGGGCTGGTGGGTTTGCCAGGTTGATGAGGAACTGAGAGGCCGTTAGCCTCCCCTGGGTCTAAACACCGCCTGAATTCCTCCAGGTGACACTGAATTGCAGTGAGACATGGAACCCTCTCAAGTTGTTAAAATATTCATGGTGAGCCATGCAACTCTCTCCTCATTCTTGGCTATGAAAACAGGATAAACACAGGCGGGAAACTCATCAGCCTGTTGGTTGGTTCACTGTCCATCTGGTGCCCCTTCTTGTAGGAGCCTTTATCACATCACCCAGGGCTGACCCGGCTCAGGATTACAGCTGATTTTCCGCAGGTGGCATCACTTGCTGGTGACACGAAGGAGGCATGTGAGCCACCTCCCAAACACTGAGGCTCCTCCTGGGAGGAGCCTGCAGGCCCCCAGTCCAGCCTCTGCACCATGATGCTCCTTAGTGCCACTCCCGGCTTGCTGCCCTGGCCTCTAGCTCTGGACAGAACCTCACTGGATTGTCGATAAATGTCACCCATGCACCACGTCTAAGCTTGGGGTCCAGATGTGACCATGGTTCTTATTTTCTTCCCATCGATGGATTGTTTGATCTTCGTGTAATCGTGTTGGCAGGAAGGCCAGTACCGCCCTCTTGAGGCCTCCCCAAGCTGCCTCTGCCTATAACTGTCCTAGCACCCCAGGGGATCGGTTCTGAATCCTGGCAATCAGACACGAGGATGAGAGCTGGAGAGACAGGAATCCACTCCTGCTGTGGCTTCTGCTGAGGCTCGATGTGGCCATAAAAATGGATCCCACAGGCCCTGACGTCAATTGACTCGCTGCAGGGATGCTCCCTCACTGCCCCATTCACCTCACAGACCGAGGGCTTTTTGCTTGTTCCAGAAGGCCCCACCCCGGAGGGGGCACTGGGTCCAGTGGAGTGTCCAGCCTGGTTCCCCGCCAGCCCTTAGGGCCTTGGTGGGGCCTGGAACATCAACTACCCTCCCCTTAGGGGCCCGTTTGTCCTTTCCAGCCAACAGACCTGGGTCATAAGCACTTTAACTCACCTGAGGGTGTTTTCCTCACTTCAGGGGCAGTGAGGACGGGGCTTCTTCACACTCCAAGTGCCCCAGGTCTGGATGCAGACAGCCTGGCTCTCCCCTCAGTCCTGCAGTTCCCGGCCACACCTGCTGCTGGTCACTGAGTCTGTGCTGTGTTCTCTTCCAGGACAAGAGGTGCACTCTGCCCCCACCCCGCCCCCACCAGCGGTGGCAGAGGTGGCGGACAGGCAGGTGAGCTGGGGCCTGAGACCGTGCCCGGAAATCAGTGCCCCAGAGGCCGCTGGTGACTAGAGGGACCACGGGGCAGAAGGCAGCATGGGATGGGAGGAGGAGGAAGGTTCAGGATAAGGAGATGAAAGGGGGAACGGATAGCACTGTGAGGACCTCGACCATGAAAGGGAAGAGAAAAGACAGTGACAGCTGGAGCGGTGTTGGCGTTAAAAGCTGCGGGCGTTTTTATTTAATTTTATTAATTACCATTATATATAGTGACAGATTTCTTATTTTATTAAAGATTATGTGCCATGTCATATAACAGGATATAGTATGTTATTATTTATTAAATAATACATAATAGTAGATATACTAGCATATTATGTTCTGTTTATTTATTAGCAGATAGTATATAATATATATGTAGGTGTTTATATACATAATATATAATTCATGCATCTATATAATATATAACACATAACACATAATGTAAGATTATGATTAATATATTTTATAACAAGATTACATAACAATAATGATGTAATATTACCCATTGTATGTCTTGGTTCATGACACATTCTCACCTTAGGTGCCTGTCAGAGGTATTTATGTATTAAAATTAATATTATAAGAAACAGTTGTGAACGTATCACCCAGCATCAGAACAGGACTATTGACAGTGACATACTGTGTCCTCTTTCCCTATCCTGCTCTTGGCCTCTTCTCACAGGAAGTAACCAGCATCCTGAATCCTGGCTTACCCTTGTCTTGTGTTACTTTCACACACACAACATTTAAGATCAGTTAAAACAAATGAGCTGCAGGTACATGCAGCGAAGTGGATGAATCATACACTCAATGTTAAATGAATAAAGTAAGCCCTAGAAGGTAGCCTATAGTGTGCTATGCTTTTAACTGTGTATATATATGTCAACTAAACTCACCAAATTATGAACAACTACAGCTAGAGTCCAGGTGGGTGAGGGACAGAGAAAAGGTGAGGTGAGCAGATTTGCTGCAGGTGAGCGAGTTCCTTTCCAGTAACATGCCATTCTCTCTGAAGCAGGAGGCAAGGCCATCTGCTGGGAGTCAGGGAAGAGACAGAGGGAAGGTTAGAGGTGTGCAGAGAGCAGAGAATGTTGACACCACTGAGTGATAAGTGGGGAAATGTGCTCACTAGAGAAACCCTGGAGGATTACCTGGCAGTGGCAACATGGTGGGCATTGATTTGTAGTCTTAGAAATCTGTGCTGGGAGAGCCTTCTGCTTGCAGGCTCAGAACAAATAGAGCTGGGTGAACCGAGATGGAAGTCGGCCTGGTGAGGAACTGAAAAGATCAAGGGTCAAGGGAGTTTTGTTTGTCATAAAGAGAGTGCTGACTGTGGATGCAGAGCTAGAAGGTGGGGAAGTGGAAGTAAGAGGAACGTGGACAGGCAGGAAAGCAGAGGAGTCAGCCCATGATGCCCCAGTGAGGGTGAAGGAGGGCCAGGGAGGCCAGTGGTGAAGTAGCTGGATGGCTAGAGGTGGGCACTTAAAGGAGAGAGCATGGACCTGGGGTGGAGTCAGGCCCGGGTATGAGCCCATGGGTAGGGTGAATGGGGGGTGGCTGGCTCAGGCTGATGGAGAAGAAGACCCTAAAATGACCATACTGGGTGGTGGAGGGAGAATCAGCTTTGACGTCTTGATGGTAGGAGGCGAGGCAATACAGAGGTGGTGGTCCAGGTGCTCCTGACTGAGGCAGATGAGCAGGGAGGCCAGGGTGGCAGGCACTGCTAGGAAAGGATCTGGGTTTTCCAGGTGCTCCCAAGAGAGGAGGAGCAATGATCTGAAGGTGGAAAGTGAGCACAAGGAGGTCAACCCAGGCTCCTGATCAAACGGGGGTTGTGAGGGGGCAAAGCGTCAACTCCAGAGATGGTTGCCCAGGAAGCAGGGACCACGGGTGAAGTGAGGGGACACTCAGAGAAGAGAGGGAGAAGAGTCTTCTGGGTGTAGGGGGAAGAGAGGCCCCAGGACAAAGGAGCACAGAGGCACAGTGATGAGGATGGACTGGCTCCATGGTGACACTGGCGGGATGGCTGGATCTTTGTCCTGAGGGCTTAGGTTGGGGGGCTACTGGCCTCATGAGGACTCCCCTCTCAGAAGTCTGGACAGAGGCTCCCGCTCCTGAGAGCTGTGTGGCCACCACTGTTCCCGGAGGAGCTCTGCCTCCATCATCTCCTATCAGACTTTCCTGCCCAGACCCCAACTGCCAGTGAGGGAGCCTGGGCCTCGCAGCTGTTTCCCATGGAGGGACACAGGCTCCTTGGAGAAGCAGGCTGATCTTAGTTTGCTCCGTAACCCAGGGCCTAGCAAAGCGCCAGCCCATGAGTGGGCCATAAAGGGGCTTGGATACTTACTAAATTAACCCAAAGCAGTAGAATATCAGAGCTGGAGGAAATGACAACTGAGCTCACAGAGTTCACTGCCCACACCCCCATTCTACAGATGAGGAAATAGAGACCAAGCGGTGAAGCAAACTTGGCCAAGGACACACTGCTCTTAAATGCTGGCCTGTGTCGGGCATGCCAAGTGATGAGCTGCAGTGAAGGGGCTGAGAGGGGGCTCTGGGGCCAGACAGCTTGGGTTCAAGTCCCAGCTCTGCCATTTATTAGCCGTGTGATTAGTGAATGTCCTTACCTTTAAAGTGGAACTCACAGTGGTGCCAACTCATTGGATTGTCATGAACACAGCGTTCCTGGAACAGCAGGACAGAGTTCTGTAAGGGTTTGCTATTACTTTGGTTACTATTATTATCACCAAGTGAACCCTGAAATGAAGAACAAAGGCAGCAAGAATTTTTATTTTAAAGGATTTTAAAATCCTCTGATGAATGTTTCATTTCATCTATTCAAGTCTGCATTTGACCCTTATTAACAACTACACAATGGATGACTTTTGAGGCAATCTTGCTTCATGTCTTTAATTCTCACTAACGACAGAGGCTATTAAACAGGCAGCAGTTTCTTTTCCAGGAAGAGGGACAAAAAGTTAAAAATAACTCAGTGCCTCTTGGTCCCCAGTGAGTTGGTTGTGACCTGTCAACCCAGCTTTGGGGAAGTGCCCGCTCCCTCTGGGCTCACTGCGCTGCCCCGCGGCCTCCAGGGGGCGCTGTACCCCCACACGAATCCAGTCTCTTGGTTCCTATCTTTGCTTCAGATCCCTCAAGGACTGCCCATGCCCCATGGCCCCATCTGCCCCGCCAGCCTCGCCTGCTGGACTCCAAGACACCATCCTGGGTCTCAACCATCCTCTATTCCTACGCCCGCCCCACTACTCTTCACTTTGTCCTTCAAGTGAGGGCTCCTGTGGCTCGCCACCCAGCAGGGGTCTCCCGTCCTCCACCTCGGGTAACTGCATCGTCCTGCACGGTGCCTAGGAACCCGTGTGGAGGCAGGAAGAATACAGAACAACAGGTGCTCAGAGGGGCTGCCTTTCCCACTGCAGGGGCCCTGGAGAGCTTTCTCCCGGCTGGTTATTCACAGGGGCTGAAGCTGTGGAATCTCGATCTCACCAATTTAAAGGGCATCATCATTAATTACAAAAGCAATCATTTCTTCAGTAGCAAAAGGAGAAAAGACTTTGTGATCCCCACCTCCAACTTTTTTCCTCCACCTTCATGTTTCTCATCTCTAGGCAAGGGTAGAAAGCAACTCACAGTATATTATTTTTCAATGTTTTTTTCCCACTCTGAAGACTGCTTTCCCAGAACTGATGAAGGCTAGAATGGTTTAGCTTTCCTGGGCTGAGGATTCAGAGGTGTGGGGTGGGGAGGGAGGAGGGGAGATAACTCAGCAATATTGAACCTATCAGAGACATTAAAAGGTTCTATTCTAAACAGAAAGGAAGCAGGATGCTATAGAAACAGGAAAACCATAGTTGGAAATGCAATAACGAGTTACAAGAGAATAAACATGAAGATGTAAAAAGAAAAAGGACATCAAAATAAAAAAAGGTGGGAATGGGAGAGGGGAGCAAGAAAATATAGATTTTTTTCTTTCTTTTTTTTCTTCATTATTCTTAGGATGTGTTGGAGCCTACGTGATTATCAGTCTAAAGGAAATAGGTATAGTATTGGGTTGATATAGTTGAAAAATAAGGTAACCACAAATCAAAAGCATACAATAGAGTCACAAATAAACCAAAAAGAAACAAACTCAAAATGGCTTAAAAACTTAAACATTAGACAAGACACTATAAACTTCTCACAAGAAAACATAAGCAAAACATTATTTGACATACATCTCAGCAATGTTTTCCTAGGGCAATCTAAGCAACCCAAGCAACAGAAATAAAAGCCAAAATAAATGAATGAGACCTAATTAAACTTATAAACTTTTGCACAGCAATAGAAACCATAAGCAAAACTAAAAGACAACCTATGGAATGGGAGAAAATATTTGCAAAAGATGAGACTGACCATGGCTTAATTTCTAGACTATATAAATAGTTCATACAACTTAATAAGAAAAAAATAAACAACCAAATCCAAAAATGGGCAGAACAACTAAACAAGCAATTCTCCAATGAAGACACACAAATGGCCAATAGGCATATTAAAAAAATGCTCAATGTTGCTCAATTATGAGAGAAATGCAAAGCAAAACTAGAGTAAGTTATCATCTAACACCAGTCAGAATGGCCAGTATTCAAAAATCCACAAACCATAAATGCCGGAGAGGCTGTGGAGAAAAGGGAACCCTCCTACATTGTTGATGGGAATGTAGTTTGGTGCAGCCACTGTGGAAAACAGTATGGAGATTCCTCAAAAGACAAAAAAAAAAAAAAAAAAAAAAAGACTTATCACTTGATCCAGCAATCCCACTCCTGGTCATATATCCAGAGGGAACCTTAATTCCAAAAGATACCTGCACCACAATGTTCACAGGCAGCACTGTTTGCAATGGCCAAGACATAGAAGCAACATAAACATCCACTGACAGATGACTGGATAAAGATGTGGTATTTAGATATAACAGAATATTTCTCAGTCGTAACAAAGAAGGAAATAATGCCACTTACAGCAACATGGATGGACCTGGAGATTATCACACTAAGTGAAATAAGTCAGACAAAGACAAGTATCATATGATATCACTTATATGTGGAATTTTAAAAAATGATACAAATGAAATTATTTATCAAACAAAAACAGACTCACAGACTTAGAAAACAAACTCAGGAGTTTGGGATTAACAGATACAAATTACTATATGTAAAACAGACAAACAACAAGGATTCACTGTAGAACACAGGGAACAATATTCAGTATCTTGAAACCTATAATGGAAAAGAACCTGAAAAAGAATAGACTATGTATATGTACAACTGAATCACTATGCTGTATACCTGAAACTAACAAAACAGCTGTATATCTGAAACTAACAAAACATTGTGAATCAACCATATTTCAATAAAAAAAAAAATAATGATAAGCTCTAAATACCTTTATTCAATGAAAATATTCAACACTTCCCTCTTACAAAACTTAAAATGGGAAGCTTGAGCAGGACCAAATTATACTGGATGGGCAGTTACATATCTTCTCCAGCACGTGGCCCATGCTACACACACATCGTGTTTTCCTACAGGTAAGAACAGCTCTGGCTACACAGGGAGCGAGTCCTGCTGGGAAAAGGCCTCTGTGGCAGTGGCCTCCTTGTCACCGCTCCATCTCACCAGGAGGCCAGGGTTTTCAGAGGTAAGGGGACATAGAGCTCATACACTTCAAATCGATTTCCCGAGAAAAACTATGGAAAGGCCAAATTCACCTGCAGTGTGGGAAACATGAGCAGGGCCCCTAAGCAGACTGACAAGCCCAAATTAAGATGGCCCGATTTTCAGATCGGAACCAGAACAACGACCACCTGGCTCCAGTGAAATGACCACCACCTCACCTGCAATGAACTGCTCATACTCAATGTCAGGGATGTTTATGTTGAGACATGGGAGATCAAAGAAGTCGGACTAGAGAATCTGGACCTGGTTGATGTCGGGGCTCTGCCAGTGGTAGAGGTGGCCCCAAGGGGATAGCACCAGTACCGACTCCTCCATTTTCAGCAGGGTCTTCAGGAGGAAGGTAATGTAGATGCAGACATTCCTATGGAGGCTGAAGCCCTCTGGAGGGTTGACATCACACAGAAGGTACCTGGCAGGGAGCAAAGGAGAGCGGGTCTTCAGGGACAGGCCTCTGCACAGGAATCCCGGCTTAGATAGAACAGATAGAACAGGAATCCCTGCACAGCCCATGGCCTAGACTCCAGGCACATTCAGGAGCTTCTGGTTTGTAAAGTGGAGGCACTGCCCACCCATCTCCATGTGGCCAATTACTTCGAGTCCAGGAGCAGTTGCGGAAGACATCTTGGCATCCGTCTAACACCGCTAAGCACCTGACTAGCACCTGAGCACCCGTTCTCCAGGGGCTCTCAAACTTCTTGTTCTACAGAACCCTATACACTCTTAACAATTACTGAGAACTCCAAAAGGCTGCTATTTATATGTGAGTTATATATAGTTATATATAGTTATAGTTATATATATTTATATGTGAGTTAAATCTATCAATAGGTCCTATGTTAGAAGTTAAATAAGAACTTAAAAAAAGTGTATGAATTCACTTAAAAAATTAACAACCTACTACATGTTACCATTAATACTCTTAAACAAGAAAATAAGTCTTTTTTCAAAACAAAAATCATTAGTGAGAAGAATAGCAGTGATTTTAATTTCTGCAAATCTCTTTTGGACTCGTGAGAGCTGAATTCTCCTATCTGCCTCTGCATTCCCTGTTTTGTGATATCACAGGCCAGTTCCTTCCTGGAAAACCCCACAGGAACTCGGGAGAGCAAGAGTGTGCAAAAGGCAGGTGACATCCCGGCATTTCTATGAAAATGGTCTTGCACCTCAGGGGCCTTGGATACATTTTGATAACTGCTGCCCTATCCTAGGCGAGACTTCTCTACACAAGAGCCAGGCAAGGGTCCTGGATTCTGTAATGAGTTACCGCCGCCACACCACTCCATTCTCTGTGTGTTTCCCACAACGTCCATTACTGCAGATGAGGATGTAATCCTCAACTGGGGCCTCTAATCCCAGAAGACTGCTAACTTCGAGAGGGAGGGTCCCATCTACCATCCCTACACCCCGCACAGTCTATTTTGAGTCAAGCCCTAGATAACTGCTAATCAGCACTGACCCTTGTGTCTTATTCCTGAGGTTGACTGAAGGAACCAACATCTGGATGGAACTGAAATTTCCCTGCAGATAAACAAGGCTGATAAACCACCCCATTCCAACATCTGATTCTGGGGCTCTTCAAAACCCGGGTAAGGCCCCGCTTCATCTAAGAGGGGTCCTCCTGCCTGCCCTTCCCGGGGGTTCTGGGAGGCCGCGGCCACCCAGGGCGACCCAGACTCGCGGCCCCAGCCCCAGGGCCTGAGGGGGAGGAAAGCCTGAGGCTGTGCCCCAGCCCAGTCCCCCCAGCCCAACCCGCTCCCTGGCACCACAGCCCCTCCCTGGCCACCACCCCAACCCCGATCCCACCCCGGTTCATGTCCACCGGCCTCGCCGACGGCACGGATGTACGTTTACCGTCTGTGGGACGCCGCCCCAGATAGGATGTCGGCCGCCGACTGACCAGGCCAGAACTAGTCGCCCGGCCGAGCAAGCCGCCATCCCCAGCAGCAAGCACCGCCTTGGTCCCCGGCAGCTACACACTTCCGGAGCCCGCTCCCCGCCCCAGAAGCGCACGCCGGCCCGCGCAGAGCGCGGCGCCTGTAGCCATGGCAACGCAGAGGGGCTCTCCCCTAGCGCTTGCGTCTGCGTCCTCCCAAGGCTAGACGTGCGAGGTCAGAACTTGCGGAGCCAGTGGGAGCCAGGGCGAGGCCAGGACGCGGGTGGGGGGAGGCTTATGGGGCAGCTGGGCGGGGCCGCGCGCGAGCAGAAGTTCTCACTTGCAGGTGGCGCAGGCCGGAGGCTGGGGCTTTGCTGCCACCACTGGGCGGGGCAGCAGGGCGGGGGCACCCTCACCTGTCCGTGTGCGTGGCTCAGCCTGGGCTCCGCGGCCTCCGCTTGCACCGGACGTGGACCCAGGCTACCGGTGGGCAAGATAGAGGACTGAGCGCAGGCACACACGGCTGGCCAGGTAGGGCACCTGAAGTGCAGATCCACCAGGCCCGCTGCCGGCCTTGAATTTGCGCTGCTGGGCAGTTTCCAAGAAGACAGGGTTCTGTCCCAACAGGGGAGGTAGGGCAGGGGTGCCAGATGCCGGGTTGGGTGCGGTCTCACAGGAGAGCCATTGTGAGAGGGCGCAGAGCGGCCCCTGTGAAGGCGGGGCTAGGAGTTTGGGGTATAGGGTGGGGATGGTGTGTGCCTTGCTCTGTGGTTTCCCCAAGAACCCTCACTCCAGAGCAAGGGGCTCTGCTTCCCCCACCCTTCACTGCACTCCCTGCCTTCCCCAGCACCACTGGCCCTGCCCCCGGAGTGTCCCATGAACTTTCCCCACTTTGGGCACGCCTCTGTTAGAGGTACTGAGCTCCTGGTGGCTCCAGCCCAAGGGTGAGGGGCTGTATATGACCGGTTAGGATGCCTGGATCTTTTATATGAAACCTCAGACCATAATGCTGGTGTGCACAGAGGCCCCTCAAACAGGATTGCGTGCATGGCCCTCCCCACCACACACACACAGCGCAGCTTCCACACCGGGCCAAGCCTGCCGGAGGACCGCTGGTCCCTCTCCTCCTGTCCCTGATCAAGATTGCACCGCCTACACTGCTGGGTATTTAGGGGGCCTTAGAAGAGCAGCTGGCATTTTCATGGGCAAATACTTGCTCTTTGGGGAAGATTTGAGTGCAAAAGGATGTAGGGTATGCTTTTTCTGTTGCCCTGGAACTGGTGTCTGGGATACAAATGTAAGTCAAAGAAGTTTTTAGAGAGAGCCACCAAACATGTCACAACCAAATATCACTGTTCCCCAACAAAGGCAACACCACCTGGCGGGTGGGGTGCCTGGCCTCTCTTTCTGGAGGTTGGGGATTGCAACCTCCAGTTGGGACACAGCCCGAAACAGCTCTGAACACGCTGGGAATCTCTTCTCACAAGACCTGTGGTCTCCACTGTAGGTCTGGCTCCAGAGCCCAGGGCCAGCATGGTGACTCTTCTCCCGCTGTCCATTCTGGGAGGTCTAGGTGTCCTCCACGGCCCTTCCACCACTGTTTCTTTTAGAAACACCCCCCGGATGAAATGGGTCTGAGAACAGGAGACCTGGATGCCAGCAGCCACTGCCCAGTGTGCGGCCCCAGGGAGGGGCATCTCCTCTCTGTGGGCTCTGATCTCCCCTCCTCTCTCCTCATATCCTTACCCCTCTCCTCCTTCATTTCTTGATTGATCCCTAGATAATGGTCCTTACCAGGAATGATCTGGGAGAAGTTTTATGAGTCCTTAAGAAAAAGAAAAGAAAAGAAACAAAGATATCTATACACATACTACTGAAAGTAACTTCTCTCTTTCCCAGGAAAGTCCTCTTTCCAATGTATAAGGCTAGTTGAAAGGGTGTCAACTTGCTTAACCACTCACACCTGAGCAAGTGCTACCTCTCTCTCCAGCTCCCCACAGCATCCACCTGTGGCTAATTGGACACAAGAGGGCAAGAAAGCTCTTTCCCCACGCCAGCGCCAGCGTGGCTTTGGAGGCAGTGGAGGCTGAGAGAAAGGGCCCCGCCCTGAGGCTTGGGGGGCCTCCAGCCACAGACAGAGGAACTGGGGGTTTTCAGAGCTGGCCCAGCAGGGAAACCAGGCAAGGCCTCCTGGCCTAAGTCTTCCCTGCCCAGAGAGCCCCATGAACTGCTCCGGGCCCCACTCCCCAGTCGGGCTCCCTGCAAAAAGTTACCACGGGATCCACACCTGAGAAGGAAGGAGGACCGCCCTTTGGCCTGGGGTCCCAGCAGATGTGTCTTGTGAGACCTGTGGCCACATATCTTCCTTGCCTCCCCAGGTCTCTTGAAGGGTCCGTGCTGGGCATTCTGGTGGTCAGGGACACTGGAACAACTCTAAACTCTGAAGAAGGACAGAGAGACCCTTCTGGAAGCAAGGATTCCAGGGAGACGCTTGCCCAGAACTGGCGGACTGTGTCCTGAGTAGACCCCTGGGTGGCAGTGTGGGGCTGTGGGGTCCTCTTCAGAGAAGGGAGCAGGTGTGCTTCCCGGTGGGGGGCTCTGCTTTGTTCAGTCATGTCCTCGTGTGAGACTCATTTACAAACACCTCCCAGTCCATCTAGGGGTGGTCCCAGGGGTGGGGCAGAGGAGGAGAGTGAAGGGGGCAGCCTTAGGGCCCCTGACCCACACAGGGAGCCAAGGGTCAGTGGGAACATCTTGGGAGTCGGGCGCAGGAGTGGAGGACGGGCACTAAGAACATGCCAAGTCATGCAATAAAGTGACCCGTGACCACAAGACACAGGCGGCCTTCCACCAAAGCAGGGAGATAGAAATTTAGACCCAGGCTCTGAGAAACTTGAGTGGGGCTGGAGGGCCACAGGAGCCCTGAGGAGCAGCTCTCCTAGGGGCAAAGACATTCCAATACACACATTTCTCATGGATGCTTTTTGGGGTGCAGAGTGAGTTACCAGAATCCTGAACTTAGTATGGAATCCCATCCCCTTGTTCATCACAGGTTCCTGGCAATAAATTGCTGTCATTTGTCCCTGGACATGCACAGGGGAGCTGACTGTTGTGGGGGTCACTGCAGGACTGGAAGCTTCTGGTGTGGGCTCTGTGACCACAGAAACCCAGGGGGATTTCTTAACGGGAGCAGCTGGAGACCATGCCTGCCAGGACCACCCTCATGGGATGGTCAAGGAGCCCATGGTACCAGGCCACCAAGTGACCAATTTGTAAGGCTGCCTGGGGTTTCCTGGGAGCGTGTAGATTCCTCTGGTCAGCACGTGGGCCCAGGACAGCAAGACGGTCTGCCCAAAGAGGGGCCTGCCCTTCTGATGATGGCTCCTAACACCTGCAGGGAAACTGCTCCCAGGGCTCCTGGAGGTCCATAGTGAGAGTGTCCTGCCAGCCATGTGGGGTCACCTTCCCCTGATGCAGAGGCAGAACTCTCCCCCTTGAGGTCCAGGGGACACCTGGATCAGGTCCCACCTGTGTGACCTGGACACGCAGAGCCCCAGAGCTCTGGCACAGCCTGGGGTGTGGTCGTGTTGGGGCAGGGAAGGCCCAGGGAAGGGGCTCATTCAGGGGCAGGGGCCACTCTGCAGGGATGCTGGACCTGGCAGCGATGCGGTGCTTCAGAACTCCCCTGGGCTGGGTTTCCAACCAGTGGGGTGGAAGGGCCTCTCCTTCCTGAGGTGCAGTTGCGGGAACTAGATACATCATGAATGTCAGCCCTGAAAATGGAGACTGCGCTACATCCATTCCTGGAAAGAAAAACCAGGTCCCTCCAGCCCAGGTGACTCAGAAAGTCATTCAGCAATGTTTTGGGTCCCCACTTCAGGCTTTGAATTAGAGCTGAGTGGCTCAGGAGGCTAGACCCCTGTCCGTGGCTCCAGGAGCAGGCTTTCTGCTGGGGGACAGTATCCTCACAAACACCCGTGTCTTTGTGGGACACTCCCCTCTGACCAGCTGGGAGGCAGGGTGCAGTTGTGGAAAATAGTGTTTCCATGAGCAGAGGGACACCAAGTGGTGGGGGCACAGGAGACAGTGAGAATGAGTCCCGCGGCCTTTCTGGAATCAAAAAACTGGCAAATGTGAAAAGTCGCATAATTTGTTTCATTGAACAGGCTGCTTATGTACGTTTGGAAGGCCAAGTTCAAGGACTCTCCATCCTTCCAGGACAATACCCTCAAGAGAACAGACAGAGCAGGAGATCTGGGGTTTCTCCCAGGAATGAGGCAGAACAGGGATTTCTGCTGATTTGCAAGGAGACCCCGACCACTGAGCATGGGGTTACAACCTACGTGACCGCTGACGTGTTTGGCTTGGGCTCTGGGTCTGGCCTGATCTATGTATTCTTCCAGCTGAGTTCCAGAAACTCAGAGGGTAGAATTAGAGAGGCTGCATTTGGAACCCGGTGAGGAGGTGGAGGGTCCTTTATCCTGAGTCCCCTCAGCCTAATCACTGTAGCTGAGGCCCAACACCCCTCAGGCCCCCAGGGTGGCCGTGGAGGGAGAGCAAGCCTGGCAGGTGACCCAGGGGTCCCACTGCTGTGCCCCTCCCTTGTCTTTGTTCCCTTTCACCCCAGAAGGTGTGATTGTCTCATGTCATGGTGACAAGCAATCTCCCTTCTCTGTCAGGTGGGGTCCCCACCCCCACTCAGCCTTCTCTCTGCATGGATGCTGAAGGACCAGGCTCACTTGAAGTTCTGAGGTTGAGCAGTAAGGTGGAAACAAAGAAACCAATGGAAACAAAGAAACAAGTGATTGTGGCAAAGCTCCCCACCACAGAGAAGCTGCCCTGAGTGGAAGGGAGGGTGTGGGCATGCCCATTTGTTTCCTGTCTCCCAGTGCTCTTAGCTTTCTTATTGCAGACCTGCATGGTTACAACACAATGAGCTGCAAAACTGAAAATATTTACTCTCTGGCTTTTACAGAAAAGGCTGGCCAGCTTCTGGTTCCCGTACCGGGCAAGTGATTGGAGTACCTTTCCAGTTTGGAAACATCTTGGCAGGCACAGGTTTGCAAAAGTCTTTAAGAGTAGTTACGGAGTTTTGCTTCTAAAAATTTTTTGACGGCTGTATACTTCTGAGCTGAGGTTGTGCTGTGTAATTCTGAGCTGGGATTTTCTCAAACTGTTTCTCAATTCTTATAGCGGACATCCCTAAATTCCAAGGGGAATGGGGTGTTAAGGAAGCCATGGAGTTTAGGAAAAGGATACAGAACTCATTTCTTTTTAAGCATCGATGTACCACCATCCTAGGCAGTACCGGTTCCGTGGTATTGATAGGGGAAATAAATAGCAACCAAATTTATAGAAAATAGTGGGTCTTTGGATACACAAGTTCATCTTTTGAACATTTTTGTAATGTTTGCAGTTTAAGATGACCATTCCTGAGAAACAGGCAGCCTCTTAGAATGAAATAGCATTTTCCCTGAACCATACTTAATTTTTATTTCATAGGCAGCAGGGAGGGCAATCACACATCACACACTTGGGGACCTCAAAGATAAAATGTAACTTTCTGAGAGCACACTCCCCCCATTTCCCCTGCTCTTTTCACTGTCCCATTCTCCCTGAAGGCTCTTTCGTATCTTCTGCTCATTATTCCAGTAACTCTTCCTCCTCGTTCCTCAGGTGATAAGGTTACTTTTCTACTTTGAACAAGCAAACTGAAGCCAACATAAGAGAACTTTACGAGCAACTCCCAGCACATCCGCTCGCTTTCTGATGTCTGTGACCTCACTCTCGCTGTCCCACCTCTTGTTACAGGTGACATCAAAAGCCAGTTCCTCCAAAGTCACGGGGGGGGGGTCCCATCCCTCCCATCTTCTCTGGGCTGTCACTCCCACAACCATCGTCTCTCTCACTACCTCATTTATTTTGTTCTTCTGCTAGTTGGCTCCTATCAGTATATAAAAGTCCATCCTCTTAAAAGAAACAAACAGCACTCCTTGACCCTAATTCACCCCCACCAATTGCCACCCCATGTCTTTGCAGCAAATCTTTAAGGAGTAGTTTAAACTCACTGTCTGCGTATTCTCTTGAGCCATCCCCTTTTACAGACACTCTGGCTTTTCCCCGATCCCTCGCTGTATGGAAACTGCTCTGTCAAGGCCATCAGTGACCCCACATTGCTAAATATAGAGGTCAGTTTTTAGTCTTCATCATGCGTGGTCCTTTGGCAGCATTTGACCCAACTCTCCCATCCCTCCTCCCCCTTGTTCCTGCTTTACTTGGCCTCCAGACCATCGCTCTGCTTTCTGTCCACTGGCTGGTCTTTTGTCAACGTCTGCTCTTTTTTCCGAACATTTACTGTGAATGTGCCCCGGAGTTGGGTCCTGGGTCTCTCTATCTCTCTGCTATACCTTTGGTGGAAGCAACCAGACTTGGAAATTGACATGCCATAAAATTATCGATTTGTCCAAAACTCCCTGATTTGCCCTTTCCATTTGGAACTCTCTCCCTGATACTCATGTTCTTTTTCTTTCATTCATCTTGCTTTCACATTCATACATATGTTCTACTATGTAAATAACTTTTCCAAATTTTGAATCAGTCCATACATATCATGTAAAATGCTCAGATCTCTATTATTTCCACTAAGATGCTTATTCTACCTTAGAACTTTTCTGCATTTTTGTATTTATGTGAATAAAGCAAATAGTATTTCTACAAGCCTCATAGTTAAACAGTGTGTTTGTTTGGGGCTATTACATAACATGAAATAATGATACCTCAACATAGTCCTTTTTCGTTTATTTTTATGTAACACCAAGATGAGGTTTTTGCCCTGAAGACGGGTTTTATTGAAATTTTACCTACGCTATGGACAGTCAGTTTATGTGAAAGCCCTCATTTCTCCCCTTTTCTGATACATTTTCCATTTGGCTATTATAACATATACCTTGGCATGAAATGAAATTCCAAATTAATTTACATAATACAATTAATAGATTTAAATTATATTTTTTTAATGTTAAAAAGAAAGAAAAAAAACCCCAGACTCTACCTATTAGGCATTTCTGTGGCAATATCTAATAAGAACCCTTAACCATGACATTGAAGAACTGAGCTGATTCCAGCCCCTTTCCACCTGCTCAGCCCCACCTTGTCCCATCCACTGTGGATGGAGAGGACATCACTCCCATTATCCAGGTACATATGTTGGAACCATGTTGTTTCTCTCTCTTTCTCTTACACACACACACACACAGCAAATCCAGCTTGTTAGAAAATTCTGGCTACTCTGTCTTCATTAACCACCTACTCCCTGCTCCATGCCCTCCTAGGAGCCACCTTCAGCCCCTTCCTGGACACCAAATAGCCTCCTTCTTCCATCTTTGCTTTTCTACAATCTCTCATCCACACAGAGTCAGAGGGAGCCTTTAAAATCATACATTGAGGGGGTGGGTGTAGCTCAGTGGTAGAGCGCTTGCTTAGCATGCATGAGATCCTGGGTTCAATCCCCAGCACCTTCATTAAAATAAATAAATTACCCTCCCCCCCAAAAAAACCAAAACAAAAGCATAAATTGGACTACATCACCCATCCCATCAAAACTCACTAAAAGAGTCACCATTTCATTAGGAGCCAAAGTCGTCCCAAAGTCTTCTAGGACCCAGCGTGCTCTGCCCCTCCACCCACACTCTCCCCTTCACTCTGGGGGCCTCTGTCTCCGGCTCTTCCTTCTTCCTCCGGATCTATTCTGCTTCAAGTTCATTACTCCGTGAGATCTGCCAGGATTACCTTATTCCCTCCTGCCTGCCTCCCACCCCACCACCATCACCTGAGTTTGCTCATATCACTCTTTTTTTTCCCAAGCTCTTGCTACCTCCAACATGCTGCCTGTTTCCTCTGCTAAAATTCTGAGCCCCCAGTGATGGGGAGTCATGTGTATTTTGTTGACTAATAAAGCCCAAGGGCCTTGGGAATGGGTCTAGTTACTAGATGCCCATACGTAGTAGGAGCTTATACAGAATTGCTGAATGAATGCAGAGGCCCTGGTCCAATCTGATGGACAACTTCTGTGTCCTGCTCAAAGAATAACTCTCCTTTCCTCCTGAGAGGGGGTGACCAATTCCTTGGTGATCGAAGGCAAGATCTTTTTGCTTTATGCTGTTAACATTCAGCCGGGAGACTGGGGGATCTTCATATATATTTTAAAATTTGATTCACTCTGCAGTTTGTCTTTGGTCTATGTATCCTTTTGAGAAACCGTTTATGAGTGATCATTCTTCCATCAGATTGAACAGGGTCCATGGGGAAGGACCAAGTCTGTCCCATCGGCCATCCTGTGTGTCATGTCCTGGGACCCAGTGGATGCTCAGCATGTAAGTGAGCTGACAGGAGTGAGTGAAGAGATGGGGGCATCTCCTTATTGTGGTGGCTGCTCTCTGTCCGATGCCTTGAGATTTGGGGAAGGGCTTACAAGTGTGGAGGGGTGAGGACAGGGCCTCTGTGCTCTTCCTGAGTGCCCTGGCCTTACCCATTCCCCCAGCCCCCTCTGGGCAGCCAAGCCGAGGAGCTGGGCCACCGGGGGTTGTGCTGATCACTTCACCCCAAGTCCGGGGGTAGGAGCGGCCAGCACACCTGGTTGTAGACTCTGGAGTCAGGTCCTTGGAGGAATTCCTCACTGAATGATGTTTTGGACCTTTTATTTTTCTCTATAGCCTCCAGCTGAAGAAGCAGATTGCCTTAGATACATGAAAGTTGAGGACACCTACTATCCCCATGAAGCCCAGTTGGGGCTGGGAGTCTGCTGTTTGTACAGCCGGTGGGCTCGTGTTGCTTTGGGCATCCCTGTGCCTGAATTCCTGCAGTACACTCGGTGGTAAGGATGGGGGTGCCTGGCAGGGAGGGAAGCGGTGCGGGAGACTGCACAGCTGGGGAGACGTTAACCTGGGGTGAGCGGGAGCCGGCTGATGCATGGCATCTCGGTGCAGGGAACTCTCCACACTCAGAGGGGTTCCCACTCCCGCAGAGGCCCTTTGATCAGGGTGCTGGGCTGTCAGCACAGCAGGGTCCCTTTGAGGATCATGGTGCCTTCAGGCAGTGGGAAGTGAGGGGTCCAGTGGCACTTAAATTAACTGTGCACCTGAAGCCAACCCCCATCTCTTTCAGCCTGTTTCCTAATCTGCAAAACTGGAATGATGTTAACCATCCCTGCAGGGTCGTTGATGGGCTGGGACAGACTAGACAGTCAGGAGCTGGAATTCCTCTGTCCCCTGATTGTTTTCCTTCCTTCCCACTATTTGCTCTCACAAGTTCAGCCTCTCTGTCTCTCTCTCATTCACTTGTAACTTTCTCTCCTGCTCTGTTTCATTTGATTTCCACCCTCCTCCCAATCCCCAGATGAGTGAACTTGATTTCTGTGTGTCAGTTCCAAATTCCCAGGAAAGATGCTCTGTCCCCTCTGGATTGGTTGTCCAACCCATCAGTTACAGCTAGAGGAGCGATTCCCTCTGGGACCAGCAGAGGGGCTCTGCCCAGCCCCCAGCCACCACTGTGGGAGCACATAGCTCTCCGAGGAGGAGGTACTGGCTGTGACTTGGTGTCACTAAGTGTGAATTTATGTCTCCTCTTGCCCCACCATCGTCCCCCTAAACAAAGATGAAAATTAAACACTCCCAGCATTTGTGTCATGTAACACTCAGGATGAGGGCTAAGGGGGCTGGATTCCCTGCTGCATGTAAGGGGCTACAGTGGCTCCCAAACGAGAGCCTGCGAAGGGAACAGCACTGGCCCCACCCGGCACTTATGGCGCTGAGTCTGCGTGACTTTGAGCCAGGTTTCTGACCACAGCTCGGGTCTGTTCCAACCAGTTAGTCTTTGAAACCAACCAGCTTTGGATTCCTCAATCCCTCCCTGAGGTTTTACCTGAACCACCAGCTTCTGTATCTCTGATGACAGATGATGAGGACCTTTCACGTAAGGCATTTGCACAGCCCTGTGCAGGCCTTTGTGCTGCACAGTCTGCTGGCGAGCTGACCGAGGTTGGTATTTTACTGATGTTAGAAATAGTCTGGTTTCCCGATGCACTGTTTCACTGAACAAGCAACAGAAGCCACCTCTGGCTGATAAAAGCCAAAAAGGAACTTAATGATAAGATACTGGGTGGGTGCGTGGAGTGGCCCAGACCAGAGCTGACCCGGGGGCCGTAGGAGGTGTTGGGGAGCCCCAGACACCAGGCTGGGCAGGGTGCTGCTGGGCCCCCTGCTGCCCCAGCAGGGACTCCCCTCCTCCTGACCCTCCACCTCACTCACTGCAGGTTCATGTCCCGGCAGGGCCAGGTCACACTGAAGCCACCAGCACACACCTCAATGGGGGAGTTGGCCCCGTCTCAGCTGAGGGCGTGCCTGGTGTGGGGAGAGGCCCAGTTAGAGGAAGGCGGTTCTCCTACTGTTCCGAGTTAAGGTGCAAGTCAGTGCCCGTCACTCAGGAGAGCCAGGCTGGTTGGACCTCATTGTGGTGACTAGGCCGTCTGAGTTCACTTATTGCTTTTTATGTTCGAAGGCCCTGGAGGGAGCAAAACTGGAGGTTCTAGTACTTATTTTATATTTCCCATGTACCAGGTATGGTAAGCGAGCCACTTCAGACAAGGCCCAGAACAACCACGTTATTTTTCCACGGAGCAAGTCGTGCAGTCAGGTCTCTGCAGCCGTGAAACCCATGTCCCCATCAGCTCCGTAGTTACCAGTGGAAATTATAGGGATTTATGGGACTGTGTGCTCCTGTGGGGGCTGGGATATGTGTGTTTAAATCCACATCTTCAGAAAGTCGGCTAGAACCACAGCCACTGATTGTCTGCATGGAGGCAGAGGAGGGGAGGCTTCCAGCCTCTGGTCCAGCTTGTGAGGAGCTCAGAAGTTGCTCCTTCTGTCCTGAAAACAACACCAGAGCTTAAGAAGCTGCAAACCCACTGCTCTTCTTAGATCCACCAGAAAACTGAGGGAAAAAGCTGCTCCCCACCCAGAAAGGCAGCCAGGCAGGCTTGGAGAGTCACATCTCCCAGGGCAGAACACACTGCTGTAAGACCCGCTGGGGCAGGCAGATTTCAAAGCTCCCTGTGACCATCAGGAGGCTCAGCGTGGGGAAGTCTGAGTGTGACAACTCCAGGGGGCCAGTCAGAGGGGCCCTCTGCTCTTTTACATGCATTTTACCTCCAGGACCATGCACTGTTCTCAGAGTGAAGATCAGAGAAGAACCCCTCATGCTTCCTGCCAGTAAAGGAGAAAATATCTCTATTGAAATACACCCAGAACATTCTGTTCCATTGTGGGGGGTTGTGTTTTTTTGTTTTTTTTTTTAAATGAGAAATTATTTTACCAGAGCCTAACCAACCTGGGGGAAGGGAAATCCCTTCTGTGTCACCCAAATTGGGGTGGGGGGAAAGAGACACACTTGTGGATGTCACAGCTCAGGGCACAGGCTCAATGAGAAATAATCACAGGACTACAGATGCCCTGCTGTGTCCTGGTCCCCCAATACCTTACCTCCATGTCAGTAGGGCCCCTGTATAATAACAGGAATAAAACTAAAAGAAGGAAATGTCTCAGGAGTGTCTATGGAAAACCCAAAGACAGCGGGGAGATGAAAACAAGGACACACTGTTGGCGTTAGCTTCTCACACCAATAGCTGTAGCAAACTACACACAGCCCAGCCCCAGTAGATAAACAGAAATCCTCACAGAAGAAGCTATTTATTTTGGTGCTCTTACCCAGTGCATTCCATGGTGCATCCTCGCCTAGAATTGAGTGGAAGCAAGTCCATCTCAGAAGGGACATAAGTGAAGAGGGATGGCTTTCCAGACTCTGAAGGGCAGAGAAAGCACCAGCCTGGGTGAGAGCACTGTGAGGGGTGGGGTAGGGGGTTGGCTGCCTTTTTCCCCAAATAAGGAACCTTCCTGAGGCCAGCACAGTGGGAGGGAGGGCCATGGGTTGGAAGCAGCCAGACTTCTTCCTGAGAACTGATGGGATGCCTCCAAGGGACCATTCAGGTGCCCAAACTCGGCCCTGATGGTGGGAGCCAGTGGGTTTGCCTCAGAGCCCAGGACTGAGTTGGGCGCACAGCAGGCAGGTCTTACTTGGCCAGATCCATTTCACTCCCCCAAGCCCTGTGTAAAACATGAAGCGTGGATGGCCTGGTGAGCACAGCTCTGCCCTCAAGACCAGTTTCAACTCCTCTCTTCTCGGAAAACAGCATCTCTGAGCCCGTCCTGGGTGACCTCACAGAGATCACCCTAGTGGCCCTAGCTAGTGACCGGGAACATGTACCTTCCTGCAGCCAACCCCAGACGTCCACTGATGCATCATATACTGGCAAAGATGTGAGTCCCTGTGCATTGGTCTAACAGCAGAGACTCTGCCACAGGCCCAAGAGGTGGTGTGTGGGATATGCAGGGGTGCAGGGGTGCAGGGGTGTAGGCAGTGCAAAAGTGTAAGTGGTGCCAGGGATGCAGGGGCTGTGGAGGGCGCAGGCAGTTCAGGGGATGCGGGGGTGCAGAAGTGCAGGGAGTGCAGAAGTGCAGAGAGTGGCATGGGTGCAGAGGTGCAGGGAGTGTAGGGGTGCAGGGAGGTGATCAGGTACTTGGGTAGGATCAGAAGGCAAGTGCACATCCTCGCAGTCAGCTTGACGCCGGGAGGCTGGTGCAATGGTTTGGGGCGGCGGCGGCGGCAGCAGCGGGTGGGAGGCTGCCCGGGCAAGGCGGTTGATTTCTTCTCTTCCCTGCAGCCTGGCCTGGGGGTGTCTTGGCCGCCAGAGATTCGCCAGATGTTGGACTCCAAGTAAGCTTGCTCCTGGGATGTGGGGCGGTTAGGTCAGTGGCCTTTGGCAGCGGCAGAGGGGCGGAGCGGGGCTGCCCCTGGCGAACTGGTGCAATAGCTGCCTTCTCCTGGCTGCTGGGCCTGGGAGCCGCCTCTGCTGCCCCAGGTCTCCGGACACAGCTGTGCCACTCAGCTTGCTGAGTGGGGAGTGGGGGCGGTACCATTAAGTTGCGGGGCCCATGGGGGTAGAAGGGCTGCTGCGCGGAAGCCGGTCATTTCGCTCTGCTCTCCCCCGCGGTAGAGCCTGGGGACGACCTCTGCCGCAGGAGATTTGCCTGAGGTCCGACTCCAGGTGAGCTTGCTCCTGGGCGATGGGTGCGGTGCAGTCAGGGGGCTGGTAAGTTGGTGGCTGCTGGGATAGGGAGGCTGCCTTGGGAAGCTTGTGGATTAGCTCCCATGTCTGCGCCGCGTGGCCTGCAGGCGGCCTCTGGTGCGCCAGGTCCCGGGACACCCGTGTCCCACTTTGCCTGCTGGGGGAGGGAGGCAGGGTAGTCAGGGTGCAGGGGTGGCGGGGGTCAGGGGCCTGCAGCGGGGGAGGGGGCCCATTTGCTCCCATCTTCCCCTTGGCTTGCCCTGGGGGCTGTCTCTGTTGCCCTGTGTTACGGGACACATGTATCCTAGTCAGCCTGTCCCCGGGAGGCGGGCGTGGTACGTTGGTGGTGGTGGCATTAGAGGCAGGTTTTCCTATGGAGCTGGTCCATTTTCTCCCATTTCCCCCCATGGTTTGCCCTGGGGGCGGTCCCTGTTGCCCCAAGTTCATCGGACATCCATCTCCAGGTCAGCCTGCTCCCTAGAGGAGGCCACCCTGAGGTCAGGGGGCAGGACTGGTGGCTGCTGAGGGGGGAGGGGGCTGCCTTGGGGAGCTGGTGGATTAGCTCCAGTATCCCCGATGGCCTGGTGTGGGAGCAGCCTCTCCTGCCCCAGATCACCAGACACACCTGTCCCATTCAGCCTGCTGGGAGAGGGGCGCCCTGGGCGGTGCCTTTAAGGTGCAGTGGTGGCGATGGCGGGGGTAGAGGACCTGCAGCGCAGAGCCTGTCAATTTGCTCTCCTCTTCCCCGTGGCCAATCCTGGGGGCGTCCTCTGCTGCCAAAGAAGCCGGATGCCCGTCTCCAGGTCAGCTTGCTCCTGGGAGGCCAGCGCGATTCGGTTGAGGGTTATGGGCAGCTGCGACAGCTTTCTGCCCCGCCTAATGGGGCCACTCCTTCTCCTCTCCCCTACCTGGCCTGGGGACGGCCTCTCCCGCCCAAGATTCGCCTGACACCCCACACCCGGTCAGGTTGCTCCTGGGAGGTGGGTGCGGTGAGATCAGGGGGTGGAGAGGAGAGGGAGGCTGCCCCTGGCGAGCTGGAGAATAAGCTCCCATCTCTCTGGAGGCCTGATGTGGGGGCGGCCTCTGCTGCCCCTCGTTCCCAGGTCACCCTTCTCCGGGTCATATTGCCCTGGGGGTGCGGTAGGGTGCGGGGGCGGCGGGGTGTTGGCGGGGTATGGAGCTTGCCGCTTGGGAGCTGGTGGTTTAGCTCCCATCTCCCCCGCAGCTTGGCTTGGGGCAGCCTCTGTTGCCCCAGGTTGCAAAGCACAGTTTCCCTGACAACCTAACCACCAGAGGTGGGCAGGATGTGCTGAGGGGGCGGAGGCAGCCGCCAAGGCAGCGACAGAGGGTTCTGTCCCTGGCCAGCTGGTCAATTTGTTCCCATCTCAACCTTTGCTGCCTCAGTTTTGCAGGACGCCCTTCTCCAGTTTATCCTTCTCCTGGAAGGAGGGTGCAGTGCATGCAGCCCAAGGTCTGGGCTCTCCCCTGGGGAGGGGCAGAACTCTGTTGTTCTCCTTTGTCTTTATTCTTCAGCGAAGGGGTTACTGGAACCAATTCTTAATTCTGAGAAAGTGTAGCCTGTGTTACAGAAGAGCTGCTGACCAGTGAGGTTTCTGGGTGGGTTCTCACATCAGCTGATGCCCCAGGCAGGCAGGAAAGCTATTACTCAGAGCTTGTTAGTCTGGAGTTGGGGGATGACCCCACCATCCTCACCATGCTTTTTAAAAATGTGTTACTCCCCTCTTTCCTAGGTGACATTTTAGCTTATTGGGTCACAGAGTGCTGGCACACTCATCCCTGTTCTCAAACATCTTTTAAACTTGGGTGAAGTGATAAGTGGGAGAGAAGATGATTTACTGAAAAGTAAGAATACTTAAATTCGTGTTAAAGCTACATTCTGTCAATCTTTCTCAAATGATTTTTCTCTGATTCTAAATCCACCACCTAGTAAATGTTGTACTCCTGTGTAAATCATTGATCTTCACATCACATTTGTTGAGTGGTCAATGAGATTTTTTAATTAGATTATTCCTGAAAGGAAAGGCTCAGGCTTTTGAGAATTCCTTGTCTGATGTCACCCAGGCCGTCACAGTAGAAGACAGAGCTGATATAAAAATGCCTCAGCTGCCTGAACTGCAAAGCTTCTGGGATTACTGATCCCTGAAATGCAGGTGACTCTTGATGATAATCTGGGGGATGGTTTACATGATCAGATTCTTCCAGTCCTGTAAATGGGATCCGTGGCCCCAGCCCCGGGAGAGCTGGTCATAAGGGCCATATCGTGAGGGGCGGGATGGGAAGGCAAGGTCTAAGAGCTGAAATTACTGAGATTCCACACTCGCTAAACACAGACTCAGGAGCCTGATTGTTGTCAGGTTCTGTTCTGGATTTAAGAGTGTGTTCAGACATGATTCTTGCCCTTCAGGGGTCACTGCCTGGGTGGAAGTAACCTTTCCATAAATCTGGGGAGAATGGCAATTAAGTAGATGGGCTGTTATGGTTCTTAGTGTGCCCAGGCTCGCTCTTCCAGGCATTCGTGGGACTAACAAGAGTCATGTTATTCACTCATTCACTGATTTATTACCCTTGAATTGATCATTTGTCCCAGAGTAAGTGAAACAAGGGATCAGGAACCTGAGTTTTGTCCCCTCTCCTATCACTGATTGTATCTATCAGTCGGGCGCCCTGTGTATGCATTGTGAAATGGTAGTATTTCTTGCCCAATGGGGCTGCACTGTCAGTTCTGGGAATCAGGGGAGACACGTGGGTAGGACAACACCCTGACACACATGGCAACCCCCCACCCCGTGAGACAGCATTGTCGATGCTCAGGTGACCCGATATAGACCGCGGTGCTAAACCTGAGCATGTTTAGTGATCTTGGTGGCTATGAATACAGACTACCGGTCCCTACCTCTGGAGACTGGGTGTGTGCACACCAGAATTCTGCATTTTAAGAAGCACTTTAACTAATTCTGATGAAGATGATCTGAATGTCCCACTGAGAAACACTGGGGTGCGATGCACCAATATTGAAGATTCTAAGGGAGCGATGTCTTTTCAGGATGGTCCAAGGGTCCTCACTTGACACTTTTGCCTTGGGTTTAATTGTATGTGTTCAGAAGTGATGTCTCTCACTTCCAGTGCTTGTCAGCATGCTCTGTGCAGGGATTTGCACTCAGTAGATGGCAAAAACTATGATTCTTCAGGTCACCGAGCTAGAGTGTGAGCGGTCTTTTATTTTGGTTTTCTTTATTGCAATGTAGTGTCTCCCGAGAAAGGATTCAGACTGAACAGCTTTGTGTCAGACTTTGGAAGGCCGCTGGTGCCCAAGGTGTTCTCTGGCAGGGCAATGACGAATCTAGGTCCCTCTTTCACTGCTACGTCGATGAAGTGGACCACTTGGACAAGGCCAAAGCTGGTATCCCAACCATAGCCGTTGACAGTGATATTCGGCTCCAGGAAGCCATCAGATGCAGCAGGTGGCCAGAGGAGGAGCCAAACAGGCTCATGAAATGTGACATCCCCAACTTCATCAACACGGACCAGAACTCTTCCTTTGGGGAAGATGATCTCCTGATTTTGGAACCACCGATTGTTCTAGAAAATAAGCCACTTGCCCAGACCTCACCCAAAGACTTGAATTCAGAAATGTGCTTTGTTAAGTGTCTTTCTGAAGATGTGAAGTCTGTCTTTGTATGGCAGGAAGTCCCCTTTCACAAAATTGTATGTGTTTGTGTCTGAGACAGAGAAATGGAGACAGACAGAAAGACGAAGAAGCAGAAGAGAGCCCCCTCAGAAGAGAGCTAGTTAAGGTGAGTTTTGTGCCATTAAAAACTATTTGGGGTTTTGGGGGGAACAAAGTATTTACACTGTCTCATTCTCCTCGTTGGAAACCTTGGCCCCATACTCAGTGTCAGCATCCTTGAACAGGGGTTGGCACGGTGCATTTTATCTGGCGCTGCCACTTCCACGCTCTGCCTTTAGCACGTTGCTTTGCCTCTCAGGGCTGCCACCCTTTTAACTGTAATGTGAGGAGTCTGGAGTAGGTGATCCATCCCAGCTCTGCTGTTTTGCAAATTTCTGTTTTCGTATTCGGATGAGGCTGGGATACACCCAGAGCAGTATAAACCAGGCCCTACCTCCTGTCTCTTGCTGGGGCATCCCTAAGGTCTGTGCCTTCTGCTCAACCCTTTACTGAGCCCAGCTTTTGTCAGGAGCCCAAGTGCCAACCGGGATGGCAGGAGACTTGTCTCTCGTGTTCACGGTGGCCGAAATTTCTATTCGTTGTGCTGAAACAGCTCTTCTGAGATCCTCCGGCCACCCTTGCTCAAACCTGAGGACAGCCCTACCATTCCTTTCCTAGAAGGAGGATCAATCCCTGGTGCATTTTATGACAATCCTGTACCCAGGAATGCATGGAAGTTTATCAGCTGAGCGAGGGGAAGTACCTCTGTGTCTCTGTGCCCCTGTATCTCTGTCTGCTCACAGTGCCCTGCCACCGGCTACTGAACAAGAAAAGTGTTATTCACCATGCTGTGTGTTTTGCAGATGTGTAGGTGATGGTCTTGTGGCTCATGTGTGGGCTTTGAGCTGGGATGGTGAAGGGCTTATACATACCTCATCAACATGTATTCGAGGTGGCCTGGTGCCACACAGACTTGATTCATGAAGGCTTCAAGCCTGCACACTGGTTTGGAAACAACTTGGTTTTGATCAGTCACACTGCATGCATGACTCGCTGCTAATTTCTGGGTGCTTTTTTTCATTTTAGATTTATTCACCCCGTGTCTTGCTTAAGCTGAAAAAATACTTTTATTTCACCAGAATATTCTCTGATTATTTGTTTTCACACATCCAGTTTTTTAATTCCTTTAAAAATGATTCTGTGTTTATAATGCCTCCTAATTTCTATCATCTCTAAGTTCCCAGTGGCCTGAGCCATGCACCAGATTTGATGTAAGAACTGTTCCACCAAAAGAAATCCCTTCGCCATAGTATCTTTTGAGGAAAATATTCTTTAAGACTCTACCACTAAATTGTAGAACAAAGTATGGAACATTTCCTGTAGTTAATACATGTTCATGCAAAAAGAAACTTGATATTTTCATTAAACAATGTTGATTTTAATAACTTTTACTAATGTGAATATTATCATTCATAATTTAAGTAAGCAAATAAAACCTCAGCTATTTATTATTAAGATTGAAAACTATTTACACGGTCTCTCAATTAGAAGTAGCTTTATTAGAAGACTGAAGGGTATTTAAAAGATGGAAAAATATCCATGATGACACCATTATTTTTATTAACTAAATATCAAGAACTGTGCAGGGTTAAGATTTGACCCTCTGCAAGCTGCCAAGTTAGCATGAGGTAGTTTTTGGTTGCTGCCACAAGACAGGAGACTCCCCCAGGTTCAGAGACAAAGGACTTGCTGCCAGCACAGCAGGCAGCCTGTGGTTCATGTTCATGTTGGTTCCTGAGTGCCTTTCCTATTGCTGTTGTAACAAAGGAGCAAAGACTCAGTGGCTTAAAGCAATACACATGCATCGTCTCACTGTTCTAGGGTGCAGAAGTGCAAAGTCATTATCAGTGGGCTAAAACCAACGTGTGGCCAAGGCTACCTTCCACACCGAGGCTGTTGGGATGGATTCATCTTCCTGCCTTTCCCAGCTTGCAGAGGTGCTCACACTCCTTGGCCCAGGGCCCTGTGTCACTGTGACCTCTGCTGCCACTTTACATCTCTGTCTCTGACTATATAGATATAAAGGAAGAGTCTTCTACATCTGGTATGGACCCTTTTTCAGAAATGGACATTGTGTCCCTATTTATGTGCAGATTAAAACCCCTTCCCTCCAGGGTGCGGTGGCATCAGCTCACAAGATTACCACACTGGGCTTTATGTGTCTTCTTTTATTGTCACCTGGGAACTTCTCTCTCCATAGTTAGCTCTGTGTTACTTTTGTTGTTGTATTTTACCCGGCATTACTGAAAGTTTTACTTAAAAGGGATCCTAATTAGCTCTGTTTACCTGTTTCCACAGCTGAAAGCTTCAGTTCTAGAGTATCTGTTTGATTTTTCTTAAAAATAGATTCCAGTATATGTCTCTGGTGAAAGTCTTTACCCTGTTATCTATTCTCCCATAATTTCCTTATTTTCTTGAATATATTAAAAGTATTTTATAGCCTTTATTGGTAACTTTGATGCCTTCATCACCTGGGGGTTTGCATCCTTTGTCTAATGTTTCTTATTCTCATATTATCTGTCATATAGTCTTGACATGTTGCATGTCTAGAAATTCTTTATTACATGGCAGACATTGCAAGTGAAAAATCCATATGTTATCTTCCGTGAGAGGTTTTCTACCTTCCCGTTAGGCAGACTGGGTGAGATACTGATCATGTCACACCAATCAGGCGCTGAGGTGGATCAGGACTGAAGTGTCTTTTTTCTTAAAACAGCTTTGAGGTATACTTGGCAAAATAATTTTCACACGTTTAAAGTGTACAGCTTAATACGTTTTGACATAAGTATATCCCCAAGAAACCATGACCACACTCAAGACGGTGAACATACCCATCACCCACAAAGCTTCTCTCCTGCCTTTTGTTGTCCCTCCCTCCCTCCCCATCTCTTCCCCTGGAAACCATTGATCTGCTTTCTATCACAAAATACTGGTTTGCATTTTCAAGATCCCTGTATGAATGGATTCATGCAGTATCTACTCTATGTTGTCTGACATCTTACATTCAGTGTAATTATTTTGAGAGTCATCTGTGTTGCTGTATTAATAGCTTATTTGTCTTATAGCAGAGTATTGTTTAGTGCTGAGTTTTTACTGAATAGTTTATTGTGAGCAGTGTTTGGATACACCATCATTTGTTTCTCCACTTAGGACAAAAATCTTAGAGGATTTCTGTCTTCTAAATTGTCTATTAGCCTTTTAAACCCATGATACATTATTAAAGATTAGTGGAGGGCCACAAATAAAAAGGATTCATATAATCTCACCAGACACACTGAATGTAGAAAGGCTAAGGAAGAAAATCAAAAAGTCATTCATAAGTGCCTTGAACGTTAAATTGCTCATGAAAGGAAATGTTACACAAGGTGAGTGTCACAGCCACATACATAATGCCTGAGTGGGATGGGACAAGGGGATCCTGAGATGAGACAATAGGGTGAGTAGCCTGGATTGTCCAGGCGGGCTGAATGTAATTACAGGGGTCCTTAAAATGGAGGATATTTCCCAGCTGAGTTTAAAATCAGAGGGAGGTGTAGCCATGGGGCAATGTTCAGAAAGGCTGCTGACCATGAAAATGGAGGAAGTCGTGGGGCACCAGCTAAGGAAGGTGGGTGACCTCTAGAAACTGGAAAAGAAAAAACAAGGAAACATTCTCTTCTAGACCCTCTAGAAGGAAGGAACACTGCTGTTACCTTGAATTTAGCCCAATGAGAAATGTGTTGGATCTCTGACCTCCACAGCCATAAGCTGACAAATCTGTGCTGGTTTAAGCTATTAAGCTTATGGAAATTTGTTACAGTGGTAATAGGAAAATAACATAGTGAGAGGTAGTGTAAGGGATTAAAGGTCTAGGATGGGGTGTGGAGAGAATTCTGAGATTTACACCTAAAAAACAACCAGGTGAAGTGGGAAGGTGTTTTAAGGAAGACCTACCTGGCAGGGCTGTTAAGCAGACTGTTTGGAGTGAGGAGAACATTGGAGTTAGAGGAATCAACTAAATCTCTACCAGAAAAATAAGGAATAAAATATAACAGGGCTTCAGTGTTAGTGGATGTAGGAATGGAAATGGGCAGAGAGATATAAACATTACTTTGAAATTAGCTACAGGTTTGATGACTGCATATTGGGGAGAGTTAGCCGATGTGTGGACTGAATGTTTGCATCCCCTCAAAATCCATATGTCAAAACCCCACCTCTCAGGGTGATGGTATTGGGAGGCGGGGCCTTTGGGAGGTGATTACTAGGATAAAATGAGGTCATGAGAATACAGCCCTCATGAATGGGATTAGTGCCCTTATAAAGGGCCCCAGAGTGCTTGCTTCTCTATGTTCTCTGGCCCATGAAGATAGTGGGAAGACACCCATCTTCGAGCCATGAAGGCAATTCTCTCCCAGATACATTGACCTTGAAAATCTCAGCCTCCAATCCATAAGGAATATGCTGGTTGTTTAAGCCACCCAACCCACGGTAATTTGTTACAGCATCCCAGACTGACGAAGACAGTGGAGAATGCCTCTGAGTTTGACACTGATTGCCTGGAGAATGCTGAAACCCAGGGAAGTGGGCAGCACAGACGTTTACTCATTTAATCCTGCCAACACAATAGGAGATAGAGTCTACATATTCCTCGCTACTTAAAAGGTGAGGAAAAAGAGGCACAAATAATAACAACGACAACAACAACAACAAAAATAGATTGTCCAAGATTCACACAGAACCCCCTGGAGGCAGAGTGAGAATTTATACTCATGCAAGCTGGCCCCAGAGCCCTTGCTCATAACAACTAAGTCAGATCACCTTGCTTATGTGGATCAGTTTTTTTCAACTGTGATATGAGGGTACTGTGTCCAGTATCTTATAATTTCAAAATACCTCACTGTAAGGGAATCATTAGTCGCAAGCATTACAAACCACAGAAAGCTAGACATACAAAAATAACTCTTTAGGGCAAGATAATAAATAATGTTTTTAAACATTATATGTGCTGAGCCTTTGCAATAAAATGTTTATTTATAATTCTGTCTGGCTACAGAATAACTTCATAATTCTGCATGTGGCTGGTAGTTCCCATGTTGGACAGCACGGGCCTAGAGAATTTAAATGACTTGCCCAGCCTCGCCCAGGAAGCTCTTGGTGGGATCCGAGCTATAGTCTGGGACTTTTCCTTCCTATCCAACAAGTCCCTCATGGAAGTTTAGAAGCTTCTCCTTTGGTGCCCAGCTGTTTATCCAACTTATGACATCTTGTCAGGTGTCCTATCCTGCTCCTGAACATCAGCCAGAATACACTTCTGCTCTTTTATGGCCAGGTAATAACTTCTTGCAACTTCCATTGCTTTCTTGGCATCAGTTCTTACCTGGAAGGGTAGTGGCTAGAGATGCAAATGTGTCCACATGACAGGGTTTTCATAAACATAGCAGGAGTGGTCAAGAGAAGAAAACATCAGGAAGACATGTGGAAGCAGGTCATTTAATATACCAAATGGGTACTTTCAATGTATGTTTGTGTTCCCAAGTCCAGACTTGTTCTGCTCGTGCATTACAGGCCAATAAATCAGGAGAACAGTTTTGGGGCAAGAAATAGAGACTTTAATTTGGAAAGCCAGCTGAGAAGATGGTAGACTAATGTCCTGGAGAATCATCTCCCCAAGTCAGAATTCAGGCTCTTATATTAAAAAGGGGAAGTGGGAATGCTTGGTTGTTGCAAACTTGGTGTATGAATTCTTTGTTAGAATCCTTTGTTCTTGCAGCTCTTCACCTGGGTCAGATCCGTGTAAACCTCCAACAAACAAATGTTATTTTCTATTCTGTAACTTGTTATCTTTATATGAATGCAAAAGTGTTAATATCCTTAAAAGTCAGAGCCTTGAGAATAGGGTCTCCTGTATATTTCAGGCTCTAGGCAACATTGTTTTACAAAAGGTGCAGAACCAACAAGACTAAGCCTAGGAAACAGGGCACAGGGTTAAAGTCAAAGGAACAGATCTAATATGGAGTCAGATTTGTTCTTTCCTATTTCAGTAGTGCCATGGAGAAGGCACTTTGGGCAGCTTTTTGTAGAGTCCTGGAGGCTTTCTCTCTCAGCGTCTGGGCGCCTCTATTGAAAACTCTTCATAGCTATCTGGCCTTCTGGAAAACCACTCCGCCTGTTTTGCCCTGAAGATGTGTTCTGTTTATAACTCATCCCTACACCTTGGAAAACAACTCAAGAAAAACTCAGTTGGTTTTCCACCAGCCCTGGGCAGCGGTAAGGGATAGCATGTTATTACTTTATAAAAAAAAAAAAAGAAGAATTAAAACAGCACTGGGCACATAGGAGAGAGTCAATAAATGCTTCCTGGCTTAAATCAAACATGATGGCTCAGTGATTCCATGGCTGCTGTGTTACGGAAATGACAGGCCAGCCAAGAAACAAGCACCACTCAGAGGGTTGGAGTACTCAGATTTATTATGCCGGCGGGCTCAGAGGGGCTTCTGCTCCGAAGCTCTGAGCACCTCCAAGACATGCACATGAGGTTTTATAGGGTTAATTACAAGTATGGGGCTATTAGCCAATAAGGTTCAAACAACAAAAAGCAAGGAATCAGTACACTGGAGCTTATCAATTTGGAACAGATCACATTACTGACACTTGTTGAGCTTGGATTTACGAGTTAGCTTGTTAGCCAAGTAAACTGACACTAAACTTCAGATTTATGAGTTAGCCCAGCAGAACTTAGATCAGTAAACCTACACTTATCACACTTAGATTTGTGACTTAGCTCGTTAGCCCAGCTGGGCTTTTCCTTCACAGCTGTATTTGCTGAGCTAGTTACTCCTTTGCTCCATTACACTTTTTTTTTAACTGAAAAAGAAATACATGCAGATGGTTAAAAAATTGAAACAGAGCACAAAAATACACGTGAAAGAAGTTTTCCCTCATCCTCTGTTCTTTCAGCCCTCCCTGGAGATGTCACTGTTTACAATCCTTTGTGTGCTTTTCCAGATATGCTATGCACATTCCCACCTATGTATGTAAATTCCTTTAAAGTTTTACTTATTTTTAACTTAAAGGGATTCAAATCCTCAAGTGTCTTCTGCCCCGATAATAGAAAAGAACAAATCTGACTCCATATTATATCTGTTCCTTTGACTTTAACACTGTGCTCTGTCTCCTAGGCTTCATCTTGCTTGTGAAACAATGTTGCCTAAAGCCTAAAATATACAGGAGAGCCTATTCTGAAGGCTCTGACTTTTAAGGGTATTTAACACTTTTCCATTCATATAAAGATAACATGTTGCAGAATAGAAAATAACGTTTGTTTTGCTGGAGGTTTACAGAGATTTGACCCAGGCAGATAGCTGCAAGAACAAAGGATTCTAACAACAAAGAATTCCTATACCAAGAAGTTTGCAGCAACCAAGCACTTAGGAAAGGAGCCTGCATTCTGACTTGGGGAGATGGTTTTCCAGGACATTAGTTTGTCATCTAGGTCTACAGAAACTTGCTATTCCATGCCCCAACACCTGGTCTCCCAACTTACTGGCCTGTCCTGCACTGAGGAGTATGAATTTGGACTCGGTAACACTCCTATCTACCTAGCAAGCTGGGCACTGGAACTGAGGACAGCTCTCCCACACCCAGGGACCTACTGTGAGCCCTTGATGGTTCCTCTAGGGTGGGGTGTGGTTTACTCAGTAGGGATGGGGACTATGCACCAACAATAAGGCAGTTGCTCCGTCTGGGGCTCTGATTTGTACCTCCCGCTCCCCGCCAGCCCAGCACCTGGGACAGTGGAGCTAAGGCAGAGATCCTGCCTACCTGTTTCCCAGCGTGTAAAAGGGGAATATGTACTCTTCCCAAGGTAATTCTGAGCGACAACACTTGCGGGTACTTGGTTCCCAGAGCAACAGGAAACCCAGCTCCTCGTGGGGGCAACGGGTGTGATCCCTGTAGGGGTCCTGCAGAGGCCTTGGCTGGAGGGCTGGACCAGGGAGGTAAAACTTGAGCTGTGGGTCTTGAAGGGTTAGAGAAAGGTACAGAGGCAGGACTGCTTCCTCCTTTGGGGTGCCCCCAGAGGTAAAGCTTTTTCTCTCCATCTCCACTACTACCCTTCCCTCTCCAGATCCCTCCCTTCTCTCTGCTCCTCCTGTCCATCTGTCTCCCTCCACTTTTCCCCTCCTCTCCTCCTTCTCCCATCTTCTCTCTCCCTTGCTACCTCAGCTTTTCTCAAAGAACCAAGAGGATCTCTGGCCCTCCTGTGCATGCGCAGTCGGTGCCAGCTGGACCGCGGGTTATAAGCCCCAGCTCCAAGACGGGGATCAGCCCCAAAGGCTTCTCAGCTCTGTCGCCCGGTAGGCCTTTGGCTCCTTCCCGAGGCTGGGGCCTCTGGCTGTTGAAGTGCAAGGTGGGGTCTCCCGGAAAAGCGGTCAGGCGGCTGCGGGAGGGCGGTCCGCGTGTCACAGCCCGCGAGGGCGCGAGTCAGCGTGTGTTCAGCTGAATTCCTTGGGCCAGGGCCCTCTGCCCGCGCCACCTGCCCAGGCGCCTCGGCCACACCTGTCCAGGGCCAGGTGGGCACCTGCCGCCTCTCGCCCCAGCCGGGCTCCACTCAGTCCGCTGCTGGCGTCCCCTTTCCCTCTCCCGCCCGCGAGTCCCCTCCTCCCGGGCTTCCTCTCCTCGGCAGCCGACCCGTCCCCGCCCCTAGGCGGGCTGTATCCCGGGCGGGCGGTGTCTGCGGACCCGGACGGGGGCGGGCGGCTGGGGCTGGGGCTGGCCTCCGAGCGGGGCTGCAGCCAGCGTCACCCCGCCCCCGCTTTCCCTGCCCCGCGACCCCGGGGCTGCCCTCCTCTCCCTTTTCCGCTCCCTGAGGACAAGCTCAGAGGTGTGGGCGCTGCTCCCCGGGCTGAGAGTCTCCAGCTGTAAAGCCCAGCTTCTCCTGGTGAAGTCGGGAAAAGGGAGCGCCAGTGCTGAGCGAGCTTCCGTCTCCTCCCTCAGTGTTTCTGCCCCAGGTAAGTATCTTGAACACTTTCAGGTGTTATGATGGTGGTGCTTGTTGATGTCACGTGTTTTTATAGTGAGAGGGATTACAGTGTTGAAAGCAGGGCTTTGTTCAGTTAAAAATGAATTGAAGGCATGAGGCTGGGACATCCTCCTTCCTTCCCTCTCCCAGGGTGAAACACGTGACCGCCGATTTTAGGAATACAGTTACAGTCCCTAACTAGTCCAGCCCAGCTAGAGTGTGTTAACAGGAACTGTACCACCAGAGGCATTGGAGACCTAGGGACATTGCAGTCCTAAAGAACTCCTGGCACAGTTTGGTTTGTTTCGGTTTTTTGTTTTTCTTAAATTGTGGGGCAGACTAGTTGTATAGAGTGAAAAATAATTGTCGAGAAATATTTTTTCATATAACAGCTTTATTGTGATATTGTTCACACACCATGAAGTCCATCCATTTAAATGGTACAATTCAGCAGCTTTTGCAATATTCACAGTGGTGCAACCATTATTATTCCAGAACGTTTCATCACTTCAGAAAGAACAGTGGAAATGAATGATCTATCCACCCCTCCCCAGTGGTGGTTCTAAAGAAGTTTCTTGGCTGTTCCTGATCATAAATTAACTTGTTACATTCCAGGAAAAATCTGGTGTGTATTCTAATCAGAATTGCATTGAATCTGTCTATCAAAACAGGAAGAATTAATGTCTTTATGGCTTAAACTTCTTCTATGCATGAATAAATCTGGGACCCTACCTTTTCATCTGTCTAGAGCCTGGCCCATGGGAAGTTCTCACTAATTGTTGGACTTGTGAATGATGAGATTCTATACATCATTAGTTGCAACTGTTGCCTTTCACAGGAGAGAAAAGTAACCTCAGTGAAACCAAGTAACTCTCTGATGGTGAGAAAGAGTTCAGTCAGTGCTGGAGTGATACAGTGGACTTCGTGCTTGCAACCAGAATTCCCCACCACCTACAGCTAAGGGGATTACAATTTTCTTTTATTTTTTCTTATTTTTTAAATTATTTTTTATTGAAGTGTAGTCAATTTACAATGTTAGTTTTAGGTGTACAACAGAGATTCAGTTATAAACATATTCATATGTATATACATATGTTATATATTGTTTTTAGTACAACTCATTACAAGAAATTGAATATAGTTCCCTGTGCTATATAGTAGGTCCTTGTCATGTATTTTATATTTATTAATGTGTATCTGTTAATCCCCCCTTTCCTGCCTGTTAAACACAGTTTGCTTTCTATGTCCATGAGTCCATTTCTAGCAGCACCATTTTTCCTAGTAATATATGCTGGTTGGCTGCTTTCAGTTTCAGTAATTCCATCTTATCTGTGGGCACTTTTCTTCTGGTGGGCCTTTATGTGGTTTGCACACGTGGTAATAGAGATCTGTATTTGGGAGAACTCCAGGCCTCGTGTAGTCCCTGGTACAGAGCATCCACTGAGCTGATGCTTGAACTGGGAAAAAAGCACAGTAAATGTTGGAATTTCCACTGTGGTTGAGACTTCCAGGTTTCTATAACCTGTTTAGCCCACCTCAATGTTGACTGCACCCATACTGGGTAATTTGGTGGAACTCCATGGTATGGTGATGTAGAGACAGGGTCTTGTATGCTTCTTCTCTTTCCTTTTTCTAACACTCATTCTCCTGGGCCTCCCAGATCCTCCCCCAGCAGTGCCCAGGGCTGGCTTAGTGCTGCACTCAGGCAATATATGTTAATAAGGCTCTTTCCTCATCTCTTCTGAGCCTCCGTTTCCTTCTCTGCACACTGAGACCTTAGACTAGATAAGTCCTTTTCAGTTTCTTTTAAAGCCATGTTTCCTTTGAGAAACAGAAAATGCAAATCTCTCCTCCCATTCCAACCCTTTAGATTTTGATACGTCCTCCAAGGAGTGGCATAGCTCTTTGTGGAAAACTCATGTGATTGTGATTCCAGGTGGCACAGAAAAGACTCTTCAGAGATTTATTGCAGGGAGAGGGCAGGAAAGGGTCAGTATGTCACACTTTCTAGTGCAAGGACTGGAGCGGGGGCTTGGGTTTAAATTCGGTGTCTGACGTGTCCTCTCTCTAATGTTGCACAATGTGATAAACTTCTATCCCTCAGTGTCTTCATGTGTCAAGTTGGGGTGATAATATTTTAGGGTTTTTGTGAAACATTATACACATAAGCCATTTGTGTCTCGGTAGAAACAAGACCTGCTAGGGAGTCAGGGATTTCTTTAAAAAGAAAACAAATCTTGTCCATAGCACTCTGTCTGTGTGTATTTTGAAGTTCCTGGAGGGTGAGTGTTGAAACTAAAGTCCATCGTGGGACAGGTGGCCCATGGTTCTCTGTGCCCCAGATTGCCCATTCCTCCCCAGTCCTCTTCCCCTCAGTCCAGGATGAAGTTCCCTAGTAGATTTACACAGAGTTCTTGTGGAAATGGCTTTTAATTTTATTGTTTCACCAAGAAGGGCTGCCATCATGATCTCTGTGGTCAGATTTTGGTGACCTGAAGGCTATGCAATTGGGGGGTACCATTTAATAAAAAGAAAAATATTACAAATACAAAATTAAACCTAGGGTGGTGACAGGGACACTAAGAAGTGGGGACCATTAGCTTTGTTAGCTTGAGGTGCAGTGGCCTCTGGCCACGAGGACCCATCCTTGTGCTCTGAAGTTGGAGGGACCAGTGGGTTTTGTGGGAAATTTAACTGAGTGTATCTCATGGGCTGAGCATTGTCCTATTTGTACTGTGTGTTCCTTATTTGAGAAAGTGAGCTCATTTAATCTCAATAGCCTCTTTAAAACGTTAGACTTTTAATTTTGAGATGTAATGTAGATTCCCATGTAGTCGTAAGAGATAATATGGAGAGGCCCTATGGACATTTTGCCCAATTTTCCTTAATGGTTCAATCTTGCAAAGTTCGGGTATAATTCATTACTGACTCACTAACCCTTTGCGGTTTGTGTTATTGCCCTCATTTCTATTCATGATTAAACTGGGGCTTAGAGAAGCACACAGGCCTGCTCAGGTCACCCACATGGTTAGTGTAGAGTCGGGTGGAATGTGGGCTTGGGATTTCCAGGCAGTACCGTTTTGATGGTCTGTGGCAGGGATGAGCATTCACTTTGCTTGTTTATTCATTCATTCAACAAACATTTATTGAGTAACCTCTGTGTGTCAGATGTTTTCATAGGGTTATCTGATTCTTCAGCAGTACTGAGAATCAGGTAATATTTTCTTTTTAATCTGAGAAAATTAGCTCTGGGAGGTTATAACACCCCCGAAGGAAATACAGCTCATAAACGAGGGATAGTAAATTTGTACAGTACCCCCTTTTTATGCAGGTGGTACCCTAGGCATTTTACATTTGCAAACTTCCGTAATCCAGATATATTCTTGTAAGGCAAGGATTTTTTTTTTTTTATTGAAGTATAATCAAGTTTACAATGTTGTGTCAATTGCAAGGTGTTTTTTGAATTTTGAATTAAAAAATATTTTTGAGGAGGGTAATTAGGTTTATTTATTTGTTTCATTTTTTAAAATGAGGTACTGGGGATTGAACCCAGGACCTCGTACATGCTAAGCACGTGCTCTACCACTGAACTGTACCCTCCTCCCCAAGGCAAGTTTTCTTATCCATTATTCTGCAGCTTAGGAGTTCAAATAAATTGGAGTTGAAATCCAGATCTTTTGATCCCACTGTGGTTATTTTCTTTATATTCTGCTGAAGGGGGGTGGGGAAAGCAGTTCCTTTGTTCATTTCTTTATTCAGCAGTGTTGAGCACTGACTTTGCATCAGGGTCTTGCTAGGTGCTTGGAAACAGAAAACAAGAAATGACCCTTTTATGCAGGGGCAGGAAGCCTAGACCAAAAGCTGGGTAATGTGATCCGAGCTACGGTAGCCATGTGCAGACACTGAGGACAAACTGTACCCCCAGCTTTGCTTGGGCTTCCCTTGCCTTCTGGCTGGTACACACCAGGTCACCACAACCCAGAGGGGCACACAGCCCACAGCACAGTATGTACCTCGATCTCCTCTCCCCTCTCGGCAGGTGCTGCAATATAAGCTTCCCTGACTACGTGCAGTGCACTGAGAACGACGAGATTCTCCCCGTGGTGGTCCAAGCCATGGGGATCATCTCAGAGAAGAATTTCTTTTGCATCTATAAGCGAATCTCCTTGGTGAGCCAGATCAGCCAGTGTGGCTCCAGTGGGCACTCTGTATCCACAACAGACACCACTATGCACCCGAGAATGGTTGGAGAAACTTCCAGACACACCGCAAGGTAGTGGGCCTTGTCACCATTACCGACTGCCTCTTGGCCAAGGCCTTCAAGAAGCTCCACGTGCAGAGGAGCTGTATGACACCTCGCTTAATGACTCTCAGCTCTTTGTCTTTGTGCTGCATGGGGAGGTAGCCTAGCAGATGCGCACCGACGTGGTCTTCAATCTACGAGGACTGCAGTGTGGTGGAGAAGAGGATCAAGGACTTCACTGAGTCACTCTTCATCATGCTCAAGTCCAAGTGGCTGGATGGGCCCCCAACAAGCCTGGGGACAGGATACCCCTCCTCTGCATCTTGTTTGAGAAGGAGGACTTCATGGAACTGGACACAGACAGCATGTAAGTCTTCCTGGAGCCCCGGCCGCCCTGGCTGTGTGCCGGATTGCTTCCCTACAACCAGGAAGGGATCAGCAAGGAGGAGGGCTGTCTTGTAGCCAGGGGTGGAGGGAGGTGAAGCCTGCCGGTTTACAGACATTTAAAAGTGAATCCGCCTTTGTTTCAGAGAGATCCTTTTAGAGTTAGTGTGGACACTTACTCCCGCTTTTCAGCCAGGACCCCTGGTGGGACCCCTGGTGTTGCTGTCCAATAGAGCAGCCACAGCCACTGATGCTAGGAGCGCTGGGGAGGAGGCTGGTCTGAACTGACATGTGCTGTAGGTCAAATGCACATCAGATGCTGAGACATCTAGTAAAAGGAATGTAATCTATCTTGTTACTTTCTATATTGATTACATGTCAAAATGATAGTATTTTACATACAGTAGAATAAGTAAGATCTGTTCTTAAAATCAGTTTCTTGTATTTGTTTTTTGTTTGTTTGTTTCTTCGTTTACTTTTTAAATGTGGCAACTGGGAAACTTTCTTTACATGGATCTCATTTCATTTCTGTTGGGCAGCCTGTCCTGGGACAGACTCATCCCTTTGCTTATAGATGAGATGCTCAATCCTGAGACGCAGAATGAGGCACTACTTGAGCTGGGGGTGGAGCCGGTGTCTCCTGCCTCCCAGGCCCAGCACCTGCATGGCTCAGGCCCTCTCTTCAAGCCCGAAAGCCACCATGCCAGATTAGGACATCAGTAACACCCCAGGGACTTCCGAATGAGCTCCTTACGCAGGGAAATGCTTGTCACGGAGTATGGGACAGAGCAGGGAAAGGTTCGTCCTCACTTTGTCCCTGTGATTAGGTCAAAGGCCTCACTTTGCGTAGGAAGTGCAGACGAGCTCTTCTGGGCTGCCTACACCCCCACCTTCTGCTCTGTTTCCCCGTGTATCTATCGTGCTGTCCCTCGGGCAGAAGAGTTTGAGATGCCTTTGCCAAGAGGTGGTCCCCCTTTGCTGGGGAGAGTGAGGGAAGCTCTGTCCCCCAGCCTACGGCCTTGAGTCTGGAGAGCGCTGATGGCGGTCCCACAGGTGACAGTCGGAGTACCTGGCACGTGCTGCCGGGACTGCTGTGGAGGCGGTGCTCTGTGATTCTTGAACTTACTAAAGATCAGATCCTACTTTCTGGTTGTTGGTAAGTTGGAGGAGAAGATGCCAGAGAATTGATAAAAAGAAAGTCCAGACCAGCCCTGTGAGTGAGATCCTCAGGATACCCGAGTCCCACCTGTGTGTGGTGCCTGGCGGGCTCTGGATGGATTTTCAGTTCCTCTCCGGACATGCCTTTATGGCTTAAGGAAGGGGCGAGGCATGTAGTGGCCATGATCTGTACTTGTCCTTGCAGGACCCTGAGATCTGCATGCAACCACTCCCCTTCTGCTACTTGGAGATTAGGTGGCAGGTTTAGGAGCCTGGGTACTGCTGAGGGCACAGCTGCCAGCACCATGATACACCGAGGCTGGCTCCATTCACATCACCTGTCACCTCCTGCTGAGCCCCCAGGCATTAGTCAAGGTAGGTGCATCAGTGCAACGTAAGCAGGGACCATCTTCTCCCCCTGGACAGACTGGTGGGTGAGAAGTGAAAGCCTGTAGCCCTGTCCCAGCCCCCTGGCCAGTGCCTCCTCTTTTGTCGTAGGAGGCACTGGTGACATTTTCCTCAGCAACTGCTTGGCTCTGAGTCTGCAGACCCACCAGAGAATGCCAGCTTTTTTTTGCCTTTTGAAGTCTGCCCTTGGGATTTGGAGGAGTAGCTGGATGTGTGCTTAGCCCATAGTGGTTGACACTGTCACCATTGTTTACCCAGAACCTCGTGTACCAGGCATGGCTCTCAGCATCAAAATACAGCACCGCATTAACCCTCCCTCCTAGTGGGTCTGTTTTCGTACCATAAGCGCTCAGTCAGCATCTGAACGTCACTGAGATAACGCGGCCTGTGAGCTCGGGTCAAGTAAGTTCTCCTCCAGTCACTTTTACTCCATTGTTGCTTTTACTATTCCACAGTCATTACTTTTTTAAACAATGCTTTGGTGCAGGAACAGAGCCTAATTCTCTCCTGTTACTCTTGGTGGGAGTGAGTAAAATTGTCCAGCTTGAAATGCGACCACATTTTGTAGCTCAAAAGTTGTTTACACGCATCTAGGTGAAGTTTAGGTTTGGGGCGCTGACCACGTTGGGGTCCCCCGGCAGCGCCGCTCGCTTCAGGCCCCTGCCTTCCCTGGAACAATAGGTGAGGGTGGGTCTCACCGTCCCCTCGTCCCTGTCCTCACCAAACTCACGTAAATTCTTGTAATTGCTCTCAGTTATTTTGTTCTCATGTGTTTCTAATTTTCGCTGTTCCTCTTTTCCTTTTTCTATTTCCCTTTCTATCTTGTACCGCCCTGTGAGCATGTTGTTGCGTCTGAAAAGTGGACTGTGCACACCCTGCATTGGAAATAGCGAGATTGTCCTCCGTGCTGTCCCCATCGCTTTAAAAAGCAAAAACTTAATAGTTGCCTTGATCCATATATTATCCTAGTCATCTTTTTATTTTCTAGATTTTTGGAATTTTTGCTTTGTTAGCACATCACCCACTGGTGTTTGATACCTGTTAAAATCCTTGCTTTGAGGAACCAGTTTGGTCCTCCTTATGTTTGGTGACAAATGCGCCCTTATTAAATTTGTTTGATTGTTTTGAAGAAGTGAGATGTGAATTGATTTAGGCGGCTGCTGAGGGATTTTTTTCAAGGAGTATTTAAACTTGGAATGTCAAAATCTGCAGCATCTTCCTTGATTCTGGCTTTTAGACAAACGTGCTTGGCACGCGGTTCAGGGCTGTCGCTGTGTGACGTGCGTGACGGAGCTTCCTGGCCGGCGGTCACTGGTGAGAAAGTGGCAGTCTCGGGGGTGAGCAGCTGCAGGGGATGCTGTTGGAAGAAGCAGTCACCGGTTTTTTGTTTTTTGTTTTTTCATTCACCTTCCCGGTGCCATTTACTTTACTTTGCCTTCATAGAGAGGCAGGAGCGGGTCTAAACTCCATGCCACTCTTATTTTCCCTTTACGAGGCTGGTTTTTCTGAGTATCAGAACAACATGGCCTTCTCCTAAGTAGCTGGCTCACTTGGATCTGGTGGACACAGGGACCGCTAAAGGGGACTGTAGCTTCCTCTCTGCTCCAGCCAGTGGGCATTCAGAGCCGGGTCTGTGGTTTGCCTCCAGCAGCCATGCAGTCCTCCCTGCACCAGCCTTTACTATTAACCCATGATGGCAGTAAATAGCTGACTCCGTGTCTGTTGCAGCTGACGTCCACCACTGACGGCCGTGTCGTTAGTTTGCGGTAGTGAGTCTCCAACACCCTATTCAGCTGTGAAGTGACCTTGCAATCTCACCCACACCCTGGTTCATCTCACCCGGGGGAAGGGTTTGGCCACCACCGTCATGCTGGCCATGAGGCCTTGTTTCTCCTTTCATGCTCTGGTCCAAATGTCGACACTTCATCCTTCACTGACTTGGTCTCGCTTGAGACAGGCCAGACTTTCTGAAAGAGTCCATCACATTCTCGGGGGGAACAGAACAGAAGTAAGTGTCGCAAGTAGAAGGAGTCCAGGCTGTCCGGGTTGACAAATGCAGGCTGGGATCTGTGAAGGCTGGGCTGTGCCCTGGACACAGGCCTTTCCTGTGGCTCCCGAGAGCCCAGGGGTCGGAGTGAGAACAGTCTTGCCTGGGTTCCTCCATCCTCATCTGCTCACTGGCAAGTGTGTCTGCTAACTAGGAGCTCCCCCAGACCTCGGGCCCTTCAAAGTTCAGACCATGGGAGAACCTTGAGTCCCTTCTCCTGGTCCTTGTTTGTGAGAATCCAGTAACTTCTGAGGTGACAGATGGCAGGAGATGCCTCCGCCTCCAGGAAGCACCCTTCGGAGGACTGTGACTCACTGTACCTTGCTGTGAGCTTGTAGGGTTCCGGCCGTGGTCCCTGCAGAACCAGATTTGAGATTGGCTTAGTGATGGAAATGACAAGACTGATTCCAGGGCAGGGCTGGGGGGAGGGAATAGGGGAAATTGAATGTGACCTCAAACACCTAGGTGGGTGCTTGGGCTATTACTAAATTGGGGAGTCTGCTAGGTACCTGCCAGGAATAGAAGTCCAGAGTAAATGGTGGACATGAGGCATTTTTAAGATGCCATGTGTCATCCAAGTTAGGACTTCAAAGAGGCACTCGGGTCTATGGCCCTGGGGCTCAGTTGAAGGAGCCGGACTAGAGATACACGTTGGGAGTCGTCATTCCTAGTTGGTGTTCACAGCTGTGCAGGTGGATGAGCTCATCTCAAGAGGTGCAGACTGAGGCTGAGGGGGGGCAGGGCTGTGCCTGGGTTGGAGGAAAGCCCAGACCATGCAGGTTTGGTGTGTCAGTCAGCGGCGTTTGGGATTTTCAGAGCAATGGCATTTATCCTTAAGGGTCTTGGGGGTGGGCAGGGCCACCCAGGAAGAAATCTGAATGGAGGGTTGTGGCCACGCGTGCGCGTCTGGGGATGATGCAGAGGCTGCATGTTCCAGGAGGGGAACCTCCTCGGAAGATGGAGTCGGAGTGAGGAGTGTTGAGAAGGTAGTCACACTCACCTGTGAGGGAGGGACAGAGGCCTAGGGAGTCTCCACCCTAGCGGACTCTCTTTCCCACGAACAAAAGGCCAGCAGTCAGAAGATTTGAGGTGAGAAGGAGCCAAAGTGGAGAATGGTGGTTGGACAGTTCTGGAATAGTCTCCCTGCAAAATAGAGTTTAAAAAACCCAGACTCTTAAGAACATTGATAGTGACGTTGGAGGAGATAGTTCTTTTTCTGGCCTCCTAAGGGTAAGACATGTATCCGGGGATACACAGAAGAATCGGGCATTCTGGTCCGGGGCTTGACCCTTACCAGGGGAACAGTGCAAGTTTAAAGGGGGAGAAGGGCAGCGGAGGGAAACTAGCCAGGCCCCGTGTCAGGTACCAGTCGGCCGCCCTACTTGCGTGTTGCATTCACATCCGTGCCTCCCAGGTGGGCGGTGGCAGCCCCCTTTTGCAGATTGGGAAGCCTTCTCAGAGGGGTTAAGGAATTGGTCCATTTAGCGGCTAGTAAATGCTGTAGCAGGATTCAAGCAGGGCCTTGTCAGACTTCAAGGGCATGTTCTCTCTACTAATTCCGGTACCTCCCTGTTGTACCTGGAATGGTGAATTGGGTCAGTTTTGGAGCCTTTCAGAAAAAGTACGATTTAAGTGCCTCAGGACTGTTTCACAAAGCTCAGTGTTCTTTGATGGTTCGGAAGCACCGCAGTGCTTTTCGCCCCACAGAGGTAAGGTCTTACTCCTTTGACGATGACGTGGTTGCAAATGACGTACAGGTGCAAAACCAGACTTAGCAGCTTCTGAAGGGAAACTCTCCAGTTCTCCCTTGATAGGCTTTCTTCCACGGGATGTAACCTGCTGCAGCGTAGGTCTGAGCTTTCCGTATGGAGTGAGGGTTTGATATCCAAAGTTAGCAAATAAGGGTCAGATGGAGAAAATCGACGTTAACAATTTATTTTGGGGTTTCATTAGACAAGATGCACTATCGCTTAATGGCCCATATAACGTATGTAATTGAGTACAGAACATTGCATTCCTTACTTTCTAATGAGAGCTGTCTTGCATCGTAAGGTTGTCTGCTTTGGAACTTCAGCTCAGCCAGTAGGGCACCTGTCAGTGTGTTGGTGTGATTGTATTTACACAGTGCATGTAATCTGGGCTTCCTCTGCCCCAAACACTCCAGTGCAGAATCATAGGCTGTAGCCATCACTTAGTTATACAAATACTTCTACAACTATATGATACAAAAAAAAAAAAAAACAAAGAGAGAGAGAGAGAGAGATTGCCTTTATCAAATTTCCTTTGATTTTAACTGCAAACTGTTGTTGAGCAGCTCTGGTTTCCTTTGGATATGAATATGTACATTTCTTTGCATGTAACTTGGATTTTAGACTAGAACACCAACCTCTTGCTTTCCATGAGCCACAAAAATCATAGCCAAATGACATACGTATGAAACATTTTATTCTTTTCTTCTGAGACAGAATCCTTGAATCTGGGACTTGGGCTGTGATTTTGCTTTTTGCTCTTCCCACCCCTCTTGTCATCTCACTCCTTTTTCCCACGTGGCCTCCAAGAGGTCATGGTCTCAGAGGAGCAGGTGGACAAACACCAGTTGGTCGCCAAGCAGTCCTGCTGTAGAGGGAGCCCAGCCAAGAGCTAAAGGACATCATCAGAGAGGACTTCCTTGAAGAAATGGGCTCTACATTCAGTTATGAGGACAGAGTAAGAGTCAGCCAGGAGAAGGAATCAAGAGGGTGACTCAGGTGGCAGGAGCAGCCCGGGTAGAGGCCTGGAGGCTTGTGGGGTGGGGACTCGGGGAGAGTGCACTGTGTGGTCCAGGGTGGAGGGTGCCCCTGCTTGGGAGGACACTGGAGTGGGCCTAGGGATGGAGGGCTTTGGAGGAGCTTGGTTTTTTACTAGAACTGACACAGAAGAGGCAGTGAAGGGTGTCAGCAGAAAGTGACCCTCAGGAGAGGTACTCCTGGTTTTGCTTCTGATGTTCTACAGAAAGAAGGGGTCGGGGTGGGCGAGAGCAGCTCTGCCCGTCCCTTTGAGACCCACCCCTTCATTCATTTATTCATAACACATGCAATTCTGAGTGTCCAGGGGAGAGAGGGTGGACTCACAGTAGTAAGCAAAATGTATTGCTTCTTGAGAGCTTAGCAGTGTCAGAAGTTGTCTTAGCGTAGAATGTTCTAGGAACACAGCAGGGGCACCTAACCCAAAGTGCAGAGGTTCGAGGGAAGGAAGGCTTCCTTGACAAACAGTCAAAATGAGCCTGGAGGCAAGTGGGAAGTAGCAGCAGGTCAGGGGGCACCTGAGGTCATTGGGGACCTGGGTACTGAGGTGAGGCTGGGCGAGCAGGGTCGGGGGTGGGGCTAGAACTCTACCAGGGAGCCTCTGAAGGGTTTGAAGTGGGGGTGATGTAATCAAATTTGTGCTTTGGGAAGGCTGTCCTGGCTCTGTGTGTGTGTGTGTGTGTGTGTGTGTGTGTGTGTGTGTGTGTGAAGCAGGGAAGAGGGGGAGAGTGCCACCAACTGGGAGGGTCATTAGAAGACCATTGACAGGCTGGGGGGCCACCAGTGGGAGAGGGGCGTCGGGGCTGCTTGGGGACGGCAGGGGCAGTGTGGATGCCGGATTTCCTCATGGGGAGGGCTTATTAACGGGGACCCCCTAGCGGCACCTTGTGGCTGGAAGAAAACGGATGCAGCCAGGTGGACTTTTCTCTTCTTCCCTGCCTTGTGTGATGATCTTAGCTCAGCCAACATTTGGAAGAGAAGAGCTAAGTTCCAGGGTAGCCCAGGACTTTGTTGAGCTCGTTCGAGTGAGATCTGATAGGATTTAGGTTTGTGTTGAGATCTGCATGTTCACTTAGCTAGAAACGTCCCGTCTTTTGGATTTCCATAGGGGTATTTATTCTTGATAAAGATTGCTTTCTTGGTGAGAGGAAATTTAATACAGCTGCTGTCTTTCTCAAAAAAAAAATCTTATCTTTTAAGAAATTTAATATTCAAAAGAATAGGAATATTTAAAAATGATAAAGTAAGGCTTTGGTGTAGTTTCTTTGGTTTCTGAGTTAATGTAGAGTTAGAGCCTTTGCATTACTTAATAGCACATCCTTGTCAGTATTTAAAGAGCTGTTAGTGAGCGCCCCAGGCCCCACTTCTCAAAGCATCATTAAAGCTTGCTCTGAAATAGTGAAGTCATAAAGGTCTTGTTTGCAGAAGCCAAACAGTTGGTTTATAATCTGCAGCATAGCTCCCTTTATAAAATAATAATAGGTTCAAAATTAAGAAAGTGGAAGATAATTGATTTTTTTAAAGCTGAAACATAAACTTTCTTGTGTTAATGTTGCAACTGGAAATTTCGAAAAGAAAAATCCTACTGTAATATCATCTACGTGAAATACATATATGTCTATCACGTTTGAAATGTAACTGCGCAGTGGTTTTTGAAGTCAGGACCATTCCAGCTGAGATACTGGCAGTGATGGTTGCTGGTTTTCAATGGAAGACCCTAAATTTGCCTTCTTAGCTTTATTCTTTTCTTTTCTGTTCTCTCTCTCTCTATCTTTTTTTTTTTTTTTTTTTTGTAGTGAGAGGGCTCAGTAGTGCTTTGCCAGCATGATTTTGGGGCAATTTGGGGGCAGATATCGTGCACAAGCAGTGAGATATTTCCATGCATTTTACTTTCCGGACATCACCATGGAACATGTGGGGGTTTGTGCCTGCAGGCCGGGATGCTGCAGGACTCCCTGGTCCATCACCGTTATGTCTTGGAGCTGCTCCAGTCAGTGAATGACTTTCTGTGGCTTGGAGGTAAGGTGATCTGATGCAGATGATCAGATGTGTAGTTAAAGTACTGTTACTTGAAATAAGAGAAAACCTAGAAAAAAATGGCTCTAAAATACAGGATGAGGGAGGAGAATTGGCTGAGCTGCTTGCAGTGGGGAATCTTCTCAGGTGACTCCCTCACTGTGTCTCCTGTCACTCTCCCCCACAGCCCTGCACGGCAGTCTTGCTGAAGCAAGCATGCACTTTCTCAGAAACTCGCTGAATTTCCTTGTGCCTCTGTTTGTTGGCTTTTTTTTTTTTAAAGCACATCTTGCCCTTTGCTTAAATGCCATCCCTGCCTAGTCACCTCTTACACTCATTCTTCTGGACCTCGTCCATACATAGCTGCTGAATGGATGAACAGAATGTAGTATCTCCATGTAGTGGAACATTATTCAGACGTAAGAGTGAATAAAAAAGAAAAAATAAATAAAGGGGAATATGAAAAAGGCCACCTGCTCTGGGAAGTCCACCCTGACTGCTCAACCCGCCCTTTTCCCTTTGAAACCCAATCACTTATGCTCCTCTCTACTCTTTTTGATAGTACTTACAACCCTCTAATAAACTTTAACATTTTCAAAAAAAAAAAAAGAGAGATGCTGATACCACTTCAACATGGACGAGCCTTGATAACAGCACGTTAAGTGAAAGGAAGCAGACACAAACGGCCACATATTGTTGACTTCAGTGATCTGAAATGCCCAGAATAGGCACATGCAGAGGCAGAGAGCAGGTGATGGTTGCAAGGGGCTAGGTGGAGGGGGGTTAGGGAGTGACTGCTAGTGACAGGGGTGTTCTTTTGGGTGATGAAGTGTTCTGGAAATAGATGGTGGTGAGGGCTGCACAACCGTGAGTGTGCAGAAGACTGCTGAGCGCTGTCTCTGGGAGTGCCTGTGGTTGGGGGCGGCTTTATTTTGTTCTCATCCGTGAAGAGTCATCTTGTGCTGAGGCCATTCTACTCCTGTGAGTGGTGAGGCTCAGAGACTTTGCAGAGTCATGTGTTATTTTCCCCCTTGCTGAGTGTAGGCAAAAAAGGTTTAAGCCTGAGAAAGTGCTCCATCTGCAGAAATGTCTTTCAGTTTTGCATGGTGTAAAAATCTTGAGAGCTTTTTAATCGTTGAGGACAGCCTGTGGGGGGAAACAGCCCGTGAAGCCTGGGTGAGACCTGGAAGAGCCGCGCTTCCCTCCCTGACACGGGTGGGGATTTCACCCCCGTTCAGGCAGTGAAGGGCCCAGACCCGTGAGCGGAGTTGACAATCGTGAATATTTACGTGTATCCGCTGCTTCATCTTGGATATTAATTTCAAGCTGAGTCAGTTTGTGGCGGCAGCCTCATCCTACATCAGGAATTTATAGTATCTGCTCTTTGAGGTGAAGACCTGACAGACTTGATTATTTAACAGTCTCCCTTGAATTGATATCTCAGATTCCTTTGTCAATAGTAAAACAGCAGAATTATAGACGTCCTTTAATGCCGATGTGACCTGGAGCAGGTTTAGTCTCTGTGCCTCAGTGGCCTTATCTGCGGTGGGGAAGATGATAACAGTGCTTCCCTCAGAGGGGCTGGTGAGGGGGGAGTGAGAAGCACAAAGGGAGGACTTACACGAGATGCTCATGAATGACTGAATTTAGTGCTCTCAGCCTGGTGAGGCCTCAGGGGCAGAGATGGCAGAACAGAGCATTCCTAGCCGGAGCTCGATCCGTGTTGGCAGCTGTTATGATCAGTATCACCACTGTGGGTTATCAGGCAGTTTTAAGACTTGGTAATATGAATTCATGAATAATGTTAAAAGATTAGACAACTCAGATCCGGTTTACATAGTTCTCAAGATTTCCTATGAGAAATGGATATTTTTTTCCCCATCTTAAATCTGAGTTGAGTCTCTAAAAAAATTCTGTATTCCTCCATCTTTTTGATTTAATTCTCCATTTCTTAAAAAAAAGTTTTTAAATGGAGTTACTGGTGTCTGAACTGAGGGCCTCATGCATGCTGAGCACATACTCTCTCAAGTGAGGTATAATCTCCCCCCTGATTTTTTTTAAACTTTACTTTCTTAGTATTCAGAGGTTAGAGGCCTCTAATTCTTTTTCTGGAGACTTGTCCATGAACCTGTAAATCTATAATTAGTGGACAAAATTTGGTTTATTAAAAAATTCAATAGAACATTCTGCAATCCATTCAAAAGGAAATGCTCATTGACATAAAATGTTTCTCCTTTATGGTGATTTCTAATTTTTTGGTCTGCCTTAACTTATTAAAAGTAATCCTCATCATCATAATGACCAAGCTTGCTCTGAGTGGACACCTACCTAAGGCTAAAATGCTTTCCTCATGTTTTACTTCATAGCAGGTGTTTGAGGGTAGGTATCAGTGTCTCCTTTTTTGCAGCTGAGGGATTGAGAGATGGGGCAGCTTGTCCAAATCTCACAGCAGCTGGCGCTGGCAGGACTCAGGGCTGGAACCCAGGCTGCACAGGATGCATTCTCAATTGCTCCTCTGATCAGCCCCACGTTGAGTGGTTTCCCGAACTCCTGTGAGTCCATAAATGACCGATTTTAGCGATCTCAGCTTGATGAAGCCTTCAAAGGAGAGACACCAGTGAGAATGTGAGACAGAGTGGCATAAATTAAATTGTACATTTTCACAAATGTTGCATTCTCAGGCAATGACTTAAAAAGTTTATATTTTTTTATTTTAGTGCTCTGTAAACACTAAAAACAAAACATTAAAAATGATTATAGTGCAAAATAGGAGTGGGCTTTGAAAGTCCAACCATTGCTAATGATGTTGCTTGTTTTTCTCTAGTGGTGCTTATTGACAGAAAAATTTACAAAGACTGAATTGGTTCTATGTAGTCTTAGTATGGAGGAAAGTTTTGTCAGTGAATATTGTAAGTAAAATCTTTACTCTTTTCTTTCCTGATGATGAATATGTAAGTTGTTTTCATGGCTTAAGTACATTTCCTCATTTGTGAAATTTGAGTGATGCCGTTTACCTTGTTTGACTGTGAGATGTAGACGCCTTGTATACGAAGCACCCAAGAGCTGCTTAGTAAAAATATGCTGTCACAAGGACAGATAGTTTAGAAGGATCAACTCTGAATACTAAAGAGGGTGGCTTGTTTCTGATGCATATTCAATATGCATATATATGAATATATGAATATGGCTTAAAGTAACAAGGATTCAGGGTTTTGTGTGTGTGTGTGCAGTATGAAGGTTTAATGAAATCTGTATCATTCTAGTGAGACAGGGACTAGTTAAATCACCTTAAGCAGACGGCCTTGAAGATTATTTACACAGAATGTGTGTTGTTACAACTCAGAATTCATGTTGCCGTGTAACCATCCACTCAGACATTTAAATTCGTAGAAATCTGACCAGAACTATTAAGTTTAGAAAAATCCACATTGATCATTTTCAGGGAATAAGCTTCTTTCTTTTGTGATTAAAGAAATTTTGATTTATTTTTCTGCACTGCTTAATAGGTTTTAAAATATCAAAACATTGATTTGACATGTCACTTTTTTTAATAGAATAAAGCTCATGCTGTTTTAATGTGCAAATAAATGTTTTTGTATTTCAATACACTTGTATGATTTCCTGGCTCTTTGAGAAGTATTTTGCAAGATACTTAGATTACCTACTGTTGGAAAAATACAGACGTGACTTTTATGAATATAGGCCTAGTACAGATCTGTTGGTTTTTGCTACAGTGCAAGACATGAGGCCTAGGAGAGAGAGCTTTGCTGCTGATTGCCAGGAGGACAGATCCCAGATCTCAGTCTCCCCTCCTGTAAAATGAAGTGGCTGGACTGGATTCTTTCCTCTTCTAAGATGAGTTTCCATGAGCCTGTGTCTTTTGTTTATATTCAGGAGTATTAGCAATGTCAGATTAAATACTGAATACCCCTCCCTTCCCCGAAGCAAAGTGCAGTATGTGCTACATAAGCTTTTAGTTATCTGATTCTTGTTTCTGATTCAACAGGCAATTTTTGTGTTGCATCTTTCCCGGCAACCTGGAAGGTCTTTTTAGCCATAGGAGGCGCTGTTGCACCTTCATACAGTCTTAATTTTCCTGTTTGTAAAAGAAGGCTTAACAAATATTTTTTTGCTTTGATTCCTTTGCTTAGTGCTTCAGAATAGCACAATGTCCATTATGTCTGTCTACCTGGAAAAATTATTCTGCTTATATCTTAGTTTTATTCTGTCATCTCGCTGTGAACATTTCAGACTTGCTGTGCAAACAATGGCAAAATCGGTCTTTTATTCCAGTGTTAGCAACCAGTGAGCCGGGATTTTATAAAGCAGCTAGAAGCGGCCTCTGGAGCACCTTAAAGCTGAAAAGTGTACTGAGTTCCCTGAGTATTGACCCAGCCGCTGTGTGTCATTTGGTGGGAGGTGATTTTGTACATATAAGAAGGGGTGTAGTGTTTTGACTTGGGTTTGCGTGCACGCGCTGCCACTGAGCCACGTGAGCCTGAGTCAGTTTGTTCTGAGTTTCTCCCTCGTCTGTGAGATGGGGATGCTCGTATCTGCTTTGCAGAATTGTGAGAATTAGAAATTATGTAAAGTGTTTAGCACAGTGGGAATGTCAAAGGGCTCATAAAGTTTAGCTCCTGTTTTGTATGAAGCCATCATTTTACAGTCTTTGGCAATTACTAAGAAACAGGAAAATAAGAAAAGCTGGTTTTATGATGAAAGATATTTGAGGAGGTTCCATAGTTCCTATACCCATAATTTAGCATCAGCAGAGTCAGGACCGTTACACAGTCGCCCTGAACCAATGTTAAGCCACAGAATTTTTTGTTACTTCATATATATTGGGGCTTAAGGGGACCCAATACTTATACACATGTTTTCTCCAGCAGCCAACTGAGAGATGACACAGAAGAACAGACAGGCGATAAATGTCTCCTTTATTACTGATGAAGCCACGTTCTCCATGAAATTCAGGGCTGTGGGAAAATGCGTGTCATGATACTGTGTCCCAGAATTAGAGACTCACGCAGTCCCAGTTAGCTCTGGGCCACAGCGAGCCTTCCCTTAAGATGATCTGCCCCATCCTGCACAGGGCTGCCCTGCCATGGAGCTGAGCATCCCGGGTGCTTCCCAAGGGTGGCCAACACTGGAGGGAAAGGAAAGGTTTCATATGCCCTGCTTGTCTCTCCGGACTCACACCTCAATCTGTTATTGTGAGGAGTGCTAGCCGTTGGCCAGGGGTCAGGGGTGTGAAGGGGGAAGCACTCTCCATGGACCAGAGGAGTGTGGAGGAGGCATCCCTTCTCTCAGTTTAAACAGGTGGTGGGATGCAAGAGAAGGGTGCTCCCCAAGAGTTTATAAGAGGGGAAATAAGGATTTCCTTTGGGACTCAGACTAGCCATGAAACACAGAAGATGATTAGTAGGGAGACTTGTAAATCACTTTCTTATTAAATTCACATTTGTTGAGCACCAAAAATGTGCTACATTCTTTTCTGAGCGTTTTACAGAAATGAATCCTTCAATCTTCACAACAAGTGAGTAAGGGAGATTTGATTGTTATCCCAGGTTTACAATGTGGAAATTGAGGCACGGAGAGAGTAAGTAAGTTGGCCAAGGTCACAGAGCTAGTAAGTGGCAGAGCTGGTATTTAAACCCTGGCTGTCTGGTTTCCAGGCTCCCAGGGATGGGCTTTGGGTGTTTAGAGGTATCTGCATCCCTGGATCTCTGTACCTCTGTGCATCACTTAGCCCAGAAAGGACAGGGAAAGGAGAGTTACACAGGTGCTCACAGTCGTGTCTCAGCCACTGTCCACGGACAGTGCACCGTGATTGGCGTTAAATGTCTTCTGGGCAGCAGATCTGTTCGTATAACAGAAATTTAGTCCATTGAGTTAATCTAGAAACCCTTCCTGCTCTGCTTCTGTCCATGGTTGCCATGTGACTGCCTGCCCGTGATTGGGCCGTTGAGGAGAATCTGTACTCATAGTTGAACTCTGATATTTCAGTCTGGTTCGTAGTTTCACATCTCCTGTTACATTAATAAATTCAATTTCTGGTTTTCTTGCATCAGTCTCTCATGAGTTTGGTTAATGTGACATCAGTCCATGGGAGCCCAGGGTTGCTGACGGTATATTTTCTGAGCACGTTGTGGCACTTCTACCCGTGCGGACCTGGGTGGAAGATTTCCGCCTTCCGCACTGATTTCCCCGAACAGCAGGGTCCTCTCCCACCCCCGGATGTGAGGCTGGGAGCTCTCAGAGTAGGCCAGTCAGAGGCCAAGTCCACCAATCAGAAAATGATGAAGTCCTTGGAAGTGGGTTTAATAGAAAAAAAGGGCTTCCAGGTAGTCCGATGGGCTGTTCGAGTCCATTTGGTGAAAAGCTATCCACTGTTTCTGGTTGAGCTGCTTCTTTGCTGTTGAAAAGTCTGGATTACATGGAGGGATTTTAAAAAGCAGAAAGGTGTGATTTCATGTGGTACATCCACACCGGTGAGAAGTGATGGATGACCGCCTGTGTGAGGCATAGACAGAGTCTTACAAACTTCATAAAACAGCTTTAAAAGCTCTGCCATCTGAGTGCACTTCATATGGGGTCCAATTCATGACTGGGCATGCTGAGAGGGCAAATAATTGATAATGGCAGAAAGGACACGGAGGCATCAAAAAGGTCTCAGTCATGTTCCCTGTTTAAAGGATGTGGCACAATGTAATATATTTGAGCTGGTTCTTCACTGAACAGTTTTGAGTGTTTTCTGGGACTCCCCAGTGCACCAAGGTTCCGTGCAGCTGGGTGTCCCCTCAGTGCAGCTCTGTCAGCGCTCATCCTGGGCTGACGTGGTGTCACGGGGAGCAGGACGGTCAGCGTCCCCGGCTCCTCCGAGCTCCGTTTCTTCATCCGCAATGCTGGGTTTCTCTTCGGTGTCTACTTAGTAGGGTTGCTGAGAATCACACGTGATGGTTGTCAGGGGCGATTTGTGGTTGTCTCTGTGATTGTCATATAGTGAATATTTGATAGAAACTCTTGTTTTTTATTAAAATTATGGCTCCTAGATTGCAGTGGTTTTTAGTCTGCATTTACTCTTTTTATAAATTTATTCTTATTTTTAAATAAGCACTTATTTTTATTTATTTTTATGAAGGTACTGGGGACTGAAGCCAGCACATTGTGCATGCTAAGCAGGTGTTCTACAACTGAGTAATACAGACCCTCCTTGTCTGAACTTAAAAATAAATATTTCAATACACAAAATAGCTCTTAAACACCATCATGGGACCTATTTTCTGTATAGACAATTGAATACATATGCTATTTCAATAAGAATAAATGTTGTTGGGACATACTTTCTGAATCTGTTTACGTGTTTAAAAACGATCATAGGTAGTGATAAACACGAGTCTTGGATCCACTACTTAGGGTCTGTTTTGCCATCATGGGAAATTATATTCTACAGAGAAGGCTAATTGGGTCTCGTTGATATTTGGATGATTTAGCAGATGATGAAGGCTTTCAAAAGCTGACAGTTTTGTATTTTAAACTAACTACAAAGTTATCTTCTATAAATTGGAAGTCCTCAGCTTGTGAATTGCCCAGTAATTCAGTGTGTACATGTCTGTGTCTCTGTGAACGTGTGTGTGTGTGTGTGTGTGATTTCAGGAAGGTAGAAATAAGTTCCATATAGCCTTCTGATACCTTTCTCTTCCAGTTCAAGGTGTAGGCATATATTTATACAAATAAATTGATACTCTTTTGTCATTTGGCATATTGGTGGGAATAAAAGGTTCTCATACTTGTTTCAGAAGGGTTGGGGAGAATGAGCTTAGAAAATAGGAGGAGATAGAGGCAGGAAGGTTCTTTACTCTTTGTGCAGGATGAGAAACAGTAGCTTTTCTTTTTTCTACTAAAGCAAACTGGCACTGAATTGTAACATACTATTACTCAGAATTGCTTTTCTGATCAGATACGAGTGCCTCAGATTTTTCAAGGCAACATGAATGATGAAATGTGTTTTAGCAGTTATCTTTAAATGTAGTTTTATTTTTTAAGTAAAAGGCTATAGCCTGTTCTTTCTTCCAGCGTTACAAGAAGTTCCCATTGATCCAGGTACATGATAATTGTGCTTAGTTTCTTCGGGTTATTGTTTTTTTTTTTTAAGTGCTTGTTTCATTGTGGTGTGAATGAATGTTTAAAATTTCTGGATTTTGATGTTTAGAACATGCTGATTTATCAGAACTGTTAAAAACCTGATTGTTGTTTGGTCCTCGTTTGGTGGGGCAACCTATTGATTTCTGTTGTCTGTTAAAGAGGGAAATTCTTCCTCTAGCCTGTAGATCATTAAGTGAATGGTTTGCAGTGTGCCTTTAAAATTCTTTGAATGCATTGAGCATGTTTGTCCAGTGAATTTTGAATTGACTCATAGTAATGACTTTGTTTGATTCTGTGGCTTTTGCTCCTCTCCACATGAATTTGAATTCTCTGTTGCATTTTGTATACGTGTTCTTAACAGGGGAAGAAATTTTGCATTTTTTACATAGGTGGGTTTTCCTATCCCCTCTGAATGCCTTCTGTAATTGATACAGCGAAAATCTGTTATTGCAGTGCTTAATTATTTCATAAACTATTTTTTGGCTTAATCAGAAACAATGACAAAGAATGATAATAAAAAACATGAAAACCTTCCTTCCTTTGAAGAATAGAAATGAGGTGGTCAGGCTCACGCGTGCTTTGTACCTGACACCCTTACTTTCATGTCATTGTGTATCATGATTCGGAGATGGAGTTGCTTCAGGTTTGTAGATTTTTGTTTTAACATTTGTGTTGAATTCATTCTCTAGGCTGATGTTTCCTGTTGCGTTTGTGGAAAGTGTAGATGAAGGGAAACAGATGCTACGTTTTGTATTCAGGAGGCCTGAGTTGCTGAAGAGAATAGAGTAGAGGGTGGGCTGAGGAACAGAGTGACACTCCCTCACCTCCAGGCTGAAATTGATGAACAATGAAATCAATTAGGTGTATCGGTATTTATTTGACCAATAGAAGTCAGAGGGCCCAGACTGTCTAGTTATGCGCAATGGAAAGTACTGAATTCACCTGCAGAATTAGGTGATTTACCAAGTAGAAGCAGCTTAGAGCAATCAGAAAAATCAGTTCTATGATGAGATATAAAAAGAATATAATATCTATTATTTCTGAAACTTTTCTATGTTAAGTTGTGTAGAGCTAAAATTAAGTTCCAAGCACCAGGAGTTAAGAGTCTGGGTGGTTCTGTGGGATCGTTATTCAGGGATGTGTCTAGACCCTGCTGGAATGGCCGAAGCTGGCAGGAAAAGACCCAGAGCCAGGATTTGTCATCCTAGGGTGTCCTCCATAATGGTTCCATGTGATAGCCCATGATTGGGTTAACAAATTTAACAGACACCAGACGCATGTCAACCTTAAGAAGAAAAAGTGTGCTTAGTAACTGCTTTCAAGCAAGCACCTGTGCATCCTCACTCCTGTCTCCTTGCCATAAAAAGCAGAGACAATGCCTTGCTTGCATATTTGAGGTTTTAGATAGCACTCTGTTCATTGCACAGCAATGACCCAGGCCCTCAGCTATAAATGCTGGGCGTGCGTGCTGTTAGATAGTCTATTATCCCCAAAACACGGACCTGGCTGGACTGGTGGTCTGCTTTGTAATGAATATCTAAAGAATTTATCTTGTTCCCCTCTCCCCATGACTCCCCTAAAGGTAAACTAAGCCTTTTTACTCATTGTGGATTCTACAATCTCTGTCTCATCCTGTCTTTCCCCAAGTTCCTGTTTACTATCACACAACTGTTAAAGACTATTTTCTTTGATTATACACAATAAATATGGGAGCATTTGAGAGGCTCTTGGAGTTGGCTCCCTACTCCCTCTCGCTTTCTTTCCTTTTTCCACAGTCTTGAGTCATTCATTCCATGTCGGTAAGACTTCTGCCAGCCAGAACCCACAGTTCCAGGTGAGAAGGATGCAGACTTTATCTCTCCTACCCGAGGGAGAGAGAGAAGAGAATTGAGATCTGCTCCCCCGTGGTCCCTTCCTGCCCCAGGGCCACTCCAGTTCACCTGCAGCCTTCTGGCCTCTGCTCTCAGGGCCTCTGTCCCAAGACTGACATCAGCCTTTTTTTCCCTTGTCAATATTTCCTGTGCCTTTCAGAAGTTGGTCTCTTCTCTGCAATTCCACCCTGGCAGATGTGATGGTGGTCAGCGTGCTGGTGGGCAGTCATTTGGGGACTCCCAGGAGCCATTCTGATTCTCCTGAGTCTCTCATTCGGGGTTACAAAACTGTCGAGAACCGGAGGAAGCCCATTCACGTGAGGTCAACACAGTATTACATCACTTTCATTTTATTTTTGAATTTTCAGTGGAGAAATTATTTGTAGCAAACTGTTCCAGATTTTCGGCCGCCTGCTTTCCTCACCACTATTTCCTTGTTGGCTCTGGTGCTTGTTTAAAGAACCAGGTTTCTTCTCTGGTCATTTCTAGCAGCTGGGCTTGCCGAATCCTTGATCTGCATTTGAAGCAGAATGCTTCTTCGTGATGTCAAACTGATTTTCCTTGTCATGTCTTAATATTTTGTGTACACTCAGCAACTGTTTCAAGTGAAATGCTCTTGTCCAATTTCGGTTAACTCACATTTGCTGAACTCCTGCTTTCATGCTGAGGGCAGTTTCTTCTTCCTGTAATAAAATTTAGCAATTTGCATTTACTATGGGAAGGTACTGGCCCGAGGTGCTTTCGTTCTTAACAGTTTTAATAACAATTCACCCATTAAAATGTACAGTGGTTTTTACTCTATGCCCAGAATTGTGCATCCCATTCAATCTTAGAACATTTTCATCCCCCCAACAGGAAGCTCCTTACGCATAAGCAGACATCCCCATCTTCCCCATCCTCCCACAGCCCCAGGGAGCCACTTTTCTCTCTCTGTGGGTTTGCCTCTGCTGGAAATTTCATGTAAATCGAGTTACTTCATGTAAGTGGAAGCATCTATTGTGACTGACTTCTTTCACACTGAGTAACGTTTTCAATATTTGTCCACGTTGTGGCCTGGGTCAGTACTCTATGCTTTGCTATTGCTGAATAATATTCCTCTGTATGGCTGGGCCCCTCTGTTTACCCATTCATCACGTGATAGACATTTGTGTTGTTTCTGCTTTTTGGCTGTGATGAGTAATGGCACCGTGAATATTCCTGTAGGAGTTTTTATGTGAACATTTGTTTTCAGTTCTCTTACGTGTGTGCCCAGGAAGCAAAATTGCCTGGTTATTCAGAAACCAAATGTTCAACTCTCTAAGGACCTGCCAGGCGTTTTTCCAAAGTGGCCAGGCTGTGTTACATCCTCACCAGCAACGGCTGCGACCTCTGCATCTTCTGTGTCCTCATTAGTGCTTGTTACTCTTTTTTTGATTATAACCTATTGTAGTGAGTGTGAAGCGGTTTCTCCTAGTGGTTTTGACTTGATTTCCCTTACAGCTAATGATATTGAACATCGTTTCGTTGTGCTTATTGGCCATTTGTATATTTTCCTTGAAAATGTTTTTCAGATCCTCTATTCATTTTTTAATTGAGTTGCCTTTTTATTGTTGAGTTGTAGGAGGTTCTTTTTTTTTTTTTTTTTTTTTTTTTTGGTAGATACAAATTCCTTATCAGATAAATGATTTGAAAAAATTTCTGCTGTGTGTTGTTTTTTCACTTTCTGGATGGTGTCCTTTGAAGCAAAGTTTTAAAATTTGATGAACTCCAATTTATCTCTGTTTTCTTTTTCCTTGTGCTTTTGGGGTAATATTTAATATCTGAGGTATTTTATTTAAACTTTTATATATAAAATAACTTAATTATTAGGACCGTTCTAGGAGACGGGTGCTGTTGTTGTCCCCAGTCTATGGATAGGAGACTGGGATGCAGAAAATTTCACTGACTTATCAGTGTCAAAGCTACCCAGTGCTGTGGGAGTTCAGACCCTCATGTTTGTCCCCAGCATCTGTGCTCTTCACCACCATGCTCCACTCCTTCCTGGAATCGTTAATGAAAAAGTCTTTACTTTTTTGATTTCTTGTTAGTTTTTGTTTTTCTCATTGGGGCCTCATCTCCTCATTTTCCTTAAAGAGATCAGTGTAGGTTTATTTTAGGTCTCATGTAGGCAGAAGCATTGCTATCAGTTAACTTCTTTATTACTCACTCCCCAGTGATGGCTGTTGCTAATTGACCTAATGAAGTCTTGCTTTAGTCTTTCCTTCTCATGACACTAACAACAGAGTCATGACTTACAGAATGCTTAAAGAAGAAAGTACTTGATTGATTTTATTTTGCTACCCAATCAAACCAATCAAATAAAAACCCCAGAGTTGACACAGACGGTAAGCCCTCCAGAATAGGGTCACTGTCTTCCTTGTGTTTCATTTGTTTGGTCACAGTGTCTGGATAGTGCCTTGCTGTCCAGCAGTTTTGTTAGGATACAGTGCTCGTGAATCATTGTAAGGACAGAATTTTGACAACAGACTGTGCTGTTCATTTCACGAGGGAAAAGTTAATATAGAAATACTGCTCAGATCTATTTTAAAATTAAGCTTGGAATTTTGAGAAGAGTTCAAGAAACCATACAAAGATCTTTTTCACTAATTTTAGATCTATCTTAGACACATTATGGTTACATAGCAGAGTACCTTATCAAGTAGATTTGACAAGAGGTGTGTATTATTGATTATTTGTTTTAGTTGAAATATTCTACCTGGGATAAAATATTCAGTGCCCATAAATGAACAAATATGTTTGTATTTCTATGCAACATGGGAGCAGACTTCATATGTTTCTATATAATATATATGACTGTGTGTTTTAATCTGTCTTTCAGTGTTTTTATAGTTTTTCAGCAATGTTGTAACTTTAGAATTCTTCTAAGAAAATCACCCCAGATTCTAGTGCAGTTTGTACTGTGTATCCTGTCTTATGCATGGGATTCCACTGTCCCCACAGGGAGGAATTTCCTCTTCTATTGAGTTAGTATCAGAGTTAAAGGAACTGTGATTTCTAGGCCTTTGCTCTCCATGTGTTTGCAGTTGGCTGTCAATCGCGATTTTCCCTTTCTTGAGTTTTCATTGTTCAATTAGAATTTTTGAAAATAACTATTAATATGTTGCATCGGTCTCCCTAGAAACTTGATGTGTTTGTGCTTTTCAGTTTTCAATTTATGAAAAATGTAAATACACACTTGTTTTTAAGTAGTCCTTTTTCACTAGATATTTGGTTACCTCTTTATAGTTAAAATATTTTTTTCCCAATGAATGAATCGGTGTGCATGTTTTAAAAGATACCTTACTTTTTATTTTTCTTATTGTAACAGTTATATTCATTGTAGAGAATTTAGAAAATACGGATAAACACAGTAATAACTTCACAATGGCCTCTAATCTCACCTAGACATACAGTTGTAAGGTTTGAAATTGAGAATTACAAGTCCTCTCACATTGTTCTTCTTTTTCAAGTACGTTTTGGTTACTGAGACCCTCGAATTCCCATATGAATTGTAGCAGCAGCTAGTCAGTTTCTGCAGAGGAGCCCGCAGGGATTGTGATCGAGACCACGTTGAATATACGGATCGTTCTGGGGAGCACTGCCATTCCAAGAGCGCTGTCTTCTGATCCAGCAATGTGCGTGGTTTGTCTGTCCAGGTATTTAGGTTTTGTTTAATTTTTTTTTTAACAATGCTTTGAGTTTACAGAGTTATTTTACTTTTTTTTTTTTTTGCCTTTATACTGAGGACAAGTGTGCCAGGTACCGGGATCAGAAGTGTATTTGAGCCCCGCCACTTGCTGCCACCATGGTCGCTGCGCTCTTGCTTCACCCGCTCTACAATCTTGCACAGAATAGGACCTCAGTAACTCTCTCTCTCGAATGATTATATGCTTGTTGGATGATGCTTGAGAGTCCGTGTGATGATTTTTTTTCCCCAGCCTTTCCCCACTTCTTTACTATGCCCTTTCTCTTCCTTTCCTCCAGCCTGGGTTTCAGTTTACCTGTGGCATTGATTTTTCTTGTCTGTAGACACTTCCTTTCACTGGTTCACGATAATTTTACATGTGGGCTGTGGAAACTTGCTAGATGTCAAGAAAGAGCCAATCCATTGCATGCTAGTATTTTTAGAGTGCATTATTGTTTTATCGATTGAAATTAAATCAGGGTGACCCCCTGAGCCCTCCCGTGAGCTGTTTTTGCCTTCCTACAGGTGATAATGCTCTGGTTGCTGAATGTGCCCTTTCCCCAGACTTGGTTTTGGAGTTAAGTCACCATCAGTGGAGCCCTCTCTTTAAAAGATGAAGAAAACATTTGCTCCTTCTCCCTGGTTGGGGACTTGGATGAGATGAGGTAACAGATAAAGAATGGAGCCCCACCTCATTCTAACACCCGCTCGTTCCGTTCCTTTCTCCACGGAAAAAGAGTACAATTCAACACTATAAAGATTGATTGTGAGCAAATGAGATAGACAGGACAACCGATCATTTATTAAATATACTTTCATGCCAGAAACAAATGTATTATACACACAAAAAGCACACAAAGCACGGTAGTACCGTGATTACAAACGTGGGTCCGAGTTCGAGTCCTGCTCTGGAGTGACCAGTCCTGTGAGATGGAGAACTGGTAGGTCGGCTTAGCCTCTCCCGGGCTTGTTTTCTGTCCTGCAGAGATGGGGCTCGCTAGGCGTCCCTCCCCCGTAGAGGTGCTGTAGGGTGCAAATGATGCGCGTGGGCAGCCCGAGCACAGCTGCTCGTTCCTCGTAAGTGCAGGAGAGCATAGCTTTTGTGGTGAAGGCTTTATAACAGCCCCGTGTAGACTCTCAGTGCTCCGAAGGGATGCCTTGTGGTTTGGAGATGGGATTCTCATTTCTGTAAATACCCAAGGATTGTGTAATTGGGCCCTGCTGATTTGAATCTATTCTTTAGAAAGTACATATTGTAGATATATTTTTCAAGCATGCATGCTTTTTTCTTTTATTATTTATAGTTCTACCCTCTCTCTTGGTGGGACTTTTCATGGAATCCAGGAAACAGCCCTAAGCCACCTAGCTCTTCACACGTCTCCGTGGCGGTTTTCTTCCCTGACTAGAAGAGGGTTCTGCATAGGGAATTTTCTTTGTTCCCCTTTTCTTGGAGTCTCTCTGTCTGTCTGCCCACCTCTCACCTGTCCAACTGTCCATTTCTCTACCCACTCATTCTTCTGACTTGTTCCAAAAAGCATTTCAGGCAGCTTACAGAAGAACAGATACCAAATAAACAGGTGAGAAAATGGGGCCAAGTTCAGACAGTGAGGCTAGGAGGCGAGCCTGTGTGAGGGTGGCAGGCATGAGAGACACGCGTCTGCCCTGTGACTTATAAGATCGACAGCAAGAGTGTGCCTGAGGCTCCCAGCAGACACAGGGAAACAGGGTTTGTGGGAGATGCTCACTGGCTGTGAAATAAATAAGTGGCTGAGGAGAAGCCCAGCCTTTCCAGCTACTAAGGCTTAGGAGAATATTTTGAGTGTCTTCAACATCAGAGTATTTCATCTTTTCTTTTGTCAGAGTTCTACATATAGTTGGTTACATTCTGTACCTGGAAATTTCTACAAAATTTCTTCCCACGTGAGTCCCATGACTCGGGAATGGGGTGGTTCTGCTCATTGACTGGGGTTGGCCAGAAACCGAAAATGACAGCTTCAAAGGAGCCTGGGATTTGTCAGTTATGTTTTGTCAGTACTGTAGAGTTCAAAAAATGCTTTCACAGTATCTCTCCATCTGAGGCGGCAGCGTGCTCTCTTACCAGCATCAGGAGCTCAGGGCCACGGGATGGTGGGGGCTGACTGCATTGCCGTCAAGACAGCTGAGCTAGTCACTGCAGGTGTGGTTCTTTTACGTAAGGCCTTTCATGTTCTTTACTTGAATGTTTCAACAGGGAGTTAATTAACTGAGTCAATTAACATTTAATAAATATGATGCTTTGTTGAAAAGACAGTTATAGACAGAATATAAGCTCTGAAGCCTTTAAAAACGGTTTCATTACTGAAATTTCAGTAGGGGAGATACACAGTTTATCTTATTTATGCCTCTCTTTTAAAGTAACAAAGAAACAAGACAGAAAAGGCAGAGGATGGTTTCTGTTCTTCCTTTCTGCTTGCAGGTGCCCTCACCTCCAGTAGCATCCATCCAGACACCGGAACTGACACTGGCCGTGCTCAGAACTGCCTCAGCCCTGAAGACACAACTGACAAATAGAAGGGGGCCACGCCCTGTTACAGCAGGTGCTCTCACTTTGTGGATCCTTATGTAACTGAGCGGTGTTAATCAGGATTGCCCGTTCTACATTGTGTGGCGCTGCTGCGGTGTCTCCTAGTTACTTGTTTCTGTAAGTATTCATGTATTATTCCCCACTGCGTGGTACTACACGTCTAAAAATGCTTTTTTCAGATGAAAAATAATGTGCATTTAATATAATATGTCTGAAAAAAGGGGCAAAAGAGTCTATCCTGGTCCCGCTACTCAGAGATAATAATTAACAATTTAACATTTATTTTCTGTTCTTTTCGTCAGTGTGTATCATCTCTGTCATAAAAACCAGTGAGCACTCTGTCCCTGTTTACTGTTCGGAGACCTCCATTTTCCATTCGGCTTATTACATGTTTTTCTACAATATTCTATCTCCCCTGGCATGATTTTTAAAGACCAGTGTAGCATTCTGTCTTATGGAGGCATCGTCCATTTTACTTCGGACTTAAATAAACTTTTAAATTCCAAGTATACTTAACTGAAATACTGAAAAGAGAACTGTGGTGGTACAGGAAGGCCCCTAACTCCCTTCCCATTATTTCCTGAGAGTAAAAGCTGTTGAAAATTTGGTATATATATTTCATGACCTTTATGCCTATGAGATACATATATATACACATATGAGAAATCAATGTATAGGTGTGTGTATATATGCTTTATTTAAAAATGAGACCATACTATATGTTTTTCTGCAGCTCGCTTTATTCACTCAGGGGTATATCATGGACGTCCTCCCACTCCAGACTCACCCGGCCCTTTCAGATAGATTGGAGGGGTCTCCTGATGTGCGGGTGTCGTCTCTTGTCCACGGACACATTTGGTGGGAGAGTGCTGTGGACAAGGCCCTGGACCACGGCGAAACGCCGGCTCCCTCAGCGCCCGCAGCTCGCCTTGATTTACCGCATCATTGTCTTGATGGTGGACAGTTAAGTTTTCTCCATTTTCCACTGTCAGAAAGAATGTTTGAGTTGCATCCTTCTTGTACAGACATTCCTGTGATCTTGTATGTGTATTCCTTTAGTTAAGGCTTCTGGAAATTTAGTCCCTGGATGTGACATTTACATTCATCACAGACTCCTTTCAAGTGACTAGAAATTCCTTCTCCATTGGGGAATGAAAAAATGCACAATTACTTATGTAACCAATTCTCTATCGCTGGATATGATTTCACTTCAGTTTTTCTTCCCACCTTTGTAAACAGTGCTGTGTAAATGCCCTGATGGGTACATCTTTTTGGACTGATTTTTTTTTCCTAAAGGAAACGATTCCTAGAAGTGGAGTTGAGTCAGTGTGTATGTACGTTTTTCAGAGCTTACAAATCCATTGATATGTCATCCTCTGAAAAAGTCGCTCATGATTTGTTCTCCCACAGATGGACACTAGCTAGAATATCTTAAAAATATTTGCCAATATGATAAGCAAAAGTGCTTTTTCATTGTTTTTGTTTGCATTTGATGACCAGTGAAGTTTTGAGCATTTTTCACTCATTAGCCATTTGACTTTTTTAAAATGAATGATTCCTTTTGTCCTTTGCCCACATTTAAGTGAGGGAGCTTCTTGTTGCTTTGTGACAGCTTTTTGTATGTTATGAAAATTAACTTCGTGAATTCATCAACATGTATCACAGAGCTTTTTCTTGTCATTTCTTTCCTTTCATTTTGTTCAGGAAGTTTTTTGATTTTTGTTGTGGCTCAAACTATTCTTAGGATAGTAAATGTCTTCCTTATGGGTTTTATCTTTGACATTATTCTTAGAAATACTCTCTTATAATGGAATAAATCTCTTCTGTAGGTTTTTTTAATCTCTAAGATGGAGATTATAATAGTACATGTTATAGTGAGGAGAAGTTGAGTTAATAAGAGCAAAGAGTTGTATTTGCTGTTACTAGTACTTTTTAATATTTACATCACTATCTGCAATTTATCTTGTGGTCATTATGACAGGAATGGAATTTATTCTTTCCAGGTGATTCTCTGTCCCAGGACAATTATCGAATTCATAATTTTCTCTTTGATTTGAAATCCCACCTGTACAAAATACTTACATACACTAGAGTCTCTTTTTGAGCTCATGGTTCCCTTCTGTCAATCTCCTTTCCTTACTCCAGCACCATATCTTACATATTGTAAAAATTTATTTAATAACTGGCAGTCTGATTTTTTTTGATTCTTTTCTTCCATCCCAAATTTTCTTGTCAAGTATTATGACTTTATTATTCCTGAAGAATTCCAAAATATTTTGTTCAAGTTAAAAAAAATCAGATTGGAATTTTCATGGGATTTTTTAGTAAGTTTTGAATTATTCTTAGGAGAACTTACATCTTTACAAAACTGCTTTTCTCCATGCAATATGTTTATGTCTCTACATTCATACCTCTTACTTTAACCCTCAGTACAGTCCTGAAGTTTCTCCATTTAGAATATGGGCATTATTTTTGAATTTATTCCAGATTATTGTTTATGTTTTTGTTAATTTTGTAAGTGAGAATTTTTTGCTATTATATTTTTAAATGCTTAAAACTGACATTTAGAAAGGAAGATTCGGTTTGTCAATACTCACTTTGTAACTTGTCATTTAAAATTGTAAGTATTAAGTACTTGTTCCAGAATCCTTTCTTTTCTGTTTTTAAAAATTTGTTTCCAAGATTCTCAAAATGTTCATAGCTAAGTAGTATAGGTGGGGACACAGATGGAGAGAGGTAGTGTGGCTCACGTACAAACTGTGAGCACTTTCATGGCTGCCTTTAGGCTGGAGAAGCTGCAGAAGAGCCCAGGTTAGACCAAGGGTGGCTTTGTATGCACTTGAAAGCCAGCTTTCCTGCCTGTATGGTGAAGCCTGGTGGGCGTGGCAGGTAGATGATCAAGGTCTGATCAAGGTCATTGGCTGCACAGAGCGCTGTGTCTGTGAGAACTGGAGACCATTACCATGGGAAATGCTTGGCGCCAGGAACACTGCAGGGGAGCTGGGGAGCCTGTGTGTTAAGGATTTTCCAGCCCTGGGAGTGGGAAGATGAGACTCTGCATTCAGATCTGAGTTTGAATTCATCCTCTCTTGTTTACTGGTCCTCTGACTTTTGTCAAGTTATCTACCCGCTTTGAACTCCTGTTTTCTTGTCTCTCAAAACAGGAGAATTACAGCCTGCTGCTAGAGTGTTTGATCAGGGTAAATGATTTGTGTCTATAAGATGCCACGTACAGTCACAATCTCAGTGAGAAATGGGCTGTCGCCTCTTCTTCTGCAACTCAGTGCTCGATAAGACATCGGGGGAAAGCCAGTCCCTAATTTGTATGTGATGCAATGAGGAACAAAATTAACGTCTTGCCTTTCCCTAGCAGTATTCTTACTTCTTTGCTTCATTTACCTCTTTCCTCCTTTACTCTCCCCTTTCACCTCCTCCACCAAAAGAGACTGAGTCTGTCTCAGAACACTACATTCAAATTACTTTAAATGTTGGCTCATCCCCATGAAATTACAGTGAAATTAAAAATAATCTGTACACGTCCCAGACATGATTATATTTGATTTACACACACACACACACACACACACACACACACACACACACAATCAGGCTACCTCCCATTTGCTGAGGGAGAAGGACCACTTTTTCTGAGTTTTCATTCACTGAGCGTGAGAGCAAAGTCTCTTAAGCAGAAATTCGCCTGGCTTCTTGCATGGTTTTTTAAATTGGATTTCTGCTTTGTGTCCACAGAAATAGTCTCCTATTAGAAGAGGGGAAGTGGAGACATAGATATTCTGCTGAGATATTGGTGTCATCATATTTGAGTTGGAAAGGACTTACGACAGCATAGAGTCGTACCTTTTTATGGGTGAGAATCCATGATAGTGTAACTTGGACAAGAACCCGGGTCTTCTGTCTTCATGTCCACGCGGATGAAGAGGCAACTGGGTGGGGGATGGCAGGGATCCTTGCTTGAGTTCCGGGGTCTTGCTAGTTTCCATTGTTCAGCTGCCTTTAGTTTATGTCCATGTGGCCTCTCATGGGAAGGTCACTCTATCCTGATAGATTGAGTTTCTAATCAGCAAAAAGGTCTGGACCCACTCATGGTTCCCAGAGATTTTCTGCTGACCTGCTGACACTTTATATACATGAGACCTAAGAAACTGCTGGATATAAAATCCTTATTGTTATCATTTGCCCTCGAGTTCCACAGGAATGGGGTGCTGTCTCAGGCTGTCTAAGGCCAGCTCTGAACAAAGATAGGGTGATAGGCTGTGCAGCTGGACACTCCCCAGTCGAATGGGATTTCCACCTTAGTTTTTAGAATCAGGCAGATTAGTTCAAATCTTACCTTTACCAGTTATTAGCTTTGTGACCTTGAGGAAGAAACTTTACTTTTTTGGGGACAAATTTTCTTTATCTGTAAATAAGTTCAGTATTTATTTTAGGGTTTTTGTTTTAGAATTGAATGAGCTAATTCCCTCATTTATTCCTAAAATACTGATCACATGGTTCTATGCTGGTGACTTAGTGGTTGATTACTAAGGGACTCAGTAGTGAGAATGTGGGTGAGGCTCCCTGGATAATAGAGCTTATATTCCATGATATGCTTGTAAAAGACTGGATTGCAGTGGATTTTTAGTAAATGTCCATTCCTTTCCTAATCCCCATTGATTGTGTATATATCTTTATACTAATATATGAACAATTTTTTATTGCAATTTAAGTCTTTTTGTAGTATTTAAAGTATGTAGCTATAACAAAAATACGTGAAATAAAATGATTTGACTTTTATTTTCTTTTCAATAAGCAAAACAAAATAAAATAGAAAAGAAAAGAAAAAGTTTTGAAGGAGTAGAAATAATTTTATTTCCGTGGAATCGACTCCCTATGTTAGGTTTTTCGGTTGTGTTCTTAAACAGCATATAAAATTGACAGGTTTTGACTTCAGTGTTGATAGCTGGGTGAGTATAGTTTCTTTTTGTGGTTGTCTTTGATGAATTATTTGCACTAGATCATAAATAATGTGCATGTTACATATTGGAAACGAGGAAAGAGTGGAGACATACTACCTCCAATGCAGTCATTTTGTTACCGAGTCCAAACTCATTCTGCTCACCAAATGACAGGCCAATAAACTGGGAGATGAGGTGTTGGAGCAAGGAATAGTGACTTTATTTGCAAAGCTGGCAGACCCAGAAGATGGCAGACTGATGTCCTGGAGAACCATCTTCCCCAAGTCAGAATTGAGTCTCCTTTTATACTAAAAAGGGGCGGGGCTGCAGTTGGTTGTTGGAAACTTCTTGTTGTATGAATTGCTTGTCCTTTGAATCCGCTGTTCTTGCAGCTGTCCATGTGGATCAAATCATGTTGCCCCTGTAAAACCTCCAAAAATAAAACAAAGTTATTCTCTATTTTGCAACTTGCCATCTCTACATAAGTGCAGATTAGTTAGCATCCTTCAAGATCACGGCCAGGAGAAGAGGCTGTCCTGGATATTTCAGTCTAAAGGCAACTTTCTTTTACAAATGGTGCAGAGATAGCAAGTCTGAGCCTAGAAAACAGGGCACAGGGTTAAAGCCAAAGGAACAGACCTAACATGGGGTCAAAATTGTTCTTTTCTATTACAATTCCCTTTTCCGCTTCATAGATAATTTTAGTAAGAAACATGAGCAATTTTGTATTTTTGCTTCTTAATAACCGATAAGTGGGCCAACTATATTTTTGTGAGCAGGGATGCTGTGCGGGCATAGGGGTCACAGCAAACTCTTGTTGGGGGTGGCCGACCCTGGAACATGTCTGATGCCCCGTGAGTGTTGGTGAGGGTCCCCCTAGCCAGCGGCTCTCTTCAGGAGCCAGCATATGGGCATTGATATCTGGAGACCTCATTTTCGGCTGCAGGAAATTTTTTAGATACTGCGATTGAAAAATCACTCCAGCTGGGGATAATTAGGGAAAAAAGGAAAAGGAAAAGGGTTTGGAGTAGAGTAGAAGAGAAGGACATCAGATCACGGAGCCTGAGTGCTTGGCAGCGGGGCTTCGGGGGAGAGGGGAGCAGACGTGGGGAGGGGCCTGGCCCCGGAACCAGCTCCTGCACCTGTCCCCGTGCCCAAGCCACATAGCTTTTAATTGGGCCACCTCTCTGGGCTGGATGTCACCCTGGGCAGAACCTTGAGAATCGAAGGTAAGGGGTGGGCAGCACTCACCTAGGGGGTCACTGTGGATTTCGGTCAAGTCCACAGTGCCTTTTCTGGTCATGTGTCTTCACTTGTCCTTTATCTCAGGATCTGAGGAGGAGGAGAAAGGAACTCAGGTAGAGATCCAGGAAGATATCCGACTGTGTTAAGAGAGGACAGACACAGTGACACGGGGAGCGAGGACACTTGCAGCAAAGTAAAATTACTTCACAACTATTGCTTCAGAGTTGCAGGTGTGAGAGAGCCTAAGCCTGTCTCAGAGTGCAGGGGACAAGTGGAAAGGAATGGCAAAATTTCCACTGAAAATTGAAATTTTGTTAAATAGCCTGCTACTGTTGCTTGTATCACTTGAATGAATGCAGGCATATTTCTGTGGGCATTTATAGGTTCACTCAACCCCACCAGCCCCTCTTGCCCCCATCGGGGATGGGATTTCTCAAGCACAGTGCCCCTCCTGCTTGGGTGGGCCACGCTGCGTGTCCTCGCCTGGGGCCGGGCTGCTGCAGGGCACTGAGTCCCCGAGGCGCGGCCTGGGAGACACGACAGGAATATCTCTGCTCTCGACTGAGGGCCTCCTTTTCCCCCTGCAGTGTAAGAATGCCGGTGACTGAGTTAGAAGCATGCTCCCAAGCTGTCCGTGTCCTTGCCATTCAGAAGCGGACCCTGGAAGCTTCCAAATTTCTCCAGAATGCGTTCTACATTCACCTTCGGCAGGTGAGTGTATGTCTTTACACAAGTGGAGGAATTACTGCCGTTTTCCTGGAACTTACTCACCACTAGTCCATCTGATTTTTCTGTGCTAGGATTCAGTATGGCCTGCTAAAATATCTGGAGTCAGATCTTGAAACACTGATGAAGAGGATCATTTATTTTATTTCTATATATGATAGCCTTTTACTTTCAAAATTCAGAATTTTTGGTTCTTTCAGGAATTTTTGGGGGGTTGGCGAAACAACTTTGCTCTTACCATCTTTGAGACCTGTTGCTTTGTGCCTCTCACCTGTCTTCTGTCACTTGTGAGGCGATTCCATTTGTGACCCTGTCCGGGTTGTTCATGTTATAAAACATATAGTCTGTTAAAGTACAGTCCCTTTTACTCCGAAGACATTCCACAAATACTACTAAAACCTGGGTGTGGTTTTAAGAAGACAGAATCATTAGAACATGTACTTGCAGGTTGCTAGTGCAAAATCCCCAAATCAATAGTCTAGCTCAACATCTAAAATCTTTCTAATCTACCTTGGATTTGTATGGATAAGTGAAGCAGTTTGCTAAGAACTCAAGACCAGGGTTAGAATACAGGCTGGTGTAGCTCAGCAGGTCCTCCTGAGCCAGCGCTGTGCCAGAGGGCGGGGCTGAGGGGGAGAGGGCTGGGCCTTGGGGAAAGGGGAGGGCCAAGAAGGAGGGGGGTCCTGCCGTTCCTGAGCTCAAAGTTTCATGGCAAACACCTTCACCAGGTGAAAAACTTGGAGTTTCTTCTAAGAACAGTAGGTTTGAAAAGAGTCATAAAAGCACGGGAGTGACAATATCCCATTTGTGTCTAGTATGGGAGAGCGGCTGTGGGGCCACTTGGGAGACTCGTGAGTCCAGGTGTGCAGTGTTGGTGGCTTCCACCTGAGCGGTGGGACAGTCAGTGGGACAGTCACTGGGAAAAAACGAACAGACTTTAGGCATGTTTAGATGGTAAAAAGGAAAGGATGAATGATGTCTGTGAAGGTAGGATGGAGTAAGGCCCAGGTTTCTGGGTGGATTAATGAGGTAAGTGATGGTCCTGCTGTGCTCTGAGGAGGGAAAGCTGCAGAGGGAGCTCTGGGGGAAAACTGATGAGTTCAGCTGTGGGTAAAGTGAAAGGCTGTTCGATGTGTGGTCTGGGAGCTCAGGTGAGAGCCAGTAGCGAGTAGCGGGAGGGGAGAGAGACTGTCAAATCATTTTGTGAGCATACAAATAATTATGATTAATGATACACTTACGCCTCTACATTCTGGATTTAAAACCCATTAACATTTTGCTATATTGACTGCAGAGGTTCCTAATTTTTTTTAACAGAAATAAAATAAATAGAAACAAAATAGTGGAGTTAATGAACATCATAGAGTTGATGTGTGTCCTTGTATGTATTTTGATACCTCATCTGTTTATAACCATAATCTATAAAAAGTTAACTAGTTTAGCATAAGAGTTAAACAGAGGGACGTGACACACAGTGTTGGGGCTTGAAGCTGATCTTCTCAGGCAAATTATGTCGCCTCTCTGTGCCTTAGTTCCATCTTCTGTGACTGCCCCCGGGCCCCTCATCACAGCTGATTTCCTAGACTAGATGTTGGGAGGGAGGCTGCTGAAGGGAGTAAGAAGTGGCAACTGCTAGGGACACTGAAGAGAGACACAAAAAGTGATTAAAGCCGATAAACTCAGTACAAACAAATACTCTCAAAAGAGAAAGAATCCCGCAGTGTTTTGAGCCACTTAGCGTATGGGAAACAAAACCACGTGGACCCAAAGCTCTTGAGCATGTGAATATTGTGGGTGGGAGGGTGTCATCAGAAAAGGGTTGAGAAAAGGCCTTTTGGTTTCCCTTGACGTTTCCAGTAAGGATGGGGAGCAGAAGAGAAAACCCCCTGCTTCACAGTGGAAGCTGCTGTTTTGTGCAAAACTGACCAAAGGTTGGAGACCAGTCATCAGCGGTGCTGGCAAATGAAGAGACTTCGGGATTGGGTGGGGCACTTGCTGCGACTTCCAGGTGACCTGCTGGCTGGGGGCTGTGATGGCGGGCAGTAGGTTTGCAGGGTGACCCGGGCATAAACCCTGGCTCTGAGGCTGCTGGTCTGACTAGCAAACCTGGGCACCCGCAGTCCTAATGGGGCAGCTCGGGATGTGGCCTGGGACACCTGCCATGCTGAGGGCGAAAAGAGGGCTTCCCTGAGGGGGTGTCCCTGCGGAGAGTGGAAACGTCCTCCTGCAGGGGAGGAAGAGCCTCTGAGCAGGGTGCTGGATGCACAGGCAAGACCACCCTGAGCACGGAGGGTTTGGGGAGCCGGAAGTCACACAGTGTCCCGAGCAGCCTTGTTCCTGAGAAACTAGAGGGAGAAGAGGCTGAAAAGGCAGGCTAGTGTCAGACCCTGTGGTGGGTTATGAGTGACAGTAAAGGACTGGTCCGGCAGGCACGAGAGAACCCTGTGGGCGTCCCAGCGGGGGCGTCACACCGGAGGGTGTAGCTGGGTTACAGACTTTGCCACTTATTAGCTGTGTGACTTTGAGCAAGATCACCCCACCTCTCTCTATATATCTTCATCTGTAAAATGACACAGTGACAAGCTCGTGTCATCAGAAGGCTTAGTTTAGCTCTGATCCTCTGTGTCCAGTCTTGTCAGTGCTTCCCTGCAAGGTTCTGCATTGGCTGCTCTTACCCTCAGATGGGAGGGCGTAGAGGGACATTGTAGCACCTGACGGCAGGAAGGGGTTGCTTTAAAAACAGACATGTAGCCGCCTGCAGCTGCAGGCCTGCAGGCAGTTTGATTGATGGTCCTGGAGAGGACTTTGGAGGCCTTAGCATCGTTTTAAGACTTGTTTTCCCTTGGGGGCAGCATTTGCCTTTGCAGATTAATGTTGAAGATTTGGGCTTCTTGCAAAGCTGTCTTCAGAGATGGTTATATACGTAACATATCGTATAAAATAAAACGCTTTTATTTAATGTGTGGGACTTTGCAGCTGTTGGGAACAGCTCTGTTGGCCTGGTCTCCACGGAGGACACTAGGGGTCAGCAGAGCGTGCGGGAGGGCAGGCAGCCCGCCATGCTGCTGCGGGGTGTTCTCCCCAGCACGGCACTCTGCTGAGTTGACTCTTCTCTGAGTTTGGTTGCCAGATGAGCAGACAGCAAATTAATGAGTTCTGGTGGGATTGTATAATGACAGGAAGAAAGAGGGTCCCGTAGTTTTTCTGGACTAGAACATGCTTTTGGTTCCTGATCCAGTGTGTTCCATTACAGAATTGATGAGTTGTGTCTATTCTGGGACTTGTCGACTGAAAGAAATGTGTAGCCTGAAAGTTTAGAGTTATGCTTTATTTGGCGGGAGGACTCGAGGCGGGATGACAGCCTTCAAATCTGTCTGAGGGACTGCTCCCAAGAAGTAGGGGAGGAGCTAGGATTATATAGGAACTTTACAACAAAGACCAGGGAGTTGGAAGAATAAAAGATTGCTTGTTATCTAAAGAAATCCAGGCATCTCAAGTTCAAGAATTTAGTGATTTTCTTTGTATGGGAGGAAGTAAACATTTTGGCTCATTGAATTCATTCCTTTTACAAGCACCTAGTTATCTAGGGCCAGTATTCTGTCCTTTCTTATTCTGAGTCCCCTCAGAGGGCACCATTCTGAGTGGCTGCCTAGGCTGAGCAACAGGCCTGTCCTCCCTGGGAGATGGTGGCAGCTGCTGATGACTTGGTTTCAGCATTCTTTGTTTACTGACATGGTTGCCGTATTTTCATTCACATTGTAGTATTTTCATTCACAGTGCTCCCCCTTGGTCCTAAATTCGACCAATATTTTGAGAGACATTTCATGACCAATTTTGTCCCAGGGTGCTATGAAGGCTCATTCCTAGTTCAGGTTGAAGAAACTTCTGACCTGCCATTCAAGGTGTTAGGTGTTTTTATCAGGCCCTGTTGATACTAAAAGTTCTCTGGATGGCCTGTCTTACTAGTCTGTTATGATCCAGGAAATGTTTACCCTTCGTTGCTCATTCCCATACCTAGAATCACACTGTTATAATTATTTTATGCAGGGTTATAAATTTTATGTATTTCTTCAATATGATTTGCCATCATCAATCTTGTTGTAGGCCTAGCTACACTTTGGGAAATGTAAGAGAAAACAATCTTATAAAATAGACAGGATATAAGTAATACAGCTAGTAACGTTAATAAAGTCACGATTAAGAATTTAATAGTCAAGAAGTTATATTTTTGGGTTAAAATTTTTCTTGTGTTTCTGACTGAGTTTGAGTGATCTTACGAGAAAGTTCGTATTTATGGTCAGGCTTCGAGCAGGTATTAATTGGCCAGGTGAGGTCTCCCACCTTGTAAGATCAACAGTGGCCTAAACAGAACTATAATTTCCTTTTTAGAATAACGTTTCTGAGGGCTATCTAGTTAGAGCCTTGGAGTAGGGAAACCCACCAAGGTAACACAGAAGTACTAGACATAGGTAATTTACCATAAACTTAACAATTGGAGTAGTTCATAATCAAAGGTAGGAGAAATTATCAAAGTAATTGGTATACAGGCCTGGTCTGGTGTCTTGGGTCAGCTGTCTACCTCATATGTCGTCGTCTTCTCATCCTGGCCTGGTAGCTTTTTCTCCATTTGGGCCTTGTTTTAAGGTGAGCAGTGCTCTATAGGCCAGTGCACTGCAGGGGCTCTTTCTGATTGGAAATGAATCTGAAAGTCAGTTTCCTTCAGCTTTGCTGTGTATGGTCTAGTTAAGAGTACCTGATAGAGTCCTTCCATTCATGTTGGAGACAGTTTTTTAAGTCATGCCTGTTCCAGTATGTATAATCCCCTGGCCGCATGTCATGGGGCATTGGATCTTTACCCAAGGATATATTACTAAGCTTCAGAAAGAAACATACAGTGTCCTTTTAATAATTCAATTAAACTTTGCAGCAATGTAACATGACAGCAAGGAATGATCTGGGAAGTGTCTTACTAAATATAGACCTCAATTAACAAAACGAGAATTTAATATCCACTAAAATATAATCTTTTTCTCTCTAAAGTTCCCTCATTTTTATCAAATATAGTCAAATCAAGGTGAATTTGTTTACAAGTTAAGTCTGATTATTTGATCATATAGGCTCTTTTAAATTGGCTGTGTTGGAACTTTTAATAAGGACTTTTAAGCTAGAATGTTAATAAGGTTTGCTAAGGCCAGGAAAGCCCCGTCAAGGGCTTGTCATAGATTTCTGCCTAACAGATTTAGGTAAATTCTTTTCTTTTTGAAGTCCTTAAAATACCTTGAGGTTCCTATACCTGTTAGGAGACGATCTTCCTAATTTATCTCATAGAGCCACTGGGGACCTTAAAGATTTTAGTCTCTTGAGGGATCAGATAGAGAGAAAAGATAACTGTTCTAAGTCTGCTTACATAGGTATAATTTATCAAATTGACGTGAATCATAACTAGTTTAAGGAGAAGAGTTTCTTTATGTCTGGTAAACAGGTTAAAAGCCAGTAGTATTTCAGACAAAATCAAAAATTGTAACCATATTCATCAGTTTACTCAGTCCCACGTAACTAATTCTTTTAATCAGAGTTTTCATTAGACCTTTAAAATTTCTTACCCAGTTTATTTCAGTGCTATAGTTTGAAATTTATTAGAAATCAGTAAATCTCCTTGAAGAGAGAGTATTTTGCAAAATCATCAGAAGAAAACAATTACCTGCCTATAAATGACAACAGAATTAACAGCATGGTTAAACAACATTACACTGTAATCTATAAAGAAACCTGGTCACAATAACCAGAATTATGACTGGTAACATTTCAGATATACCAGAATGTTAGGGAGTCCATATAATTTCTAGAATATCTATATTAATAATATTTTCTCATACAATATAACCTAGGAAGATTTATTATTCATTTGACAATACTTCCCATGTTAGTTAACATGCCAAATGAAACTTACTACTTTAAAATCTCTCTTTGAGATGTTTCAGGGACCCTTTGTAGCATCCCATAGTTAACTGGAGACTAAAAGAATTTTAATGAGAAATTGATATTTGGGGAGCTTGTTAAAAGTTTTCAAAACACTTGGTCAGATAAACGTATAGATCACTGTAAAGTAGTACTTACTCATTAACAAGAAAATATTTCAAAGGTAAAGGCACAACAGATCACTTAAGTCGCATAAGAAGCTTTACAATTTGTTACTGAAGGTGGATTAATATTTTAAGAAAATTTTGTCCCCTTAACAGAGAGAAAACCAAATCTAGTCTTGTACCAGCTTACTTCTAAGATTCATTTACTTTGCCCAAATTGATTCTAAACTTAGCCAATTCTGACCACGTACAAAACTCTTTCCTCAGGGTTCCTCTTCCACAAGCCTTCCCCAGCTTTCTATACTCGTATTAGTGTGTCCCTTATTTTTTCTTCCATTCAGAAGTAACCAGATTCAGGACAAAGTCACTATTTTTCATTAACAAAATATAATTCCATTCCTTATATCTTCCTTTACACATTTATCTTACCTTCCTAGGATACTGAGATCTTTCCCTTAATAATAGAGACTATTTCAGAGTGGCACCAAGCATTTATTAATATTTCTAAACACCTTTAGTTTCTCTGTAAGAGGAAGTCATATGTTAAGTAATTCATATTTCAATCTTATTTTATCTGAAAATGGTATAGCTATTAAATAAAATCCTATCATTTAACTTAATTTAGCACAACTCTAGAATTTAGATACCAAACATTTAGAGATTATCTTAAGCATACATTTTAAATATATATTTTAAAAAATTTACCCAAAACTCTCATCTCATTTGCATTTAATTTACTTCAAATTTTATCACACCACATTACTATTATTTTTTTTGACAAATCTGTAACATATATAACAGGATCTTATTTGACTTTCATTAAACCTAGGTACAGTAAAGGTATTATACTTAATATTGATGACTTTAAAGATGTCTATATTAATTAGAACATACTTAAACTAAACAATACCAAGTGTTATCTTAATATTGAATATTTTCCAGTTCACGTGAACCTGAAGGTCAACTTAGTCAGTTTTTATTTTAAAAATACTTAATTTGTAAGCTATTACTTTTTACGTCAATTAAGCAGAGCTCTTTGACTTTGTTTTTTTTTTTTTTTTTTAGCTGTAGAAATATCTCACATCTATAATGTGTACTCAGGCTTATAAACAGACCAAAGCTAGAGATCTCATAGCTTCACTTTAAAACTTACTTATAAGATAGGTATAATAATAGTTGGAGTAAGCTTAATTTGCTTGCTCAAATCACTAAGGCTTACTATTTATGAAAAAGACATTTAAGATTTCTTGACAAAGTCTGACGGACCCATCAGAGTTCTGAGTTCTAAAATGCCAAAAATTTCTTTGGCCTTAAGTTTTCTCTCATTGAGCTAATTAGGCTCAGTCCTAGGTCACTGTTTGCTGTATATACATTTCTGATCTGCAAGACAATGACAGACACTTCCAGTTCCCCAGAGAACTGCTCTGTCACGCAGGCCCAATTGTATCTCCTTATTTGGCTTTTTTGTATCAGTGAGAAGAGCTGTAAACAAAGAATTCCATGTTTTAAAACTTTAAGGTTCAATTTATCTTGTCTTCCAAAGCTTGCATAAGGCATTTAGTAAGGTCTCTTTTCCTTGAGTTATAAGTTAAACCCAGGGTAAACCTCTTATTATATTTTTCTATTAGCCACTGAATATTAGTTTTTAGTTTTACATTATATTGGACGGCTCATGTAACTCTATTGGTTTCCTTTATTTTGTTCAATTAATATTTTCTGAGGGACAGAAATGTGCCCAGCCTTGTAATACCAAGAAGGGGAAGCGTTTTTCCATTGAAACATATCTATCCCACAACATAATTAAGCAAAAAGTTTATATAAAGCCCATTTAAACATACCAATTTTACAAACTTTTATCTCAATTTTATTAACACTTATACCTTTAATTTTAATATTTATTAGGTTTAATCAATAATTTTTATTTCTAGAAGGAATGCCAGAAGCCTTTTTCTTCTTTTCTTTTCTTTTCTTTTTTTTTTTTTTACTGTATCTAAATTTATAGAAAAGTCTCTGGGATCCCCAAGTTTGAGCCAAAGAACTTAGGCCCTTCTCAACTTTTAATTTGATTAATTGGTCTGATGCCCCATTCATTGATCAAATATCACAGTCTACATATATTATATGTATCTATTCCCTATAAATACATACATTTTAAACTGCGGTAAGTAAAA